>NC_062550.1:61595094-62795094 GCF_016906955.1 Phacochoerus africanus | reverse complement strand
TTTGTTTGGTATATTTGTCTGGTTTTGTAAAATATTTAATGATTATGTAACTCCTGGGTCTAAAACCCTTAAGAGGTTTCCTATTTCAAAATCTTTAGCTTGATGCATAAGGCCTAATATGATCTGGGCAAAACCTATTCTTCCTTCAGAAGTTTCCTTACTCACGCCTTCACAATTCACTACATTGTATTTCCCCAAGAGTTTAGGCTTTTCCATCTCTATATTTGCACAAGCTCTTCCCTCTAGTTACAAATTCCTCCCCCTTTTCTTGGCCATGGAATTCCTGCTCATTGGTCAAGACTCTTCACATTCCCCAGGAAGTGTTTTTCCCCCTTTACTCTGACTTTTTCTATGCTTTGAATGCAGAGTTGAAAGGAGCTAGTATGAGCCAGCTTCAGTTCATCACTATTTTTCTTTTGTCTTTTTGACTTTTCTAGGGCCACTCCCGAGGCATATGGAGGTTCCCAGGCTAGGGGTCTAATCGGAGCTGTAGCCACCGGCCTACGCCAGAGCCACAGCAACTCGGGATCCGAGCCGCATCTGCAACCTATACCACAGCTCACGGCAACGCCAGATCATTAACCCACCGAGTAAGGGCAGGGACCGAACCCGCAACCTCATGGTTCCTAGTCGGATTCGTTAACCACTGCGCCACGACGGGAACTCCTTCATCACTATTTATTTTATAGTATGTATCACATTGCACTACAATTATTTGTTTACACATCTCTCCCCTCCACTAGACTTCAGTTTTTTCAGGGTTAAAGTCTTATTTGTTATATTTTCCCCAACATCTAGAACCTTAGCACATTATCTGATACATAGTGGGAGATAAAGCATAAATGTATGTCTATGTGTCTTAGAAGAGGTGGCTCCAGGGTGGAAGGGACTAAGAAAGAGGGAAGGCTTATTAGATCAGTAAATATTAATGGACTTGGTGGGGTTGAGACAGTACTAGCCACCCTGTAGTTACCTATAGTAAATGAAGAATCCTACCTCTTCCCATCCTTTCTTACCCTGACTTTTAGACAATTTAGTCCATTCTCATAGTTTGTTTCTTCTTTATAACTCTCTTTCCTCACCAGTCACCATTTGGCCTCTTCCATGTACATCATGACAACACACAGCAACAATCCTCTACCGTTAGACATCTTTGTACTAGTCATGGTCACCCATCCCTCTCTTTTCCATTTTTTCCCTTTTGGTTCTTTGACTCACAGGCTCCTGGTTCTCCCCTTGAGTTACAAACCATTCTTTCGTAGTCTTGGTCTTTGTATCTGGATCTTCTGCCTCTTTGGGTTGACTGTCCCCAGGTTCTGTCCATGAGCCTTTCCTCTTCTCACTTTTCATGGTTTTGCCAAATAATCTTATGAATTCACTGTTTTTTGTCCCATCCTTAATGTTCAGCTCTAAACTTTGCCCCATGTGTAGAAACATCTATGTATATCTAGTTGCCTCCTGGATATCTACACCTGATGACCCAAAGATATTAATTCAACATCTCCAAATCTGAACTCAAAAATTTACCCCTGAATGTTCCTGCTCCTGATTTTCCTTTTCAATAGATGGGACCATCTTATAGGACTTTGAGAGTTATCTTCGACTTCCCTCTTTTCTTAATTAATTGACATGTCCAATGGAGTTTATCTCCTAAAACCATCTTCTGTGCTTGCCTCTCTATCTTCTTTGACTTTTACCATCTGTCACCTGGACAGAGATGATACCTATAACTTCTGTCCTCACCTCATCTCTCCCCTCAAAGACATTCTCCACGATGCTGTCATGGTGACCCATCCAGAGTGCACATCTAACCACCTCATCAAAATAAAGTTTATGTGTCTCAGCATTTGAAATCTCTAATGGCCCTTTGTGATCTGGCCCCAATTCTCTCTGCTCCCCCCAGCACACTTTCCCCTTAATCTTTACAATCATCTTCATTTTCTTCATCTTCTGTCTTTGCATGGAATGACCTCCCACCATTGTTCCACAACCGTCCTCCAAAATCATTGTCAAATGTCACCTCCTCCATGAAGACTTCCAGAATCCCTTCTCCAAAGATGAAATAAATAAGCCTCAAATTCCTTGCCTGCTTACATTTCCATTCTGACACATATTATGCTATATGTGTTCATTGGTTTATTTGTTTATACCCTTCACTAGATTGTGGCCTCCCCTGTAATGGGAAGCTCTTTCTCTTTTCACCACTATTTTTGCAGTGCCTGATAGAGAGTGCTTATTCAACACTTTTTTTGTTGTTGAATTAGAGTGTTAAAACTACAGTCAAATACTGCTCTTATGCAATATTTAAAAACTGGAAACTCTAGCTTTAGAAAGTGAAAGTGACTGACTGGTAAAAAAGATCTAAAGGATGCTTCTGAGCCTTTCATGAGCTTTTTATTGGGTCTGAGTATCTCCTAATTCATTAATACTGAGGAAAAGGGAGAATGGTGGCAGGTTTTTATCTCAAATCATTATTAAAATGGAATATGTTTTTCCAAAAATATTCTCTATGTGAAGCACAATTAGAGTTTGTCAGTAAAATCAGCCTTCAGGAAATGAATTGGGTCTTGACCGCATGCAGAAAAAAAATGGGATGGTGCTGATGCTTGGCCTTGAGAGTCCATTCACCACATGCGTATCTTCCTGATAAAGACCTGATTCATGTTATAGGTAGAAAAGAGTGCATCTCCACATCTCAGTGTGTGCAAAAGAGAACTCAGCATCTTCCCTCTCAACCCAGCATCACCTCCCTAGTTACCTATTTTTGTTAATGGCTCCACCATCCTCCTGGCCACCCAGGCTTAAAATCTCCATTATCTTTGCTTCTCTCTCTCCTCCCCTGCACCCAACCCCTGTCAATTCTGCCTTCCTATTCTCACTCTTCTCTGTCCCCTCCTCTGTTCCCATGGCTGCTGCCCTAATTAAGGGGCTTATTACCTCTTGCCAGGACTGCAGCAATAACCTCCCAAATGGTCTCTCTGCCTCACTTAAGTTGGTCCTACATATCAGGTTAATCTGCCTGAAGCATGGCTTTCATCATGTCCTAACCCTGCTAAAAACCTTTCAGTGATTCCTCTATTCCCTGCAGAATCAAGTCCACAGGCATCCAAGGTGTGGCCTTTGCAACATGATTTCTCATTACTCTTTCTGTGCTCTCTATGATTCAACTAAATGAAAATACTTTTTTTTCATTCACTCACTCTTTTATTTATTCAATAGATATTATTGAACCACTGGGCAAGTCATTGAAGATCCATAAATCAAAAGTAACATTTCTGATCCCAAGCTGCTTTGCAAGTTCTGCTCTTTCACACCTCTGGGCTATTAACCTTTCTGTCCCCGTTGCCTGAAATGTTCTCTCCCCCACCCCCCGTTTATACCTGCCCCAATTCAATGTTTCAATGCCTTCTTTCCCCTGATTCAAATATCACCTTCTTCCTGAAGCCTCCACTGCTGGCCTCTTTCTCTCTCTACGCTGGAAGAAATCAGTTCCTCCTTTTGAAGGTTATAGCATGTCACCTGCATTCTCTGAAGTCTATGTCTCCTTTTCTGCTAAAAGCTATTTGTTTCTGTGTCTGTTTCACATCTGCATCAGAAAGAACATTTGATCCAATGCTGTGCAGATATTAATTACTCAAATTTAGTGGAGGGAACCAATTTCCCAGAGATACACCATGTAGAGGAGCCCCTACCCCCTGCTCCAAGTCTTAGATTGTGGAACTGGAAAAAGAGGCTTTTCTGTTCTTTGCTTCTCATTGTCCTGAAGACTCTGGCTTTTCCACAACACCAGATCTTTTTGTCCCAGGCACAGTGCCCAGTGGCAGGTAGATTGGAGAAGTTAAAGCCAAGGGCCGGCTGAGTTCCTTGGAAGCCTCCTGACTTTGCACTCCAGGGGCTATGCTGTTTCAGAGTCATGTGGTGGTTTGGTTCCTGGTGGCCTTGACTGTCCAGGGCTTACTCTGCCCTGTCTTAGAGGCATGGGGGGGGGGCTCGGTCCCCTGAGGTTCTACGCACCCATATTGAGTGGCAAAGGGAAGATGACTTGGAGCCAGGAGATGGGTGTCTGGCAGAGCTCGGAAGATGCTCCAAACTGTGTGTGAAGGTAAAGGACCACGGGTTGGTGGCCACGCAAGATGCTGCTATTGTTCCAGAACATTCCAGGGCCTAGTGGGGCCCCAGTGAGCCTCATAGCCTGGGGGCAGATTTTTCGGTCACAGGATGGTGGAGGTGAGCCCAGGCTCAGACCAAAGCTTCTAGGGGCTGGTAGAACTCCACTGGCTCCTCCAGTAGCTCTCCGTGGATGGAAAGCAGTTCACACCCCTTGGGACTGGTGACTCCTCCCTGACGTGGCCCTGCCTACTTCTAACATCCCAGCACCTACTGCATCTCCAGGCACAGCCTCTCCCCCCTCCTAAGGGACCACTCATGGTTATGCCCTGCTCATCCATGCCTGGGTATTGCTCCTGCTGACAGCTCCATCCTCAGTCCACCAAATTCCTGTCTTCAAAGCCTCACTACAACACATGTCCCCTCACTCTTGAATATCCCACTGAAAATGCACCACTTGCCCCTCTAGGTTTAGCACTTACTTTTTTGTGCTCTATCTTACACATCATCTTTTTTTTTCCCCTCTGGTATGGTGTCATTTTTATTAAGGAATTGGTTTTGATATACATGTGCTACATGTGTATACATATCTGTTTTTATATGCATAGAGAAACATCTGGAAAGGTCCACATCATACTGATAACAATGCTTATCTCAGGATGGGCATAGAGATGAGAGGTAGGGTAGAGTCAAAACTTCATATTTTATAAGCATTAGTAGTATTTGAATTTGAATTTTTTAAAAAGAATGCCCCCCATGAACCTACTCCTATCTTATTGCCTATCTGATAAAGTCCTTGTTCTTTAGTAACCAATTACCATTCCTCATCTTCTTAGCAATTTTGTATTCTACCAAATCTTCATTTTCATGTTCCCAGTTCACAGCCCAATGCCTGATAGGTAGAGGTTCTCGATAAACATTACACATCATCTAGAAGGAAGACATGTTGGTAAGTTTGTCTCCTTCAGGGGATTACAAAATCCTTCAAAATAGCCAGATTTTATTCAGATGTTCCCCCAAAGCCTATCACAGCTCTCCAGATACCAAGACTCAGCGCATATCCCATAGATGTTTCTTAAACTGGTACCCAAATGAAACATTATCCTACAGTTCCACAAGATTGATGTGCTTCCAGGCAGGTCTTCTACTCTGCCGAAGATGGGAGAAAACATGAAGCCTCATTCCCCAAGAGCATCTTCCCCAGGCCCTGGCCCAAGGGTGTTTTCTGTTATTTAGCACTGGCCCCTCAATCACACATACCTGGTTAGGCCACACTCAGTGACTCGGTGCATTACCTGGGTCTGAGACCCTGTTCTGAGAGTTGTCTCTCTCCTCTGGATCCCTCATCTCAGCCTGCCTTCTGACAGTTTGGGGCTCACCTGTCCCCCATCACTAATTTCTTTGCTCATGCTCCCAGGGAGGGGATGAAGATGATGAGACAGCAGACACCGTATTCCACCTACTTTCCAATCATCTCACCCATTTGACCCACCCATTTTCACTCAGGATCTTCAGCACCTATACAGTGAGAGGATCGCATACTGTACCCTTCTCATGTGACTTCCAGTGGTCTCAGGTGTATTTACCTCATTCTCAACAAAACTGTACACTTCTTTTTATTTTAGTTGAATTTTTTATTAAAGTATAGTTGATTTACAATGGTGTTCCAATTTCTCCTGTACAGCAAAGTGATGCAGTCACACACACACACACACACACACACACACACACACACACACACTCCCTTTCTTATATTATCTTCCATCATGGTCTATCCCAAGAGACTGGATATAGTTCCCTGTGCTATACAGTAGGACCTCACTGCTTATCCACTCTAAATGTAATAGATATATCTACTAATCCCAAACTTCCAATCCATCTCACACCTTACCCCCTACCCCTTGGCAAACTCAAGTCTGTATTCTATGTCTGGGAGTCTGTTTCTGTTCTGTAGATGGGTTCATTTCTGCCATATGTAGATTCTACATATATGGGATGTCATATGGTATTTGTCTTTCTCTTTCTGACTTACTTCACTTAGTATGAGAATCTCTAGTTTCATCCATGTTGCTGCAAATGCCATTATTTCATTCTCTTTTATGGCTGAGTAGTATTCTATTGTATATTATTAAAGGAAAGAATTGTGCCTCATAATATTCTAGTATCCACAACACAGAGTTAAGCATACAGTAATTAAATAATGAACATTGTTCCTCTTTACAAGTCAAGCTTCCAGTCAGGGAGTCCTCATGAGTAATGGACATCAAAGTGAGCCATGGTCTGTAATTAAAGTGTCTCCACTGTAACATTGTCTATAATGACAAATAACTAGAAATAACTTAACCCCCAGGATGAGGTACAAGATTCAGTAAATGTGGGTGCATCACTTGACAGGATAGTATGCAATTATTAGGGTGGTAATTATAATTATTAAAATGGAACAATATGGAAATGGATGAAAGAAGATAAAAATAGTCTGAAAATATAACTGTAACTATTACCTGCACTATTGAAAACCTGGGAAAGTGATATGCAAAAATAAACTTGGTATCAATGCTGTAGGAGTTTGAGTGACTCGGTTCTATGTCCTTAGGTTGTGGCTACATAATATTTTGAATAAGAATGTAGGTATAGCTGTAATTAATATAAAAACAAATCATTTCACTTGAAATTTAGGGACAAGCATGGTGAGAAGCCCATCTGGCAAAAAAATAGGACAAAAATTTGACCTTAAGGCCAATACCCAATATCTTATACTCGTACTAAATGAATTTTGATAATGATGATTGTATGATAATCAAATACAATAGTATTTCTCTGACTGGTCTCCTGAAACCAGTATGAAACTGAAGATAACCATCACACCCTATGAAAACCATGTCAAACACAGGAAGGTTGGGAATTTTAGGGAATAGGGCCTATCTGACCTTGGGAATGGCTGGTCCCTGACCACGTGGAACATGTAGATGGAGTGAGAGGAACAGAGAACGGAAGCAATCAAGACTGGATTCCAGTCACGTTTCTGGTACTAAAGACCCATGACATTTTGGGCAAGTCACTTAACCTCCACAGGTGACTTCCTTCATGCATCTGGCCAGCCATCCCCATTCAACAAAAACTCTGTGAGTTCTTACTGGGTGGCTGCTCCGAGCTCAGCATTGGGTCATCCTTGGTTTCTCCCAGAGCTAATTTGTAGGGACAATGGGAGGGTCCAATGAAGTAATTCATGTAGAGGTTGTGTGGAAAAGCTGCTCTAAATAAATGTGAGCTATTATCAAGGAACACAGAAGCAGAGCTGATCTGGTTAGTTCCACAATGCTCACAGCTGATTCAGATCGCACCAAAATTGAGACAATCAACTACTAACAAAGCTGGGAAAACAAAGCCCTGATTGAAATGGGCTGCAGCTGACTTTTCTCAGCCTCCCAGCTGGACTCATTCAGACTCTCCCCGTGAACCTTCATCAGAGCAGCCATGACCCTGCCTCCGGCCGGCGCTGTCCTGTGCACCTGTCCCCTCTATTAACCTGCCACCTTGCCCTCAAGGGCTGCTTGACAAACGTTTGTCAAATCTGAAGACTGTGTGTGTGTGTGTGTGTGTGTGTGTGAGAGAGAGAGAGAGAGAGAGAGAGAGAGAGAATGAGAGAAAATTTTCAATCTTGATGAGTAATTTCTGACCTAGCACCAAGGATAGGCAGTACTCCCTCTGAGCTAGCTTCTTACCACTTTCTTAAAAGATACAAAATGCCTTGTTAAAGACTTTTATTTTTTAATTAATTTTTAAATATTTATTTATTTATTTTTTTGGCTGTGCCCAGGGCATGCAGAAGTTCTCTAGCCAGGAATTGAACCCATGCCATAGCAGTGACCAGAGCCACAGTAGTGACAATGTCAGATTCTTAACCTCTAGGGCATCAGGGAACTCCGATAAAGACTTTTGAATGGACCGTGGCCTTTTCTTGAATATGGTTACCTTTCTCATTTGGGCAGAAATGAGATGTGTTCCTTTAATATCTTACTGAAGAAATGGGGAGCAGACAATCAGCAGAAAAGGAAAAGAAATCGAAGTTCCCACTGTGGCACAATGGGATTGGTGGAGTCTTGGAAGCAGTGGGACTCGGGTCTGATCCCCGGCCTGGAACAGTGGGTTAGGGACACAGGGTTGCCGCAGCTGTGGTGTAGGTCACAACCGTGGCTCAGGTCTGATCCCTGGTTTGGAAGTTCCATATGCCACGGGGCAGCCAAAAAAAAAAAAAGGAAAAGAAAAAGAAAGAAAAAAGGAGTTCCCGTCATGGCGCAGTGGTTAACAAATCCGACTAGGAACCATGAGGTTGCGGGTTCGGTCCTTGCCCTTGCTCAGTGGGTTAACGATCCGGCGTTGCTGTGAGCTGTGGTGTAGGTTGCAGATGTGGCTTGGATCCTGTGTTTCTGTGACTCTGGCGTAGGCCGGCAGCTGCAGCTCCGATTCGACCCCTAGCCTGGGAACCTCCATATGCCGCGGGAGCGGCCCAAGAAATGGCAAAAAGACAAAAAAAAAAAAAAAAAAAGGCAAGACAAAGAAATTGACAAGAAACCATGGGAATAGCAATCCCATCCAAGATAAGAGCATCTCCTTTGGAGAAGAGATGCTGAGCCCCCTCCCTCCCTTGGCATCCTCCCACCCAGAGAAGGGCTGCAGTAGGGAGGTGAGAGCGGCGTCTGAGGTCAGATGCTTAGTCCCTCCTTCCCCAAGACAAATGGCTTAGAAATAGTCACCACAGCTAATGAGATTTGATTAATGAATCAATAACAGCAGTTGCAGCCCTTTCTTTACTGCTGAGTCACCTACTGGCACGTTAGCCAGTTATAAACTCGCTGGCCTCTGGGCAGCCACACAGTTAGCATCCTGTAGGGGCAGACACCGACCTGTACCAATGGCAGGCGTGGTGGCAACTCCTGGCTCACCCACTGCACCGCCAGTGTTTAAAGTGAGCAAAGAGGCTCACAGCCTCTGTGCCTGTAAACTTTAGGTTGTTGTTTTCTTCTTTTATAAATTATGAATTAGAATAATAATAATATGAATAGAGCTCATTCACTGAAGGTTTACTTTGTTCAGATAAGAGTGTCAAGATTTGCTCTTATCACTTATATGTGGAATCTAAAATATGGTACAAATATCCTATCTATAAAACAGAAGCAGATCATCAGCATGGAGAGCTGACTTGTGGTTGCTGGGGGTGGGGCTGGGGTGTAGAATGGACTGGGAGTTTGGGTTTGGTAGCTGCAAACTATTACACTTAGAATGAATAAGCAATGAGGTCCTACTGTATAGCACAGTGAAATATGTTCAATTTCTTAGGTTAGAACATGATGGAAGAGAGCATTAAAAAAAGAATATATATATATATATATACATATATATATATACATATATATGTATATATGTTGCTGGGTCACTTTGCTGTATAGCTTAAATTGAAGGAACATTGTAAATCAATGTTTTTGATTTTTAAAAAAATTTTTTAAAAAAAGATTCATTCTTCGACTTGTGGTTGCCTAGGAGGAGGGGATTGGGGATAGAGTGGGAGGTTGTGGTGAGGAGATGTAAGCTATTATGTATGGAGGGGATAAACAGCCTACTGTACAGCACAAAGAATTATGTTCATTGTCCTATGATGAGCCATAATGAAACAAATTTTTAAAAAAGACAATATATATCTATATATATCTGAATCACTTTGCAGTACTGCAGAAATTAACACAATATTGTAAATCAGCTGCGCTTCACTTTTAAAAAAAGCAAAAAAGGACTGAGTTCCTGCTGTGACACAGCAGGTTAAGGATCTGGCATTGCTGCAGATGTGACCTATGCCACCTAGATCAAAGCTGCGACTTGGATTCACTCCCTGGCCTGGGAAGTTCCATATGCTGCAGGTATGGCCAAAAATTAAAAAAAAAAAAAATTTAAAGTTAAAAAAAATGTGTTCGTGTAAATTCTGTAGAGTTACAGAGTTAATAGGTTGCAAAGTAAGGATTCAACTCCTAAGCATGGGCCTGTGAACTCTGTTGGAAATGATCACATGGAACATTTATTTATCCAGTAGCTAGATACTGGCTTAGCATCTACTACAGGAGAAGTCCTGGGTAAGCATTAGGAAGGATGTAAAAATTCTATAGCCTGTTTCCTCTTCTCATCAAGCTTCAGGCTTGTGTGACACTTGGTAAATTAATGGGTTAAGACCTGACATTTCCCACCACTGTCACCAGCACTGTGACCGTCACCACCATAGCCCTGCCAGCATCACCAGCACCTTCACAAGCACTCTGGCCATCATCACTACCATCAGCAATGCCAAAAAAACATTGGGGAAGCATCTGTTGTTTGCATGTGTCCATGTGGCACTTCTCCAAAGTGGCAGCTGGGTCACAGCTGGGGCATGCTGAAGGATTAGGTGGTGCCTGAGTGAAGGTGACATGTGACAAACTCTCCTCCTAGCCTGGAGCAGACTGCAGATGCCAGTCTCCCGGGAGCTGTCAATCCAGGATGGAACATAGCACTTGCAGAATGGGAAATGAACATGGTTTACATAATGTTTTAGGAGGAGTTGATGGCTAAGGCTTCAATCTCCCTTTCTGTGAGCCCATCTGTGCTGACGTCTTTCTTCTTGATTGAAGTTCCCACCCACCTGTCACAAAGGGCACCCTATCACATCAGGCCCTACCTCACCTCTACAAAACAGGAGGACATGCTGAATGCACCCAAGCAGCATTGTCATGCCAATGGTAACCTCTTGAAACACACACAAAAAGGCAAATGTAGAACCAGGGAGATAAAGTGAGTCAGAGTCTGTGGACACTGAGAATTTATTTATAAACACATTTCATGCACATGGGCACAGTTCTCAGATGCATCTGTATTCACTGTATTACCTCAATCACAGAGCCAAATAAAACCACTCCTTCAAGCATATGAAACCATTTCCCTTTCCATCTCCATGCCTTAGCTTCTTTTCTACCTACAGGGTGGAATGCCTTGCCTCTGAATCTGCAAATGTCCAAATATTAATCATCCTGGGTGGGATGCTTCCTTCACTGTCGGCCACCCCAAAGATGCTGAAGTCCTAATGCCCAGTACCTGCAGATGTGACATATTTGGAAGTTGGGTTTTTGCAAATAATCACATTTAGATGAGGTCATGGGAGCTCCCGTTGTGTCTCAGCCAGTTAAAAACCCAACTAGTTTCCATGAGGATGCAGCTTCAATCCCTGACTTGCTCAGTTGGTTAAGGATCAAGTGTTGCTGTAAGCCGCGGTATAGGTCATGGATGTGGCTCAGATCTGGCGTTGCTGTGGCTGTGGCATAAGCCTGCAACTGCAGTTCCAATTGGACCCCTAACCTGGGAGCTTCCATATACCAAAGGTGCAGCCATAAGAGAAAAAAACAAGATGAGGTCATGATGGATCCTTGGGTTAACGGTCCTGTTCTGGATCTGGTCATAGGTGTGATCCCTGGCCAGGGAACTTCTGCATGCTGCAGGGTGGCAAAGAAAAAAAAATAAATAAATAAAAAATAAATGAGGTAATTAGGGTGATTCCTAAGATATCATGTCTGGTGTACTTATTAAAAAGGGAAATCTGGACTCAAGACAGCCATGCACGGGGGTAGAGGGAGCACTCTGTGAAGACACAGGGAGAACACCATTTACAGGCCTGGGGCTGCCAGGAGCTAAAACAAAGGTCTGGAACAGATTCTGCCCCCACAGACTTCATAAGGAACCAGCATGGAGGACCCTTTGATTTGGACATCCAGTCTCCAGAACTGTGGGATGATTAATTTCTGCTTGTTAAGCCACTGAGTTTGTGGTACCTTGCTATGGCTGCTCCAGGAAACTAATGCCTTAATCAAACCTCAGAATCAAGCTCTTTTCTACAGAACATCTTTTCTGAGTGTAGCACGGTCCTTTCTGTGATGACACACATGTGCCATGACTTTACCTTAGGGACGTCTAATCTTTGTGCATGTGTAACCAAAAGGCGGGGATGAAAGGTGTGAAATTGAAATTGCTAGAAAGTGAGAAGAAAGGAGTTATATCCGGGAAGGTCTTGATGGGGGAGGTGGCAGGTTTTGAATGGGCTCAGGTAAAGGTTACCCCTTTCCATTGACAGCACAGGGGCCCCCACTAATAATCTGATGGCCCCTGCCTGTGTTGCCATGTTTAAGTGGACCTTAGGGGTCAGAGGAGGTGCCCACCCTGGGGTCCTGGGATGCCACTGACAGGTAGGAGGATGTAAGTGAGAGAGCCCTAGGCAGGCTCTGTGTGTTGTCTCCCCTTCTGGAAAGTTCTCTGGTGCTACCATGGGATTGTGGGAAAGCTGGGTATCTAAGCAGACCTGGAGGATTCTTGCACACAGAACATGGAGGTTGCACAGTATGCCTGTCACCTGCTTTCTTTGCTGCAGTGAAAACTCCAGAGTTGGAACTGGGAGTAGAGTAGTCCATGCCATGGTTGGCCCTCTGCTTTGCACAGGATCTCGTGATATTTGCCATCGAGAGCTTTGGGGACCCCCCCAAGAATCTTCCTTGGTCCACCTCCTAGTCTCTGGAGATTAGAATGTCCCAGGACTTGAACATCTGTAACACGAGGTAGAATGTGACAAGCATGGCGAGATGGGAGGGAAAGAAGCAAAGTCAACAGGACTCCCAGTTGGCTGGTGGGGGTGTGGGGAGGGGTTTCTCTCCCATGTTTGCCAGACTTTCCTCAGGAGCCCTGTCCACTGGAAAGCAAGTCCTTGCCCTTACCTCCAGTGTTAATAACTCAGGAAATACAGGTTCAGACCATTGGCGCTATCCCCTGGGGCTGCCATTGTCAAGTTGACCTTCCAAACAAGACTGAAAGCATCCCTGATGATCTCAGGTGGAGCTAACAGCCCCACTCTGTCACTTTAATTTCTGTGCTTCTGTCATCTTACTTTGATCTCCACCCCCAGGTATGGAAACATGACAATACATCTTTTTATCATTCTAGAGGCTGGTGCAGTCCCATTGGTTCAATGAGAGTCAGTAAATAAGTCAACAGGTATGTATTTATTGAGTGCCTATTAAGTTCTGGGCATTGCACTTTGCTCGAGCAATCAATACTTTGAATAGAAAAGTGTCCATGGATGAAATAAGATCTGCTCCTATTCCTGACCCCTATTTCTCTTTAGCCTCCAGCTCCCTAACATGCTTTACTGACCACATCTGTAGGCTTGTGCCCCACTCAGAGAAAGGTACATAGGATGCTCTCTGATTGTGCTGGGAGTTATCTCATTTATGGATCTCCTTGTTGTGATGCCTTATATCTGTGGTCAGGATAACACATGGGTCCTGACTCTCCCTTGCTTGCTCAGGTCCCTGGTTCTCAACCTGAGCTTTGGCTTCTTGCATTAGCTAGATTTTCCTGACTTCTGCCTTCTTGCCTAACTTTGACCCCAGCTATGCCTTGACAATTAACTCTGAGATGTACTCTTGAATCTGGCTCCATCAGGCCAAGCCACCAGTGCTTATTCTATCTTGTCTCACCATCTCTGTCCTGGATTTTCAGTTCTTCTGATGCACATTTTGCCCTCAGGCAAGTATTCTTGCAAGGAGAAGGGGAGGGCAAACTTATGAATACGTATTCCAATATAAGTGTGCTTGACTGTTGAAACAACAATAATATCAGATTAAAAAGAGAAAAAAAGGAATGGAAATGTCCAACAAAAGTGATACATAAGTTGGTGAAGGAAAAAGGAATTATATTGTAAAGTCTTTATATTATCTGTAATAAATATAAAGGCACTGATTAATTTAAAAATTTTATACACTAGTATAATGCATTTTTTAGGGTCAGTGCTAAAGAATAGAAATAGAGTGTATAACTCACTAACTAAAAAGGAAAATAGAAATAATAAAAATAAATAAATCCAAAAGAAGGCAATAAAAACAAGGGAAAGTAACATATGACAAGTAGAGCACAAAATTGATAGTAGGTTTTTAACCCAAAATATTAGAACTTAACAAAAAATTGAATGGTTTAAGGTCTCCAGCAAAAGCAACAAAAACTCCAAAGATTTTTCTGGCTATTATCATGTACTATTTTCAAGAGATTGTGTAAATCATAAGGATACAAATAGGTTAAAGATAAAAGAATGGAAAAATATAGGAGGCAAATACTAATCAACAGATGTCTTAAGACAATTCATTAAAATGAAATAAAACAGACTAAATATTACTAGAGATAAAGGGTATAATTTCACAATGATAAATTTTAACTAACAAAAATATAACAATTTAAAATACATTAAAAACCTAAAAAATGAAGCTTCAGCATATATAAAATAAAAATGGGTGGAAGTACAAGAGAAAAAGGAATAGCAATCAGAGTGGCATTTTAATATCTCTCTTGGTCATAGATACCTTTTGCAGAGAGAAAAAATCATATTGCATAGAACATTTAAACTAGATTTTAAAAACTGACCTGATGGACATCAAATGACTGCAGAAGACACATTCCTTTCAGGCACATGTAAATATTTATAAAAATCAATTATTTTTGGACCTTGAGTTAATCTCAAGAATTTTACTGAATTAAAATCATGTCCAGGATGATCTCCAGTAAAAATGCAATTAATATAGAAATGAAAAACAAAAATTAACTATAATATTCCTATATGATTGGAAATTTAGACACAAGCTTCCAAATAATCAAAGAAGTGTGGCCTAAAGAGAAAGTACAGTTTATCCTTGAATAGCGGGGAAGGGCGAGTTAGGGGAACTGATCCTTTGGGCAGCTGAAAAATCTGAGTGTAGGCTCTCTGTACCCATGGTTCCTCATCTGTGGATTCAGCCAACTGTGGATTGTGTGGCACTGAAGGATTACTATTGAAAAAATGTACAGGTGGACCCCTGCAGGTCAAGGGTCAACCTTATAGTGTTAGTTAGAATATATTTTGAAAACAAATGAGACATAGAGCCAGGGGTGTGGTAGAGCTGCCTTATCAGCTTGCAAGTGCTGAGTTTTAAATATTCAGGAAATTCTCCAGCTTGTCATTAACCCACTACTAGCTTGAAGTCAGTTGTGGTGAAGTACTTACAACACAGAAATATGAAACTGGCATGCGGCAAATCAGGACTTTTCCTTTTTCTCTTCGTTATTTCATCATTCCTCTACCTCCCTTCATCTTCCTCCTTAAATCTGTATCTTTCTTTTCTTTCTTGCGGTGCGTGGCTTTCTGTCTTTCGTCCTTCCTTCTCAATTCATTATTTATGTATTTCTTGATTTCGTTCTTCTGTCGTATGGCTTCTTCTTTCTTCGTTCTTTCGTGATTTCCTCCTCTCTTTCTCTTCCTTCCTTCCTTCCTTTCACAAATAAGTTACCAGAATACCAAGAGGAGCAGTTGAAATATTATACAAAGAAAAATTTATAGCCTCAAAAGCAGGATTAGAAAAAAAAAAGGCTGGAAATTCCAACTTCAGGAAATAGGAAAAATCAAGCAATATATAACCCAGGAGAGTAGAAGAAAGAAAACAAGATAAGATAAATTAATAGCACAGAAAAATATTATATAAAATAGAAATATTATAAAGAGAATGAACAAAATCAAAAGTTGGTTTTTTTGAAAATATGAATAAAATTGACAAAACTCTGGTGAGATGGATCAAGAAAATAAAGGAGAAATTCACATAATCAACATCAGAAGTGAAAAAGTGGACATTACTACAGATACTGCAGACATTAGAAATATAATAATAGGATGTATGAAAAACTTAATAACAATATGTTTGAAAATAAATGCAAAACGCATACAGTCCTGGAAAAATATAACATACCAAAACCCTCTCATGAAGAGATAAGAATCCTAAATTTTCCTTTGGTTAATAAAACAACAATTTCTTATCCAGAACCCTCTAAACCTAGATGGTTTTACCAGTAAGTTCTAAAAATGCTCAAAAGAAATATTTTCAATTTATACAAATTCCATCAGACAATAGAATAAAAGGGCAAATTTTCCACTATGCTCTGTGATACTACACTTAATCTTGGTTCTAACACTCAAAAAAGGCAAAATGAGAAAGGAAAATTAGAGCCCAATCTCACTCATGAATGTAAATGCAAAACATAAACTACAATTAGTAAACTGAAATGAGCAGCGTTCATAAAAAAATACATCATGACTAATTGGGGTTTATCTTAGGAATGCACGATGAGTGTAACTTTGAAAGGGCAATTCACATAATTCACCATATTATAAGTAAAAAATGGGGTGATTATCTCAGAGATTCAGGGAAAGGGTTCAGTAAAAGTCAACATTCATTCATAATAAAACTCTCAAAATGGGAATAGAATGAAATGTCCTTAAGCTTGCAAGGTTGTCTGCTAAAATCTTATTGCAAACCTCACATCAAATGTTGAAATTTTGAGAGGTCTCATTTTGATATTTGGAACAAGACAAGAATTCCTATTATTGCTACTTCTCTTCAACCTTGTCCTGGAGTTCCCTGCCAGATCAGAAAAACAATAATAATAATAATAATAAAAAGGTATGAGAGTTGAAAAGTGGGGAAAAGAACTGTCATTATTCACAGATGATTTAATTATGTGTAAAAAATCCAAAGGAATCCATAGAGAGATTATTGTAATTATTATGAGGGTTTGACATGGTTGTACTATTCACATTCAATACTTAAACAATATGCTTAATTCATATAATCAAGCAAGAAATTGAAAATTAAATAAAAGAGCTACCATTCATAATAACATAAAACAAGATAATATCCTTGGGAATAGTACTAGAAAAATATATTTGTCCAAGACATCCACATAAAAAATTATAAAGTGTTATTGAGAGACATTGGAAAAAGAAAACTAAATAATCAGAGAAACATACCAAGTTTATAAGACAGAATAGTGAATTTTATGCAGATGCCACTTGTCTTCAAGTTGAGTTATAAATGTGATGCATAATCAAGCAAAATTCCATGAATTTTTTTTAAAAAAACTTGGCAGGCTGGTTTTAAAATTCATATGGATATAAAGGGTTAATAAGAATATTCAAGGGAAATCCTTTATGGCAGAGTGGGTTAAAGATTGTCACCACAGCCCCTCAGGTTGCTGCTATGGTGTGGGTTTGATCCCTGGCCCGGGAACTTCAACGTGCTGTGGGTGTGGCCAAACAAAAAAACAAAACAAAATAAAAAGGAAGATCTGAGACACTCTTAAAGAAGTAGAACACTCTGGCTCTACCAGATGTCAAGATCAGGGGGAGAAATAAGGACTTTTCAACAAATTTCTGGGACAACTAAGCATCCACATGGAAAATAATGAAGTTGAAATTGTGTCTTTACCACATACCACTCTAAAAAATAAGCTGCTTTCAGTGGATTAAAAGACAGAAGGTAAACGGAAAATCAATAAGGAAAGATATTGTTATAATCTTAAGGTAAAGATATCCTAAGCAAGACACAAACCCCACAAACTATAAAGAAAAATTATAACTCTTTCCTACATTAAAATCAAGACATCCTCAGAGTTCCCATTTTGGCTCGGGGTAATGAGTCTAACTAGTATCTATGAGGACTCAGGTTCAAACCCTGGCCCCGATCAGTGGGTTAAAGGATGCAGGGTTGCCATGAACTGTGGTGTAGGTTGCAGATGCAGCTCCACTCCTGCGTTGCTATGGTGTAGGCCGGCAGCTACAACTCCGATTCAACCCCTAGCCTAGGAACTTCCGTATGCCACAGGTACGGCCCTAAAAAAGACTAAAAAAAAAAAAAATCAAGACATCCTCTTCATCAAATGATATCAGAGGTAAAAATGTAAACTCCGAAGTGGGAGGTGACACTTACAACATGCAAAATAAACATTGGACAGGTATTCAAAATGCTTAAAAGATTCTTCCACATCACTAAGAAAAAGGCAGATAAGCCTAACAGGAAAAACGGGTAAAATGTTTAAACAGACATTTTACAAAAAGGAAATTTCCAGTAACTATGAGATTAATAATCAGTGAACCCAAATCTGATCACAAGGAAATTTTTTCTGTAACCCCCTCGATGGGCAAATATTTGACAATGAACAAGTGATGAAAAGTTTTGAGCTTCCCCATCCCTCCAACTGCTGATGACAGTGTAAGTTGGTACAATGACTTGGAAATCAGTTTGGCATTATTTAATATATCACCCATGAATAGAAAGACCCAGAAATGTAACCCTAGAAAATTTTTGTTGGGATAGGCACAAAGTCACCCAGGAATATTTATAGCAGTTCTGTTGGTAATAATTCCAACTTTGATACAAGCCAGATATTCATCATCCATAGAGTAGATGAATTACTTTGTAGTTTTTCACGCAATGGAATAAAACATGCACACAGTGGACCCATGGCTGAATCCCAAAAAAGCAATACTGAGTGAAAGAACAAAGGCAGAATGGTTCCATTTACACAAACTTCAAAACGCAGAAGCAAAATTTTGGCAATGCGTACATGAGAGGTAAAACCATAAAGAAAATGAAAGGAATCACAATCATCGAAGTTAGCACTGTACTTACCTTTAGGAAGAAGGGGCAAAGCTGTCATCAGGAAGGGGCCTGTCGGCTCTTCTAAGATGCTGGCACTATTCCTTTTCTAGTCCTGGCTGGTGGCTATGTGGATGTTCTCTTGTTTTATTCATTTATTTGTCAAACTGCATATATGTGTTTTATGTACTTTTCTGTATGTATATCCATGCATTGCAACGTTTTAAAATAAGGAAGAAAAAGACTGAATTTTCATCACTGGATGGCAGTTTCCATTTGCTAATAGCTGTGGAAGGTACACAACTCGCAGAAGTCATAGAAGAATGGCCTCATTAGCATCCTGGTAAAGAAGACCTGGAAAGTACTCTGGGGAGTGCATCTGGCAGCTGAGAACACCAAGAAGCTGAGTAAGACTTGGATAGAACAACCTGCGTTGGCATTTCTGTTTATCATTTCAGCTTCCAACAGTCCTGGTAACCAACTGTCACTCAACAAACATAGACTGAGCCCCACCAATATGCCAGGCACCAGGCTAGGTGCTGGGGTACAGAATCCACTAAGACGTGGGCTTCAGAGAGCTTACACCCCCTAGAGAAGAAGGAGGAGGAAATTACAGGTGATAGTAGGAGGCACGCTGGTCTCAGGGGGCCTTGGGAAGGGACGTGTTCCCAGAAAAGATGACACCTGCGTTCTGCGTTAGAAGACAATTGTCAGGCCAGGGCAGAGTAGTGAAGAATCATTCAAGAGAAGGGAGCAGCACAAGGGCAATGAGAAACAGCAGCTACATTCCAGAAACAGGCGGCCTCTGACTGCCCGGAGTGTCCTCAGTGCATACATGGGGTTGCTCTTAAAGGAAGGCTTATTGTATGAACCCCATCCATTCCCTGGCACAATGCAATTATGGGTTATTTAAGAAAATATTTTCAGCTCTAAGGGCCCCTGAAGGTATTCCTAGCAGGGATTTCATTAAGTGTAAAAATCAGTAGCAATATCCATACATTTTGTACCAAGAGCTTACTGTATGCAAACAGGCGCAGGGTGCAGGTATTGAAGGCAGGGTGTGGCGAAGTAAGATTAAAAAGTGTTTTGGTTGGAGCTGACAAAACAGGAAGGTGACAATAATGCTTTACATTTGCATATCACTTTTGCCGCTTTTAAACATTTTCGCAAATATCTCATTTGCTTGGAGGCAGAGAGGACCCGACCAGGGGTTTTGCCTGGCAGCTCTGCCTGTGATTGACACCGTGTCCTGCACACTATTAGCAGGACGTCTTTGTCCTGGGCTGCTGACCCCTGTCTGGGGTTCATTAGAAGATGGAGGAAGGCGTTCCTGTGGTGGCTTAGCGGTTAGTGAACCCAACAAGCATCCATGAGGACATGGATTCGATCCCTGGCCTCACATGGGATCCAGCGTTGCTCTGAGCTGTGGTGTAGGTTGCAGACGCGGCTTGGATCCTGCGTTGCTGTGGCTGTGGCCAGTGGCTGCAGCTCCTATTTGACCCTTAGCCTGGGAACCTCCATGTGCCGTGGTTGTGGCCCTCAAAAGACAAAAAAAAAAAAAAAAAAAAAAGAAGAAGAAGAAGAAGAAGAACAAGGTGGAGAAAGATGAGGCACTTTGCACTTTGCTTGTCTTTCAGGGTTACTATGTGATCTGGAAAAGAGTGGTTTAGCTCCTCAGGGGCTGGATTTTCCCTGGGGGGTAGAACTGCTTTGAAATCCTTAGCTGAAGGGTTTTTCATATGAGGGCTCCCTCCCCACCCCCTTTTTAAAATTATAGTTGATTTAAGTGTTGTGCCAATTTCTGCTGTACAGCAAAGTGACCCAGTCTCTCTCACACACACACACTCACATATTACTTTTCTTGTAGTATTTTCCATCATGGTCTCTCCCAGGATGTAGTTCCCTGTGCTACATAGTAGGACTTCATTGCTTACCCATTCTAAATGTAACAGTTTGTATCTGCCAACCCCAAACTTCCAGTCCATCCTACTCCCTCCCCCATCCCTCTTGGCAAACACAAGTCTCTTTTCTATGTCTGTGAATCTGTTTCTGTTTGAAGATAGGTTCATTTGTGTTGTATTTTAGATTCCACGTATAAGTGATATCATATGGTATTTTCCTTTCTCTTTCCACGTCACTGCGTATGAGAATCTCTAGTTGCATTCATGTTGCTGCAAATGACATTATTTCATTCTTTTTGTGGATGAGTAATACAGTCTTTTGTGTATAGGTACCCTATCTTCTTTATCCATTCCTCTGGTGATGGACATTGAGGTTGTCTCCAAGTCTCAGCTATTGAGAATGGTGTTGCTATGAACAGAAGGGTGCATGTATCTTTTTGAATTGTATCTTTATCTAGATTTATACCCAGAAGTTGGATTCCTAGATCACACAGTAGTCCTATTTTTAGTTTTCTGAATAACCTCCACACTGCTTTGCCTAATGGTTGAGCCAACTTACATCCCCACCAACAATGTAGGAGGGTTCTGTATAAGGTCTTTTTCAATAGAATTATTACCAATAGGGAACTAGGAAAAGAATAATCCTGTAAGGGCAATTCAGGCTGAGGCAGCCAGAAATAAAAAGGACCACACAAACTATTCCACTAGGTTTATCCAGAAACCAAGGACGACTGGAGGTCTGTAATGCCACTTGGGACAGGGCGTCCTGAAGCAGCACTGAGTTGGGAGTAAAACGATGTGGTTTTAGCATTGGCTCAATCACTGTTTAGCTGTGTGGCTTTAGGCAAGTTATCCAACCTCTCTGAGACTCAATTTTCTCACCTATAAAATGGGGATGAAAACTTCTACCAATCTCGGTGATGATGGCAAGAATGAGATTCATGTCTATGAAAGTCAGCTTAACCAAGGAAATTATTATTGTTATTGTTGTTGTTTGTTGTCACTTAGCTCCTTTGTAGGATCTGCATCGGAGGTTTATCATCAGGCAGAGTTTATTTTTTATTTTTTGTCGCCTTCAAGGTTGCTCTGCATTCTGTCTACCAGAGAGCAGATTGCTATGTTGTTTCTTTGTTGTTTGACACCTAGGTTCTCATCCTAATAGTCTGTTTACTTAAATATTTCATAGTCTCTTAGCATTTCAAAAGAGTATTTTTAAGCATTAGCTATGAAAAAAAAGTAGAGGAAATAGAGGTACAATTGCTCCTTTTCCTAGGCTCAGCAGTTATGTATTGAATTATGCACATATACAAGTAGAGAGAAAAAACAAATAAGACATCTGCTTGACAACAGAAATGGGAATTATCTACGAGCTTGTTAATCAGTGCCCGGCCTTGGTGGTTAATTTTACATACATGATTTCACCCCCCCCCCCCCGCCCCCGCACAAAAGCCAGGTATGAAAATGACAGTTCCCATGGGAAGATTTCGTGACCCTAAACAGCGGTGCCAAAGAAGTCTCTGCTTCCTCCTGATAGTGTTTCTATGAGCCATGAGGGTAACAGGAGTTCTCTGCAGCTCTGAAGAATGAAAACCAGGAGGTTCTAACCGACTTTGAATTCTAGATCTTGACTTCCCCGTCTCTTCTTTTGTAATGTTACAGCCCCATTGGGGTTTGGTTCTGGAGGACATCTGATTAAAATGTTATTTTTAGCGAATACATCATTTCCGACATTAAAATTCAAAAACCCAAGAGGGCGGCTTAGGCTTGTAACTGTGCAAGGCTGCCGGCCACTGGTGTCCAACAAAATCTGACCGAGAGGGAAAGTGGGGAGGAACCGGTAACTGAGAAATGCACCAGCCTGGAAAAGATGAGGCTGGACCCCCAGTCTCCAATACCCAACCTGCGCTGGGCTGAGGTCATACTTCCGATCGCAGGAACCCCCGGTCCCAGGGACCACTCATTTTCCCGGGTGGGGAGCAGCGCTGCAGAGGGTCTGTGGCCCAGATGTCAGGCATCGGGCTGGCTGCAGGGAGAGAGAGGAGGCGCTGAGTTTCCTGCTTCGATTGGCACAGGCCTAAATTTGCTGTGATGTGATTCAGACAGTGTGCGGCCCAGGACACTGAATATAGTTGCAGCTCTGAGTCAGCCTCAGGCCCCACGCCCTCCCTCATGATTTTACAAGCTGTGTGGGGCTGAGTGGCAGACACAGACACCAGTGTCTCACTAGGGCCCCCTTGATCCTTCTGCCAGGTCAAAGTCCTTGTTAGGCTTGATCCCTGTCCCCAACACTTCCGAAGAGACACTGTCCAGTCAGTGGGAACCCCAGAGTCTCTGTTTTCTGTTACGTTTGAGGAATGGAGAGTTCTTTCTGGTTAATTTAGATTAATAGAGGCAGAATTCCCTTGTGGTGCAGCTGGGTAACTATTCAACATCCCTGCAGTGGCCCTATCACTGCTGTGGCACAGGTTTAGCCCCTGGCCTGAGAAATTCCACATGCTGCAGGTGTGCCCCTCCCCCCCAAAAAAATCCTAGATTAATAGAGGCTGAGCTCAATCTATTAATAAATTTTTATTTATAGCATCTGTATATTTCCAGATTCAAGGGATTGATATTTACCTACCATTCACTTACTGTGCTTCTAGTGTTTAAACTTTGTTGACTTAAAAAATAGTCACGGAGTTCCCATCGTGGCGCAGTGGTTAACGAATCCGACTAGGAACCATGAGGTTGCGGGTTCGGTCCCTGCCCTTGCTCAGTGGGTTAACGATCCGGCGTTGCCGTGAGCTGTGGTGTAGGTTGCAGATGCGGCTCGGATCCCGCATTGCTGTGGCTCTGCTGTAGGCTAGTGGCTACAGCTCCGATTCGACCCCTAGCCTGGGAACCTCCATATGCCGCGGGAGCGGCCCTAGAAAAGACAAAAAAAAAAAATAGACACAACCTAAAAGTTGAGAGTTAAGTTTTATTTGGGGCAAATGAGGATTATAGCCCGGGAGGCAGCATTTCAGATAGCTACTCAAAGAGGCAGGGCAGGAGGTCAGTATATATGCAATTTTGGGTGAAGGAGGGAGGTACATGCAACCAAGCATCGCTTTTACAGAAGGTTACTGCTAGTCACGAGAAGCAGACATCACCATGAAGGATTTTAGTGCTTTTCTAGATATGAGGAGATGCAAGAATTGGGCTCCTAAAATCGTCTCCTGAAAATATCCAACTCTCTGAAGACCTGTTCTGCCAGTTTTTCCAGAGCACGAGAGAAGTGCCTCATTCCTGATCTCCACCCTGAGCTCCTTTCAGGGGGTGCTGAGGGTCGGCAGCTACTGTGGCTTATGATTTAATCTGAATAGAGGCTGATGGCAAGTGCCAGTCTCCAGTTCAGAGTTTATACCTTAAAAGTGTTGGATATTGAGTTGGTCAACAATTTAAAACACGTGGAACAATTCAGAAAGCCTGACCACAAGGGAAACTGGGATCAAGAAAGCGAAGGCGGAGTTCCCGTTGTGGCACAGTGGAAACAAATCTGACTAGGAACCATGAGGTTGTGGGTTCCATCCCTGGCCTCACTCAATGGGTTAAGGATCCGGCGCTGTCTTGGGCTGTGGTGTAGGTTGCAGATGAGGCTCGGATCCTGCATTGCTGTGGCATAGGCCAGCAGCTGTAGCTCCCATTAAACCCCTAGCCTGGGAACCTCCATATGAAGCAGACGTGGCCACCCCCTCCAAAAAAAAAGGAAGAAAGAAAGAGAGGCAATGGAGGCAGTTATGGTCAGAGATTTTCTGGAGGAGGTGAGGTCTCCCCAGGGCTTTGAAGGAGCGGCAGGATTTACCTGGAGGTGTCGGGGAATAAACAGGAAAAGCCAAGGAGTGAGTCTGAGAGCACACTTAATACCCAAACAGGAGAAAAAATAATTTCACCTTTCTCTGCCTGCTCAGAGATCTCATTAGGACTTTATGGAACAACAGGATCCCTCTAGACTATAACAGGCAGGAGCTGACTGTTAGCTGAGCCTCTGAGAGAAGAGGCGGCTGGCAACATTCATCTCAGTTCCCAGGTCTTCCTTTGGAAACCCAAAAACTAGGATATTTTAAAAGTCAAATAAAAGAAACTTTATTTGTTGGGTCAGTGAACGAACCAGGGTATATGCGCCTGGTTGGGGAACTAGCCTTTTACCCCCAGGGCCATCCTCCTCACTTGGTAACCATGGGTTGCACAGGAAATACTTTTCTGCCTTAGCCTGAAAAATGGAATGAATAACATGTCCCCTTGTGTGTAAATAAAACCGCATCAGAGATAAGCACTATGCATATTTTTCCTTATGCTCTCTGGAAGAAAAGATTAAAATAGTTTCCAAGAATTATTATCATGATTACATATGCTTGGAGACTAGAGGCTGATTTTTCTTCTCTTTTCTTTGGGGGGATGGTGGGGCGTGCCTGTGGCAGGTGGAAGTCTCTGGGCCAAGGACTGAGCCTTTGCCACAGCAGTGACTCCAGCCACTGTAGCAACAACGCTGGATCCTTCGCCTGCTGCACCACAATCGGAACTCCTGATTTTTCAATCCATTGATTTCCTAAATCCTTCATGGTATCTTAGAATTGGAAGGCGTATTCCAATTGCAATTAGAATCAGAAGAGGATAATCTACTGGAGAGATCTTGGGCTTTGGAATCAGAAAGGCTTGGCCTTGAATACCTCATCGGTCACTTATTACCAGCACCATCTTTCTTTCCCTCACTAAAGAAATACATATTGAGCTCTTATGATGTGTTCTGATACATTATCAAAGTTCTTGGAGGCTCGGTTTCCTCATCAGTAAAATAGAGATTAAAGTTTAATTCTCTTAGGAGTTCCCTCTGTGGTGATGTGGGTTAAGATTCTGACAGCAGTGGCTCAGTTGTAGGTTGCAGCTGCAGCTCAGATTTGATCCCTGGCCCAGGAACTTCCATATGCCGTGGGTACATCCATAAAAAATAAACAAACATACAAACAGAAGTATAATTCTCTTAAGTTCATGATAATGTCTGGCATACAGTAGACTTTTAATTTATATTAGTTTTCCTCCTTTAATTAATGAATGAGGGCATTAAAAAGACATGGCTACTGAAGAAGCTCAAAGCATGTGGTAGGAAGAAAGGCAAGGCAGAAGGCAGCTAGTGTTAGAGATGGGGTATACATGAGCTGAAATTGCCCAAATGGACAGGACAGAGTTTACTAAAGGACTGAGGCTATGGTGGTTGAACAGGGAATGTGGCTCCTGACCTCTGGCAACAGGATGTGGTCCATCACTGATAGGATGGTGTGGGGTGATGCAAGGAAGTGTCCCAAGTCAAACTTCGCCTTGTTTACCATTTAGTTTAACACTGGCCTTTGGGGAAGACATGCGCCTGCACCCATGCCTCCATCCATCCTTGCCTTTATTCACGTATTTACCCATCGAGGAAATATTTATTATCGCCCTCCCCGAGTCAGGCATTTTCCAAGCGCTGCAAATACAACCAAAGCCCCTACAGAAGAGTGGAAAAGAAAGACAAGTGAACAGACAGTTGGACATCGTCATCATGAATACTAAGATGGGGTAAGGCACACGCCTGATTTCCTGTGGACCACACAGCACTGGGTTTTGGCTCTGGCTTTGCCACTCGTGGGTCATGGTGTCCTTGGGAAGAGGATAAACTCACTTGCTATGTCCCCTCTGCCCTCTAGTTTACTGGTTTGAGAATCAATTGAAATCCTGTACTTAAAATCTCTTTGGAATCTGTGTTATGCCATATAAATGTGCATTTTCCTATATTAACCATCAATGTATTCATCATATTATATTATCCTGCCTGATCCCATCCTCTTTTAAATTTTTCTACAATAAATAGTAGGTAAGATTCCTGTTGTGGCACAATGGGATTGGCGATATCTCTGCAGCATCAGGACACAGGTTTGATTCTAGGCCTGGTGCAGTGGTTTAAGAATTCAGCATTTCCCCACCTGAGACATAGGCTTGGATCTGATTCCTGGCCCAGGAACTCCATATGCATCAGAGTGGCCAAAAAAGAAAAAGAGAGAGAGAGAGAGAGAAGGAAAGAAAGAAAGAAGCTGATGCACAGATTTTATTGTTATCCCTGTCATTTTTATTTCTTGATGTAGCTTCTTTGGAATCTCTGTAACCCTTATCTTCTAGTTCTTTCTGCCAATGTGGTTGTATCCACACCTGTGTGTCCTGTGTCAGATAGAAGTTTAGGGACGTCTAGTATGGTTTTAAGTTGCCTTTGGGAAGGAGACTGATCATTAATGAGGGGAAAATTTTGGGCACAAAGATTAGAGAGGAGTCACAAGTGTTACAGAAAGATCAGCATGGAGGGTGGGATTCAGCAGCATAAAGGCAACAGGGATGGAAATAAAACCAAAAAGAATAGAATGAATTGAGAGCAAGGGCGGAGGAAGAGACAGATGCAGCCATCGGGCTGGTGGAGGAGAGAGAAAGGTGCCTCCCATTTTAAACAGCTTATCTCCTCTATCTGCAATATTTCTGCTGATGTCTGAATAGAGAGAAAAATGTATGTGTGTGAGAGTGTGTGTGTGTTTGTTAATAACAGTCATCTATTTATAGGCCTTAAATTATACACCATGAAAGCCTCTCTGAGACAAGATATGTTATTTGGCTGCCAGAAGGAAAAGTTAAAGAAAAAAACCCACCAAAGCGGGGTGCTTCTGGATGTCTTTCTTCCTTTCCTCATCTTCTCTATCTTCTCATGGTTAATGACAACTGCTCATTCTGTGTTTTGGAGCCAAAGTCCAAAGAAGTGAAAGGAAATCGTTGAAGATCTTCCTCCAGGATGAGGTTTTCCAAATCACATCATTTTCCACCTGAATCAGAAGGGAGATTCGACAGCATCCTTTCCATTTCAGAGGATGCTCTTTCCACCAGGGTGCCCACCAAGCCGTCAACCCTCTTTCCAACTCCATCTGGCTCACTCATATATGAAACCAGAAATTTCTGTCTACTTTTTCGTACAACCTCATCTTTCTAGAGAATGGGCTGTACCCCTTAATGACCTCAAGATGACCTTCAGGTAAAAGGACTTCCATATGTGGTTCCAAGTTCGTAGAACTTAGAGAAGAGTGTGCTTAAGAGCATGAGTTTTGATGTCAGACCCAGGTCTCCCAGTTACTCACTATGTGACTTAAACTACTCTTAATACCTTATTCTTAATACCTTATTCTTAATACCTAAGGAAACCTTAGTTTCCTCCCCAGTGAAATGAGGATAATAACAGAACTTCTTTCACGGGACTGGTGTAGAGATGGAAAATATGTAATATGTAAAGCACTGAGCAAAGAGATAGAACTAGTAGCTTCTAACAATTTTCTTTGTTGTTATTATCATAACCTCCTAATGGGTTAGGAAAGCAGACTCCAAGGACCAGAACTTTGTGATGCTCAAATGCAGTGGCCACTCACTCTGAAAGGACCTTCATGTGCAGGGCGTTGATGGAGGAGATGGTGACCAGCCAGCTCCCGCCAAGTCAGTCTACGCACTGTCTCATCGAGGATGTCAGTGACAAGAGAAAAGGACAACAGCGGGCAGGATGGGGGAACGATGCCAGGAGTGGCTGGTGAGTGTTAGAGAGAGGCTGTGCCTCTTCCTTTAATGAGAAAGAACCCATGTCTTCTGTCTTCCTCTTTCCCTTATGGGCCACGGGAATGTGAATTTTGAGCTCCTCCTTTCTGCAGGAGGAGACCACTTGCCAAGAGGTGTAGCCTACAATGCCTGTCCCTATCTCATACCACAGCCTTCTGCCCTCCACTCATACAAAATTTGGCTTGTGTTCAACTTCCTGATCACCTTTGGCTAGAGATCTAACATTTTCAATCATAAATTATTTATGACTATTATTTTATTGGATTCGATGATTCTTCTGCCATTTGAGAGCAGATTATGATGGTCATTTGTAGAGAAGTCAAATGTTTTCCCCAAGAACCAATGTTTAATGATTAGCCTCCTAAATCCCAAGGCTGGTTGTTTCCTGCTGCATCGCCAGACTGGTTTTCTGCAATAACTTTAATCTTTCTTTTGTTCTCAAATGTACATTCAAATGTAAACAGACCTCCACTTTTAAAAAATCACCAAAGTACTATATATATATATATATATTTTTTTTTTCTTTTTAGAGCCATACCCATGGTATATGGAAGTTCCCAGGCTAGGGGTCGAATCAGAGCTACAGCTGCGGGCCTACACCACAGCCACAGCAACACCAGATCCGAGCTGTGTCTGTGACCTATACCACAGCCCCCCGCAATGCCACTGAGCAAGGCCAGGGGTGGAACCCACATCCTCATGGATACTACCTGGGTTCGTTACTGCTGAGACACGACAAGAACGTCTTTTTTTTGTTTGTTTTTTTTTCCTCTTTTTTAAAAATGATCTTCTTTCCTTTCCCCACAGGGGAACACAGGCCCTAAAAATCAAGTCTGAGAAGATCAGTTAAGGAAGGTGTAAATGAAGCCTACTATTAAAAATCTAGCCTCTAAGCAAAACGTTCCTTTCTCATGTCATTTGTAAACAACTCCAGGATAGGGTTATCACGTATTTTATTTCCTATAATGTTTATGACAGTGCTCTGAATTTCACAAAGTTTCAGCAAGTGTAATAAATGAAACTAATTCAAAACATCTTCGGGGAGTTCCCATTGTGGCGCAGTGGTTGGCAAATCTGACTGGGAACCATGGGGTTGCGGGTTCGGTCCCTGCCCTTGCTCAGTGGGTTAACGATCCGGCGTTGCCGTGGGCTGTGGTGTGGGTCGCATACGTGGCTCGGATCCCGAGTTGCTGTGGCTCTGGCATAGGCCGGTGGCTACAGCTCCGATTAGACCCCTAGCCTGGGAACCTCCATGTGCCGTGGGAGTGGCCCAAGAAATAGCTAAAAAGACAAAAAAAACCCAACAACAACAACAACAAAAAAACCATCTTCGGGTGGGAGGTGGGATAGGACAAATTTTCGGGAGCCTCAAATGCTGATATGGGCAGGGATGTCAACAACATTAATGAGTATTTGCTGATCATATAACACTGCATAAGGCACCTTACAAAGACTATCTCTAGTTGTCAAAATAATCCTGAAAGGTAGATATTGGTCCTATTTTACAGTTGGGAAAACTGAAGCTTGGAGAGGTTAAATAATCTGTCCAATT
Source organism: Phacochoerus africanus (assembly GCF_016906955.1). Lineage (NCBI taxonomy): Eukaryota > Metazoa > Chordata > Mammalia > Artiodactyla > Suidae > Phacochoerus > Phacochoerus africanus. Next base: position 62,765,392 of record NC_062550.1, on the reverse strand, counting down.
CACTAGGTAAGTGTGAGGCAGAGTAGGAATCTAGGACACCCTAGTTTTTCTGTTTTGGGTCTTGTTTTGCTTTTTTTTTTTTTACTCTCTTAGTTTATTTTTAATTTATTCTTTTTTTTTTTTAGGGCTGCACCTGTGGCATATGGAGGTTCCCAGGCTAGGGGTCAATGCTGCAGCCGCAGCAACCCAGGATCTGAGCCTCGTCTGTGACCTACACCACAGCTCACAGCAATGCCAGATCCTTAACCCACTGAGTGAGGCCAGGAACTGAACCTGCAACCTCATGGTTCCTAGTGGGATTCATTTCCGCTGCACCACGATGGGAACTCCTATTTTTAATTTTTTTTTTACTGAAGTTTAGTTGATTTATTTGTGTTAGTTTCTGGTGTACAGTAAAGTGACTAATTTTCAGTATGTACATATATATAATTTCAGTATATATGTATTCTTTTTCATATTTTTATTATGATTTATGATAGGATATTTGATATAGTTTTCTGGGCTATAGAGTAGGTCCTTGTTGGTTATCTATTTTGTATAGAGTATTGTGTATATGTTAATCCCAAACTCTTAATTTATCCCTCTTCTTCCCCTTTCCCCTTTGGTAACCGTAAGTTTGTTTTCTATGTCTGTAAGTCTGGTTCTGTTTCGTAAATAAGCTCATTTGTGCCATATTTCAGATTCCACATATATGTGCTCTCATGTGATAGCTGCCTTTCTTTGTTTGTCTTACCTCACTTAGTGTGATTACCCTAGCTCTATGTGATTTTATGTGATCTAACACCAGCAGGCCACCACTTCCTTCCCCTTGGCTCCAAAGCAGTTCCCTGGACTTGCAAAATATGCTTCTCTCCATTGGTAGAGTCGGGGTCATTCTTCCCGAGTGTGTGTGTGTGTGTGTGTGTGTGTGTGTGTGTGTGTGTATGCGCGCACGCGCGCGCAAGCGCGTTCACACTCAAAGGGACCCTGCTGAGAGTCCCTTCTGCAGCCTCAGGAGGGGGTGTCTTTGGCAGGCTGAGAGTTGGTGGGGCCTGCGTGGGAGCTTCTGTTGAGAGAACTTGAAAAGTGGGAGGGGGAATCTTCTGTTTCTAAGCGAGGATCTAAGAGCTGTTGTCAAGGAAGAATCCCAGGCCTTCCATAAAAGGAAGACCTCCCTTCCTCCACTGGCAGCAAGTGCTGCTTTGAACAGTGAGTCTGACATTTTTCTGAGCCCACCTGTACTTGGGCAGCTTTGGAAAGGAGGCCCCTGGGGGTGGGTGCAGGGGAAAGTGGTCGGGAACTAGCAGGTGGAACCTCTGCTTGAAGGGATCTGCCGGAGAGCCTCATGGGAGAGAGGCAGCGCTCAGCAGAGCAGCAGAGCTGAGCTCATCAGCCTTGCCATGTGACAGTCACCTGCCTCCAATCTTGTCCTCTCTGATCTGCCCTCCAACACCTTCCTGGGAGACCCTCCCAATGCGCCACAATTCTCCCTGAATGTCCTTCAGTCATTCCTTGTCATTACTGGATAAAACCCAATGTATTTAGCCTGACAAGAAAGGGCTTTTTCCTGAGCCAACTTTTGCTGGCTTTATTAGCCCTTCATACCAGGATCTCTTTGGCTATTGCCAAGTTCTCCTCTGCTTCACAGCAGAGTAGGCTTTCCCGTGCTTTTGTGCCTTTGCACATAGTAGTTCCTCTGTATGGTCTGCCACCCCCCTCACGCACACCAAAACCTTTCCAGGCCTGGGAGTCCCACTGAGGTTTTTAGAACAAGCATTTCAGATCAGAACTGGGGTCCCTCTCCTCCACCAACTTTTCAGTTTATAAACCCACCCTTGGCCCCACTTCCTTCTTTCTGAGCCCCTCCCCACCCCCACTCCTGGAGGAGCTAGATTTCGAAGCTAGAGCTGGAGTGGGTCTGATCCTAGTTTCCACTGTGTTCTACTCTAGAACTGCTGATGAAAAGTGCAAGGAACCAGGTATAAGGCCTCAACTTCCCTCCCTTAGCCCATTTGGGCTGGTATAACAAAAATGCCACAGACTGGGTGGCTTACAAACAAAAAACACCTATTTTTCATAGTTCCAGAGGCTAGAAGTCCAAGATCAAAGAAAGTGCCAGCAGATTTGATGTCTGGTGAGGGCCTGGTTCATAGATGGCTGTCTTTTTACTGAGTCCTTGTGTGGCTGAAGCAGATGAGGGAGCTCTATGATATCTCTCTTATAAGGGCACTAATCCCACTCATGACCTTATTAGACCTAATCACCTCCTAAAGGCCCCACTTCCTAATACCATTGGTTTGGATGTTAGGATTTAACGTGTGAATTTAGGGGGCCCACAAATATTCAGTCTATCATATTTCCTTACTTCATCTCACCTTGAACTTCCTGGGGAGTGGAGGATATGAAATTTAACTTGAGTCTGAGATCTAAGTTTTAAGAGCAAGTGATATTTTTTAAGTTTCTGAGAATGATGAAACCCAAGCCAAGATGTCACTGAAGGAAAGAGACAAAGATTAGAAGGCAGTTTATATATGGCAGGGCCGAGACTTCCCCAAAATTGGCTACATTTGATTCTCCCTTCTGATTTTGACTGACAGTCAGTTTCTCTGTCCCTCCATCACTCTCTCAAGTATATGTGGAAAGATGTTCTTCAAGACAGTGTATAAACAGCTGCATGTACAACATACATACTTTCAAGGCTGATGATTTATCATAAGCTTTCACCATAGGTTTCCTGCTAGTATTACAGACAAGTTGGGAACACCTGTGCTGATGGAAGCATCTTCATTATCTCACGCATCCTCTCAACCACCCAAGGTCTGCTTGATTCTGCCTGTTTCTGCTGACGAGGCTCAGAAGTACACTGTTTGCTCAAGGTCACAAAGCTGTTGAGTTCGAGGCTATGAGTCAAAGCCACAGCTGCTTCCCAGGTCCATAGTTTTTCTAGCATAGCCCTGCTAAATTCAGCTCAAAAGGAGCATTTATTAAATACCCTCTGTGTGCCATGCTCAGAGCCAGGACACGTAGATGAAGAATGCTCAATTCTTGCCTTGGTGCAGCTCACGTTTTTCTGGGGCAGACATACCATGGACCATTCCTTCAATGTTATGTGGTAAAGACAGTGGTGGCTGTCTGCATCAGGAACAAAGGGGACACAGAGGAGGGACACTGAAACCTTTCATGAAGGAGTGATGCCTGAATCAGGAACTGGGTTTAAGTATGAGTTTATCCAGTTGAAGGGCTCGGAGGTCAGAGATGCTTTGCAGTGGGAGATGACCAAGGCACCCAGGCACCATCTCTACAACAGGTGCAGACTGGGTGGACTGGTTATAATTTCCCTTTCCCTGTCTGGCTCTGGGGATGTTATCATTGTGTGCTCTTTATAGTGTCAATCTAGGCCCATGCCAGGTGTTTTTATTTTTTAAGTTGTAGCTCAAAGGAAGGAACATAGCACATGGTCCAGAGGAAATTTTGACTCTTTGGGAGGGGATGCTGGTGGGAGGAGGGTTATCTTAAGGGGCAAGAGGCCCATTTCCTGGATCCTACAAAATGTGCCACATGGATGTACCACTAAAGCCTGTGGCACCTTCCCCAAGTTTGGTCCTGGGAGGTGCTGTAAGGGAAACACAGATGATCAAGGGGATGAGACTGTATTAAGATGATTGTGGCTAATGGAAGGAAAAGGCCAGGCTCATCTCTTCAAAAAAGCTCCGCAGAATCAGAAGCTGGATTTCCTCAGTGATGTTTGGGTTTTATAGCTACTACCCACTCATAGCTATAAAAAAGGGTTTACTTTTGAAATTCCTGCTGGGGAATAACTTTTTATTGACAGGCTGAATTTCTTTAGTCTTTAACCCATTTTTCCCATGGAAACAATTGTTCTTGTGATGCATTCTTTGAACTCCAATCTCCTCAGCCACACAAGGAGACTATAACTGAAGAGACTTAATCGTGGAAGAGCTTACACATTGGATTAGAAGACAAAAGACATGCGAAATAGTGAAAATTGCCTCCTATTTGTCACAAAGTGCTATGTCACGGAACAGCTCTTGATCTCTATTCACCTATACTCTGTAGGTTCATATATGTGAATGTGGTATTTTTCCATGAGTGGGGCACTTGTGGAACTCTAGGCTGTCCCCACTGCTGTTATCCAGGATGTCACACTGAAGCAGCCTGTCTGGGACCCTTCCTCTAAGTCATTGAGGCCAGCTCTGAGGCACTCACTTCCCTGGGTGGGAACTCGACTTTCCAGAGGCCACAGCAAAGCAAGAGCACCAAGGGTGGGGTTAAAGAAAGGAGAACAGATGGGCAGAGGCAGAACAATCATGGTACAACTCCAGGGGGCACCGTTCACATGGAATGCAATCGCAAACATGGTGACTGATGCCCTCTGGGGTTGCTAACGTGGCAGCCAGTCATGGGGAGGGGGTAAGATGGGAGGAGGATGAGGATGGCTATGGAGAGGAAGCAGACACAACTGCCTTGGGGGAGCATTAGTATCACCTACTAGTCTCCCCCCAACCCTGCCCCCATCATCTCTGCCTCTCTTGAAATCTCAGCAATTGTCTTTCTTCCTTTCACTGCGCCAGTCCCTTCATTTCATTTTTTTGACTTAGTCCATCCAGGAAGTCTCTCCTCTCCCTGATTCCTCAACTGTCCTCAATTTCTGGTCCCTCTTCATCTAGTGCATTTCCTCCCTCTGCTTCCATTGCTTTAGCCTTTGTTCTTTCCTTCCCCTGAGAGTTTGCAAGTGTTGGCTAATAATTTTAGGCCTTACTGCCCAAGAAAGACATAGATGGTGAAGTTTTATGCAAAAATGTAAAGCCAGCATTATCATGATTGCCCATCACTAACTCCCCTAGCTAAGAGAATTCCTGGTGGACATCTCCATCTCTGACTCATGTCACCTCTCTGAATTCCTGCTCTGGCCTCCTGGGATGGTCAAGGAAACATTCATCTGTCTGGCTCTAACTGTGTGCCATCCCGCCCCTTGGTGTCACCTTGGATCCTCTCTTGCTGACCCAGGCTCTCTGTGATGAACTATATGTCCTCTCTTCTCTGGTGCACCCCCTTCCCTGCCTCTTTCCTCCCTCTATCCATAAGGCATCACATTCCTGGACCAGCTGCCCAAAGCCAGTCCTCAATGCAGATCGCTCCTGTTGGTGTCTCACATCTCCTAGTGACTCTTTCTCAGAAGCACCAGCCTCCCCCCAGAAGCCAAGTCCTTTGCCTCATGAAGGGTTTCCAAATGTGAAACAGGAGACAATGTCCAAAATGGATCTAATGATCAGGTTCAATGTAACCAGAACACTGGGGGTAGGGGTGGCAAGGGCGTGGCAAGAGGGCTAGGAGCTGGTCGGCAGCCCCCTTAGAGCTGGTTGCATCTTCCCGTCTCTGTCCTTCCAGGCACCAGGTGAGTTAATTCTGGAGCTGGAATTGAGGAAGGCCCCAACCCAGCCAGACCCCAGCTGAGTGGTTCCCAAGATCTGAATCAGCCAAACGCAAGTGCTCTGGTCCCCAGAACCCACGTGTCAGTCCCACCTGGCATCACCAATTATCTCTGCCTCTGACATAGGGTTCTTTTTTTTTTTTGTTCCTTCAAAATAGGGCTATAATTAAATCCAGAATTGTGCTGGAGACTTTATAGTCATGGCAAAGGCAGAACACAATGTCTGCAAGACAAAAAAAAAACAAAAAAAAAAACAAAAAAAAAAACAAAAAAAACAAAAAAAACCCCACTCTTTCAATAAAAATTAATTATTCTCAGCATCCCAGTCCTGGTGGTGATGTGGGGAATGCATATGAGGGTGAAGCCTTGGGGTGGCACCCAGTCGAGGAAGCACAGATGACAGGCTCTCCATTTCTGTTCATATGAGAATCCCCCACCCCACCTCCCTCCCTCTCCCCCTCCCTCCCAGTCACTGCAGCCCTGGAGGTCCTTGCTTTTTTTTTCCCCCCTCCTTCAGGGTCTGAGAAATTAAAAGCAGCCCTAGAAGGGCTAGGAGAGGTGAGAGAAAAGAGAGACAAGATACAAAAGAAGACAGTTAACCTGAGATCTGTCATTCCCATTCACTCTCTCTTTCTTTCAAGAGGGGAAATCCTCACTGATGGGGAATATAAGAATTTTTGCTGGCAGCGTGTGCCTTCTGCTTCCCGCCATGGAGAGTCTGCAGGCTCCAGCTCCCCTGGTGAGATCTGCGGGGAAGATGGGGGAGGCTGGACCAGCGCCATGTAACACCCACGTGGCAGAGCCCATCCAGGGCATGGATCCGGATGTGCAAGAGTCAGGACGGAGTTGTAAGATGCACATGCCTCCTGGGAAGTTAAGTACAGTGAAAAATCAGAGAGGAGGAGGTTTCAGGGTGGGAGAGTAGGATGGGAAGGTCTCACGCTTAAACTAGTCATTAGATTTGACCAGAAAAAAAGGAAAAGGACCTGTAAAAACCAAAGTGGGCATAAAGCAGGGTTGGATACCTTCTGATTTATCCAAGGGTGAGTCACTGAGGACCGGGAACACAGTGTTGAGTTTCTTCCCCCAGTAGACCAAGTCTTTGACATCTACTCTGCCTGGAGGAGGGTTCCACCAGGTGGCACTGAAACTGGGATCAGAAGCATCATCTAAATGCTCTGGGTGGGACGGAGGGGAGGGGCTTTCTCAACAGGGTGATTCACTGGGGCACCCTCTGAGGTCAGGCTCAGCCCCCACAGACACTGCTGTGCTCAGGAGTGGCAGCTTGCTTGGGGCACACTCACCCAGGCTTCCCCGAGGGGTAGATGCAAATTTCAGTGTGAAGATAGAATGTGAGAACAATGCCTGGCTTGGTAGAAGGTGGGGGATTATGGATGGGTGATGCTGCAGAATCTTATCTATGGAAAGGAACAGGCAGAGGCCATGGGAGGGCTGATGGGATGTTTTTGGAGATGTTCTTGGATGTGGGGGTGATCACGTTCATCCCCTAACCCTGAGTTTTACAAGATATTCCTAGGGACTCATGCTTTGGGTAGAAGACAGAATGAGAGATTCCTCAAGTCTAAGCTCTGGTGATTCTGTTGAGTCATCCAGATTCTCCCTAATGTTGAAGGAACGAAAGGGGCTTAAGGATCAGTAGTATGTCCTCATCTCCTGCTAATGGGATGTTGTCTCCTCTCCTAGCACCGCAGGCCTCAGCACATAGACACGTTATATCAGTTATACCACACAGGTGGACCACACATAGGCATGGCAGGTCTACCATTTATTCTGCAGATTTTTCTCTCTTCACTTCTGTTGAGGCAGACCCTCTGCTTTTGCATCCCCATGCCCCTTTTTATTCAATTTCAAAGCTTATCAAAAACTCAGATTTTTTTGACCTGGGAAGAGGAGAGGCATTGCTTCCATTATGGTTGAAAACTCTGTCAAGCCTCCTGGATCCTGGGAATTAAACAACAGCTGCCACTACCCCACTTGTGGTCAACGTGATAGCGCAGGTCCCAACGAAGGCAATAAGACAAGAAAAGAAAGTACAAAGGCTAAAAAGGAAGACATAATGCCATCATTATTTGCAAATGGCAGAACAGCTTATGTAGAAAAAAAATGTTTTACTCTACATATAAACTATTGCAATTAATAAGTAAAACCAAAAAAAAATGCTGAACTAAGGATCAATATAAAATTATTTGTATTTTACATATATATGCAATGAATTTTTTACCTAAAATCTTTTTAATAGTTACAACTGAAAAAGCATTAAAATATAAAATATTTATGAATAAATCTTACAAACTTGTGCAATTGTACCATCCTGCGGACTGCAAAATTTATTGAAGAAAATGAAGAGATCCAAACAAGTAGAGGCAGAGAACATGTTAATGTATTGAAATACTGTGATGAGGTAAATTCTTCTTGAATTGACCTATAGATTCAGCATAATCATAAGAAAAAAATTCCAGCAGAATTGTGTGTGTGTGCGTAAAGTGACAAACTGATTCTTAAATTTATATTGTTGTGCAAAAGGATGAAGAAAGGCAGGGCATTCTTTTTTCTTTTCTTTTTTTTTTTTTTTGTCTTTTTGCCATTTCTTGGGCTGCTCCTGCGGCATATGGAGGTTCCCAGGCTAGGGGTCAAATTGGAGCTGTAGTTGCCGACCTACACCACAGCCACAGCAACACAGGATCTGAGCCGCGTCTGCAACCTACACCACAGCTCACGGCAACGCTGGATCCTTAACCGACTGAGCAAGGCCAGGGATCAAACCTGCAACCTCATCGTTCCTAGTCAGATTCGTTAACAACTGCGCCACGGCAGAAACTCCAAGGCAGGGCATTCTTGAAGAAGCACAAAGCTGGAGCCCTTAGATTGCTGTATATTAAGGCTTATTATAAAGTAACAGTAATTAAGGCAGTGTGATATTGACCCAGGATAAACAAATAGACAAATAGAACACACGAGAGTCTAGAAATAGACCACACATATGAGGTCACTTGATTATGACAAAAGTGACAACGCAGTTCAGTGGGGGAGAAGATAATCCTTTCAGTAAATGGTGCTGGCTTAATCGGGTATGTAAATGAGAAATATTAATTTTACCCTAGCTTACACCATACACAAAAAAATCAGTTCCTGATGGATTATAGATCTGAGTGTGAAAGATAAAACTATGAAACATCTAGAAGAAAATATAGGAACATATCTGCATAAGCTTGGCAGAGGGAATAATTGATTAGATGGAAACTGAAAAGAACAAATCATAAAGGAGAAAAAAATGATCAATTGGAGTTCATACAAAGTAAAAACTTCTGCTCAAGAAAAATACTGTTAAGAGAAAGAACATGCAACTCATAGAGTGGGAGAACATATTTGCAATATATTTTATACCTTTTATATATCCAATGTATACAAAAACTCCTACAAATCAATTAACAAAACAACTATTTACCAAGAAAAATTAGTAAAAAGGTTGAATAGTATTTCACAAGGATGAACAAATGGCTCATAACCATTGGAAAAGAGCAAGTTTTCAGTAGTCATCAGGGAACTGCAACTCAAAACTGCAGTGAGTTGCCATCATGTACCACCAGTCTTGAGGTATAAAGTATTGTGAGTATGTGGATCCGCTGGACTCTGAACCACTGGAGGTAGCAGCGTACATTTGTACAACCACTTGTACAACTGTTTGCTAGTATATGCTAAAGCTAAACATGGTATCTATTACAAGCCAGCAACTCACTTCTAGAAACATACCCAATAAAATATAAGCCTATGGGCACCAAAAGACATGTATAAGAATGTCTGGAGCATTGCTAGTCCCAAACTAGAAACCATCCAAACTTCCTTCCGCAGTAGAATGGATAAATAAGTATTGTTATGTTCATACAGTGGAATATTATATAGAATTGCTGTTTACAAAAAATGGATGAATCCCAAACTCAGTGGAGGAATTGAGTGAAAAAAGCCAGACACAAAAGAGTGATATAGATATAGAGCTACCATATGATCCAGCAATCCCACTCCTGGGTATATATCTGGATAAAACTACAATTCAAAAACATACATACACCTGTATATTCATAACAGCACTATTCACAATAGCCAAGACATGGAAATAATCTAAACGTCCATCAAAAGACAAATGGATTAAGAAGATGTAGTACATATGTACAATGGAATACTACTCAGACATAAAGAAGAATGCAATAATGCCATTTGTAGGAACATGGATGCAACTAGAGATTCTTATACTAAGTGAAGTAAGTCAGAAAGAGAAAGACAAATACCATATGATATCACTTATATCTGGAATCTAAAATATGGCACAAATGAACCTATCTACAGGACAGAAACAGACTCACAGACATAGAGAACAGACTTGTGGTTGCCCAAGAGGGAGGGAGGAGGGAGTGGGACAGACTGGGGGTTTGGAGTTATTAGAATGGACTGGGAGTTTGGGTTAGTAGATCAAACATTACATTTAAAATGGATGGACTACAAGATCCTACTGTATGGCATGGGAACTATATCCAATCACCTGTGATAGAACATGATGGAAGATAATATGGTAAGAATAATGTATATGTATGTCTGACTGGGTCACTTTGCTGTACAGCAGAAATTGACAGACCATTGTAAATCAACCATACTTTAATTAAAAAAAAAATTTAGGGTGTGCACTGTATGGTTCCATTCGTATCAAGAACCAACTGGGCAAGCTCAGCCTCTATGCTATAAGTCAGGATAACATTATTCTTGAAAGGGGCAGTAAACCAAGTGGCGGGGGGTGGCAACCGTAGTGCTAAGAAGGTTCTATCCATTGATCTAGGTGTTGGTTATTCAGCTGAGGCCTCTTTGCAAAAGTCCAATGAGTTAAACTCAAGATTTTTTACACTTTTTTTTGAGATGTGTTTTATTTAAAAAAAAAAAAAAAAAGGTTAAGGAAGTCCTCAGAACAGTATAATGCCCCTGTTTAGGGGGAAAATAAAACTTTTGAAAACTGAGGTTGGAGGGGGTAAGGTCACAGTTCAGGCCAGCCTTAGAAGAAGGCAGAGTGGTGACCCACCAACCTGGTACAACTGAAGGATCCTCCTCCCATAATGACCAGAGTGTTAGATGTCCTGGCACCAGAAAGCTATCCATTCCTTTGAACTTTCAGGAGTGCCCCAGAAGGCTTGGACTTTATGCCCTGTCGCCAGCTAACACTCCAAGAACAGTTACTATCAGCAGAGAGGTGGTCCAAGCTTCTGGAACATAGAATAGGCCCTGGGAGATCTAGGGTAGGGAGAGAGCACTGTCCATAGGGATGGAGGCAGAAGTGTCCAGAGATGGTCTGTCATTGACTCAGGCCAGCCCTTTACTGCAGTCTTCCACATCGGTCACTTCATTGGTTTACATGCAACATGTATCCATGGAGAAGCTGCTGTCAGCATTGCAGACATGGATGAGGCATTACAGCATTACAGGTGCTTCCCTGCCCTGTGCAGTGTACAATCTGGTCAATGCGAACACACAGCTAAATTGCTAGCAGGTGGATAAGCTCACTTGTCAACAGGGCCAGAGCCACACTGGCTTCAGCACCTCGTCATTGGGGACCTCACCTAACAAGGTGATCCTGGGTGGGACCGGATGGAACCCTCCCAGCCATGTAGTTCAAAGGCAACAGGTTTGATCTTCTCAGGGTGCAGCTCAGAACATGCAAGGTTACTTTAAAGTGATTGAGGAGATGAGGGCACAACATATCTGCAAATGGGTTCTAGTCAATTCTGTGAAATCCCCATCATCTCCCTTTACGTCATAATTATAGTTATGGCTCTTTACTGTCACCAGCAAGAAGGGGTCCTTATCAGCTTATTTGTCATTATAAGCATTATGAATATAATCACGGAAATTTGTCACCAAAGCAACAGAGGAAGGGTAATCATATTCAGGAGTGACATATTACCTATTATGAAACACATGACTAATTGTGGAGGATTATACCACAAAGCCCATGTGACAGATTGCCTTCCCTCATCCAAGCTTTTATGGCCACGTTGGAGCCCGCAGCCAACAGTGCCAGCCTAATTTGTCTTGGTCTTATAAATTAAAGAGAGACCAGTTAGGAGTTCCCATCATGGTTCAGTGGTTAACAAATCTGACTAGGAACCATGAGGTTGCAGGTACGATCCCTGGCCTCACTCAGTGGGGTAAGGATCCGGTGTTGTTGTAAGCTGTGGTGTAGGTCGCAGATGCGGCTCGGATCTAGTGTTGCTGTGGCTGTGATGTAGGCTGGTGGCTACAGCTCCGATTAGACCCCTAGCCTGGGAACCTCCATATGCCATGGATGCGGCCCTAGAAAAGACAGAAAGTCAAAAAAAAAAAAAAAAGAGAGAGAGAGACAGTTATCAGAGAGAGGAATTTCATCCAAAGAACCAGAATAGACCACACATGTGCAGCATTCATGCTTAACCGTGATTATAGATGCATTTTGGTTCCTTTTTATTTACAGTATGTATTGTTATGTTCTAATCAGTAAAACACAATCATCCTTTCATCAAGAAACAATTCTTAGACTCACAGACTTGTGGTTGCCAAGGGGGATGGGGGATGGAGTGGGATGGATTGGAATTTTGGGGTTAGTAGATGCAAACTATTCCATTTAGAATGGATAAGCAATGGGTCCTGCTGTACAGCACAGGGAACTATATCCAATCTCTTGGGATAGACCAGGATGGAAGATAATATGAGAAAAGGAATATGTGTGTGTGTGTGTGTGTGTGTGTGTGTGTGTGTGTGTGTGACTGGGTCACTTTGCTGTTCAGCAAAAATAGGCACAACATTGTAATAAAAAATAGTTAATTTTTAAAAAACCTAGAAAGGAAAAAAGAAAGAAAGAAAGGAAAGAAAGAAAGAAATTCTGGGAGTTCTCGTTGTGGCACGGGGGAAACGAATCCAACTAGGAACCATGAGGTTGCGGGTTTGATCCCTGGCCTCACTCAATGGGTTAAGGTTCTGGCGTTGGCATCAGCTAAAGTGTAGGTCGCAGACACGGCTCTGATCCCGCATTGCTGTGGCTGTGGCATAGGCCACCAGCTACAGCTCCGATTAGACCCCTAGCCTGGGAACCTCCATATGCCATGGGCGTGGCCCTCAAGAGACAAAAAGACATAAATAAATAAATAAATAAATAAATAAATAAATAAATTTCTGTGCCTTTTTTCCAAAAGAAGACACAGTCTCAGCAGACTATGCATCACAGGTCTCTCTGCAGATGGTGGAAGATGCAAAGTAAGTTTGGCGCAGCACTGATGCACCCCTCCCCGAGGACTGCCTCACCCCCTCACTGACTCTCCAGTGACACTGGGCAGAGCTGATCACTCATGAGACCCCAATGCAGTCTTTAATCATAGTCTGTGGCATTCTGGCGTGCCTTCAGTATAGTTCCTTCAATAAATGTTAAATGAGTTCCTTCCCCGTGTGGGGGATCTTGCTCGTGACCACACCCCATCTCCCCAGAGGCCCATGCTCACCACTGCCCACGAGGGCCATCTACAAAGCATTGCCAACCCAGGCACTTCCTTCCAGACCTGTTCCCTGCTCTCTGAAGTTCATTCTGAACCTTGTGTGAATGCAAGCCTGGAAGTGGACCCTCCCATTCCCTCACTCTGCTGTTTCTCATACCTCGCGCCATCTCTTAGTAGCAGGTTGCTGTGACCACAGGTCCTCAATACTTGTTTGCTGGTTTGTTCTTTGAAGGAGTCAGAGCCAAACACAGATCCTTTTGCTAAGATCGTGAGTTAATCACGGGTTCATGCTGTAAATAATGTGCGTTCGTGCCTTTCTTGGCAGGGCCGGCAGACTGTCCACAGTGAAACTCTCTTGTAATTCATGCCAAACCTAGATGAGACCTTGCTTTGGGAGTTGTATATATACCATGGAACCTGCACATGGTTAAATTAGTACCCAGCAAAGGCACGCTGTGTTCCTGATGGCATATGCAGATTCATAGTAAAAATGTTCACAGCTTGTAATTCAAAGATCACGACAATATCATCGCCATCAATACCACCTGAGAAGTTTAGTTGTCAAGCCTCAGGAGGCAGAAGTTCCCATGGTGGCTCAGTGGGTTACGAACCCGACTAGTCTTCATGAGGGTGCGGGTTCAATTCCTGGCCTCACTCAGTGGGTTAAGGATCTGGCATCACTATGAACTGCAGCGTAGGTTGCAGACATGGCTTGGATCTGGTGTTGCTGTGGCTGTGGCTGTGACCGTGGCTGTGACTGGCAGCTATAGCTCCGATTTGACCCCTAGCCTGGGAACTTCCATGTGCCACTGGCATAGCCATAAAAAGCAATAAATAAATAAACAAACAAAATAAATAAATAAAGCCTCAGGAGGCAGCTGGGTCAGGCGAGGGGGTTTCCTGAAGAATCTTGCTTTTGGTTTTTCTGAGACAAAGAATTCTAAGGTGACTCAATGATTAGTGCCAGGAGGAAGGTGAAGAGCTGGGACAAGGAGTCCTCTAACAAATGAAAGCAGAAAAAGCTCATGGAAGCAGAGCGAGCCTTCCCCAGATTTCTGAGAAGTAGGCTCACACATGGCAGACAAGTAGCCTTAAGACATATCCCCAACTTCTTCCCGCACCACTAGGATCTGGGCTGGTTTCTGCAGCTCTAAAAAATTCATCTGGTGGAATTCCAAAGAAAAATAAGAATTTTTTTGTAGATGGATGTGACTAGAAGGCACTTAATTTCAAAAGTAACTGAATTTGTTATTACTATAATCAAGGGCCAACAAGTTCTAAGAAATAACAGGATAGATGATAGAAAAAAAAATAATTTTTGGGAAATGACCAAGGTCATTCAGGATACTGGAGTCCAATGCAATATATACATCTTATATTCATCTTAAACATACTGGAGGGGCACAGTCTTTAAGGCATTAACCTGCTGTGGCCCCCTTTACCTGGCAAACCAATAAAGCTGTATTTTTCTCATGTACTCAAAAAACAAAAACAAAAACAAAACATACTGGGGACTCATGAGCTAATTATTTCATTTTATTTATTTTATTTTATTTTATTTTATTTTATTTTATTTTATTTTATTTTATTTTATTTTATTTTATTTTATTTTATTTTATTTTATTTTATTTTATTGTTTTGCTTTTTAGGGCCGCACCTGCAGCATGTGTTAGTTTCCAGGCTAGGGGTCTAATTGGAGCTGTAGCCACGGGCCCACACCACAGCTACTGCAATGCCAGTTCTGAGCCATGTCTGCAGCCTACACCACAGCTCACGGCAACACCGGATCCTTAACCCACCGAGTGAGGCCAGGGAATGAACCTGAATCCTCATAGATCCTAGTTAGGATTGTTTAACCCCTGAGCCATGACTAGAACTCTCAAGAGCTAACAATTTTAATGTAAACTTACTGAGTAACCTTAACCCAAAGACCTCCGGGGATGAAAATTTTCAGTTTTACAGGCAGAGAAAAAAATGTTAGCTTGAGAATAACACTGACAAACAGTGATGAGGTTCTGATGAAAGGAGTGAAATGGGGGAGATGTGCTGCCAGCCTCAAGGAGGCTGGGCTACTGGACCAAATTGGAGGACACTTGCCCTCAGCTGTCCTCTAAGATGAACGTGGATTGGCCGCCAGCTGCCTACTGCAGGAAATCAAGTGAGCATTCAGAGCCCCAAAGAAGATGCCCAGAGTAACTATCTGGGAGGTGACTGAAAGAGAGATATTTAAGTGAGCTGGCAAATTGAGAGCAAGGGCATGAATGTACTTGAACTCTGCAAGTAGCTCTCGGCTAAAGCCCTGGCTGGATTGCCAAAGCAGGAAGACCATTAGCTCTACTTTCTCCTTCTTCTCTTGGCCCAAAGAGTTGTATATCATTAGGCGTTTAAAAAATTGCACGTGCCTGAGAGAGTTCTCAGTTTCCATATTCAGGGATATATACATATATACACACAAATATATATCCAATGTATGTATACATATATATAAATAAATTTGTGATTTAAGAATTTATATATTAGACACACACACACACACACACACACACACACGTATCCCCCCCCACACACATACAGAGCTATTTATGGCTCAGTTTATGGCTTTGATTAGCATTGAGGCAAAACCCACTGGGTAATGGATCAAATTCTTATAGCTGATCAGCCAAAAATAACCTGCCCTAGGCCTCATTCCACATCCCCTCAGAAACACTCTACTAAGCAAAAAATGCCACCCAAGCAAATACCAGAGGATCCCCAGTGTGAAGTCCAACTTCCCAAAATGTGGTGGTCTCAAAATGCCTTTTATAACTAGATCGATCTATCTATCTATCTATCTATCTATCTATCTATCTACCTTATTTAAGGTTGCACCTTCGTGAGGCATATGGAAGTTCTCAGGCTAGGGGTCAAATTGGAGCTGCAGCAGCCAGCCTACACCACATCCTCAGCAATGTGGGATCCAAGTGACATCTGTGACCTACACCACAGCTCATATCAATTCCAGATACTTAACCCACTGAGCAAGGCCAAGGATCACACCGATGTCCCCATGGATACTAGTAGGGTTTGTTACCAGTGATCCATGACAGGAACTCCATTCTTTCACTAGATTTAAAGTAGCATTAGGAGTTCCCACTGTGGTGCAGTGGGTTTATGATCAGGTATTATCTCTGTGGAGGTGCCAGTTTGATTCCTGGCCCGGCACAGTAGGTTGAGGATCTGGTGTTGCTGCAGCTGTGGCATGGTTTGTAGCTCTGGCTTGGATTCCATCCCTGGCCTGGGAATTTTCATATACCATGGGGGTGGCCAAAAAAAAGAGAAAAAAAAAACAATGGCATTAGACTAATTAGTATCATATACAGGTATAAATTTTTATTTACTAGTCTTGAGTACATGTAAGACTAAATAGTTGCCACTAAACAGAACCAGGGCACCATGGAATAATGGCTGGTTGATTACAGTTCTGTGGCTTAGAAAGTTCAAGTTCTGAAATAGCTTTTACCAGAAAGCAAGGAATTGTCCCAAAACTGATGGGAATGTGTTAAAAGTAGAGAGGACGTGACTTGAGGAAGGTCACAATGGCCAAAATACTAGTCACGGATTATAATAATATATTTAATAAAATAAGGAATCCCTGAGTCCAGCATATTACTACGAAAAGGGGAAGTGGCTCTTCTGATAGAAGAATACCAGCTTACAGATATAGAAGGAATGATAGAATTATAATGTAACCACTTAAAAATCACTAAAATAAGTTAGGTCAGTATCATCAATGGGTGATAAATCCACCAGGGAAATGTTATTGGGAAAGGATATTCACACAGTCTCAAAGTATCACCCCACAGACTGTGCTGTACAAATGAAAGCACAGGACACATTGCAATGGTGAAAACCACAAGTACCTCTTCAACCAGCTGAACATGCTCAGCATCACGAATAATGTGACAAATTGAATTCCACATCTCGCAATTTGATGTACTAAGAGGTTTCGACCTCACCTTTGTGGTTTTCTTGAAAAAATGTTTAATGTGATCATGAGAAAATAATCACATAAATCTAAATGGTGGGACATTTTCTAAACTAACTAGGAGTTCCTCTTGTGGCTCAGTGGGTTAAGGATCCTGAAGTTTTCTCTGTGAGGATGTGGGCTTGTTCTCTGGCCTCACTCAGTGGGTTAAGGATATGGTGTTGCCACAAGCTGCAGAGTAGGTCACAGATGTGGCTCAGATCTGGTGTTGCTCTGTCTGTAGTATAGGCTGGTAGCTGCAGCTCCAATTTAACTCCTAGCCCGGGAAATTTCCATATGCTGCAGGTGTGGCCATAAAAAGGAAAAAAAAAAAAAAGTGACCTGAACTCTTTTAGATGTCAATATTATGAAAGATTTTTAAAAATGCAAAGGACTAGGAGCTCCATTGTGGCTCAGTGGTTAACAAACCCTACTAACATCCATGAGGATATGGGTTCTGTCCTTGGCCTTGCTCTGTGGGTTAAGGATCGGGTGTTGCTGTGAGCTGTGATGTAGGTTGCCAATGCAGCTCAGATCTGGTGTTGCTGTGGCTGTGGTGTAGGCCGGAGGCTACAGCTTCAATTCAACCCCTAGCCTGGGAACTTCCACATACCACAGGTTCCCTAAAAAGACCAAAAAAAAAAAAAAAAAGACTGCTCTTGATTAAAAGAGATTATAGAGGTATAGCAATTAAAAACAATGCATGATCTTTGATTGGATTCTAGATCAAATGAAGGCCAAAAGCCATGGAAGACATGGGAGCATGGGAGAAATGAAAAACTGAAGATGAGTTATAGATTAGAAAATTTTCTTGTATCGATAGTAATTTTTTGAGAATTACTGTTGTGCTCTTTTTTTTTGTTGTTGGATCATTTTCTTTTATTTATTGGGGTGTAATTGACATATAACTTTATATTGGGTTCGGGTATACAGCATAATGATTCTGCATCTGTATATATTGCGAAATGATCACCGCAATAAATCTAATTAACATGCATCACCACACACAGTTACAGATTTTTTTCTTTTGATGAAACCTTTTAAGATCTGCTCCCTTAGCAACTTTCAAATATACAGTAGAGTATTATTAACTATAATCACCATGCTGTGCCTTATATCCCAAAATCTTATTATTTTATGGTGGACATTTTACTGTTTGAGCACCTTCACGGATCCTGCCGCCAACCCCACACTTCTCACCTTTGGTAATCAACAATCTGTTCTCTGTATCTATGTGTTCAGTGTTTATCTTTATTTTTTGTGAGAAAATGGATGGACGTCGAAGGCATTATGCTGACTGAAATAAGTCAGACAGAGAAAGACAAATACTATAATCTTGCAGTGAAATCTAAAAAACAAACAAGCAAAAATACTATGGTGCTCTTAGGAGGCACTTGTTAAAAGTGTTTGCAGGTAAATTTTAATCATGATGACTGCAATGTAGTTGCTTTTTTTTTTTTGGTCTTTTTAGGGTTGCACCAGAGGCAGATGGAGATTCCTGGCTAGGGGCCGAATCAGAGCTATAGCTGCCAGCCTACACCACAGCCACAGCAACACAGGATCCCAGCTTCATCTGCAACCTACACCACAGCTCACAGCAATGCTGGATCCTTAATCCACTGAGCAAGGCCAGAGATCAAACCCGAGTCCTCATGGATCCTAGTCAGGTTCATTAACCCCTGAGCCATGATGAGAACTCAGAGTTGCAAATTTTTTTGTTGGGTGACAGAGAGGGCGGATGGGGACAGGAGGAAAGCAAGCACATGTGGCAAAATATTGTTAACAATTGGTGACTCAGAGTGAAATGTAAGTGAACCTTCACTGTGATATTCTTTTGATTATTTTGTAGGTTCGGAATTTTTCCAAAGAAAAAGTCGGGGGAAATTTGCTTATGAGGCTATAGAGGAAATATGAGGATGTACCATTTCAATATAATTTATGTTCTTTGCTAGCCAAATTCAATGAAATATGCTAGCCAAGAGAGCACACATGAATGTGTGGCTGAAAGGAAATGACTTCTTCTTAATATCCCCCAAATAATAATATCTCACTCTGGGATATTCACACATGCACCAAGCATGGTGCCAAGTGCTTCCAGTGCTTCAGTCTCATTGAATTCTCTCAAAAACCTCATGATATAGGCACTACATTGCAGATGAGGAAACTAGGGCTCAGAGATGTTAAGTTACACATCGATGTTGAATAGTAAGCTGGTGTGAGCCTGACTACAAAACTTGGCTTTCAACTTCTCTTCACACTAATTCTGTGGCCAGTGCTGGGGGCCCTGGCCCTGTGTAGAAAATCAAGTGACGTGAGTCTTACCTGTATATTTGTACGTAGGAATTTCTAAAAATATGCATGGATTTGTTAGAAATTGGGGAAAAAAAAGTTACATAATTTTATGAAATTGTATTCTGATAGTAGTCATCAATTACAAAAGAAACTCTCAAGTTATTTATTTATCTTTTTTTTTTTTTTGTCTTTTTAGGGCTGCACCCACGGCACATGGAGGTCCAGGTAAGGGGTCAAATTGGAGCTATAGCTGCCGGCCTACACCACAGCGACAGCCACAGCCACAGCAATGCCAGATCCAAGCTGCATCTGCATCCTACACCAGAGCTCGTGGCAATGCCAGATCCTTAACTCTCTGGGCAAGGCCAGGGATCGAACCTGCGTCCTCATGGATGCTAGTCAGCTTCGTTTCCACTGAGCCATGACAGGAACTCCTCTCAAGTTATTTAAAACTACCTGTTGAGAGTTCCTGTCATAGCTCAGGAGTTACAAACCTGACTAGTATCCATGAAGACTTGGTTCAATCCCTGGCCTTGCTCAGTGGGTTAAGGATCTGGCATTGCCATGAGCTGTGGTGTAGTTTGCAGACGAGTCTCAGATCCTGAGTTGCCATGGCTGTGGTGTAGGCCAGCAGCTGAAGCTCCAATTGGACCCCTAGCCTGGGAACTTCCATATGCTGCAGGAGCAGCCCTAAAAAAGACAAAAAATAAAAAGCAAATAAAACTACCTGTTATTTAGTACAACCACTTACATTTTTTATGTGAATTCAATATTCTGGTCAATACCATGAATTGCCAGTATTGAAACAAAAAGCCTTATTTTAAAATTGCTTATGTAAAACAAATGAATGTATCTACAGACCAGAAACAGACCCGTACACAGGGAGAATAGACTTTGTGGTTGTGGAGCCGGGGAGTGGAAGGACTCTGAGTCTGGGGTTGGCAGATGCAAACTATCACATTTAGAATGGATAAGAAATGAGGTCCTACTATATAGCACAGGGAACTATATCCAATCTCCTGGGATAGACCATAATGGAAGATAATATGAGAAAAGGAATGTGTATATATATATGTATGACTGGGTCACTTGCGATACAGTAGAAATTGGCACAATACTGTAAATCAACTATACTCTAATTTAAAAACTATAAAAAAGTTTAAAAAACTCCACTGAATATACCATCCTTTATAATAGTAGCAATATAAATAACAAGATAAGCATTACTGATACATCCATTTTATCTCTTCAAAAATGCTCCCATAATTATTACCCATTTTTCATTGACTCAGGAATGTCTTTATCAACACGGATGGAGACAGGGCCAGAGATGGAGCCGGAGATGGAGCTCTCTTGAAACTGATTGCGTGGTACCTCTCAAGATTTCCTCTAGAAAATACACTGCTTGGAGTTCCCATTGTGGCTCAGTGGAAACGAATCTGACTAGCATCCAAGAGGACTCAGGTTCAATCCCTGGCCTGCCAAACGTGATAATCTATATGTAAATTTAAAATGTGATAATTAGGAGAGTTTCTGTCATGGCACAGCTAGGAACCGTGAGGTTGCATGTTCAATCCCTGGCCTCCATCAGTGGGTTAATGATCTGGTATTGCTGTGAGCTGTGGTGTAGGTCACAGACACAGCTCGGATCCTGCATTGCTGTGGCTGTGGTGTAGACTGGCAGCTGTAGCCCTGATTCGACCCCTAGCCTGGGAACCTCCATATGCCTCCCATGCAGCCCTAAAAAGAAAAAAAAAAAGAAAGACAAGGCACTTGACTTGTGCCTTGTTTGCATAAATGTGGAGGAAAGAGAGTGTGTCTCTGGCTCTTCTGGTGAGTCGCTGCCGCCCACCCTGCAGCCTGGGTTGAAGGCTCTCTCTGCCTGGTCAGCCCTGATGAAAGCTAAGGGCACTGTGACCGAACCTCTATCTCTGCTGATGTTCTCAAGTGCTCACCATGGCTCCTCCTATCATGGCACTTTTCTCAGCTGTGGCCTGATGCACTTGGACTCCATTTGTGATGGGCCCCTCATTGAGCGTGAAAGCTGGTTCTCTTTTTCCTGCCAGAAATCTCTGCTCTCTCATTGGCCATATTTTCTGGGTCTGTTGGACTCGGCTCAAAACCGCCCCAGCAGAGTCTGTCTCTAGGGAAAGCAGCCCCCGAGAAAGGGCAATTAAAGGCGGTGTTTGTCTCTGATTCTTCCTGGCAGCTGCGTGCAGGTGAGGATGTAGAAAAGGCCAAGGCCCACGGCCCACACACAACCCAATTGTGCAACTTAGCAGCTTTCCACAAGCACTTGTATTTGTAATAGGATCACTTAAAGGAGACTCCCTCGTGGCACCAGCTGGGGGAGGAAAATGTAGGCCATTTACCTACACAATGAGGCAAATGTCCTACTTGCTAAGTGTGGAAAGGTGGGTGGCAAGGTTGGTGGTATCCATTTTTCTGAGAACACAGTCTGTCTATTTGGCTCCATCCCCCCCCCACCCCATATCACCCTTAAACAGGACAGCCCTGTTTAAGGGTGAAGCACTATAAGCCCTATAAGTCAAAGAACATTCAATGAAAGGTAACCAGCAATGCATTCAGTGCAGCCTTCCTGGCCAACTGCATCACTGACTTCACCCACTTTTGTGTGACCCAGAAATTCAGATTTAGTACAGAAATCCCAGGGGAACAAAAGGAAGAGGGATCAGTCTCATTGCATCTTCTGCTCTCGACTGTTCACTAAGAGTTAAATAGGGGTTGTCAAGGAAAATATTTGCTTATGAACAGAATGGGTTTTGACATCTTTTCATTGTTGCTGTTTACCAAATTCTAAGTAAAAGAGACTTGAACACCATTCAAATTGTATATTTCGCTTAGAAAAGATATTTTAAAAACCCCAAACATTAGAGTTCCCTAGTGGCTCAGTGAGTTACAGATCTGGCACTGTCCCTGCAGGGACTTGGGTGGCTGCTCTGGCATGGGTTCAATCCCTGGCCTGGTAACTTCTGCATGCTGAGAATGTGGCTTTCCAAATCCAACCAACCAAACAAAAAAGCCCCGACACATCAAAATTTGCAAGTCATTTATCCTGGGCTGATCTAAACATTAAGTTTAGGAGTAACATGATCTCTGGCATGAAATGTAAAGTCAAAATAAAGCTATTGTGAACTTTTCAGCACTTCCCGAGTTGGTCACCTATCATGGTTATCTTGTCCCTAAAATATAAGTTACAATTTATTAATTTAAAATAAGTTTAAGATATTAAATCTATGTAGGAACTATCACATCCTTTCACTGAAGGCGAACAAGAATCAAAGGTAAATGATTATTTCCGGGAAGTGTTATCTTTTTTCCCTTTGTAAGCTTAATTTTTATTATGACTTTCAGCACCCCAAATTGTTCAGGCAGCCCCCCCCCTGTGAAATTATTGGAAGAATACACAAAATAAACACTTTCCAAGGGTGAGGGTCTCCATGTTCTTGGCACGATTGGGAAAGTCACAGGATCTGAGGGCAGTTTTCACATATTCCTGATCTTAGTCCGGGAGTCTGCAACCAACACATTCAAAAGCTTAACTTCAGCTCCAATAGTCTTCCTCTTTGGTGCTGTGGACCCTCTCTACTGTTTCACAAATTCTTCCCTTCCTTTTCATGTTCTCTGCCATTGCTCCAGTCCAGGTCCCTATCACTCTTGTCTTGGCCAATGATATCAGTCTCCCGACTTCTGTCCCCTTTCCCCTCTCCAAGGGGGTAGGCACCACTATTTCTCACCAGGGTCGTGTGTCCCTGGACTTTGTGCCTCCTTGAGGTCATATGTGGACTCAGCTCTTTCCCTGGTGACTGAAATCTGATAGGAAGTGAAGCGCCTCCTACTCTCATTCTCCTATGCTGGAGAGTTAGATCATTCCAGACCATGAAGCCTGTGCCAGCAGGGTCCCTGAGGAGGATGTGGTGGAGCAGAGCCCCTGCCGATGGGATGTGGACATGCATAGAAATGAGAAATGAACTGTGCTGGTTTGAGCCCCTGAGATTTGAATCATGTGTTTGTCCTCTGATTTAGCTGAACCTGATACATTGTCTTCCTCCTCCAATCCTCTGTGTACGCTCTCCCCAGTGGTCTTCTTCCATTAGGCTGGATTGTTCCTGAATCAAAAGCCATCAGCAGTTCACCCCTATCCACAAATACAAAACCCCCCATTTCTGTCTGGCTTTCAAGAAACCACAAACTCTGAGAAGACTAACAGTGAATTGCTCATGTCTGAATTTGGGGTGTTACTTTTGCCCCAATTACATCATGTTGAAATTCTACCATCCTTCAAGCACAAGTTCAAATGGTAAGACTTTCCTGACAACAAGAAATGGATAAATACCCCCTTTTTTCTGGGATTCCCTAGAAAAATTTTATCTCTATGGTATTTATCAATTTCTATTGGGTAATAAGTTATTTATATCTCTATATCACATCTTCCGTTAGACTGGAAGCCACATTATGGCATGTACTAGTATGGTTTATTTTTGCAGTTTGCCAAGATATGCATGTGCTTAATAAATAATTTATGAATTAAATATTAATCTTCCTGGAAGGACCACGAAGTTCTATTTTAAATCCCAAATGATCATGGTTTCGTAAGTGGCTAGAAATGCCACCTGTAGAGCGAACATGCATTTTCCTGGTAAGCCTCCTTCTTTGGTGGGAGATTCTGTAAGGCCCCTTCTGGGCGAGGCATCAAAGAGAACCCAGGTCCTGGGAGGGCTGATTAGACTTTAGCCCCTCAGGAATCTCTAGCCTGAAAATAAGCCAAAAACTAGAGAAAATCCTAAGACAATAAAAGAGAAACCCATTTAAAGAACAACAACAACAAAAAAGTGTCTTTGAAAAAAAAGAACTGGTAATTCCTAGGTTCAGAGGCACCTGCTGTGTTGGGGAAAGTGGGGCAAGTTTCTCAAGGTAATATAGCACTTGCCGTTGAAGCCTTGCAGCTGCTTGTTAGGGTGAAGGGAAAAGAGGAAAGGGGAAGAAGAGACTAAATGAAGAGGTGAACTGGGAGCAGTTGACATGACTGACTGGGAATAGCCTGAATGATCAGCTACAGGAATTCTTCAGTCTAATGGCACAGGGCAAGGATATATATATATATATCAAAAGCTAGGCTAGGGAGTTCCCTGATGACCTAGCTGTTAAGGATCTGGCATTGTTACTGCTGTGGTTGGGTGGCTGCTATGGCACAGGTTCAGTCCCTGGCCTGGGAAATTTTGCATGCTGTGGGCATGGCCAAAAACCAGTCTAAAGAATTACAAATGGGCAAAGGTGGTGCCTGTGAGGAGGCATTGGTAGCTTTGGTGCCATCAGGATGGAATCTTTGTAGTTAGGGGTTGAATCGGGAAGGGCCTTCCCCAGCTAGGAGATTAGGCACCAGCTCAAGATCCAGGAAGAGCAGGCAGCCGTGGAGTAGAAATGAAGCACTGGGCTGTTGCAGAGCGAGGCCGAGAAATAGGATGGGTCTACCTGGTGTGAAAGCTCTATCAATCTGGATCTACCTAGAGTTAGACTATTTTTACCATCTGGCCCAAACAAACCCCACAGAACCAAGAAGCACACAGGTTATACCAAGCTTGCACATGTGTTTTTTATTTATTTGTTTGTTTATTTTTCTGCTCGTTCTATCTCATCATAATGCCTCCTACTGGCAAACAGGATTACTGAGACACCAAAACAACTTCTCAAAAGAAAGTAGGAACCAAGTTCCCATCATGGCTCAGTGGTTAGCCAACCCAAGTAGTATGCACGAGGACGAGGGTTCAATCTCTGGCCTTGCTAAGTGGGTTAAGGATCTGATGTTTCCTTTAGCTGTAGTGTAGGCGCAGATTTGGCTTGAATCTAGCATTGCTGTGACTGTGGTTGGTAGCTACAGCTCTGATTCAACCCCTAGCCTGGAACCTCCATATGCCATGGGTGTGGCCCCAAAAAGACAAAAGAGACAAAAAAAAAGTAGGAACCAAGAAATTCCACAAATATTTTTAATGGATGGTCTGTAACAGTTTTCATGGATAACAAAACTTTTTAGAGATTATAGTCTAAAGCAATGTTACCCAATAGAAATTTTTGCCATGATGGAAATATTCTATAGCTGCACTATTTAATATGCTGGCCACTGGTCACATGTAGTCACTAGCACTTGGCTAGTGTGACAAAGGAACTGAATTTTAAATTGTGTTTAATTTGAATTAAGATTTTAATTTGAAGAGCCACATGTTGCTTGTGGCTACCATATTGACACTGCAAGTCTTAAGCTTTGCCTATGCCTTTACTTATGTTATTAGGTGTGTGATTGTCTTTTTCTTTTCTTTTTAGGGCCGTACCGGCAGCATATGGAATTTCCCAGGCTAGGGGTCTTATTGGAGCTGCAGCTGCCAGCCTATGCCACAGCCACAGCAATGCCAGATCCAAGCCACATCTGTGACCTACACCACAGCTCGTGGCACTGCCAGATCCATAAGCCACTGAGCAAGGTCAGGGATCGAATCTGCATCCTCATGGATACTAATCAATCTCATAACCAACTGCAACACAACGGAACTTCTGATTGTCCTTTTCTGGTTGCACTGTCTTTGCATCCTTGCTAGCTCACCCCATCCAGTCCCTGAGCCTTAACAACATATAAAGAACCGCATGGTTACCTGTCGGTGGGGTCTGGAATTAGTCTACTCTAATAAGTCCATTTCACCTAGATTGTATTTCTAGAAGAGTACTTGTCATATTCTATCATTATAAGAAGAATAATTATAATTTGTTAGCACATTCTACACAGTCCTCACTCACCCTAAATACTCTGCAGGCATTACATCAATTAATGTCCCAAACAACCCAGTGAGTATGCTCTATTACTCTTAACACGTGGCCAGACGGCAAATCCTTCTTCTTCAAAAATCCATGCTCTTCTGTCTCTCTAAGAACTGAGAATTGGTGTATAATCCCCTTTGGCCTGAGCAGGGGTGACTCTTATTCACTTATTCAGAAATATTTATTGACTTCCTCCTCAGTGCCTGGCACCATGCCAGGTAAACTGCATAGTGGAGAATCAAATAGAATTATCCCAGCTGACTCCAAGCTTGCCTTCTAGGAAAGAAATGCTGGTTTTCTGAGGAAGAAATTCAGTAGGTTCTGTAAGTACCTAAGAATTCAGTGCTTACATGTGAAAGAAAACATTTATACTGCAGGCCATTTCTTTGATGTTTGAAATGTGTGGCCATATTCTCTTATGGCTAGGATTTTATTTTATTTTATCTGCCATTAAAATTTTATGTTGCATTCACTCAAGAGTTAAAATCCTAAGATTTCATCATGAACTCCACACACAAGCCAATTGCACAAGAGGTCATCATAGAAACTCCCAAATTAGTACTGAAGCAGTTGACCATGGCTCTGTGATGATTTTATCAAAGGTTATGAATTGTATTTGTAAAATTTAAATACATGAAGAAAATTATTTAAGAATCTAAAAATGTTATTGAATAATTAAGTCATTCAAAATAAGAGCAATGGGAGTCCAAAATAGAATATACCATGTTCCATCATACCTAACAAATCATAAATTTTAAGACATGCCATAATTTTATATATCAGAAAGAATGTTGTCAATTAAATAAGGGCACAATGCATTGTCACATTGAATTTTTATTTAAAAATTCACTTTTCAAAAGAGCTTTTTTAGCTTAAATATAGTTAAAAATGTCTAGAT
Source organism: Phacochoerus africanus (assembly GCF_016906955.1). NCBI lineage: Eukaryota > Metazoa > Chordata > Mammalia > Artiodactyla > Suidae > Phacochoerus > Phacochoerus africanus. Next base: position 62,738,417 of record NC_062550.1, on the reverse strand, counting down.
ACTCATGTTGCAACAGAACAAAGGGTGGGGAAAAATGTAATTGTAATGTATACATGTAAGGATAACTTGATCCCTTTGCTGTACAGTGGGAAAATTTTAAAAAAAATGTTTATTACCCATGCATATACATCAGTAAGAAAATGCAGAACAAGTGATTTGGTGAATTTCTAAAACTGCTATATACTGAGAACTTGACTTTTTAAAATTGTTTTCAATTCAGAGTTATCAATATCTGTGTTTTTGGAGTTCCCATCGTGGTGCAGCCGAAACGAATCCCACTAGGAACCATGAGATTGTTGGTTTGATCCCTGGCCTCGCTCAGGGGGTTGAGGATCCGGCATTGCCATGAGCTGTGGTGCAGGTCCCAGACGCAGCTCGGATCTGGCGTTGCTGTGGCTGGGGTGTAGGCCAGTAGCTGTAGCTCCAATTAGACCGCTAGCCTGGGAACCTCCATACGCTGTGTGTGTGGCCCTAAAAAGACAAAAGACAAAAAAAAAAAAGGAAGACAAAAATCTGTGTATTTCCCCATAGTGTCAGCTTCTGTGTCCTCAGGGTCAGTGGGATGCAGAATTTCTTAGGAGATTCTCTTCTGAGATTCTCTTCTAAGCTACTGAAACTCTTCTGCAAATTTGGAAAATGCTGCTTTCTTGGCATGTGCTGATTTTTGTGTGCACATCCGTGAACTGACATGGCAAAGCTTCATCTACTATTAAGCATCGTCCTTCCCTATGTCTTAGAAAGCACTTAGTGTTGCTGGCCTTGCTCAGTGGGTTAAGGGTCCAGTGTTGCTGCAAGCTGAGGTGTAGGTCACAGACGCACCTCAGATCCCACGTTGCTGTGGCTGTGGTGTAGGCCAGCAGCTGCAGCTCTGATTCAACCCCTAGCCAGGGAACTTCCATATGCTGCAGGTGTGGCCCTAAAAAGAAAAGTAAATAAACAATTGTAGTCCCTCTTCCAATATCAAACATTTGCTTTAATATTATCCAATGTATTCTCCACTGTTCTATTTCTGTTCCTTTCTGCATGTACAGAGTAAGTCTTTGTTTCAAAGCCAAATTACAGTGTACTCTGTGCACAAAAAGTCACAACCCATCAATGTAGCCACAGTACAACTAGCTAAGAGGAAATCTGTAACTGTACAGAGAATGGTGTTTCATGGGGGCTGCTAGCCCCCATCCCCGACCCTGAGTTTGTGAGTTACCATGTTGCTAAGAGGCAACCGGTTTCAGATATTTTCTTTTTTTTTTTTTTCTTGTCTTTTTAGGGCAGCACCCAAGGCATATGGAAGTTCCCAGGCTAGGGGTCCAATCCGAGTTGTAGCCACCGGTCTACACCACAGCCACAGCAACTCGAAATCCAAGCTGCATCTGCAACCTACACCATAGCTCACAGCAGCGCAGGATCCTTAACCCACTGAGCAAGGCCAAAGATTGAACCTGAGTCCTTGTGGATGCTAGTCCGGTTCGTTAACCACTGAGCCACAACAGGAACTCCTGGTTTCAGATACTTTAAAGTATGAAAAAAAATTCTGTCTTAGAAGGTGAACAAAATCTTCTCTTGCATTGCCTCGGGAGAGCCTGACATTTTTAGCTTGGACTGACTGAGGCCATGAAGTTATGCACCACGGGAAGGCCGCCCAGTCAGGTCCCTCCCTGGCTTGCCTCATGCCCCCTTGCAACCTGGCCTCAGCCCTTCCAGCCTTGACTGGGTGGAGAAGCTTCCCCTCCGTGGGCCGTGTGCAGTGATGGATGTGGGTTTTCCAGACCCTCCGCTGGACCCAGCACAGGAATGGTGCCTGTTCCTCTGACAGGGTCCATGTCCTTTAGATAAGAGTTTTGCACCCTCTCTGAAATGGGGCCAGAAGTATTTTTTGAATTAATAGAAGCAGCTTAGAGTTTAATCTCTTCCTTTCTTTACTTTTATTAATTTTTTTTGTCTTTTTGCCATTTCTTGGGCTGCTCCTACAGCATATGGAGGTTCCCAGGCAAGGGGTCGAATTGGAACCTGTAGCCGCCGGCCTACACCAGAGCCACAGCAACGCGGGATCCAAGCCATGTCTACAACCTACAGTGCAGCTCATGGCAACGCCGGATCCTTAACTCACTGAGCAAGGCCAGGGATCGAACCCGCAACTTCATGGTTCCTAGCTGGATTTGTTAACCACTGAGCCACAACAGAAACTCCACTATTATTAATTTTTTTAGGGCCGCACCTGTAGCATATGGAAATTCCCAGGCTAGAGGTCAAATCGGAGCTGTATCTGCTGGCCTATGCCACAACCACAGCAATGCCAGATCCCAGCTGTCTCTTCAACCCACACCACAGCTAATGGCAACGCTGCATCCTTAACCCAGTGAGCGAGGCCAGGGATCAAACCTGAATCCTCATGGATATTAGTCAGGTCCTTATCCCAGCGAGCCACAGTGGGAACTCCTCCCTTTCTTCAACCCCCATTTCATCAGAGTAAGGATAGAGTTCCTGTAGGCACTAGACTTATGGTCCTGGGGTTTCAGAAGTTTGAGAAGGGATGAGGTGATAGAAACCAAACCTTCAGCTGCTCTGTGGTCTTCCCGCCCTAGTTTTGCCTGGAATTACCAGAGAACAAATGTACAACTGGAAACCTCGTGCTCCAAGGTGCCCAAGGGAGTTGGCATCCCTGAGGCTGGAATTTAGGCTCCAGGTTCAGACCCTGCTCTGCCAGCAACTTCATCAGCTACTTCTCTGGAAGCAGCAGGCAGAGGAATCTCAATTGTGCAGCCAGGGAACGCTCACACGCTGGGCTGGGCAGGCAGTCCCCCACCCCCACAACTTCCTACTCAGTGGCTGGGCTGTAATGAGCTTTCCTCAAGCCCACACAGCTTCAGGCGCAATCTGCTTAGACACAGCACCTCTTGGGGAGCTGAGCGTGACAGGGAGTGCCAAAAGAGACAGAGGGGACCAGTAGCTCAGGGCTTTTCAGAAAGGCAAGGCAAGGCTAATGAGTCAAGATTTCCTGGTTGCCGGTTCCCCAACCTGGAGGGCGTGGCCTTTCTGTGCGGATGAAGGATGCCAATACCAGTGGCTTTAATGTCACCACTTGGGAGGTGGTGGTATGGGGGTCATGGTTCTGTAGGGACCTTGTGTGTCCTTACCAGGATCTGCAAACAAGAGGCAACATGGGGGAGGAGGTCTAAGACAGAGGCATCTGGAAGGTCACAATATCAGCACTGATAATATTAATCTGTTGAAGGGAAAGAAGAAGCAAATAATTGTTTCATTGCCAGTTTCTTCAATAATCCTGTGGCATTAGAGCCACTGGACTGTATGCACCCAGCACATTATGAACCCACGGCAGACGTGGATGTCAATACCTGGCTGGCTGATAGATGGAAGAACTCACTCCACTGCAACAGAGCCGAAACCAAATCCTTCATCTCAGTTCCTGACTAGAACTATGCCAACTGGCCACTCTGCAGTTAGAAGAGATGGGTAGAGGAAGTTCCCATTGTGGCTCAGCAGGTTAAAAACCCGATATATTGTCCACGAGGATGCAGGTTCCCTGGCCTCCCTTTGTGGGTGAAGGATCCAGTGTTGCTGTAAGCTGCAGCATAGGTTGCGGATACAGCTCAAATCTGATCTTGCTGTGGCTGTGCAGCTCTGATTCCACCCCTAGCCCAGGAACTTCCATATGTCTCAGGTGCAGCCATAAAAAGAAAAACAAAAGCAATAAGAAGAGATGGTTAGAAGAAATGGAGCAGAGGGAGATTGGGGAAGCGGGTAAGTAGAGGTCAAAGAAACAGAATCTGGGTCTTTAGAGGGTTTGGGCAGTACTGCCACGCTCAACCAGTATTGCCCAGACTAGATGGCAAGAAAGAGGTATTTGATAACAGGATTATACCTGATATACTGAATTGAAAACACCCCCACCCTCAATTCACCACCACATAAAACCCATGAATTCGCCTTTGTCTGGCAGTAGTATCTGCAGATGTTAAGACAGGTTAAGACAGGACGGACCCTAAGTCCTATATAACCGATGTCCTCATAAGAATAGGGATATTTGGAGAGGTGGCCATAGAGACACAGACATAGTGAAGACAGCAATAGAGATTGGATGTAGGGATGCATCCACAAGCTAAGAAATGCCAGAGATTGCCGGTAGCCACCAGAAGCGACAAGAGTCAAGCAAGGATTGTTCCCTAGGGGGTTTGCAGGAAGCACAGTTCTGCCAACATTTTGAATTTGGCCCCTGGTCTCCAGAACTGTGAGAATTCATTTCTGTTGTTTTAGGCCACCTACTATGTGGTCCTTTGTTATGGCAGCCCTAGTAGGAAACAATTGCACCTGGATCAGAGCTCCATATCCAACCTGGGTCAGGGATCTCTGTGAAGTGGCAAGGGCACCAGTTCTTACTAAATTCTTCCTCTGGGTGGACTGAGCTCTGGGCGATTTTGACTGATATCTTTTTTTTAAATTGAGGTATAGTTGATTTATAATGTTGTGTTAGTTTTAGGTATACAGAAAAGTTTACATATATATATATATAAACTTTCAGATTCTTTTCCCTTATAGGTTATTTCTACGTATTAAGTATATATAGTTCCCTGTGTCTCCCCTTTCCCCTTTGGTAACCATAAATTTGTTTGTTTTTTTCTTTTTTGTTTTAATTTAAAACTATTTTTATGCATCATTGTTTTCTTTCATTTTTAAAAACAGTTTTATTGAGATAAGATTTTTATTTTTGTTACAGTATGGTTGATTTACAATGATGTGCCAATTTCTGCTGTACAGCAGAGTGACCCAGTCATACATATATATACATTCCCTTTCTTTTATTATTTTCCATCATGTACTATCCCCAGAGATTGAATATAGTTTCCTGTGCTCTTCAGTAGAACCTCATTGCTTATTGATTCTAAATGTAATAGCTTGCATTCTATGTCTGTGAGTATATTTTGTAAATAAGCTTATTTGTATCATATTTTAGATTCTGCATATAGGTAATATCATATGGTATTTGTCTTTCTCTGACTTATTTTACTTAGTATGATAATCTCTACGTCCATCCGTGTTGCTGAAAATAGCATTGTTTCATTCTTTTTATGGCTGAGTAATTATATATATGTGTATATATATATATATATCTGCATTCATCCATCAATGGGCATCTTGTTTGCCTCCGTGTCTTGGCTATTGTGAATAGTGTTGCAATGAACATAGGGGTGCACACATCTTTTCAAATTAAGATTGTTCACCTTTTCCAGATGCATGCCCAGTTGTAGGATTGCTGGATCCTACAGTAATTCTATTTTAACTTTTTAAAGGAACTTCCATACTGTTCACCATAGTGGCTGCCCCTATTTATTTATTTATTTATTTATTTTGCTTTTTAGGTCCACACCCGAGGCATATGAAAGGTCCCAGGCTAGGAGTCGAATCGGAGCTGCAGCTGCCAGACTATACCACAGCCACAGCAACGTGGGATCCGAGTCTCATCTGCAACCTACACCATGGCTCACAGCAATGACAGATCCTTAACCTACTGAGTGAGGCCAGGGACATAACCCATGTCCTCACGGATACTAGTTGGGTTCATTACCACTGAGCCACAATGGGAACACCCACACCAATTTACACTCCTCTCAGCAGTGTAGAAGGGTTCCATTTTCTCCACACCTTCTCAGTTCTGAATGATTTTGACTGATTTCTCGGATTATGACCCCAAACCCTGAATTTACTCCTGCTGTTCTGGAGCTATAGCTCTAACTGAGGGACTGTGAAATGTTTGCTCCAGATACCACAGAGACACCCCCTTGAGCAAAGCTGAGCTAGTTCTGTGGCCCACAGAGCTTTTTGCCTCAGTACTGAGAATTTTGTAAATGAGGAGAAACTGAGAGGTATCAGCAAAACTTACCACGTGTCATAGGGAGAGCACCACCTCCCTCCCACTTGGCACATCTTCTCTCACGCTTTCTCATCAATATTGATTTGCACACAGCATACCGGCCTGCCTTCATTCTTTTTTGTTTGTTTGTTTGTTTGCTATTTCTTGGGCCGCTCCCGCGGCATATGGAGGTTCCCAGGCTAGGGAGTCGAATCGGAGCTGTAGCCACCGGCCTACGCCAGAGCCACAGCAATGCGGGATCCGAGCCGCGTCTGCAACCTACACCACAGCTCACGGCAACGCCAGATCGTTAACCCACTGAACAAGGGCAGGGACCGAACCCGCAACCTCATGGTTCCTAGTCGGATTCGTTAACCACTGCGCCATGACGGGAACTCCTGCCGTCATTTTTGATTGCAGGCCCCAAGGATAAAAACTTCTAAGCAGTGAGGGAATTCTTGTCATGGCTCAGTAGTAAGGAACCCAACTAGTATCTATGAGGACATGGGTTCGATCCATGGCCTCGCTCAGTGAGTTAGGGATCCAGTGTTGCAGTGAGCTGTGGTCTAGGTTGCAGATGCAACTCAGATCCCACGGAGCTGTGGCTCTGGCATAGGCCGATGGCTACAGTTCCGATTGGACCCCTGGCCTGGGAACCTCCATATGCCATAGGTGTGGCCCTAATATGCAAAAGAAAAAGGAAAAAGAAAAAGAAAATGAGCAGCACAATCTTAAGGGCTTCTTACATTGTAGCTCTTATGATCATTGTTAGAATGTATCCTGTTTTAGGAATTAGAAAGGAAGGAGAATAGAACAGAGAGAGTGATAAAACAGTAAAACATCCAGGATGCCTCCTTGAATGTTCTGCTGTGCTCAACGTAGCCCTGGACTTTTTGAGATCACTGTTAACTCCAAGCAAAGGTTCTTATCTGCGCCTGTTCCTTCCTCTCATGGACATAATGCTATCAACTCCTGTACCTCTTGTAGGCCAACTAAGAATAAGAAGTCCCACCGAGTTTCAACCTGACCTATGTGCATATACAATTTGGTGAGGGTGACCTGCCCCAACTTAGAAAACCTTAACTTGGGTCTTTCAACTCAATGGAATTAATTTTAAAAGGAAACAAATTAAAAACCGATGAATTTCATAGCAAAATTAAATTCAAGTTAAAGTGTTTTTATTAAATTCATTATTTTTTAATCTCCTACGGCTGAGTTTGGGGACAGTCACATCTGACAAATTTCAGCTAGGTCAGCCCACACAATTTTATCCGTAAATATTTCTTAATAAAACTCCCTATACCTCATTGTTGAGAAACCCTTGCCGAGTGGACTGTGTGCTGATGGTTTAAGCTCCTTGTCATCAATGTCTACAGAGACTCTAGTTATTTGGGTCAAAGGCTTATAAACCAGACAGTATTAAATACTTGGTTGGACATTTCCTCATTCATATTTACAAATATAAAATTAGAAAATGAGACTATCATGAACAAAGAGAGTAACAGGATTCCAGGCTTCACATTAGAAAACAAACCAAGGTTCATTCTAAAGGGGCCAAGAGAACAATGGTCAAGAACCATTCATTTATCTAGTCTTTCTCCTGTTTGTTGAGTAAATTCACCAGGCTCTAACTAATGATCTTCTTGGAAGAGTGTCTGAGAAAAGCTTTTCCTATGGGTAAAGTGGGCTGACATGTCCTATCTTGAATTGAGTTTCCACCAACATCTCAGGGCCAGAAACCACAGCCATTCCTCAGTGAGCTGTTAGAACAAAGGACTCAGAGCTTCCCTTATAGATGCTTATAGATCAAGGCAGTCCCGTCAGCAAGAATTCTTATGTTTCTCAACTAGTTAGTCTCCCAACACCTGACAACCTAGTGCAGAAAACAGTGGCTACTTCTCAGAAATAGAAGGTGGGACAGGTGGCTCAGACAATTAACAGCCCAAAGATCCAGCAGTCAGGCCAGAGAAGCTCTGCTAATAAACAGGATTCTTTTCCAACCAGTTGTCTGCCTGTCCCCTCCAGAGGCTTTGTTGCCTGACATGGAGAAATTCATAATGATGGTGGAAAGTTGCCAAACCCAGCAATTTTCTCCAAGCAAATAATGATTCCAATAAAGAGTGTTCAAGTTTGCAATAATAGTAATAATGAAAACGATCATATTTTATATACCTACAGCTCTCTCCTCACCTAGTCTACTTTTTAATACATGAAGCATCTGCATTTGCATTTGCCTATAGGAGGATGTGCATGGTGAACAACTGTGTCCATAAAATGATACAATAAAATATCGTCCCAGGAGTTCCTGTAGTGGCTCAGTGGTTAATGAGTCTGATTAGGAACCATGAGTTTGCAGGTTTGATCCCTGGCCTTGCTCAGTGGGTTAAGGATCTGGCGTTGCCATGAGCTGCGGTGTGGGTTGCAAACATGGCTTGAATCCTGCATTGCTAAGGCTCTGGCATAAGCTGGCGTCTACAGCTCCGACTGGACCCCTAGCCTGGGAACCTCCATATGTTGTGGGTGTTGCCCTATAAAAGACAAAAACAAAAACAAAAACAAAAATTGTCCTTTGTTTGATTAATTTCCTACATTTATTAATCTTGCCTATTTTAAAATTCTAATCCCAGCTATCACATTAGCCTCCTCCCAATCTCATCAATTTTATCCATTTACAGTTTCAGCATCAAAGTGGTTATCAAATAATACTATATAGATGGCAGTTGGGGGCCTCTTCTTGTGAGTATCTCATTTCCTGCACAGAAGGAATTTGAGAAACAGGAGCAAGCCAAACATTTTTGACATTGGGGATTGTGCCTGATTTCTGTTATTGCAACCCGCATTGGCAGAGGTCAGAAGCTCATGAACTGACACTGTCTAGTCTGAACTTATTCACGTTTAGAAATGAAACACTAGAAGTATCAAATTCTGCAGAGCCGAAGAGTCCTGTAGCCATGGTGCCTCATGGGCACACAAAATAAATGTATTTGATTTGGGTTTTGGCTTCTCAAGGTGCTACATTAATGTCCTTTTGACCTCTCCTTCCCTGGTGGGGTTCCACTTAGAAAATCCGAGGCAGAGCTGTAAAGCTCCCCTCGCTCTTTGAAGAGAAAGGCCAGTTTTGTGTAAAGCAGAGCTATGGTTTTATTAAGGACGCATGAGCAAATAGAACTTGGCTTCACAGACAGACTGGGAGAGGCCACTGTGGTTAGAAGCTGAAATACCGAGTATTTACGCTACGAGCCACACGGTTCAACATATGCAAATAAGTCAACATCATACACCACATTAACAAAAGAAAAGTCAAAAACCATATGATCATCTCAACAGATGAGGAAAAGCATTTGACAAAGTCCAACATCCCTTCATGATAAAAACTCTCACCAAAGTGGGTATAGAGGGAATATTCCTTAACATAATCAAAGCAATTTATGACAAACCCACAGCAAATATAATACTTAATGGAGGAAAATTGAAAGCCTTCCCCCTAAAATCTGGAACAAGACAGGGATGCCCACTCTCACCACTGCTATTCAACATAGTATTGGAAGTCCTAGCTGCAGCAATTGGACAAACAAAAGAAATAAAAGTCATCCACATAGGAAGAGAAGAGATAAAACTGTCACTGTATGCAGACGACATGATATTATATATAGAAAACCCTAAGGATTCAACCCAAAAACTTCTTGAACTGATCAACAAATTCAGCAAAGTAGCAGGATATAAGATTAACATTCAGAAATCAGTTTCATTTCCGTATACTAACAATGAAATATTAGAAAAGGAATACAAAAATATAATACCTTTTATAATTGCACCCCCAAAAAATCAAATACCTGGGAATACACCTGACCAAGGAGGCAAAGGACCTATATGCTGAGAACTATAAAACATTAATCAAGGAAATTAAAGAAGATGTAAAGAAACGGAAAGATATTCCATGTTCCTGGATTGGAAAAATTAATATTGTAAAAATGGCCATATTACCCAAAGCAATGTACAGATTCAGTGCAATCCCTATTAAATTACCCATGACATTATTCACAGAACTGGAACAAATAATCTAAAAATTTATATGGAACCACAAAAGACCCAGAATTCCCAAAGCAATTCTAAGAAACAAAAACCAAGCAGGAGGCATAAATCTCCCAGACCTCAAGCAAAATTACAAAGCTGCAGTCATCAAGACAGTGTGGTATTGGTACCAAAACAGACAGACTGACCAATGGAACAGAATGGAGAACCCGGAAATAAACCCTGACACCTATGGTCAATTAATCTTTGACAAGGGAGGCAAGAACATAAAATGGGAAAAAGAAAGTCTATTCAGCAAGCATTGCTGGGAAACCTGGACAGCTGCATGCAAAGCAATGAAACTAGAACATACCCTCACGCCATGAACCAAAATAAACTCAAAATGGCTGAAAGACTTAAACATAAGACAAGACACCGTCAAACTCCTGGAAGAGAACATAGGCAAAACACTCTCTGACATCAACATCATGACTATTTTCTCAGGTCAGTCTCCCAAAGCAACAGAAATAAGAACCAAAATAAACCAATGGGGCCTAATCAAACTGACAAGCTTTTGAACAGCAAAGGAAACCAAAAAGATAACTTACAGAGTGGGAGAAAACAGTTTCAAATGATGCAACTGACAAGGGCTTAATCTCTAGACTATACAAGCAACTTATACAACTCAACAGCAAAAAAGCCAACAACCCAATTGAAAAATGGGCAAAAGACCTGAATAGACATTTCTCCAAGGAAGATATACAGATGACTAACAGGCACATGAAAAAATGCTCAACATCCCTGATTATTAGAGAAATGCAAATGAAAACTACCATGAGATACCACCTCACAGCAATCAGAATGGCCATCATTAATAAGTCCACAAATAACAAGTGCTGGAGGGGCTGTGGAGAAAAGGGAACCCTCTTGCACTGTTGGTGAAAATGTAAGCTGGTACAGCCACTATGGAGAACAGTATGGAGGTACCTTAGAAATCTATACATAGAACTACCATATGACCCAGCAATCCCACTCTTGGGCATATATCCGGACAAAACTTTCCTTGAAAAATACACATGCACCCACATGTTCATTGCAGCCCTATTCACAATAGCCAAGACATGGAAACAACCTAAATGTCCATCAACAGATGATTGGATTAGGAAGATGTGGTATATATTCACAATGGAATACTACTCAGCCATAAAAAAGAATGAAATAATACCATTTGCAGCAACATGGATGGAACTAGAGACTCTCATACTGAGTGAAGGAAGTCAGAAAGAGAAAGACAAATACCATATGATGTCAGTTATATCTGGAATCTAATATAGGGCACAAATGAACCTTTCCACAGAAAGGAAAATCATGGACTGGCAGAATAGACTTGTGGTTGCCAAGAGGGAGGGGGAGGGGGAGGGAGTGGGGTGGATTGGGATCTTGGAGTTAATAGATGCAAACTATTGCCTTTGGAATGGATAAGCAATGAGGTCCTGCTGTGTAGCACTGGAAACAATGTCTAGATACTTATAATGCAGCATGACAATGGGAGAAAAAATTATGTATTCATGTATGTGTAACTGGGTCCCCATGCTGTACAGTGGGGAAAAAAAAATTGTGTCAGGGAAAAAACAATAAAAAATAAATTAAAAAAAAGAAGCTGAAACATCACTGGCCCTTTTAGGGTCTTTGATCTCTTCTGCGGTGGTCAAGGTGAATGGGTGGAGGGGAAGAGCGAGACAGGGCTCATTAGAAGGAGGAGGGGAAAGGGAATTATAGGGAGGAAATTCAGAAATTCGGTCCCTCAAGCATTCACGGAGTTCAGTGTTGGAGATAAAACCCCATAAATTTCTTGCCACAAGAGGACTCGCAAATAGAACATTTCAATATCACATGCTAAGAAATAGTGTAGAGATGTGCTAGGAACACTGGGAGAAGAGCACGGGGTCACTGAGTTCACCTGGGGTTTAAAAGAAGGTTCCTAAATAGTGGAAGGCTGAGCTGAGAGCCAAATGCGCAGAGAGAAGAGCAGTCTAGATAAAGTGGCTGCGTCTGAGAGAACAGGGAAACAGAGTATGTGCTGGGAATTCCTAACCATTCAGGGTTATAGGGGGTGATGGAGAAGGAGCAGGAGAGACAGACAGGGCCTTTGGGGCACTGCACACCATGCTACAAAAGCTAACAATTATTCTGCTGCTGGTGTGGGAGCGACTGAAGGTTTTTATCTGGGAACAAATGGGCTCTGACCTGTTCCAGATAGATCATTTCACTGGCAGTAGATATCGAAGGGCGGCCCTGGAATGGAGGGGACAGCTTGAAGGTGATTGAAACTGTTCAAGAAAGAATGCAAAGGCCGGAGCTAGGACAGAGGTACCTGGGAGGAGATAGATTAATTTGGAGACCAAAAAAAAAAAAAAAAGAAAAAGAAAGAAATCAATGGAATCTGATCAGTTTTTGGCTGGATGAGGAAAAAGGGAAATAGGAGAAAGAGGAGGCTTCTAGAATTGTGGAGGCTTTGAGAACAGGTTCTTAAAGTATAACAGCCAGATCAGGAGCATGAGCATCACCTAGGAACTTGTAAGATGGAAATCTTGTGGTCTGTCCCGGACCTTCACATCAGTTATGGCATCACTAACATTAAAGCTGGAGTCCCAGAAATCTGCATGTTAACAAACCCTAGAGGTCAGTGTTCCTGTCGTGGCACAGTGGTTAATGAATCCAACTAGGAGTCATGAGGTTGCAGGTTTGATCCCTGGCCTCGCTCAGTGTGTTAAGGATCTGGCATTGCCGTTAGCTGTGGTGTAGGTCACAGATGTGGCTCGGATCTGGTGTTGCTGTGGCTCTGGTGTAGGCTGGCGGCTACAGCTCTGATTAGACCTCTAGCCTGGGAACCTCCATATGCCTCAGGTGCGGCCCTAGAAAAGACAACAACAACAACAACAACAACAACAAAACAAAACACCCTAGAGGTGATTCTGATGCAAGCTCAAGTTTGAGAGCCAAACTCAATAGAAAACCTTCAGAGTTTTGCTTTGGGTCTTTAGGTAAATGAAATTGCCATGTGTTGACATAAGAAATACTCTCAAAAGAGAAGAGTTGTTTATTTTGGGGTTTTTTTGTTTGAGGATGAGAAGAAGACTAGAAATTAAAGAAAGGAAGAGAAATGGGATGACACAGAGCAAAGAGAAACAGGGAAAGAATCAGGGAGAAAGACAGGGAGAGAGGAAAGAAAGGAAGATGTGACTTTCAGACCCTGCTTGAGGTTAGCAGTTGGCAGAGGGAACATTTTGAAAGCTGATTTACTGCTCCCAGGGCAGCAATGGAACAGAGAATGCAGCCTGAATGCTGAGTTAGAAATTTTTTTCTGAATCATTAAAGAAATCTAGGTTTCCCACACTATTGATGATAACATATACTGCTGTTCATACCAATGCATGGTAGCCACAATTTGAAAGGATTTGACTGAAGTCTTCTCCCTCTTGTTTGGCTGAAGAGATGGAAAGAATCTGTAGAAACACAGGACCCAGGTCCACAAATACTTGGGCCCAGGTCTTTCTTGTGTCACAAGTGTGATTAACGCTATGTTCAGGCAGCAGGGTAGATCGTGGCAAGATTTGCCAATGGTCAGAAAAGCCCTTCTCATGGGGACAAGATCTCAAGCTATTTGCCACAGAAGTTGTTTGTCACTGTGCCAGGGTTGGAACTCAAAGTATAGTTCAATGTGACCCTGGTGAATGCTTCCGCTGACCTGGAGAAAATGGTGGGCCTAATGAGGATGATGCGCAGAGAGAGAAAGTGTGCTTTTTCTGCTCTGAAGAGTGCCCTGGACTGGGGTCAGAGATGGATAAAGTGACTAAGGAGAGGCAAGACCCAAAGCCTAGGGAGGTGGTCAAAGAAGAAAGTTCTGCCTGGATTCAACCCTGCATAACAGAAAGAGAGATGAAGCAGCATTCTCATTCCTTTGAAATGGCCTTCCTTGCTCAGGACATTCAAGTCTGAAAATGGAAGCTTTAATGCACCAAGGAGGCCACTAACTCAGTCATGACAGATGTATGGAAGCTTTTTCTTAATATGGAATCTGAAGATAAAAGCAGCTCAGGAGAGACACATATTTTAAGTGCTGTCCTCCTAATACAAATCCATCATCAGTGAGCTGTGCTCTTTGACCAGCATTTTAGCAGTGAGAATGGTTTGTGCTGATGAATCCACATGTTCTGTGCCAACATTTCCCAGCCCTTGGCTTTGCGACATCATGTTCCAACCAACTGTTCCTTTCCCCGCTCCAATTCATTCTACGTATCACTGCCAGATTGATTTTCAAAAGTAGGTCCCATGTCACTCTTCTGCTCAAAAATCTGCAAAAGCTCCCTCTTGCCCATACAATTGAATGCAAACTTTCCAGCTTGGCCAAGGTACCTGAAATTCCTGTCATTAAGGACTGTCTTGCCTCCAAAAGCCACCGTCGTAATGGAAGTATTATGACACCAGGAAGGAGAGCATATTCACTCATTAGCACCAGTTGGAACATTCAACAGTGGGAGCATTTAACAGATGGACAGAAAGCAGGCTCCTGGTAGACCCCGGATGGGCACTTTCAAATGAAGCTTCCTTCACACATTTAGGCAATTTTTATATGAGGAGTTTCGATGGTACATATTAATGGAGAGGGAGGAAGGTCTAGACTAGCACACAGTGCACTGATGGGGGTTGAGGAGATTTGATGTGTATTATGAACAGCCTACTCTAAAGGCACACTGTGGACTCTACCCAGGGTGGGGATGGATCGAGAAACAACAAGAGGGATCTCATAAGGGCCTGGAATTTTTTGTAGTAAATTATGTGCAGCCTAGCTCCTTGGAGAGGGAATGTCAAGTTCAGAATTTCCCATCAGAGGAATGTTTTGTGAGGAGATGAGGAGACTCTGCCTCTCTTAACTCCACACATTCTACCAGTCAGCTTGTCTGCCCTGGGCTCCCTATAGCTTTCATAAACAGGCTTCTAGGCCATTCCTTTTGTTTTATGGACTAAATATATATTTTTATATATAATGTGATATTTTCAAGTTTATAGCAAAGTGACACAGTTATACACACACATACATACACACACATTCTTTTTCAGATTCTTTTCCATTATAAGATATTACAAGATACTGAATATAGTTTCCTGTGCCATACAGTAGGTCCTTGTTGTTTACATATTTTATACATAATATTGTGTATATGTTAATGCCAAACTCCTAATTTGTCTTTCCCCCCACCACCTCTGTCCTCTTTGGTAACCATAAGTTTGTTTTCTTTTTTCTTTTTGTCTGAGCCTGTGGCATCATGCGGAAGTTCCTGGGCCAGAGATTGAACCTGCACCACAGCAGCGACAACACAAAATCCTTAACCCACTGAGCCACCAGGGAACTCCAGTAAGTTTGTTTTCTATGTCAGTGAGTCTGTTTCTGTTTTGTAAATAAGTTAGTTTTATCATTTTTTAGATTCCACAAATAAGTGATATCATATGCTAATTGTCTTTCTTAGTCAGACTTACTTCACTTAATATGATAACTTTTAGATCCATCCATATTGCTGCAAATGGTATTATTTCATTCTTTTTTATGGCCGAGTAATATTCCATTGTATATATGTACCACATCTTCTTCATCAATTCATCTGTTGATGGACATTTAGGTTGTTTCCAGTCGTGGCTATTGTAAATAGTGCTGATATGGACAATGAGGTGCATGTATCTTTTTGAGGCTGTTCTTAAATTATAGGTGTGACAGTGCCAAGAAGTTGGCAGGCATTTTCTTGAGACCAGGCAAACCATGGGTTCATGTGCCTTATCTCCAGGAGGAGGATGGCTGAAACTGGTACTCCAATAAGACAGCACAGGATGCTCCCATTCCTGATAGAGAGCCCAGTGATCTTGGTGGAGTCCCTTATCCTGCTTGTACTTTGGTCTTCTCATCTGTGAACTGGAGATGATGTAATAATAGTGTCCACCCCATGAGATTGTTGAGAAGATTAAATGAGATAATATATGTAAAATTCCTAGAACAGTGCCTTGTACTCAATAATGCCCTTGGAAGTGCTTGCTGCTACTGCTGCTATTAGTCATGGATAAGACTGGGCTCTGGAGTCACATTTTCTGGGTCAGGTTCCAGCTTACCTTGCTGACCTTGGGCAATTACTCCACCTTTCTCTGTGTCTCTGATCTTTCATTTGTAAAATGGAGATAATATTTTTCTCATAGGACTGCAAGGAAGTTAGTGCACTTTGAGCAGTGCTGCTTTGGTGTATATTTACTCTTAACTATCAGCTATTATGTTAATTATCATAATCTTCCTCCCCTCTTCACTACCTATCTCTGCCACCCCTATCCTACACTCATGTAGTTTCTTAAACTTTGGTACATGATGTTCTAGAAAGGGTCAGGACTCCCTGAAGTCTTCCTTCCTGTGGTTTCATTCTATTTCAGTTCTTGATGAGTGGATCATAGACTTACAAACATGATGCTTGGATCCCACCCCAAAGATTCTGATTCAAGTCAACTGAAGGGGGGATCAGGTATTGATACTTTTTTAAAGTTCCCTATCATATTCCAATATACAGTAACATTGATCCACTGGTCCAGACGATTGGAATCAAAAGAATGGAAGGAGAAGAAACACACTAGACCACGCAAGAAACCCAGCAAGAGGAAGTGATCATGAAGCCTCGGTAACGATTCCAGATTGGTTCTGGAAGAACTTTGTGTTTAGGTCACATCATCTTGAAATTCTCTTGGCTTCAGCTCAGGTACTTTGGTGAGACTCACTGTGGACCCTGCTCAGGTGTTCTGGGTTGGTGGGCAGTAAATGCTATTCCTCAGGACATTGGGCATTGAATTTTTAGCTACACTGTTTGAGAAATCACTTGAGCTACAAAGGGAGAAATAACTCATCCCAGAGTGTTCCAGCTGCCGGACCAGAAACACTTAGCATTTCTTGCTACATCCAGAGGTAGCTTCACAGTCATTGCAAAAGATTCTTTGGCTCAGGCAAAGGATTTCAGACTTTATTCTGTAAACTGTGGAAAACCTAGGAAGATTTGGGGCAGGAAAGCAAGATGGGGCCAGCAGCATTTTAAGGGGATAGATGGTGGTTTGTAGGATGGATTGGATTGGGGAAAGAACGAGGGCAAGGACTGTGAGGAAGCTTGGGAGGGGAGGAAGGCTGTGTGTTGGGATGAAAGGATGGGGTTCTGTGAGCATGGTTTGTCAGAGGTCAGCCTGGGGTCTGGAAGGAAAAGGAGAATGCGACCCCTTTCACCTCATCGCTGTCCCCTCAGCCTAAATTATGAAACCCCAAAGCCATTTTCTCATCTCTCCTACAGCAAAAAATTTACATAATTCCTAGAATATGGCAGTTGCAGGCATTGGTGATAAAGTGAGTAGTGAACGGACAAAAGAGCATGTACAGAGCCTGCTTTCCAGTGGCAAGGGGAGGGAGGGGTAGACATTAAAAAAATAAATACATTGTGGGCATCATACAAAGGGAAATAAGCCAGACAGAGAAAGGCAAAGGCTACATGACATCACTTACATGTGGCATCCAAAGAAAAGTCAACCCCCTAGAAACAGAGTAGAAAAGGGGTTGCCAGGGTCTGGGGGTGGGAGAAGTCGGGAGATTCTGATAAAAGGGAACCAACTTTTAGCTCTGTATGAGGTCTGAGGATCTAATCTTAAACATGATGACTATAGTTGATAGCTTTGTATTGTGGAATTGAAATCTGAAAAGAGAGTAGAACTTAAATGTTCTTACCCTCCCACCCCCCCAAGGTAAGCATGTGAGGTATTAAGTGTTTTAATTAACTAGATAGGAGGAATTCTTTTACAAATTATACATATATAAAAGCATCATGATGTAAACTTATAATAGCTTACTATTTTGTCAATTATACTTCAATAAAGCCAAATGAATGAATGAAAGAATACACAAATAAATAAGAATTAGATATCATGCAGAGGACTAACATTAAGTGGAATGAGAGGGTGACTAGTGACTATTTTAAGTGGTGGTCATCGATGGCCTCACTGAGGACATGGCCTTCACATTGAGGTCTGAAGGACAAGGAGGAGTCAGCCCCACGATGCATGCTGGAAAATCAATTCCAGGGAGAGGGAACAGCAAGTAAGAATATGGCCATGAGCTTGAGAAAAAGAAAGCTGAGAGAGAAAAGCTGAGAGAGAAAAAGAAAGCTGGTGAATATAGGATCCAGGTGAATATATAGGATCCAGGTGAAGAGTGGTAATGACATTGACTTATGTCAGAGTGGCATAGAGATGGAGGGGGTGAACTGATTTGGAATATGTTTTGATGACGAAACTGACAAGATGATAGTGTTGATGTAGGGGTGTAGGATAGGGAGAAATCAAGGAGACTTTATAGATTTGGGAGTTGAACAACTAGATGCTATTTATTGAGGTTGGAGGAGTTTCAGGGAGTACTAGGGTGATGGAAGTAGGTGATCTGAAGTTCTTTCTACCATTTAGGCTTTTGGTAACTATTAAACTGTCAAGTGAAGAGGTCAAGTGAATAAATATAAATATTGATAGAGGTATTGGCATTCGGAAAATGTTAAGGATTGAAATAAAGTGTAGAATGAAGGAGATATGCTATGTAGGTAATGCCATGAGACTGGGCGAGGTTGACCAGGAAGTGTTTGGATAGAACAGAGAAAGAGGGCCTGGTGCCAGCTCTTTGGTGTATCAATAGTTTGAGTTGAATGGGAGACATAGTTGTCTGTGATGGAGTGGCCAGTGAGGGAGAAAGAATATCAGGAGAGAGAGTTATCATGGAAACCAAGAGAAGAAAGTCATTTTCAAATGGAGAGAGTGACTACCGGTGTGGAGCGCTGAGAAAGGGAGTAACATGAAAACACAGGCAACGTGGAGTTCATTGGGAATTTAGTCAGATGCAGTCTCAGTGGAGCGGTAGCATTAGAAGCCCAACAGGGGTAGGGTGAAGAAAGAATAATGCAAGGATAGGAAGTGGAAGGATGGAAGTCTTTGAGGCTGAGAGTAGATGATTCCAGAGCCCAGTAGAAGGGTTGGCTCTGGATTAGAGCAAAGAGGGAGGGTGAAGGGCATGGGTACTGATGCAGGAAGGATGGTGGACTTGGCGGAAAGGAAATAGAATTGCTGTCCAATTGTTTTTATGCTCAAATAAAGTCTGCTGTTAGGTCATTCATTAAAAGTGAACAGGGAAGGATGTAAGGCATTTAAGGAAAAAGAACAATAATCAGAGAAAATGTTTCTTTTGAACCTTACTATGTGCCAGGCGGTACATAAGTGCTTTACATCTATTAACTCATTTCATTCTCCTAACAATCTTCTGTGATGATTCCACATGAACCCCATTTTAGACATGAGGAGACTGGGGCATGCTGCGATTAGATTCATAGAACTAGTAAGTGACAGAACAATTGTTGGCCCTGGCTCTATGGACAAAGTGTGAAAGAGTAATCTGGGGATTGCAAGTAGCCACACCATAGATGTAGGTGTAGGCTGACCCATCATCAGTGTTGAGTGCCATTGGAAATTTTTGTGCTCATGGATTTAAGCACAGCATAGAATAGGTAAGCAATGTGGTTCAACCAGGCTCAGGCTTTGCCTGGGGAGCTCCCTAGAGAGGGAAGAGGGCAAAGGAGTTGATGATGCTCACGAGGGAATGAGTGTGATGATGATGCTGGGCCATAGGTAGGATGCAGAAGATGTCTGGGAGTCACAGAGAGTGGGAGAAACATCAGTAGATTGGAAGACTGATCTAGGACAAACCTTGCTGTAGGTGCAGTAGAAGAAGATAAGTTGAACTGGGATGATGGGAAGAGGTTGCTCGGATGCTGGAAATGAGATCCTGGAGAAGATGCAATTATCGGTGACAACAAAGTCACAGGCATCAACCCAGTCCCCTCTCGGTTTCCATTCTTACCCCTCACAGACCTCACGATGGACCCACATTCCTCTAAGTAAACATCACAATCTCCCATCTTTGTACCTTTGATTGTGTCCTTTCTTGGCTGGGGACACTTTCTCTTCTGTCTTTTCTCCTTTAAATAGTACTCAGTCTTCAAGTCCTTTCTCAAAGGGATCTTCCCTTGTTTCTCCCCTCTTCCTACATACTGATGTCTTCAGCCAGAAGTTATTTTCATTGCTCTCTTGTGGCTCTATTTATGCCATTAATACTATATTTATTACATATTGCCTTTTAGTGAGACTTTGTTCTTGGATCTCAGCTACTCTACTAGGTTTTAAGGGCTCAAGTGCAAGGACCATAATACATAACTTGGTATTGTGGTCCAGGCTTGGTTTCATGCCTTCCTACCAGTAAGAGCAATATGAATAAAGAAATCTCCTAAGCACAGGGACTGAATAGATGCTTAGTAAGTGTTTGTCAAATTGAATTAATAACACATCGGGAGCATTCTTTTCTAGTTCTTGAAAGCATTGGTATTCATCTATGAACCAGCATTCCTGCAAATCCCTTTTCTCTTCTTTATGAGATTAGTAGTTCAAGTCCAGTCCTGTTCTTCATTCAAGGACTTAATAATAATGATGATAACATTAAAACTCGTATAATTCATACTCTTTGACAAGTACTATTCTGAGCACATTTTTTTTACATGTTTCTCTTAATCCCCATGATAACATCAAGAAGTACATGTTGTTATTCTTCTCATTTCATAGAAGAGAAAACCAAGATAACAGGGAAGTTAAACAACTGTCCAGGGTAACCCAGGGAGTTGGCAGCACAGCTAACCAGCCACAAAATTGAATAAAGTTCATGTTTTTAACCAGTATTTTCTAACTTTTGGACAGTGATCCGTAGTGAGAAATATTATAGTAACACCTAGGACAAATACACACACGTCTGAAATGGAAGTTTCACCAATACTTATCTTTGCTATGTGTTCTTTGGGGTTTTTTTCTATGACACTTTATCCTATTTTACACTATTAAAAATATTAGTCACAACTCCCTAAATTGATTTTAAACTAAGAAGTTGAGACTCCCAGGTTGAAAAACACTGCTCTAACCAATGTGCTTGATGGCCTCCCCATGGCTGGAACAGATGAATGACTCTCAGTCCACTCTTCTTCCAAGACACTGGCCCCAGTCTCATTTCTTTTAAAAGAAGTATCCTAACTGTCATGCGTGGGAAATAACACATATCGAAGCTGCTGTTTAATTATACAGTGTCGAGCAGAAATTAAATGACCTAGTCCCATCTGAATTACAAGCAACCCAGCCACAGGATTGCTGGAGAATTAGTTAAGATAATTGTAGTTGAAAAAGAAATATAATGAAGTGCAGGGAGGTCATCTGTCTCTGAGACAAACTGCTCTTCCATCCAAGGCTCTTACTCATATCAGTGACTAAGCTACTCTTCAGTAGACAGGGCCCTGAATTCAGTTTTGCTTGTTCATTCCTGCATTTAGTTACTAACTGACCCCCCTCTTTTATTTGGAAAAGAGTCATTAAAAGTGGAAACTTGAAGAGTTCATGTTGTGGCTCAGCAGTAATGACTCAACTAAGATCCATGAGGAAGCACATTCGATCCCTGGCTTCACTCAGTGGGTTAAGGATCTGGTGTTGCTGAGAGCTGTGGTGTAGGTCGCAGACGCAGCTCAGATCCTGTGAGGCTGTGGCATAGAATGGCACCTGCAGCTTGGATTTGACCCATAACCTGGGAACTTCCATATGCTGTGGGCGCAGCCCTGAAAAAAAAGAAGTGGAAACAATGGAAGCTTAGCACCGTTATTGGTTCTCATGATGGCTCTGGTAACCCAGAGGTGTCCAGTTCCTACCCTCAGTTTGACATTTAGTGTCATTGCGCCAAAAAGGAAAAATGTCCTGGCCAACTGTGGGAGGAAAAAAGGGAGGTGTCCCTTAATTGTACCTGAAGGGAAAGGGGGCAGGAAAGACATCCACAAAAGGGGCGATGTTGGGACCTTGGCCCCGAGCTGGGTAATAAGGCTTTTCTACAGAGGGAGGAGCTGGAGAAGATGGAGCTCAGAAGGGGAGAAAGGAGAGGATGTTCTAAGTAGAGAAAATGTGTATGAAGGAAAGATTGGCCTACATTTTTTTTTTTTTTTTTAGGGCCTCACCTGTGACGTATGGAAGTACCCAGGCTAGGGGGCAAATCAGAGCTGCAGCTGCCGGCCTATATCACAGCCACAGCAACGACAGATCCCAGCTGCATCTGTGACCTACACCACAGCTCAAGGCAATGCCAGATCCTTAACCCATTGAGCGAGGCCAGGGATCGAACCCACATCCTCATGGATACTAGTCGGGTTTGTTCCTGCTGAGCCACAATGAGAACTCTCGGCATCCATTTAATAAGAGGCAACCACAGTGCAATATCTGAGGTTTGTGGGGGATGGATGGGGCACAGGGCAGGAAGAGTGGACAGGCCTTGATTATGAAGATTTGTGATGTACAAGGTTTATTCTTTACTCTGCAGGTGACTGGGGGCTATTGCAGAATGTTTGGCCATTGAATGACATAGTGTAATGTTTCAGAAGGAAGCAGTGAGGTGTGTAGAGCGGGGGAGGGGTGAGCCAAATTGAGGAGAACCAGGACTTGCAAGAGGAGAACCTGGAGGCGA
Organism: Phacochoerus africanus; assembly: GCF_016906955.1. NCBI lineage: Eukaryota > Metazoa > Chordata > Mammalia > Artiodactyla > Suidae > Phacochoerus > Phacochoerus africanus. The sequence continues at coordinate 62,715,903 of NC_062550.1, read as the reverse complement.
ACGGAGGGTCCATGGCTGCCCCTGAGTGGGCAGCTGCCCATCAGCGCTATCGCACCATCCTCGAGGCTCAGGGAGATAAAACAGAATGACCCAATCTTGGAGCGAATGACCTTGTCCCTGAACTCCAGTGCTCCTTTATTTTTCACTATCTTCTTATAATCTACTTCTGGATCCCAAGCTGCCTTGGCCACACTTGAAAAAGCCCCTAGGTGGCACAAGCCACCAGAAGCAGCCTGGTTGCCTAGGGTGACCATTCACTCCCCAAGTCCCAGCACGATGCTATTCATATCACCTGGGAATTTCATTGCTTCCTCCACTGTGAGGTATCTTCCTTCTCCAGAGGCGGAGCAGTGGATGCTGCACAACCACATGTCAGACAGACCTGAATCCCAGATCTGTCACCCACTAGCTGTGTCACTCTGGAAAAGTTCCTTAACCTCTCTGAGCTTTCGTTCCCTCCACAGTGAACATGAGAATGCCAATACCTACCTCCTAGTGCTACTGTGTGATTGAACCTGAAAATGGAAAATATCTAACCCATGACTTGGTACTCAGCAGGCGCTAAATAATTTTTTTCTCATTTCAATTAACCCCAAAGCATACAATCACTTAATATTAATAGTAGTGACAAACACAAAGACCCGCAGGGTATTACATAATCGTTTACAGAACAATTTCTCATCTATAAAATGGGAATGACAACAGCCAAGCCCTGCCCCTAGCAGGGAGAGGATTATATGACACAAGAATGTGATGTCACTTCTTTGTGGCTAGTTTGACTATTGTTATTACTAAAGCAAACATGAAAATGCCCAGAGCTACTCTCCATCAGGTGAGAAATCTTGGTACAAGATGCTGCAATGAGGCAGAAAACTCTTATCTGAAGGCCAGAGAAGATTCCTTAGAATTAAGGGACAGGATTTCCCATCGTGGCACAGCGGAAACAAATCTGACTAGGCACCATGAGGTTTAGGGTTCGATCCCTGGCCTCACTCAGTGTTTCTGTGAGCCACAGTGTAGATCGCAGACAAGGCTCGTATCTGGTGTTTCTGTGGCTGTGATGTAGGCCGGCAGCAACAGCTCCAATTAGACCCCTAGCCCGGGAAACTCCATAGGCCAAAGGTGTGGCCCTAAAAAGACAAAAGACAAAAATTTAAGGGACAGTGTGCACTTGAAACTTCAAGCAGGGCTGTCTGCAGTCTAGCCAGCACCTCCAGGGACCTGGAGCTCTGGGCAACTGGATCTTCCTAGGCAGTGATGTAAGGTTCACCAGAATTAATGATATGGAAGAGGTTGTGACTAAAGATACATCCTTGGAGTTCCCATCGTGGCTCAGTGGTTAACGAATCCGACTAGGAACCATGAAGTTGTGGGTTCGATCCCTGGGCCTTGCTCAGTGGGTTAAGGATCCGGCGTTGCCATGAGCTATGGTGTAGGTTGCAGACGCAGCTCGGATCTGGTGTTGCTGTGGCTCTGGCGTAGGCCGGTGGCTACAGCTCCGATTGGACCCCTAGCCTGGGAACCTCCATATGCCGCGGGAGCGGCCCAAGATAAGGCAAAAAGACAAAAAAAATAAATTAATTAACTGATTAAAAAAAAAAAAAGATACATCCAGACAAGACAAGTCAAGGGTCAGGATAGACATGAACATGGCAGACCACCAGGGAGATCTTCCCTCATAATGTAAAGAAGGAACCCAAGATTTGACCCCTGCAGATGTCAGCACAGGAATCCAGCTGCAGTGTGTGTCCAAACAGCTGAGTATTGCTGGCATGGTCATCCTGCCTCAGTCAGACACAGCTACTCCATGCTCTCTTGCGTTTAGGAATGTGCTTCTGCCTTCACTAGCTATAGGGCTGTCTGCTATTCCCTTTGTTTTCTCTGCTCCCATCTGATTTCTATTTGCATCCAGATACTCTGCACCTGGGACTCAGTCACAGGGACAGGATGCTGAAATGTCATGGGTGGAGAAAGCTAGGCAGCCATCCAAATGCTATGTTAGCAATATAATTAACTGGTAAATGAGGACTTTTCAAAGAAAGTGGGCCCTTTATTATATCACGTAGCCAGGGTTGGTATGCCTTCCTCTGACTGGGATGCAAGGAAAGGAAGCCGGGGTTTGACCAGTCTAAGACATTGGCACTAATAATATTGATTGTCTGCCATGCTGGTGAACCTCTTTTAGAAAACAGGAAGGTAGGAGTTACCGTCGTGGCGCAGTGGTTAACGAATCCGACTAGGAACCATGAGGTTGCGGGTTCGATCCCTGGCCTTGCTCAGTGGGTTAAGGATCTGGCGTTGCCGTGAACTGTGGTGTAGGTTGCAGACGCGGCTCGGATCTGGTGTTGCTGTGGCTCTGGTGTAGGCCAGCGGCTACAGCTCTGACTGGACCCCTAGCCTGGGAAGCTCCACATGCTGCAGGAACGGCCCAAGAAATGGCAAAAAGACAAAAAAAAAAAAAAGAAAGAAAGAAAGAAAACATGAAGGTAGAAGGGAAAAAGAGACAATATTACATACACTTTTCCTGCTCTCTGTTCTTCACACCCATCCATTTCCCCAACACACCACACACGTCCCTTCCACTGAGCCTTTGTGGTGGCCATTCCTTCTGTTCAGAGTTGTGAAAATTATGTTTCACAACTCATTAAATGGAGTAGAGAGGCCAGAAGGGGGAGCTCTCATGGATATGCCACTAGAAGTTAACACAGGCGTTCCTCCCCTTGTGGCTCAGTGGGTTAAGAATCCGACTATTTATCAGAGTTCCAGTCATGGAGCATCAGAAATGATTCTGACTGGGAACCATGAGGTTGAGGGTTCAATCCCTGGCCTAGCTTGGGGTCCGGCATTGCCGTGAGCTGTGGTGTATGAGGCTCGGATGAGGCTCGGATCTGGTGTTGCTGTGGCTGTGGTGTAGCCTGGCAGCTGTAGCTCCAATTAGATCCCTAGCCTGGGGACCTCCATATGCTGCGGGTGTGGCCCTAAAAAAGAAAAAAAAAGAATCCGACTAGTATCCATGAGGATGCGGGTTCGATCCTTGACCTCGATCAGTGGGTTAAGGATCCCACATTGCTGTGAGCTGTGGCATAGATCACAGGTGTGACTCAGATCCTACATTGCTGTGGCTGTGGTATAGGCCAGGAGCTGCAGGTCCAATTTGACCCCTAGCCTGAGAACTTCCATATGCTGAAGGTACAGCCCTAAAAAAAGAAAAAAGAAAAAAAAAAGTCAATACACATCCCAAAAGAAAGAAATGTACCTTGCATCGCTGGCAGAAAGCTACTACTACCACCTGCAGGAGGAAGATTTTCTCCTCCCCTGGCAACAGCCCAGCCAATGAAAACCACTATACTTCGAACTGCTGGTTTCCTCCAATGGACTTTTTTTTTCACAAACAGCTCCTTTCAACTTCCCCTTTTCTTCTATAAAAGAATTTCCTCTCCTTTCCTTCACCCAACTTGGCTGTGAGTCACCAGAGCTGCATGTCCTGAATTGCAATTCTTCAGTAAAATAACTGGCTGTTTTATTCTTTTAGGTTAACCAAATGCTCTTCCCGAAGATGTTTCATGGCTCTTTGCTTTCTCTCTGCTCATGGGAATCTTCTGAGGGAGGCTTTGCTGGCCACCCCCCACCCCCGACTCTCCCCCCGCTTTCCTGTTCTACTTTTCTCCACAGCATTAATTACCATTCAGTGAACTAAATCTCTCACATATTTATCTTTTGCCTCCCTCATCAGATCTTAAGCTCCACTAGAGAAAGGATTTTTGTCAAGTCTAATCCCTGCTATGTCTTTGGTAACCAGCATTTACCTGGTATGTAGTAGATGTGCAAATATTTGTTGGGAGGAAGGAAAGGAGATGAAAGGAAAATAAAGATATAAAAAAAGGCAAAGTTGCACTTTTTGCCCCTAAACTTTCCATTTAACTGGACAAGGCTTGTGTCCACCTATATTTTGGGCTGAGCCCTTGCTCACAACCTAGAATAGTCAGTGGAGGTCTCTCCCACTTAGGACCTGACAGTTCAGTTGTGATCTTGAGAGCAGGTGGGAAACAAGAGATGTGGGCATCACAGGAAGGAGAGACCACATCTTCGGAGTGACTGGAATAGACTTCAAGGAAGGGGAGAGAATTGAGGTGGCATTTTAGGGGCTAGGGAAAGTAGGATATTGTGATTTACAGTAAGAAATGTATACTTGGTCTTCATCCCTATACCTGGCACAGAGCTTCTAAAACCCTTGGAATTTACCAAGTGATAAGAGAGATGGAAGGTGAATCTATTATTCATAACAAGCCCCTTTCAACCACACCTGAGTTTATGTTAATGAGGTGACTTTTGCAAAGCCCCTAGATAACCACAGGATGGGAACCTGCCCTCTGACTGGAGGGTTGGAACTTTCAGGAAGACTCCATCCCTTCCTCCATCTCTGGGGAGAGGGGAGGGGTGGAAATTGACTTAATCCCCAGTGGCCATGGACTCTACCAGCCATGCCCACCTACAGGAGCCTCTGTGAAAATGGTGTTTGAAGAGCTTCTGAGTTAGTGAACACTGGGAGGTGTTGGGAAAGTGATGCACTCAGAGAGGGCATGGACCCACCACGCCTCTTCCCCTACGTGTCTCTTCCATCTGGCTGTTCTTGAGTTCGTTCTATCTATCTATCTATTTATTGGCTGCATCCATGGCATGAAGGTTTTGGGACCAGGGGTTGAACCTGCACCACAGCAGTGAAAATGCCAGATCCTTAACCCACTGGGCCATCAGGGAACTCCTTGAGTTATATCTTTTTTTTTCTTTTTCTTTTTTTCATTTTTTAAAATTTTATTAAACCTTAGTGGATTTACAATGTTGTGATAATTTCTGCTGTATAGAGAAGCAATTCAGCTGTACATGTACACACATCTGTTTTCTTTCAGATTCTTTTCCCATATAGATTATCACAGAATAGTGGGTAGAATTCTGTATCTTTTTATAATAAACTGGTGATCTAGTAAGTAAACTGTTTCTGAATTCTGTGCGTTGCTCTAGCAAACAAATTAAACCCAAGGAGGGGGTCTTAGGAACCTCCGATCTGTAGCTGGTCCATTAGAAGTGCAAGGGACAAAGAGTTCCTATTGTGGCTCAGTGGGTTAAGAACCCAACTAGTATCCATGAGGACAAGGGAAGAATCCAGGAGCTGTGGTGTAGGTCACAGATGTGGTTTGGATCCCCAGTTGCTATGGCTGTGGTGTAGGCTGGCAGCTATAGCTCTGATTTGACCCCTAGCCTGGGAACTTTCATACGCTGTGTGTGCAGCCCTAAAAAAAATAATAATAAAATAAAAAAGCAAGGGAGGACCTCCAGAGGCAAAGGGGGATGGGCTCCTGTCTTCCCAAAGCCTTAGTCAGTTTGCCCTCCTCTTGAGCAGGAAGTCTGAGGATGGGGAGACCTGTCCATCCCCTCCGTGGTCATGAGGAGCCCCTGAGAGGCTGTTACACAGAACGGCTGCCTGCAACATGCTGGGAAGAGAACAGCTATTTCTGAGTTCAAGGACCTTATCTCTGCTGCTGAACTGAGCGGCCTCCAGCAATCCCTGCGGCAGGATATCTTGGTGGCTCCTTCTGTTGGACTTGGGTGATGCTGATTGGCACCAGCCCCCACTGCAGCAAGCATATCTGAAGACACCATTTGTTGTATGCACTGAACTCCTGGACAGGCAGGGACTGTGGTGGAAACACAGCTGTTCTGTCCAGGCAAATGGTTCGTTCTCTTGGAGGTGTATTCACCGGGTGAAGCGGGGCAGGGGTGTCTCAGGACCAGGCCTGATTCCAACCCCCTGGTGACCCTGTGGACACTGCCTCTGCCGCCCTCGCCCCTTCGTGCACAGCTCCCTTCTTGCTGTGGACCCTCGGCAGCTCTGCTCTGTTCCCAAGCAGATGGTTCACCCCTGACAGGTTCCACTGGGAAAAGGGGTTGCATTTGCAAGAGGAGAGAAAGGGGCACTAAATGGGTCTGAGAGACACAAGCTGTGACACCCCGGGACATTGGAACACTGCAAGGGCCTCAGCAAAGCAAGGTTGTTATTTTCCTCTCTCTAAACCATCCAAAACAGGAAGCTACCTGTGGCATCTAAATTGCAAATGCTAAGCTTGGAGTCTGCGCTGGACCTTTTAGCTTTGGGTAATTGGGAAAAGAACAGGGAGTTATTATGGGTTGAAAGCCACCTGCCAGGCCCCAGGCCCCATGTGGACTCGGTGGCTGCTGTGAAATGGGGGCTCACTCTTGCAGGGCCTATTACCTTCCCACGTGATGCCAGAGACTAAGCTTTCACCCTCTGTGATGGAGATAGCAAAAGACAGGAAACATTTTATGAACTGTGGCCTGAAAACCAGGGCTCTCATCCAACTGGCAGAGTGGCTGGAGAAGTTAATGGAGATTGAAAGAAGGAGGTGGTCCAGCCTGCACAGGGAGAAGTCAGCATGGGAAGAGGCTGTGGTCCTTCCTGAGGCATCCACGTAGTCGATGTGCCTCCCGGCTCATGCTGTGGCTTCCTCTGTTTTTAGGAACCAGGACTCCAAGGGCAAAATGCTGGAGGGGAGGGCTGGGCTGACCTCCTGGCAGGCAGGCAGGCAGGCAGGGTGACCGCCTGCACTATCAGGGAAAGCGTTCCCTTGAGGTCCTGGATCTGCCTGACTCCACCACCGTGGAGAATGCCTGTGAGCTTCCTTCCCAGGGCTTCTCCTTACCAGGGTGATGGAGTTAAGCCCAAAGCATGTTAGAGACAAAAATACTAAGAAGGAGGAGAAAGGTTTAAATCAAAACCAGAAGCCTACCCACGACTGACATTCACCTTCGTGTGCAAAGGAGAGGAAGATTTGACCTCATATATTTTTGTTTTGTTTTGTTCTGTTCCTGCGAAGGGCACCTTAATCATAGGGAAGGGTGTTCGTCTGTGTCTACATTTGGATTCATTCCCCCCTCCCTGCTACCAAGCCTCACGCAGCCATGTTGCAAAGCATTCCATCTTCTCCCCAAACCCCCTTGAGAAGGTCTCTCTCCCAAGTGAGTGGCTGCCTTTGCCGTTCCTCTCCTGTCAATCATTTTTGCCCACCTTCCTAAATTCTGCTTCTCTGGTATTCACCCTGGAAGATCAAAGCCACTGTGACTTGGGGACGGCAGGGCACAAGAGCAATGGTGCTGGGGGAAGCTGGGAGCTTTGTCTTCTGATCATTAGGGCCCACATGCATTCTTGGCCATCACCGAGCCCCGAGAGCATCCCGATAGCCAAGGATGGGTTTGGGGAGGCTGACATGAATTCTGCCAGAGGCTCCCTCACTCATCCTTCCTTCCCTTTTACACAGAGGTGGTGATGAGTTGGGGAGGGATGTGGCAGAGAGGGGATCGCCACCTGCAGACGCTCCAGGATCGGACAGAGATAGTTTAGAGCCTGAAATACCAGGCAGCTATAGCAAGGCAGTGCCTCAGCCAGAATCCGATGTATTTTTTTGCCCCGAGGACAATATCTGTACGTGTTGACTTAGCTGGATGGCGGGGGAGCGACGCTGTGCAACCAGGGGCTCTAGGACAGGCTCAGCTCTGGGGGAAATCAGGTTGTAGACAAGCAAGAATGTGGCAAAGATGCAGCCTTTGCTCTGCCATCTCCTCCGGGACTGCTGGGCCACGAGACGCCAGTACCAGGACGCCGCAGTGGTGAGGAAGAGGAGCCCACACAAGTTTTGTGGGCTTCTGCAATTCAGTTCTTGCGGGTAAATGTTTAGAAAGGACCTGCCAAGTTGTTGGCTTCACATGAAGGTTTTGTGATCGTGACTCAATCAAAGCCATAAGAAGTTGTGTACATCTGTCTCTTTACTTGGTTCCATTTTTCCCTTCACTTCTGCCTCATCTTCCTTCATCACCTTATGTTACTTAAAAAAAAATCCTGTGATTATTCATGTCATTCATCATGAAAGTAGCCTGATGCAATGGAGGGAACACTGGGACCCACTTTTTACTCACTGCCTGACCTTGGAAAAGTCTCTTCCCCCCCCAGTTTTCTCACCTGTAACATGATAATAATACTCTCCACCTGTCTACTATGAGACTCAAAAAGACAACCGTATGGAAGCCATTTCTCTTCCTAAGTCCCTTATCTTTTTTGATCTTTCTTCTCCCATCCCCTTCCACACCCAGTTCCAGAGTTCTTTTTACTCTTAGATATGAATGTGTCTATTTTCACCTCAGTTCACTAGGGTTTTCCTCATCAGTTGTGGAGACATCCCTTGAGAAGAGTTTGGAAGAGAAGCCCTTCCCTGAAGAGGAGTCCATGCATTCATGCCAGATGCAAAGGCTCTTCCTTTGGAGCCGGCATGCCAGGAGACCTTCCTGGGACCAGTGACTGGCTCCACCTCCTAAAGATGTGTGGGGCCAGATGCAATGGGTCCAGGTGTTGTCCTGCCTGCAGGTCAATCCTGAGGTTCATTTTGGGCCATGTGATTTTCCAAGGCTCTGCCCAATTAAGTCTGAGCATGGGCGTCCTATGAAGGTAGGACTACTTTTCTGCTTTGCAAGCTGCTGTATCTTTAACTTCTAGAACAATGACTGGTGCACAGTAGACACACAGTAAATGGAGGAATGAATTAAAGTAAGCAGAAGCGGTGGAAGCCCTGCTCTTTCCCTAGAATCTTCACATAGGCCTTGCCCAGGAATCAGTCCTTCAGTCCTCACCCAAGTTCTGTTGCTCTGAGCAGACCAGCTTTACCAAAAATTTCCAATAAGCATTTGGAGTAGATAAGCAATGAGATCCTACTGTGTAGCACAGGGAACTATATCCAATCGCTTGTGATGGAACACGATGGAGGATAATGTGAGAAAAATAATGTGTATATATATATATATGTGTGTGTGTGTGTATATATGTGTATATATATGTATATATATGTATATGTATATATGTATGTGTATATATGTGTATATACACACACACACACACACACACATATATATGCATAACTGGGTCACTTTGCTGTACAGCAGAAATTGACAGAACATTGCAAATCAATAATAAAAAAATTAAATAAAAAAAAAAAGAAAAAAATTTCCAGTAAGCTTACCCTAATAAAAAGGGACACTGACAAAAGGATTGAAACTTCCTCATCTCTGGAGTTCCCGTTGTGGTGCAGTGGTTAACGAATCCGACTGGGAGCCATGAGGTTGCGGGTTCGGTCCCTGCCCTTGCTCAGTGGGTTAACGATCCGGCGTTGCCGTGAGCTGTGGTGTAGGTTGCAGACACGGCTCGGATCCTGCGTTGCTGTGGCTCTGGCGTAGGCCGGTGGCTGCAGCTCCAATTAGACCCCTAGCCTGGGAACCTCCATATGCCGCCGGAGCGGCCCAAGAAATAGCAACAACAACAACAAAAAGACAAAAAAAAAACAAAAAAAACTTCCTCATCTCTGAAGATACGCCACTGCTACCACAAGTCACCGGAATGAATATAAAACAGAAAAACATACAAGCATTTACTTATATAAATTCTTCTTAAGTTACATAGAAAATTAATTATAAATTATATATTATGTAACTCATTTTATGTAGATATAATCTCTAGGAAGTCATCAGGAAATCATGTGTCCTAATTATATGCAGCCTGCAAATTCATTAACTTGAATTCTCCTACCATTGTGATAACGCAGTGGAAGCACGGCAGAAGGCCAGCATTAACTGTCACAAAGATGTCTAGCTCCTGGGGTCTTTTCTTAACCAAAATCATCAGTTGAGATGGAGATCCATATTTATGCAACACCTGTGAGATACGATTCCAGAAGTACAACATCTATACTTTGTATAAAAGGGACGTGCTCATCCAGGTTTCAAGGGGGAGTCTGTGCAAAGCCTTTTCTCCATCCCAGTTTCGTGAGCAGCAGGGTTGTAATGAATGATGGATGTAGTTTTTCTCCTTAACCCAATGTAGCCATTATGGTTTGGTAAGGAAGGAGAAACCGCAGCAATCATCTAAGTGGGGAAAATTTAATTTGAAGAATTGTTTATTGAGTAATTGTCTACAGGAATGGTGAGAGAGAACCCTGCAGGGATTCCACCCCTGGGACTGCAGGGGAGAGTGAACAGGGAAGGGCCTTTAGGCTTACCGGAGAACCTGCAAGACTGAGACTTAACCACTATGGGGAAAGGGCTGCTGCAAAAGCACGCCCTGGCTACACCATCAGGAAACTGGCTGGGGTTGTAGAAGCTTGGGAACTTCCCACCAGTGTGGCGTAGACTTAGGGGGTCCAGTGGCTCAAGGAGAGACTGGCTGGCTTGCTGACTAAACGGGCTCTTTCTCCTCCACCAGCCTCCAAGTGTCTCTCTAGCGCCCTCTACTGGTAGAGCCTAACATGGAGTTGCTGGCAAAGGAAAAATGAATCTCGCAGAGACCTGCTCCAGCATCACAAAGCAGTAAAGAAGGATATGTGTGAAACTTGGAGGTCAAACTTAATAACTGACGCATCCTTAAGGACATATTGGGTAAAAAGTATTTCTAGGTTTTATATATTTCGGCCTTGAACCTTCTTTTTGCATGTACTGTGCTGTAGAAATTTGTTCCAGCCTCTCTCCCATCTCATGACCCTGACTTACTTGCTGGCATTAAATGAAAACAACTAATTCCTAACCCTGGCTCCATGTTAGCATCATCCAATAAGCTTTTACAAACTGCTGAATCCTTAGCACCTGTATTTTCAAAATCCTCTTGGGTATCACTCATACGCAGCCAGAGTTGAAAACCTCTGGATTAAGCAGTGGTAAGAAGTAAGGTTGCCACAAAATAATGTGTTTTAGGGGTACTGTAGGCTTTCAAAAGCTCTGTAGTGGAAAGGTTCTGGGGTAAGATGGATGTGTTCCACCTGTGAGATTCCAGGCTCATTACAGCTTCAGTTTCCTTTTCTGTAAAATGAGAGATAGAACTGAAAATGTCATTTGTCCCAACATTATTATGAAGAGCAAATGAGACAATGCATGGGGAATAGCACAGTGTGACTAAGTATTCAATAGACGGTATTTATAATAACAAAGGTGGTGGCTGTTTTCACTTGCAAATACCACTTTTGCATATCTTTCTCAGGATGACTACCAACTGTGATACTTTGGGCAAAGCACCACGTCCAAAGGGACAAGATTTGTCAAGAATAGTGCTTAAGAAACGAAAAGGAGCTAATTGGTGAGTGTCAGAAACTAAGTGAATACCAAACCATTTCCACACATAATGATATGAAGATTCCTTTATCCTGAGTGTGCTTCCACTGCCAGAAGGGCTTCACATGTGTTGTGTTCTCCTTTTAATAGATCTGTAAGGCTACTTGACTTCATGGTGAGAGCAGAGTTTTGGTGTCAGCTCTGTTGATCTTTTACTCAACCTTGTGGATAAACAGTTCTAAGTCCAAGATGGAGCTGCTCCCATGCGGGGTGCCATGTCAGCAAAACAAAACCTAGATAACTTCTGTGTCCTTGTAAATGCTTTGCTTGACCAGCCAGCCAGTCTCCAAACACCGAGGCAACTCTGGGCTCCACGCTTACCTCCTTGATCTTTATTCTTTATCCTAGAAAATTCTCCCGCCTTCTGCCCCATTTTACAGTTCTCTAGCCCCTGGGAATAGAGAGTGCCTGCTTCATGGAGGGTTAAACAAAGTTTTTTTGCATCACCTATATTGTCTCCTTTCACCACAATACCTGTGTGGCTTTGGGCAAGTTCATGAATCTCTTCAAACCTCAATAATAACATTTGTGCAAAGGAGTGAATTAAGAGGATTACCTACGAGGAGGCATGAAACAGCCTGGAATAGAATATGTATACATTAAATGATAGTTTCTTTGGGGTATATGAGAAGGACAAAAAAAAGAAAAAAGAAAAATCCTCTCCTCTGAGGTCTGGGAGTTTTCTTGGATAGGAGAAAAATTGTACTGCCGTGTGCACAGGGAATAAGAAGGATCTAGCCAAATATTAAATTTAATCTCAAAAAGAAGCAAAAGAGAGAGGGAAAAAAACCCTTGATATTTAAAGTTTTGGTGGGTGCGTGTACTTAAATGTTGTAGACAGTCCTGAGGTGGGCCATTGTATTCATCATTGGTGGGACTTTGGTACACAGACTGAGAACAGGAGGAAAAACAAAACATGGGCATTGCTTTGCCTGGAAACAAGAAATGCTATTTTTCATGGCATAAATGCCCCTTTGTTGAGTATGATGCGGTGGTTAGGAGATTGGACTTGTGCACGTGTGTGTGTGTGTGTGTGTGTGTGTGTGTGTGTGTGTGTTGAGGGCAGGTGGTAGGGAAGGAGGAGAGGGTTGTAGACTTAATTACCTTTTAAGGTGAGACACATAATGAAAATTGATAGGGATTGTAGTAAACACAAGAGCAGAAACTCTTCAATCATTAGAAGAGCAGAGATCATTCCAAACTTTGGAGTAAATGCAAAGAAATGGTATATCCATAAACCAATGTCTTGGAATAGGTTTAACTTTCTGGTTTTCCTCCCATGACCATGGGGATAGTCAAATTTAATGTGCATCTCACATTTAAAATGTATGTGTTGAATTTCCTTTAGATAGACCAACTTTTCCAGTGTATCTATATCTGGCATTGCATGGTGATGGTAAGCAAAATTAAGGAACCGGATTGTCACGGTAAATTGAGCCTTCCCTTCTCTGGTAGAGGAAAAAAGAGGTCCGGGAGTTCCAGAGGATGAGCATCTGTGGTGTGTGACAGGAGTGGTGGTCCAGAGTGAGGCTGAGAATGGCAACAGACAATAGGTACAGCATAGGGTTGAATTAGAAGTAAACAGGAGAGCTCTGTTCCCCCCAGGACACTGCTGCCTATTAAAATCACCTAGAGGAGGGTTTCTAAGATGCCTGATGCCCAAGCTGCACCCTAGAATAATTAAATAAGAATCTCTGGAAGATGAGACCGAGGCATCAGGGTTTTAAAAGCACCCCCGGGGATCCACTGCTCCAGGTAACCTGTGTTGGGAGAAGGCAATCAGGTCAGTATCTGGGCTCAGAGGTAAGAAAACTGAAGTCCAGTGAAGTTAAATGATTAGTTGAAGACCAAAAATGACAGCTTTGGCATATTTTTTTGGGGGGAGGAGGCTCCCAGTCTCTGTATCAGAACCAGCTTTCAGGTGGTCTTCTCCATTCTCATGATCATTCCAGAATTCTATCAGAAGTTGCTTCCTGAGAATACTTTATATTTCATAAGGATTATTTGGGGTTGGGAAAAGGACAGAGGAATAGAAATAGTCAAACTAAATGAGCAGGGTAGGCGTTTGAGGGACAAATGCAGAGAAAGGATGTCAGTCCTGGAGCAGCATGAAAACCCTTCATTCTGGGCTCTCCCTCCGCCCATCGCTGGACTGCTATTGCTGGGAGGACCTTAAAACGGAACTCCATGTAGCTGGGTGACACGGAGAACCCAGATCTCTGAGCTAATTAAGAGGTCCACAGGTCATGGGTGAGGCAGGTGGTATAAAGAACAGACATCCACCAGAGCCTTGAGGATTCCCACAGGGTGACCTGGTCAGTTGCGTCTTTGTTTCTTTAAGCGCTCTGGTCATGGTCAAGTCTTTAACAGGGTCCTTTCTGAGGGTTCCCACCAGAATTCTGATACCAACTCTTTAAGATTTCATTGGGTAAAACCACATCGAGGTTTTTTTTTTTTTGTCTTTTTGCTATTTCTTTGGGCCATTCCCGAGGCATATGGAGATTCCCAGGCTAGGGGTCGAATTGGAGCTGTAGCCACTGGCCTATGCCAGAGCCACAGCAACGCGGGATCCGAGCTGCATCTGCAACCTACACCACAGCTCACGGCAACACGCTGGATCGTTAACCCACTGAGCAAGGGCAGGGACCGAACCCGCAACCTCATGGTTCCTAGTCGGATTCGTTAACCACTGCGCCACGACCGGAACTCCAAAACCACATCGAGATTTGAGTAGAACTCTTATCTCCCCCAACTTTAAAACAATGTCAGATTTTCAAATTAGACCTACTGTATAACTTTCAGCTTCTTTTAAAGCAATTTTATGGCCACAGGACAATTGGAGCCTCAAGGAAACAGCTCCAGAAGTGAAGAGAATGGCTACATCTGGGAACAATTCTGGCTTTATGTTAGAGCTCTTCTACTTTCAGAAATGATCAGGGAGAAAGGAGACCTTTGTGTACAGAGGAAAATCCAGGATAAAGCCTCACAGACAATCCCTCTGAGACAGCAATTCCATAGAGACAGGACATCGCCCCAGAAGATACTCTGAACCAAGGATGAGAAGTCAGGACTTTGCCGCACATGTCAGCTCACTGATGCTCTTAGGCCATAAGATGGGGTTTCACTAACTGTTCTCTGTCTAGTACGTTGCAGCACTGGGTTTGTAAGAGGAGCACACAGCTCTTCATAAAGGGATGCTGGAAGGTGCTTTATGATTTCCATTTGAAAATCTAAATATGTCTATGCTATTTTTTATTACCAGAAATATCACTTCACTTGAATGATTGAGAAATCAAGGTGTAGTAAGAGAAATCATCCTATATCAGAACCGGAACTAGAGGAGAAAAAAAAAAAAAAGACCATTCAGGAAAACAGACTAGCTCGAAAGGACTGTTTGAAGAGTCAGACCAAGTATTGTTTCTTGTCTTGGATGTGAGAGGCATCCAAGACAAGAATGTCTTGGATGTAAGGTCACCTTGTGACTAGACCCATAGTGCTGCTGACCACCTGGACGATAAACGTGAGTAGCGAATTCATTTAAATGGGCTGCACATTGGTTAAAATGAGGGTCAGTTGGCTTTTCTGATACTTCTAAGCAATAGAAGAAAAATGCACTCGAGAGTAAGAAAGACTGTTAATAATTAACAGTTAAGAAAATACAGAGGATAAAAGGACATATTCATTATTACCATGGCAATGCCACCAGCAAAGGCCAAATGTGGGAACACCTACAGGATAAAAGACTCCATTTCTTTAACAAATCCATTTCAAAAAATAAGGGGAGAGGTGAAACTGCAGAGTCAAAGGAAATTTGAGAAACAGCAACCTATTGTGTGGGCTTTATTTGGCTTATCAGGGAGAAAGGAGATTAAAAAAAAAAAAAAGCCCAACTGTAAAACAGTATTATATTTGAGACAGTAAGAAATTTACCAGGACCTAGATAGTAGCTATCCAGGAATTATTGCTAAATTTTGTTGTCATAATGGTATTGTGGTTACTCTAAAGTAGACTCCTTAATTTTTGAGATATGTACAGAGATATTTACAGATTAAATTGTACCACTATGGAATTTGCTTCAAAATAATACAGAAGGGGAAATGGACAGGGATATGATTGAAATGAGACTGGCAAAACTTAGTAATTGTTGAAGCTGGATAATGGATATAGGGAGGTTCATTATACCATTCTGCTTACTTATGAATATGTTTAAAATTTTCCACACTGAAAAGAAAAAAAAAAAAAGAGTATGGAGTTACCATCGTACGCAGGGGAAATGAATCTGACTAGTGTCCACGAGGACGCAGGTTCAATCCCTGGCCTTGCTCAGTGGGTTAAGGACCTGGCGTTGCCGTGAGTTGTGGTGTAGGTGCAGATGCGGCTCAGATCTGGTGTTGCTGTGGCTGTGGTGTAGGCCAGAGGCTACATATCCAATTCCACCCCTGGCCTGGGAACCTCCATATGCTGCGGGTATGCTCCTAAAAAATATATATATATCTATATATAGATATATATATAGCTGATAGCTATTGTATTATAAGGAGAGAATCTTATGGAAACTAAAAAATTGTTTTTAAGATCATAATTATTTAACCTTCCCCCAACCGCTTACCAACATGATTTTCAGCATCAGCTAGCAGAAAGAGATTCCTTACTTTTCTGGATTCACCAACCCAGACTATCAGGGACAATTAGAAATTGACTAGAAAAAGGGCCTTTTTTCCCAAACAGCATCTTGTTTTAACAAATGTTTCCAAGCCACAGTAAAGAAAGCACAAACACCAAAGGGAAAAAAACAAACTCTGACTCTGGATTTTTTACCCTGATAATTTGCGGTAGGTTTCTTTATTTTTTGAATATAAAGTGACAGAAATAATTTGCCATTAGAAAAGAGAAAGAATCTTTGACTATTTACAGCTTTTATACATCACAAAGTTTTTCTTGTTTTTATGTTGTGTCTTTTTTTTTAAATTCATTTTAATTTTTGTTCCTGCATCATTTGAACAAGTCCAAACTGGAAATCTATACAGCTCACAAAAAAGCCCTCCACCCAAAAGACCCCCCCACCCCCACCCAACCCCAATGAGAAACAAGATAAATCAAAAGAATGAAATCAACTTATGTCTTTGTTTTTAAAGGTAAGTCATTTGCTTATATATATACTTGTAATTATTTTTTTTCAAGTTCAAACACCAAAATCCAAGAGAGAAAGGAAAAAAATAAAAAGACCCAGTCATCCGCCCCCTCCCCCCACTCCAGAATCTCAATTGATCCCTGCACGTCCCAAATAAGAAATATATATTTACAGAAAACAAAAACAAAACAAACAAACAAAAAAAGAACTTGGAGGTGGATGGGCTGGGGATCTGAGAGTCAAGAGGAAGGAGAGCCAGCCCCGGGGACAGGAATGGGATCTGGGCCTCACAGAATCAAGGCGAGCCTGAGTCCTCTGTGTCCCTGGGGAGAGGACCACACTGGGAAAGCTAGGAGCCTGTCTCTCCTGCCATGCATGGTGCCTCGGGAGGCCAGCGGCTCTTGAGTTTGCAACCCAATCCTGCAGTGGCATTGTATTTTGTGGTTTCCAACATCACCTCCTCGCGCTCACACACGTACGCGCGCACACGCTCACAGGGACGCGCACGCACACATGCACACGCACACGCGCGCGCCAGTGATTGTGGCTGAACATAATCTTGACAGTGCTGGAGCGTCACGCCTGTCAAGTGGAGGAAAGAGATTTGCCCTTAGGGACGAGAGATCATGACCTTATCTTGTCCCTTTTCTGATCTCCACTGTAACACGTGGTCTAGCTCCCCCAAATGTTTCTGACTACCGCGAGATATTAATGCTGGGATGGTCATTGGGTAACAAAGCTCGTTGAAGATTCGCCCCCCCCCCCGACTCCTGCACATTCCCTTAACAAACAGGTGCACCCAGTTAACCAGTGTTTGAGGCACCCTGAAGGTGGGAAAATCTGAGGCAGAGGCCGAGGAAGCCACATTGTTCCCAGCTCACCTTTGGAAGGTTTCATTCCCAGGTGTCACAAAGCAGAAGGCGTCGCAAACCCATCCCTGGCTCGCTTCCTTTGCTTCCTTCTTCCTTCCTAGGTGGGGTCCCCTTGGTCTTCCGTGCATAAAGCACAGGAGAAACCCCTTGAGTTGGGTGCAATATCCCTCGGACACCAGAACTCAAGATGTGGCATCAGACAAGCCAGAAGGAACACCATTTAATCTTTTGGGAAAAATTCCAGGTAGGATGTGACTAAGCTCAGGGGTACCTTTACTGGTAGACAGAGAAGCTGAACCGGTAGCAGCAGTGGTGTGATGAAATTCATGCCTTGTTCATGATTCTGTGGCGGCTTGGAGAACTAGTGCACCAGAAATGGTTGGACCAGCTTCTGTCTTTCAAATTATGAGAGTTTTTGTTTGTTGATTGGTTGTTTTTTTGTTTTTTGGGTTTTTTTAAGCGATAAGGATATAAAATAGAATGAACTCGCCATCCGTGTCACGAGTATGTGGACTGTTCCTGGGCGCAGGCTTTAGGTGCACTTGCTAAATCTCCAAATGCTGATGCAAGTGGATTTTTCCCCTGCCTCCTTTGGTTAAATTTCTGTTTTTGTTTTCAACCCTTCCTCAAAGCTCTCACTTGTCCCTTTTTCATGCTGTCCTACTCAAAGTCCTTTTCTTTGTAACCCTCTACTGGTCTTCCAACCTCTCGCCCAGGGCTTTTCAAGACTTTCGATTGTTTCCTTACATTCCTCTCTGTCACAAAAGAAAATACTAAAGAAAAATGATCAGTCAGAGAAAACATTCATTTAGCAGAACTGGCAGAAACAAAGCTGCTTTCCAATCCTTCTAACTTTGACTTAAAAAAAAAAATGAAAAGAAAAGATAAACGAGAAAGGTGAGCAAAGCATTAATGATTCCCCCAAGGAAACTGACTTCACTGGGAGCCTGGAAAATAGAAAGGACAAGATTTACTGGGATAGTGTGTTCTTTCTGGGGCAAATAGTCAAAGTGTGGCCTCAACCTACAATCACGTTGGCTGACATCTATAAAGATAGGCTGTGGCGTACCACAGATGGCAATGGAGATTTTAGTGAATGTTAAAAAAATATAAAACCAAACAAACCCAAACATCAGGATTGAAGGAGGCCCAAGAGTTCCTAGGCCTCTGCTCCTTCAATAATATTTTCTTCCACCTATTGGCAGCCCCCCACTCCTCATCAGACCCCAGACCAGTAACTCCAATCTCTCCCAAATCAAAGCCTCAAGCACCCCCGCTCTGACCCAGCTCGTACTTTCCAGATTGCTCTTTCTGGATCCTGACTCAGTAATGCAGTGACCCGCCTGCCTCTCAATCCCCTCCCACTATTGCACATCATTATTTTTGCTTCCCTAAAAATCTTCACTTTTCTCTTCACCCAGCTTAGGTCCTAGGGCCAATCATCATCACTACTATGCAGCTGTCCCTAACCCTGTGTCACTTGCTGCCTTCACTGCATTCACCTATTTAAACCCCAACGCTGCTTAGATCAGACCTGCCACTCTAGCTAAGCAGCTGAATGCTGCTAAAGATTTCTTAAATTACTTTTAAATGCACAACCGTTAAGAACCTCAAGTAAGTCCACCTGGCATGCTTCTTACATTTACTAAGTCTCCTCACTCTCCTGCTGGATGACAATATGAGGTAATTCATGCCTTCTTTTCTTCCCAAACCATCAATACCCATTCCCCAGTACTCAATACTGGCTGATAAAGTCCCTTTGTAATTCACTAAACAGTCATCAATCAGAAAAGACACAGTCCCACCATCACATCTACCCAAAGCCTCTTGCACCCGTGCCCATATACACTATCGCCCTTTTGTTACCATGACAGCCCGGTTAGACTCCTAAAGACAATTTCTCCATCTGTGCCCTGGATCCCATTGCCTCTCACTTCCTAGAAGACATCACTCTAGCCATTATTCCCCTCTTCTTAAGCATCATCAGTTTTCTCTCTCTGCTGGATCACTCTGGTCAGCATGAAACGGGCTGTTATTTCTTTCGTCTTTAAAGAAAGATACCACCTTAGACCTCACTTCCTTTACTATCTACTACTATTTCTATGTTCCCTTTGCTGCAAAATTCCTGTAACAGTGGCCCATTCATATTGTTTCCACTTCCTTTCCTCATACCCCTTCTTGACCCCACCCCTGCCATGCTCTTGTCCTCGCCAGTTCACTGAAACAGCTCTTGGCCAGGTCA
Source organism: Phacochoerus africanus (assembly GCF_016906955.1). NCBI lineage: Eukaryota > Metazoa > Chordata > Mammalia > Artiodactyla > Suidae > Phacochoerus > Phacochoerus africanus. The sequence goes on along the minus strand of NC_062550.1, from coordinate 62,696,444 downwards.
TGAAATGAATGATCTCCATATTGCCATAGCGGCCACTCTTGGCCACACCTCCCAATGCTGGCTCCTCCTCCTCTCCTGTGGCTCTGAGCATCCCCCCAGGGCTCAGGCTGAGAGATTCTCTTCTGTCTATACTCCTAGAGCTGTGGTCTCCTGGCTTCAGACAACATCGAAATGCCTACAAATTCCAAAATCATATCTTCAGGCTCTACCTCTTCTGGAGACTTCATGTTCACATAGTCAACAGCCTGACCAGCACTTCCATTAGGACGTCTGATGGGAGATCAAAACCTTACCATGGGGATATCTTTCCCAGTCTACTTGACCTCTAGGATTCCCATCTCATTCATGGTGACTCCAAACTTCCAGCAGCTGAAGCCAAAAATTCTAGGGTCATTCTTGATTCTTTTCTTTCTCTTACTCAATATCTAATTCATCAGCAAACCCTTCAGAATATTTCCAGAACCCAACCACTTATCACCTTCACTAACACCATGGCTTAAGCCACTATACCTTTTACTTGGATGGATGCAATGTCCTCCTACATGGTCCTGCTACGTCTTCCATTGCTCACCATCTCAAGAGAGAAGGTGGCAACACAGCCGTCACACTACTGGTTTTGAAATGCGAGTCAGGTCATGTCACTCTTGCTCTGAACCATCTTGCTCTTGGTAAAAGCCCTGACAATGACCTCTAAGACTTGTGGGACAGTGTCATCTCTCTGACTTCATCTGCCACATTCTCCTCTTCACTCACTTGACCTCCTGGCTCTCCCTTAAGTGTGCCAAGCACATGGTTGGACCCCAGGGCCTTTGCAACTGCTTTCCCTTTGTCTGAAAAGCCCTTTACAATGAAAACTCTGAGGTTCACTCCCCTGTTTTCTTTAAGCCTTTGATCAACTGTCACTTTTTCATAGAAACTTTTCCTGTCCACCCTATAACAAGTAGCAACCCCACACCCACCCTATCATCCTCTACCTCACTTAATCTGTCTCATTTTTCTCCAGGACACTGCCTGAAGTATCTGACATGAAATATATTTACTGATGTCCTATCTATTTCCTCTCATCAACATGTAAGCTTCATGAGGGCACAGACTTTGTGCTGTTAACTTCTGTATCCTTGGTATAGGGTTTCCACTCAATAAATATCCATGCATGAATAAACCATCTGTTCCTATACTATAGGCCAAATCTCCCAAAAGGAAGAGTTTCAGTAAAAAAAAAAAAAAAAAAAATCGGTTCTCTATTCTAAACTTTAACAAATTTCTAAATAACGAGAGTAGGACTCACTTTCCACAGTCATTTCTGATTTAAGAATTGTCCTTGGATTTATTGTTATTTTTAATAATTAAGAAAAAATTACCTTGAGTCTTAATGGCTCTCTTGCTGTTACCTAACTCCTAACTCCCTTGTGGGTGGAGCAGTTATAAAGACTGAATATTTGGGAGGACTACTTAACCTTTTTTTTAGCCTTTCTGGTTTGCTCAGAACATATGCTCTACCACCTCTCAACCACATTTTATAGCTTAAAAGATCTTGTCTGAGTCAGTAAATTCCAAGTTAATATGTGTAAGACTAGGGATTAAATCCATCTGTAAAAGTGCCTGTTTGTAATCTACTCCGCCAATTTCCTTCCTGAAGTAAATAGTAATCAGATTAGAAACCTAGTGTTTTCCTGGGGATGGAAAGATACCATTTTATTTAAAAGTGTTTCTCTCTCAGAGGTGACATAACTTTGTGATCCAGAATCATTCCAAAATCAAAAAAAAAAAAAGTTTCAGCTGACTCTATTCCCCAGATGTATTTTGTTTTCCACAGCTCCCTTTGCTGTCCCAATTTAAGAAAATGTAATCATAATGGGTCTAAGCCTCTTCTATTCAGAACATTTTTGACTGGAGAATGGAAATCGTTGGAGAGGAGCTACCCTAACGGTTTGCAGACAAATTTTTGAGGAATTAAGGTGCCGTGCTTACCAAGGTCTATGGAAGGAAGTCTGTGCCTCTTTCTAAAATCTGTCTGTCACCACTTTTTTCTGAACAATCAATAGCAGCCCAGCTTCTCCTTCTGCCTGAGCTCACAGGGAACAGCAAACAAGTCTCATATGGAATAAACTAGAGCACCTGGGTATTGGTGCCACCATCTCTTCACCCCTAAACCATTCGACCCCAACTTCTCCTTTCACTGCTTTTGAATTTTTCTCAGCTCAGCAAAGAGAGTTTTTCAGAATAAAGCTTTTTGTCTGCTTATCACAGAGTCTGTTTCCTGGTTCACTTTCTCTCTCTCATCTCAATAGAGAGACAATGATTTAAAAAATGATTTTAATGATTTAAAAAATAATGTACAAAGGGTCATTGGGTAAGATATTTAGAAAGTCTGTGGTCTTCAGGCCAAGGGGAGTGGAGGAGAGTGTCACATCGCCAGCATGTGCAGACTCTAATGCAAGCATCCCCTGTCACACAGGGCTTGTGTCTGGAGACGATAAAAAAGAGAAATGATAGCAACCACACCATGCCTCTGCGCACACAACAGGCACCATGACCAAAGTCCTGGGGCACATTCTCATGGAGGAGGCCTAAAGGTCCAGAGCACAGCCCTGTCCACTGTTGAACCACAGATCATCATTGGGGTCAGGCCCGACCAGCTTTCCCAGCACTTGACCTTGAGGTGAAACATCTGGGAATAAGGTCCTGCTTATTTGCTTATCAGTCTCCTTTTAAAAGGTCTCCATCTTTCCCAGGTAAGAAATAATGAGAAAACCATGAGCAGTTACCCACGGTTTCCTTTAATGCTCTCAGGGTTTAGATAATAACGCAGCTTAAGGAAGCCATCCCTCCTTTTGGGAAAGGAGGTGAAGAGGGAGGTGAATCCAAGAAGAGGAACCAGGAGAGTGGTCAAGAAGGCTGAGAGGCAAGGACAGGCATTTCCAAGTAAGGAACCTGGAAGGCTCAATGATAAAAGCCACCTTGCGGTGGCTAAAAAAAGTTAAGTATTTTGGTCTATTTCCTGTGATCGCCATCATTCTTCTTGTTCGGCGCCAATCACTAAACATGGTTTTGGAAGCATGGCTGCCAGGAAGGGAACAAGAACAAGTGTCTCAAAGAAGAGCTTGGTCCGGAGGAGAGAATAAGCCCCAAAGACCATCAGGGTTAACAGGAATATGCTGACTCTATTCATTCTTTGTGAATTTCCACACCAAACTCTGCCGGTAGGATGTCTGTTGGTGATGATCAGATAGATGGCCCCATGATGTGTTGAAGAAAATGAAAAGAAACAAAAGAAACAAAGGAAACCAGAGAATTATGAGAATGGTCCCAGAAGATCATGATTTTGTTCTTGGTTTCCTTCATCTTTCCACCTGCCAGGCTTTTCCCAAACAGGGCCATTTTCCTGCAGGCTATTCTTCCATGTCAGCTGCAGAAAGCAAGAGGCCAAGGAGAAGTGTGAGTTGACTAGGTGCTGAATGGACAAGCCTGGGCTGAGAAGAAGTCAAAAGCTCACTATCAGAGGAAACGACATCCTGCCCGTCTCAGTGAGAAGGCGTTAAACTCACATGGCAGCTGCTGCCCAGCAGAGTCCTGGGCTCTGAAATAGACTCTACCTTCTTCTGCTTTTCCACGGGACCCCTAGTGCCCACATCCAAGAAAATCTACTCCAAAGGAGAAGGTCCCCTCATTTCACGTGTACTCTCAGCTTAGCAGCTCCAATCTTGCACAGACATGGATTTTCTTTGTAAAACTTTGCCCTCATCATGCTCCCTATCTTTCCCCGTGAGCTAGCTATGCTGCAAGGCTGGCTTTTTCATTTCTATGGAACCTTTAATACTAAGCACAAGGCCTCTGTAGTTTTGATGAAATGATTCTGTTGAGCTGCAGGGTAACAGGGATGCTCTAATACGCTTCAGCTGTCAGCCCTGTTACTCAAGAAGCAGCATCAAGGACCCAGTATCTGCAACAACATTTCTGTGAAGGATGGAGTCCCTGTGGAGTCAGGACAGAACAGCCCTATCCCTCTCCCTCAGCTTCCTGTGATGCCATCATGATTTCAGGTAGTGTATGGGAAGGCAGAAAGGATACCTGTAATTAGCTTGATTCTACACTTTGAGCTTAAGGAGGGCCTCAGTACCTTCCTCTACATCATCTGTACCTGGGAATACAACTCACCTCCTCTCACTGCCCATATTCTTTTCTGGAGCCAGGGTCCTGAGCCAGGCTCTGGGAATGACCACATTGGAACTGAAGGTACAGAAGACACCTTCCCCCCACTCAGCCCAGCTATTTAAGGACTCTTCCAACTTCCTGCCCCCATTTCTATCTGTTCTCAGGGACAAGATGAGTTGATGAAGTGAAAAAAATTTTCTACATTGAACTAGTACACAATGCTCTTTCACTGCCCCTGGTATAAGAAGAACGATCTGTATGTGAACCAAAATCTGTTCTTTGGCATAAACTAAAGACATGGATTTAGGCCTGAGAAGAAGTCAAGAGCTGCTATCAGAGGAATCTACATCCTGCCTGTCTCTGTGAGAAGAAAGGCTGATGACTACTTCCTGATCTTGAACTATTCACCAGTGAACAGGTGGACTGCAAAAGAAGATGGGTGCAGAATTCCCTGGCTCTTGGGTGCTTAAAGGTTTCACTGTTATAGTCTTAGGGCAAAATTACAGTTTCATAAGAATTCTCAGGAGAACTTCCTTTAGTCTTTGCAACATCCATGCCTCCCTTCCTCTGGGCTTGGTTATTTATTATGATCCTGAGGGATCTAAACACTTCCTTCTGAAACCCACTGTATATGTGAACCTCCTTATATTTTGACTTAGGCTCCCAGAACTAACTCACACCTAACCACTGGCATCAAGCTTGCTGTGTTTGAACTTGACCAAATTACCCAGAAGCTAAAAGGCTTTCCCTTGAGGTTGCCCTTCTCACCATGGGCTGATGAGAACTGCTGACACCTTCAGACTATCATGTCTTCCTCCACAGATTCTTGAAGGCTCCCTTCCCCATGGAACACTCGGGAAGAAATCCTCTGTCTCGGTTTTTCTTGAGCTCTTTATTTGAGTGGGTTACATGCTACATAAAAAGGTTTTAATGATAAAAAATTATTCACAATGTGTCACCCCACAAAATTCAAAAACATTTTTGTTATTTAGTTTTCAACTCTTCTTCATTACAGAAACTTTTCTACTACCCCTTTCTCAGTTTTAAGTTGTTTTTCTTCTGCCTTTGACTTGTCTCTTAGACTCCTGTGGAGTGTGTGTATGGCTCTGTGAAGAAGACAAATTCTCATGGGAAAGATCTCTGAGTAAACCATCAACCAGCAGCCTATTTTTTTTCCCCTGAATTTTCCCCCTCTGTTAGATGCTGGACACAGGACGGGGTGAATAATTCAGGCAGCATTACTTGGCGAGCCAGGCTGAGAGTTGGAAATTCAGACAAATTTGGTTCTGCCAAAAATTTCCTATATAACCTTAGTTTTGACTAATCATCAAATTCTGCTGTGCTTCAACTTTTTTCATCTGTAAAATTAAAAGACGATCATACTTCCATGCCAAAGGAAGCCATCTGGAGGAATGGTTATGGTGAAGACATAAGCGGGCTGCTGGTGACCTCAGAAACTCTCCTTCTCCAAGGTGGGGTAGCAGAGTCAGGCTAGAAACTGCCATAGCTCAGGCAATTGTGCTAAGAATGCGTAAGCAATGACTCCTCAAACTTCTCTGTGCCCCATTTCTTGTGCCTGCTGCCAAGAAGTGACCAAGGTAATTGCCCAGATCACTGAATGTACTCAGGAGGAATCCAGCAACAAAGTTGTTCTCTTTTCTGGGATCCTAGGAACTCAGTTATGCACCGCAGGCCCTGTCCCCCATCATTAAGATATGAGTCAAGTGGGGCTGACTGTACTAGGCTTGTTGGGTTCTGGTTTGAGAATATTAAATACCGTGCATACATTCAAGTTCTGTCCTCTCAGCTTCTCATCCTGATGGTGCATATGCGCTGCACGTGTTTTTGAGGGTGAGCTGCTTGGGGCTGACTTAGAACACAGAACACCTCAGGAGCCCTATATTGAGAACAAGGATGCAAGATAGTAAGGGAACCAGGGGAAAGAAAACACGGCTGTAAGTGCCCCCATCATTTTCCAATTGTGTTTGCATGACAGAAAGGGTATTTTTGCTCTGTTCTGTTTTTTGCAATAACAGTTCTGCCTGGATGTTTCTCTAGCCTCTTTGCTGGCGTGAGGTCATGATAGTTTCCCCACTCTTGACTCTGGGAGAAGAAAAATTTAAAGAATTGCCCAAGGTACATTTGCCTTTCATGTCCCCACTGAGGACAGAACCTCTCCACCCCTGCTCGTGGTGTTGTCAAGAGGAGATGTGCGTACACATAGAACTGTGTTTATTTAAGCATCGAGCCTGTCTGAGCTTGAGCCTCTCTTTTGCTTCTCCATCCTCTTAGCACTGACCCACTAAGGGGTTATCTGAGGACCACATGGATTCCACAGGGTTCAATAGGGACAGGCATAGTACGCCTGCGTGTTCTATTACAACCCTTATCATAAACCTTGGCTATTCTGTCAAAGCTTGAGGTGTCAGTGATCCACAGGCTCAGAAGAGCAAAGAAAACATGGTGGCTCAAAAAACTGCAATCTGTCCATCCAGTTCCAAAAGAACACTTTCATTTACCAGGAATGTATATCCCTGATCCTCCATAACGTAATGGACATGGGCAGTTTGGGATCTATCTGTTAGGAGTGTGTGTGTGTACACGTGTGATGTGTGTTGGAGCGGGCGCAAGCATGACAAAGAGGCCAAATTAGGTATAGTGAGGCTGCTGGGGTGAATTTACGGACGTGACTAATAAGTTACAAGAGCACACCTCTGGCAGATGCAGTGTCAGGGCCTCATGTCTGATTTTCTACTGGTTCTATGTCATGGCCAAAGGGAACACGAAAATAGCCCTTGATTTCAAAAGCAAATGATCAATGACAATTCAGATGTGACAATGACATGGGGAGATAACTACAAAGACTGGTCTCTGTATAAGACTGAGGTTTCAGGCAGGCATGTTTTGGTTTTACAAGAAAAAAAATACATATATATATATATATACCCTCTGGAAATGGAGAGCATCCTTATCTAAGAGAAGCGGGCAGCCCAGCACTCACATTCCTGTGGCCCCATTCCCTGAAGCCATGCTCCTGGCGGGTCTCAGAGCCTGAGTCTCTTAGCGCAAGGAGGGCGAGGGAGCCACACCCCGGGGCTCAGATTCTGTGGGTAGTGGGATGAGTCACTCCATCTGCCTGGGAGACGAAGAGGAGCTTTCTGGGTACTGTGGTCCAAAGGGAACAGCCTGAGCGTTGGCTGGGGGCTCACCAGTGGCCTCCCTGCAGATGTCATAGATGTGATAGCATCCAGGTTCCCCACTCATTGCTCATGGCCGAGTGGACACAATTACAGCCAAAGGCCGCCAGGAGGCGGTGCTTGCTTTCCTGGCACTGCCATGGATAGCTGTTACTTTCCCTGGTGCTTTTGGCCTTGGATCAAACAAACTTCGAGTCCCCATGAGAGTGACCCTCAGCAAGTGCCTTGAAACCTGTCACATCTCAGGTGCCAGATGGAATCAAAAAACAAGAAGTAGCTTCAGGCCAGTTATGCCCAGGAAACAAGCTCCAAGTTGGAGTGAACATTCACGTCTTGGGAATGAGTAAAGGAACAGACATCTGGAAGGTCATCAGCTTTGGGTCCTGCTATTTTCCAAAGCTTATCATCAACAACGGTAACCAAGGGGGACCCAAGAGACTCAGGTGCAGCTCTTAGCTCTGTGACACCAGGAGAAGGGCCATCATGGACTCCCCAAGCTTTCCCTTCCTCCTCCCCTACCCATCCTCAGCTTTCGTAATGGACATGAACACCTCCTGAGTGAAACTGCCTTCTGGATGAATATAGTCTGAGCATCCTGCAGTTTCCCTCAGTCCATGGGTCCAAGAGAGACTCATGAATGTCCTTCTTCATGAGGATGGCACCTCCCCACACTTCCACCAGCAATTATCAGAATATTTGCTTCACTGGTTTAAATACAAAGTGTCATAACATCATGAGCTGGATTTTGCTTTAAAATTGTTAACTATCCCTATTTCCTGGAGCAGGATTATCTAGACTTAAGGGGTCTTTTGAGAAGAACAACCCTCCTCCCAAGATTTTCATTTTAATGTTCATGAGGGTGCCTCCCAAGTTGTCACATTTTGCCCACAATACGCACCCTCCCCCCTGCCCCGTCTCAGTGAAGAATGGACCTTGTTCCCTTTTTTGAAGAAGTGACTTATCACAGGCTGTAACTGGATTTGGGTTTGGTTTGCTATAGGGTGCTTTAAATTAACGCACATTAATTAAAATTCATGATCGATGGCAAAATGAAATTTATAGAGGAGGCTGGCCTGGAGAAGGGAATATTATCAGTGACCAGAGCAGCTTAAGTGAAAGGACAGTATCAGTTCTAGGAGTTTGTTCAGCAACTGACACTGATTAGAAGGAACGGACAGCTTCCTTAGAACCCATCAAAGCGGTGTGGAAGGGTGAAAGGGGCTCAGAGAGTAAAGGGACAGGAAGGCCATAAGGTCATGAATTCCTTCACATTTAGAGAGAAAGGAGTCATTTAGAAACTTGAATTCTCTCTGAGCCAGCTCAGAATCTTAACTACTTTCATTTGCATTATAGAGACAAAAATAAAGTGCTTGATGACTTCAACACTTGTCCTCCCTTTGGGAGAAGCTGCCCTGTAGTCTAAGCCTCAGAAAGAATGAGAATCCACAGTCCAGGAAACAAATATCAAGACATAGGTCCCGAGCAGCACAAACAGGTCCTCCCAAGTCTGATCCAGCATAGATACAGATGAGGAAAGTACCAAGCACACAGCATAAGATACTGGTCCTACTGGACCACCACTTGGGGTCCCTAAAACTATGTGGTTTGTGAGTTTGAACTGTGACAAGATTTTTATGGTACTGCAAGTGCTTAACAAAAATGCTATAGGTTGCCTCAAGACCAGAACAATCCCAGCACAGATCTGATTGTGAGAGACTTAGTCTGGGCTGAGCAGTGTCTGGAGGAGACAAAGTGCATTCAAAGCATCTGAAAAGCTCCTGATACCTAAACATTTGATCAATATCCTCCACAGTCTCTCCCTCTATCACTTACTTTGTTTGTATATATACTGTATTCCAAGTTCCCTCCACTAATGGTTAAGACAGTCACAGGATAACTTCAAAGGACAAATAAAAATGTAGAAAAAAATCTAAATTCCCACCTGAAATAATAATTAACATGGGAATGGATTCACGTTGAGTGTCACAGTGATTGTGGGTGGAAGCAGACTCACAGAGATAAATGTGAAAGGACTCATCCTTAGGTTTTACTGCAAATTTAAGTATTCTGTGGGCAAAATAAAGTGACACCTTTTCCATTGCAATTTATAATCGTATCAAACACTTTTCAGTGCCTTCCATAAACAAGATGCACTGTGACAAGCTACAGGAGATAAAAGATGAATAAATGCATGACCCCTGACCACAGGGAGTTAACAGTCTAGCAGGGAAGATGGATGTGTAGCTAAATAACTATAAAAGAAGATGGTTCATGATGGCTACTACTAGAGAGACACAATTAAGGTCCTATGGGTATTCATGAAAGGCATATCCCTACATATGGGGTTTTGGGGGGAATGAGAGATGGAATAAAGTGAACATGGTGTCCATTTATTCTGGTCTTTGAAGATTTGTACAGAGGAAGATGGATATTATGCAAGAAGGGAATGAGATAGGTGATGGGGAGGAGAGAATGTGGGGCAAAGGGAACAGTTTACGGAAAGACAAAAGTGGGAGAACAAGTTGTATACAAGAAAAGAAAGGGACAAAAAGTGTGATTGTGTTTGCTCTTTGAGCCACAAACAAACACAGGCAAAATAATGGGAAGTTATTCTAGTTGTAGGTTGTGGAAAATACAGCCCAATGAAGTTTTGTTTGTTTTGTTGAGCTGGGAGAATGACATGATTTAATTGTGTCGATGGAGTGATGCTGAGAAGAGTAGATTCAAATATAAAGTTCTGAAACAGTGTTAAATGACCTTGAAGTAAACCAAAGTAGAGGGGAGGGCCTAAATGAAAAGACTTAGAAAATTTCAGGGTAAGAATAACCAGGCTTTCTAGAGGATTAGACATGCAGGATGAGGGAAATGGAGAAGGCAAAGGGGGCCAAAAAGCTTTAGTTTGGTGACAGAAGGAATGGTAGGTAGTACCATTAACCAAGAGGCAGGACTTGGTAATTATGTTGGTTTCCATTGGATAGTTGACTCAATATGAATTTAGCTGTCCCGGAGGTGACTGGAAATATGTGTATTAAGTTGAAAAGTCAGGTCTAGGAGAAAATCTTTGGGATTCATCCTCCTTCAGAGAGTCGTTGAAGTGGTAGAAAATAGAAATATAGCTATAGAAGCATGGAGAAAAGGAACAGCATGCCAAGTCAACGCTGAGGAGACAGGACTAATAGTAGGAACCAGTGGTGAAACCCAGAGAGGACCAGAGGGCTAGGATTAAAACCAGACCGTGCTGCTACCCAGCAGTATATTTAGGTTAGTATTCATGATGCTGAAGAGCAGAATAAAAAAGACCCAATGGTTATCAGATTTTGTAACAACAAGTCCAAGAAGTTCATTGGGATGCTGCCACTGAGCAGTTTCAGGACAATGGAAGGATGGGGCCCAATTTTAAAGGTTAAATTACCTTTACTCTCTTTAGGTGAGGAAGAGAAAAAGACTACCCTTCAGAGAAGTTTGAAAGTGAAAAAAAAAAAATGGAGAAAGGACAGGAATTCAGAGTCTGACTGGATTGAGAGAAGATTTGGTTTTAGAGATTGTTGCAGGATTTGTTTCTAGACATGGTAGGATTGAGAATTGTTTTTAGAGATTATTGTAGGTGGATGTGTGGAAGAGATTAAAGATGCAACAGGGAGAAGTGCTATTGGTGGGAGCACCTTGGAAGAGGTCAGAGGGTGGGTATCAGAGTATGGGGAAGGGAGCACTGAGTTGGGAGGAAGGATGGCAAAGATGAGTGAAGAACAGGAGGGAATTAAAATTTAAAGGTAGAGAGGAGAGGTCATGTGAGAATCTGCAAAGTCAGATATCTTTTCTTAATAATATGGTAGGAAAGAAAGATGTAAATGAAAAGAAAATAAAGGACAAATTTAACAAATACTTGGAGAATGTAATGGGTGGGTCAGTGGTGGAGGATAAAAAATATGTCCTATCTGGGTAGGGGTTAGGTGAGAGTAAATGGATCCAATCTGTACTCTTTGGCATCAGTTTTGAGCTTCTGTCCTTGGAGATGGAGTGGATGATGGGAGAACGGGATACAGAGTCAGGAAAGCAAGGTAGGTGTGGTGAGAAGGTGAGAGGAAGAGATTGCTAGTTAGGGTGTCTTTGGTGTGGGTGAGCACAGGGTGGGACGAAGGAGGGAGAAAAGTGAAATCAGAGAGGCTTATGGAAGAAGAACAAAGGGAGCTTGAAAGAAGGCAGATAGGATACAGACAATGCCAGGTTGTGATCAGAGAGGGAATTTCAGAGTTTTAGCATAGGGATGTGGAATAATTCCAAAAGAAGGATTTGGGCATGGCCATGAAGGGGAGAGCTGAATCTCTGCAGTGTTTTAAAATAATATAATGCATGAAATCTTTGACTTACCCTCTGAAACCAGAAAAAAATTAAACCTGCATGTATAAACCTGCCCATTTAGCAACACCTATTTATACGTATATAATACATACATTTAAATAGTGTATGCTTTGATATTCACACATTATATGGGAGTATAATATACTCCATTTTAAACTCTTTTATATTCTTCACAGTACCAGCCCAGAGGCATAATATGTGTTCAGTAGACACTGGTTTAAATTGAACTAACACATTTAACTAGAGTTTTGTGGTTTTTTTCCCCATCCTGCATAATAGCACTGGGATCTGCTCCACCCCCTAAATCACAATGCTAAAATAATGGCAATAAAAAGAGTTCAGGTTTGAATTGCCGAGACTAACTCTTTAAAAGAATGGTTTTATAATGGGCTTATAGTGTCATGCTTTTTAATTGTACCCTCAATCTTTGCATCAAGTTCCAATGCTTTCACCTTGGCCAAAACACAGATTCTACACACCAGAGTCCCAGGCCATAAGGAATTCGATGCATCCACTCTGCTTTCTACCTTCAGTTCTCATCAGGATTCCTCACCAGTAATTCTGTTTTCAAGCACGAACAGAGCCAGAAACTGGGATGAGGTCTGAGATGGAGGCAAATGGACATGCTGGTAGAGAAGCATGGATGGTTTCTAACTTTGCCCACTTATTCCCAGTACTGCTATCCTAACCCACCATTCTTTGCAAGATTTTGTTCCCCCTTGCATCAACATTGTAAGTAAACTCATCTCTTCAAGGCATGGAAAGTGCACTGGTTTTCATTTTAGGTTTTTCTGGGGCTGTTTTTTTGTCATGAGAAGAGAGGGGTCTCTCTCTGTAGTCACAGGACCCATAGGATCCCTGTGTGATTGAGTCAATGGGGTTGGAATGGGATGGAGGGAGGGATATTATTCAGATATCCTGTGATTTTATATAACACTGGGACCCCCAAACTAGAAAGGAATCCTAGATTCAGATCATTCCTAGAAGTTCTCAGACTGATGAATCTATATTTTAGTGATGTCCCGGATACCTGCTAGGTCTAAAAAAGAGCCATCCGCTGGTTAAGTTCTACCCCTCTAGTCCAGTAGCTCCCCAGTGTATGTTGGGATCAGTGGGCACCCCCTACAGAGGTGGGGAAGTGCAAACTATAGAACACCACTAAATTGGAAGATTGATTGAATTGGCACTGAGGGCAGAGAACAACAGTAACTTTTCATTATCAAAATTTGGTCTTCCTAGCTGTCTATTCAGTAACCTGCAATGGAGGAGAAGTCTCAGTCTTCCATTTTCTATAGAAGGGATCCAAGTCCTTAGCCTGCCCTGCAAGGTATTGATAGTAGAAATTCATAAACTACATGCTCATGTGACTGCTTTATGGAAAAGAATCTCTAGCTAGGAGTCCTATTCCACGTCACATGAGCCTTGAATAAAAGCAGAAAGATGAGATCTTCTCACTCTCTCTATACTTAGAACTTGTATCTTTCCTCGCCATTTGCTACTCTTAGCGGGCTTTGCTCTCTCCCTCTTCTCCAGTGTCATTACTTGATTCCTAGGAAAAGAAATGAGACTCATAAACTAAGTGTTTAAATGTATAAATCCCTAATATGGCTTAATATGGCACCCTTCCCTGGGATGATTTTCATCTAAATGATAGAGAAGCAGCTTAGGGCTGAAGAAATAAATCTGGGTGGCAGGCCAGTTGTTGGAATGGGATATAGAATAAAAAGGAAAGGTCTTCTCAGGACCTCTGAAGTCACACCATGGACCACATGCCATTTTTAAGGCCAGACCCACTTCAGTATAACTATCTCCCTTTAGCTGCTTCTCATCCATAAGAGAGTTCCTTAGATAGGAAAGCAGAGTCTCTTGACACTCAAGTGAAGAAAGAGATGCTCTACCAAAGCATCTGGCAGTCTACTGAGCACACACCTCTTATATGGCTTTGGATATAGAGAGCATGTAAAGAATGGCCACATACCTGGAAATGCCTAATGCATTCACCAGAGCACTGAGGCTACATCATTTACGTGTACATCTGAATCATTCTTAACATATGAGACACACACAGGGTGTCAAGCAGTGACAGGGCTTTTTTAAAGAGATGGGAATTAAAAGAATAAAGTGAGTTCTGGAATAGCTTTTTCCTAAGGCTATTGCCCAAACAATCTGGCTATTCCATCCCTAAATCTTAAACAAATTACAAACCAAACAAAAAGACAAAGAAACCCTAGTTCTTAAATGAGATGTGCAGGTGACCAGCACGCTGCATTTTGGTAACACAGTTTCTTCACCTCCCATGCAGAGAATTCACCCTTGGGCAACTCCTGATAGCCCCAGAAGATTGGGCAGGTGATATTCACTTACTTTTCTAGACGACTCTTATTTTATCACATTACACATGCATTTTGGCACTACTGACACCACCAACATTTAATGGAACCATGTGGGATTTTTTTCCCCCCAGTCAAAACAGCTGTGGCCAGGAGAGCTGTGGCCACAGCAAGGCTATTTCCCACATTCTAGCTGAAGATACACAGTGACATACTTGGCAATGACAAGATCCACTGTACATGCAGCACTCTGAAGGGTGTGTATACTTCTGACTCAGGCAAATTCAAGGGTTAGATTATCTGAGGTTGATAGAAATGCTGAAATTTAAGCATGGCTACCAAGAAAGGTACCACATACAGGACCACAGCCACCAACCCGCTTCCACAGGAAAGGGATTGATAAAGGACTCCATAAAGATAGAAAGCATGGATTCAGAAAGAAAAAAAAAAAAAAAAGAACAATTAGCCCTCCTGAGAATGCCTGTGAAATCACACATTTTGGATAGACTGGGTCTTTGTCCAGACCCAATGGACTGTGGAATAGATGGGGCTGATAACTGAATTCATCCTCGTGCATTTTCCTGGTTTGTTATTTTGGAACCAAGTAACAGCTAGAACTTGGCATTGCTCAGCCTTCCTTTCTTTAAGCTTTCTTGAGCAGGCCATGACTACCTTATTTGGTCTTCATTCAAACATCCGGTGAAAGAGAGGTGGTCAGCTGGGGCCAAAGAAGGATTTAAAAAAATGAAATTATCCAGCTGACAGCTTTTGATGATGAAAGGATAGTACAAAAATGTAATGTATTGTCTTGGCTAAACGGATTTGGAAATGTCATCCTGTCGTAAAGACAGAGAGGCTGCCACTCTTCACAAGGCCAACGGTCCAGTGAAAGAAATTCAGCTTGTCTGGTTAACCCAAGGTCAGGTTATGAATACCTGGCTCAAGGCTAATAGCACCTTCCTGATGGCAGAAGTGAGGACAAGGCAAGAATACAACCACCACTGGCATCATCCCTCTCGTACTCACCCTTCTACCTCTAAAACCAATTTATGCCACCTTTCTAAGAGAATCATCTGGCCACTGAGTTTTGAGCAGATCTGGTCATCTTTTCTGGAAAAGCATGCAAATTGGTAAGACATATATCTAGGGCTACCTCCCTGTAACCAGATAACACATGCTTCAAGAAAGGGGACTGAGCGGGAATTTTCTAAGTGTGCTTGTGGTGCTGATTTTAGAAATTGTGGAGGAAGGGAGGGGGCCAGTAGAGTTTCTTCCAGGTACTAGGAAGAAAAGGGTCAGAGTGACTGAGAAGCTTGTTAAACATCAGAGGGAGCTGCAGGGAGATTTCTCAAGACTGAGCTTCCTGAAACCTCTCGGCCACATCTAAGGGTGTGAGGTTGATTTGATGGCAATTCTGGTTAAAACATTTTGGGGAATCTTTCCTGCCCTAGGTGCAGATGCGGGTAATATGGCGCCACCAGCTTGACTTTGCACAGATGCTGGTGATCGCTGGTCTACCCGGAATATAGGAGCTGGGCCTGGGATTTGCTTCGAGACAACTGGGGCCAATGCCAAGCCCAGGCTGAAGGGCACGGATATTTCTCACAGGCCAATAAGAAGACTGGTGAAGTGGGAGGCATAGACACACACCCCTTCCTTGGCAGCCTCAATGAAGTGGCCTCTGTTCCCATTCATTTTTCTCCAGATCCCCTGAAGTGAAAGCCATAGAAAACAATTCCCCCCCAATGGAAAATGAAACCCTGTAACAAAACACTTCTTCCCCCTTCATTCCCATCCCCACCCCACTCCCTCCAGCCCAACACCCTGAATACTCACAAGAGAACACTTTAGCTATACAAAATTAATTAGAAAACAAAATATTTACATATGAAATAAACACCATCTCGATTTCTGTCACCAGGGGAGATGACAGAGCCCCCTTTGTTCTAGATTGCTGTTCGCTAGGTTAGTTGGTTTGGTTTTTTTTCTTTGAAAGGGGTGAGGTAAGAGGAAGAATGAGGGAGGAATCCCTGACCTGGGACAGAGTCAGGGTGAAGAATGTTCTATGGCCCTTCGCCTTCTTCCTCCTGGAGATGCCTCATGCCCTCTGTCCTCTCTCTCCAAGTGTTTCCTTGACTCTAAGGTAAAGCACTCTGTTCTCTTCTCTCCAGATCTGTGAGAGATTCAGCCCCTTGCCCCCAGGTTCGTTTGAAAGAAAACGAAGATTTACAAGGCCTTCGGTTGGCTTGAAAATGAAAGAGACTGAGGTTAAAAAAAAAAAAAAAAACAAGGGAGAGGGCAGGGGCAGCAGTCAAGGGCAGGGGTGAGGAAGGGTGGTGAGTCAGGGCCAGGGTGGGTGTGACTTGAAGAGACATGGCAGCTTCCTTCCAGAGGAGGATAAGCACCTTTCTGGTTTATGTGTCCTGTGTGCAACGTGGAGCTCCTGCAGCCAAGCTTCCACACTGACCCGGCTCTTTGGCTGCCACCCTGGGTGAGGGGAGGATGGCAGGACAGTGGAACTGACCCACAGAACACGCCTACCCCAAGTTTCAGGACTGGCAGTGACAAGTATTCACATCCCCTCTCAAGTTTCCAACTTTGAGTGAAGGGGGTATTTCATCCGCCAGTACCCTCATCCCTGGAGGTTTATATGTATATGAGTATATATATATATTTATATTTATTTATTCTCGAATGGGACGATCTGGCAGGGAAAGGAGGTGTTGCAGGAAGATGGAGGGGCTTCTACAGAGAAGCCCCACTGGGCTCAATGGCACATTCTCAGGGAGCCAGAGCCAACTGGGTAGCAAGGAGGAGTCCCTCCCCACTTCCAAATTTCTTCCCTTGCTTCCGTGTCTCCCGAGCTGTACTCATGGGGCAAGCTCATTCCTCTTCACTGCTCCGCATTGGTTGTGGCCAATTTGGGGAGGAACAAGCCTGCTCTCCTAGCTCCAGGTTAAGTAAGAAGGGATCAAAGCATTGAAAACATCCCCCTCTCTCACTTACCCTACCATAAACGATTCCCCTGTTCGTCAAAGCCTTACTTGGCTCCTCCCCCCCAACCCCCAACTGGCCGGCCGAGGGTCTAAAAAGCTCCAGAGAGCCTTGTACAATCCTCTGCTCTCATGTACAGGCAAAAAGAATCCTGGCTGCCCCCATTTCCCTTTAGCCTTCCTGGAAAGTTCTTGGCGAAAACTGGCTGAAAGGACTGGCAACCACGAAGGGATTACTTTTACGCGTTGCTTCTGTAGGATCATTCACCCACGTTTTTGTGTAAACCACAGACACTTTTCCATCAAGAACTTCCATTTTCCTCATTCAGGAAGGGTAGAGGGGTGAGACAGCCAAAATTCAGATAAAATATGACCATCTCTGTTTGTATATAAGCCAAAACAAGCACGTTTCTTAAGGATATTGAAAGAAACAATATCATGAGTCAAGGCTGCCTTCTCCACACGAATAGGCAGGACTACTGGTGTGTATAGACAACACGTGTGCAGGGGTACACAGACACACATGCACAAGAATCCTTGCCCCTAACGCACCATGAAACACTGCCATAATGTACTTACATCACTTGTCAGTGACCTTTCATTCTAGTTCACCACCAATAAGGCCCATGGAATCCAAGCTTTTTTTTTTTTTTTTTTTTTGGCTTATATATAAACACACATGGCTTCCCACCCTCTTCTTGGCGCATGATCCCTAAACAGACGCCATTTAAGCAACAAGAATTTAGCAAAAGCCTCCTTTCATTCACAGGCAGTATGCTAAATGATCTTATCTGGATACTTCTGCTTCCTCACCTAAACATAAAGAGCAGTTTGGGAACAGCTATCCTGTGCTCTTGTGGCCTCCTCCTGTTTCTCCTCGCTTCACTCGAAGTGCGTGGCAAAGAGTCCTTCCACGCCAGGAGGAAGCTTGCACGCGGCCACTTCTTTCTGCGCTTCGCCCTCGCCGGCGGAGTGAGCCCACCGTATCCTCTCGCGGGAATCGGGACGGGAATGATGGACAGATGGGGAAGGAGGAGGGGACTGGAAAGGGAGCAGAGATGGTGCTGGTCACCAGGGTTGCTCTCAGAAGGAATCAGAACTCCAGGATCCCATAAATAAATGAAAACGACAAGAAAGGAGCAAATGGGAACCAAGTTCACCCCCGTCACCCTCCGTGACATGCGCACCACACGCCCACAGCCCAACCCTCCCGTACCCACCTTCGCCTCTCTCTTCCCTCACTCAGACATCAGACTCAATACTAGACAGTTTCTCATACACATGCCCATTGCTGGAGCCATTGAAAGCCCTGGGGTTTTTGTTGTTAGGCACACAGGGGTTGGACTGGTTCCCTATACAGATGTCTTTCTGGAAGCGGCCTGGCACAGCCCCATGTAGGGCCGAGACCACCGGCTTGTTGGTGACAAGGGCCCGGAAGTCCGGCCTGGCTTTCGGCGCCCCAGCCACCGTGGGCTGCCTGAAGAAGTAGGATTTGCTGCCATGGAGCAAGCACTGGTCGTCCCCGAAAGTGGGGATGAAAGGGTTCTGCGTGACCCGGTCGGGGTAGAGCGACTTGCTGAGCATGTAGCCTCCGCCGGGGTTGCTGTGATGGTGATGTCCCGCGGCCGGCGCCGCCGCCTTGCCGTTGCCGAACGTGCTCTCGCTGGCCGGCATCTCAAACATGTGCGCGTAGGGACTGCCGTCCAGGAAGCGGCCCTTGTCTTTCAGGCTCACGCTGCGCGGGGCCAGGGCGGCCTCCTCCTTCTGCAGGTCCACGAAGGTGTCGTAGGAGTGCTGTCGCCTCAGCTTGTTCCGGGTCTTCTTCTGGGCCTTGGAGTTGGTCGGACTCTGGGGGTACTTGGTGGTGGACGCATTCGACGTCACGGCCACAGGGGCAGCCGGCTGGTCCAGCTCCTGCAGGGAGTTGTCCTCGCTGATGTCGTACAGGTTGCCGGCCTTCTTGCACGCCTCGCAGCGGATGCACGCCTGCCGGCCCGAATTTTGCCCCGCCACCGTGGCCGAGTAGTTGTGCAGCTTGGACGGGCAGCTGCGGCAGAAGTTGCCCCCCGAGCGCTCCTCCCAGTCCACGTTGGTCAGGTTTTTCTCCCAGGGGGCTGGGACCCCGCCGACCACGCCATGCTTGTCACCCGTCCCGTGTTTGAGGTGCGATCTGTTGGTACAGGGTCCTCCTCCGCCCACCGAGTCGCGCTTGAAGTCCTCGCCACGCTCCTTGTAGATATCAGTCAAGTCCACGTGTTCCCAGTGCGGCGAGTTCTCCTTGGTGCGGAACTGGTCCAGGTAGAAGTCCCGCAGCCCTTCCTTGTCCCTGAAGTAGCGCTTGTGGTCAGGGGAGCGGGGCGGCCTGCGGCGGTAGGCCAGCTCGATCTCATCGAATTCCCGGCGGGACTTGGCCGAGGCCGGCCGCTTCTTGAGGCTGTCCTTGTACTGCTGCTTCCGCCGCTTGGCCGCGTTGCCTTCGATGTTGCCGTAGGTGACCGTGTGCGTGGAGATGTCGGACACATCGGAGCGGATCAGGTCGTCATGGCCACTGTAGCGGTCGCTCTTGAAGGAGAACTTGCCGTACAGGTCGCTCAGCTGGCTGTGCTTAGAGGAGGGGAGGCCGATGTCCAGGGGCTTCTTGCCCAGGGACCTGGGCTGCGTGGTGAAGGGCGGGTTGTCGCAGTCGTAGAGCCCGTCGATGGAGCTGGTGCTGCCGATGCTGTGGGGCCGGTGGTGGTGGTGGTAGTGGTCCTGGTACACATTGCTGTCCTTCAACTGCAGATTGCCGAAAGTCCTCTCCACCTCGCTGATGTAGTCACTGAAGAGATTCTCCTCGCAGGGCGGGTTGTTATAGGACTTGCAGTCGGAGTGTGTGAAGCTGCGGCGGTGCTCGGAGATGTCGTAGACGGACGACTCGCGGCGGATGAAGTCCAGGGCGCTCTGTGGGGAGCCGTTCACGCCAGACAGGTTGGCCATGTTCTTGGCCGTGCGAAGCAGACGCAGGATGTTGGAGTGGGTGTTGTTCATGGTCGCGGTGGGGGAGTTCATCACGGATTGGCGCTCCTCGATGGCCACCCCGTGGATGCAGCTGTAGATACCCTGGAGAAGGGAATGGGATGGCTCAGATCTCCAGCAAGGCTGAAAATGACCCTAAGGAGCAGCCCCTTCCCCCCATCATTGCCACTATGAACTGCCTAAGCTGATGGGAAAAAGAAAAATAAATGGTCTTCTACACTCACAGAAACATATGGCTGCTTTATCCCCTTGCCTGCTTTATCCCCCTGCATTTAGCAAGCCTCGTATCATGAGCCAGTGGCCTGGCTATCTGAGAGGGGGTGCGGCTACACCAGGCGACTTGAGTAAGCGGATGGGGACGCCAGATGTGACATCCTCACCTTGCCTCCACCACTGACTGGTGGTGATTTTTCCTTTCTATGCCAAGGCTTTTGCAACTTAAAAATGAGGCCATGATATCCATTGATAGCTAAAAATATTGTCAGCCTCCTGGAAATCAGTAGCAATGCCCTACAGATGTGGGGGGCTATTCTGCCCTGGTTGGGCCCCCTTGGCTGTGAAGCTCTGGGGGGGGCCTGGGAGCTCACAATGGCCACTCTTCCAGCTCTGCCACATTTTGAACAGCTTTTAGGATTTGGGGCACCAAATCACAGCTGCACAATTCTCTTTTTGAGCCAAGCCTGAACCAAATTCACAGAATTAGGCAGCCCTGTGGTCAAAGCAGGACATTTTTCCCACTGGTGGGAGGGAGAACCTGGGGAAGATATCAAGGGCTAAATAGGAATAAAGGAGTTCTCTAGTGGCTTAGTGGTTAACGACTCCACCTTGTTGCTGCTGTGTCCTAGGTTACTGCTGTGGCTTGGGTTCAGTCCCTGGTCCAGGTACTCCCCAGGAGCCCCCACCAAAATAAATAAATAAGAAGAACCTCCTTTGAATCCTCTCATTTATTTTCTCATTAGCCGCTGGTTTCCTTCCTATAGTTTCTCACTCACTTAGTTTAATCATAAATAATTAATATCTTAACAAATTAGTATTGATTGAGAACTTCCTGTGTGCAGCTCCTTGAAGAGCACTGTCCAGGAGAGGGAAAAGCTTTGGTTCAAGTTTAAAGTCACCTGCCTGCCTTAAAAGGTGGATACATTTGGAACTTTTCTGCCTGGCAAGGGAAGGTAAATACAGACGAGGTTATTTGAACTGTGTCTTTAAAACAAGGGGGTTGAATTTGGAAAGGGGCTGTCCCAGTGGAGGTGGATGAGAGGAGAGAAGACTGGCAAGGAGAATGGCAGTTAAATGGGAAAGGAGGACAGTTTGCCACCGTCTTGGAGGTAGCAGCAAGATAAGGGATCTTCAAGAGAGGGTTCCTCTACTTTCTCATTTTTCTGACCATTCTTGATTATGGCCAGGAGAAAATGCATTTTTCCTCTATAGAGCCATTGATTATGTTGAAGGGCTATGAATGGGATTTCTTTTTCATATTATTATTATTATTATTATTTTTCCTTTTTAGGGCCACACCTGAGGCATATGAAAGTTCCCAGGCTAAGGGTCAAGTTGGAGCTGCAGCTGCCAGCCTACACCACAGCCACAGCAACACCGGATTTGAGCAACACCTGTGACCTACACTACAGCCTGTGGCAATGCCAGATCCTTAGCCGACTGAGCGGGGCCGGGGACAAAATATGCCTCCTCATAATAGCTGGGTTCTTAACCCCCGAGCCACAATGGTAACTCCCAAGAATGGGATTTCTATTCCAGGTCACCAATTCCCCTTGCCGCTGCCATCGCCCTCCCTGGGATCTTGGAGGGGTCGCAGAGTATAACAGTGTGGCTCAGACACCACAAGTTCCATCCTCTCACTCCCAGGTAACTGAATGGCTTGAATCAACTCACAGCCAGAGAGGACATTTTTCTCTTTCACTAAAATACTACAGGAAAATGATCAAACGATGGGAAAATTTAATGAGTACTCCATTTTCTGCTATAACTCCATTAGAGACAAAGTTGGTTATACCTGAAGCCTAGAACTCTATTCTAAGAGGACATCTGAGTTCATCTCTCATGAATCAGTCCTGTACCTTTATTAACCAAATCAAAGGCAGTCTGCTTTTTTTTTTTTTTTTTTAAATTCTTCCCTGTGACCGTCTGTTCATATTCAAAACTGCGTTCCAAATCTCATGTTGGGCTAGACATGTAGAGGAGAACTAAATAAAGAAAGCCTTGAGTTATACTCGTGTTCCAGTTAAGGAAATTTCTGGAATGTAAATTTCTTACAGATCAGGACTTATCTCTGAAGATTCTGTTAAACTCTTTTACTCCCCAAACTCATATATGGTTAAAACATAGAATGGAACAGTGAAACTCCCAACAATATACCTCTGTATGTCAGAATAAGAAAAATATTCAACAATTTAAAGGGAAATGTGATTTTAAAACAAAGGATTAAATGATTAATCCAGGCTATACAGAATTAACTAATGGTGATGGAAAGCATTTGGGAAAAGGCCAAATGTTTCATTTTGAGAGATCTGCCAGTTCTTATTGAGAAACAAATGCCCAAACCCCACACAGAAAGCTGTTTCTTGAAGGAAAAACAGCGTCACCTGTTTTTGACTTGAAGTGATGTCAACCAACCCCCTGGGGAAATGTACGTGATGTAGTTTTTTGTTTTAGCAGCTGAAGGCTGGAGTTAGTGCCCTCCTGGCTTCTTCTGTTTTGCACAATGCTAGGCTGAGCTGTCTTTCCCAAGCTCCAGGGACTTCAAGCAAAGCACTTACTCTGCTGATGGAGAAGACCATGCCAGGCTTGCCAGAACAGACGCCCATAAAGCAGTGGCGGAACTGCCAATAGAAAAGGTGTTCGCAGATGAAGGTGATGAGGCTGAGAGCCATGGCCGCGCCCAGCATGTAGAAGACACCCGCCATGTTGTCGATGTCCAGCTGGCTGCTCATAACCTCGTTCTTTTCGTTGTGGCAGATGCCCGTGAGCCACAGAGCTTCCAGCTCCTCCATCTCTCCTGTGGACAGGGTGAGAAGGAGAATAGGCAGAGAAAGGGAAGAGAGGAGGAGCAGAGAGGGGGGCGGGAAGGGTGTTGGGGAAAAGAGAGGAAAACATGAGAGAGAGAGAAGGAGACATAGAGGCAGAAAATGAAGAAAGTCAGTATTTTTATTAACCTCGTTATATATTAATATAGCAATGTACTCAACAAGTACTCAATGAAAACATCATGGAGGTACCCCAGGTGATGCAAAGATAGGAGACATTATCTATCCAGGGTAAATTGGTGTGTGTGTGTGTATACATATATATATAAAATCAGCATGACAAGCTATATGCAGTTAACGAGTGTTGGAGTCATTTTGTAGATGGTATGGCCAGTGGGTTTTCATGAGGGAGGTGGGTATGATGAATGGTGAATTTTAATTTATATTGTATGAAAAGGCACTCTGGGCAGCAGAAATAGCATGATCAAGGGGAGGAAGGTGGAAAAACATGAGGCTTACTTGGGAAGGGCATGCAGAACAATTCGAACAGGGTAAGAGTAGGCCAAGGAAAGCTGAACAAAAAGGTGGATGCACAATAGCTGAGGGCTTGAGTATCAGACTGAGCACCTTGCACCTTTTTTTTTAAGATAGCAAGGAACAATATAATAGAACATGGAATTCAGAAAATCGCTCTCAAAAAATGTGCAAAGCAGATTGGATGGGAGGAGGAGAGACAGAGAAGGACTGGCAGGGAGATTGGTCAATTCCCTAGTGGCCCTCAGACTTACTGACCTCTTGTTGTAGAGGAAAATATAAATATCCACAATAAAAAGGAATAAGCTGGATTAAAATGAGACCACCAAACTTGGACTTGCCTCCCTTTAATGCTGCTTAAGGAATCTTTGATTAATTTAAGTCATGCCAGGTTACCATAACCTTGATCCACTTCACTGGATACTAGAAATTAGAAAGGTAGAAACTGTAGACAAAAGGAAAATGAAAGAAACCATGTGGCTGAGAACACATCTAATTCTAGAGAAGCAAGAGTCAGAAAACTCTCATAAAGAAAATTGCCGGTTCCAATAGTTCCGGTTTGGTTCAAAATGTGAACTTTGTTTGAGTAACCTGACTAGACCTCTGGTAACTTCTGCAAATCATCTCTACAATGGCCCTTCCTCCTGGACAGAGGTCCCTCTATTGCCTTCAAGTGACAGAGACCTGACAATCACAGAGGCTCTTACACTAAAATGGCCTATAACACCTCACCTAGAACTTGCTCCTCTGTCCAGTGTTAATCAAATCACTTTTTACTCATTTCTTGGATCAAATGATGATTTTACTAACTAGTAGAACAACTAGCTTTGCCAGGAGTCTGACAGTCCAGCTATGCTCTTCTGCCTCTTATCTCATCCCTAACAGCGACGACTCTGTAGATAGAATTTAGACAGCCACTTGGTTGATGGCCTGTGGGGCCAAGTAGACTCCAGCTGCTCATCTGTAACTGGATTAGCTTCTGTGAAACTAATAGGAGGAGTAGGTATTTTAGACAATAAAGTGAAGAAGGATGCAGCAGGTGTAACTATAATGAAATAGGAGATGAGATTTTTCTCAAAGCAAGTTGTCTGCTCCATCTGCTGCCAGAATCCACCTTAGGAAGTGACTTCCAGTGTCTGCCTCTGAGGACCTTGGCCCTGCTTCCTATTCCTCCAGCTGGAAGAGTGACATAGGAGAGGGGAGAATGAGCAGATGGCCATAGTGCATTTCTCTGCCCTTTCTCTGGGCACAGAGAGAGTGGAGAACCTTTCTGTAGTTCCATCCACTGTTCTGGCCACATGTGAGAAGATCATTCGCAACATCTAACACCAGCCTCTCTTACTTTATCTCTGAAGGTTTGAACATATCCAGCAATCTTGGAACATACCTCTTTGATACACTACTTGAATCCTCTCCTGTAAATTTCACCCTGTTATGGGTTGAATTGTATCTCTTGCCTCAGTTCCTATGTTGACATCCTAACTCCCAGTACCCTGAAATGTGACTTTATTTGGAAGTAGGGTAACTGCTAATGTAATTGGTTAGGATGAGGTCACCTGGAAGAGGATGGACTCCTAATCCAATCAGACACAGGCATGTACAGAGGGAAAACATGCACACAGGGGGAATGCCACGTGAACATGAAGGCAGAGCAGGTGATACATCTACAAAGCAAGGAATGCTGTAGATTGCCAGCAAACCATCATGAGCTAGGGGAGGGGCATGGTACAGATTCTGACTTGAGGTCCTCCAAAGAAACTGATCCCAATACTTTAATTTTAGACTTCTGGCCTCCAGAACAGTGAGACAAATGTCTGTTATTGAAGTCACTCAGTTTGCGGTATTTTGTTAGGGAAGCTTTAGGAAAATAATACATACCCCCACCCCAAGTCTCCTAGTATATTGTGAAATGCTTTTCTGGAAATGCAGAGGTTATAGGGATGCGAAAGAAGGGTTGACATTTTGGCCTGGCTATGGGAAGAAGCCAAGTAGGCACCTTCTTTTTCTTTAACTCACCATCCCCAAAGAGCTGCAGGATAGCAAGGTCCACCTGGCGCTTCCACCCAGAATCTTTTTGGATGGCAATGCCATAACCAGTGGAAGCAAAGACCTTCCCGCTGCCAATGGTCACCAGCTTGCAGCCTTCGTCTCGGCCAGCCATGTAGTTCAGCACTGCTGCATCGTAGATGAAGGCATCCAGTTTCCTGTGCGAGAAAGAAGCAAACAAACGAAGCCCAATGGAGGGATTTTAGTACAAAACTACCTATGGAGCCATTAATATGAAGCATCAGGGTGCCAGTAGACTATGGGGAAAGCTGGTTCAAAGTTAAGGCTCAAGGTGGAACCCAGCCAGAATTGAAAACCTCAATCCCAGGCTGTTCTTTATGTGATTTCAGGTTGAAAAGAGGAGTTTTTTCCCTCCCACTGGGAATGATGAGAATGTAAGTTGGGCCTGAAGCCAGCTCATAAGCTGTGTCTGAAAAGGAGAAGGAGTAAAAAGGAATCAATAAAAATAATAACAGAAATAATGAAAAGGAACCATCACAATGATAGCAACAAATAGCATGGGTTAGACTTATATAACATTTTTCATTTCTGAGTTCATTACAGTCCAGAGTTGGGCTAAGTGTAGGTGTGTGTGGAGCACTAGATGGGCAATGCTATTTTTGTGGTCAGAAAGGTTTCAGTGTTCTGTTTTGTGGCACAAAGAGAGAAATGAGTCAGGGTGGTGGTAGCAAAGGTTTGTTTCAAGAGCAAATGTATGAAACCACAAGCCAGTGTCACATACAGGAGAATTCAGAGGTCTCAAATTCCCAAACATAAGTAGATCATTTTTCACATGTGCTTTGTACGGAAGGACTAGGTGGGGAAGGGAGTAAGACCTGGGCAAGGTCAGGAAGGCAGAGGTCAATGTTTAAAACCAACACTTAGTGAGTTCCCATTGTGGCACAGCGGAAATGAGTCTGACTAGGAACCATGAGGTTGTGGGTTTGATCCCTGGCCTTGGCTCAGTGGGTTAAGGATCTGACGTTGCCATGAGCTGTGGTGTAGGTTGCAGATGCGGCTCCGATCCCATGTTGCTGTAGCTGTGGTACAGGCCGGCAGCTACAGCGCTGATTTGACCCCTCCCTGGGAACCTCCATATGTCGCAGGTGTGGCCCTTAAAAAACAAACAAAACCCCAACATTTAAACATATCAAAGGGAAGAAATTCAGATATATACTCAGGTGATGAGAGGACTACAGGAAAGAAAGGCAGGCATCACCCCTTCACTCTTACAAGTTAAGTTAGCTTTACACCCCCTTAAGAAAAAATAAGCCCTTTCTGGCATAAGACATGGACCATTTTTTTCAAAAGGCTTGTGAATATCCTTTAGAAAGATGTACACCAAAAAGCCAATGATGCTTTTATAGGATTGAGAATTGTGGTTGCATCAGGGGCCAGACTACCCAGCATGGTCCTCCTACCAGGCTCAAATTCCATCTTCTGAAATCTGCTGTGACTGGATGGTACTAAGACGGAATCTGACGTATTTAAGTCAACATGCATCTAGGTGGCTCTTCCAGAACTGGAGCCACCAGGAAGTCTACTGCTCATCATCCTACAACACAGGACATCCTACAACACATCCTCCAGGACCCCATGACACCCCACCCCCAATACTTTTCATGCTCAACTATCTTGTCTCTCTCTCTCTCTCTCTTTTTTTTTTTTTTTTTTTTAAGGGCCGCACTCGCGTCATATGGAAGTTCCCAGGCTAGGAGTTGAATCGGAGCTACAGCTGCCAGCCTATACCATAGCCACAGCAATGCGGGATCTGTGCCACGTCTGTGACCTACACCACAGCTCATGGAAAAGCCATTATCCCCAACCCACTGAGCGAAGTCAGAGATCAAACCTGCATCCTCATGGGTACTAGTTGGATTTGCTTCCACTGTGCCACAACAGGAACTTCCTGTCTTTTTAAAAAAATTATTATTATTGTTGATTTACAATGTTCTGTCAATTTCTTTTGTATAGCAAGATGACCCAGTTATATATACACACACACACACAAATATATATATATATATACATTCTTTTTCGCGCATTATCCTCCATCATGTTCCATCACAAGTGGCTAGGTATAGTTCTCTGTGCTATACAGCAGGATCTCACTGCTCATCCACTCTAAATGAAATAGTCTGTATCTACTTACTCCAAACTCGCAGTCCATCCCACTCCCTAACCCTCCCCCTTAGCAACCACAAGGCTGTTCTCCAGGTCCATGAGTTTGTTTCTTTTCTGTACATAGGTTCATTTGTGCTGTATATTAGATTTCAGATACAAGTGATAGCATATGGTATTTGTCTTTCTCTTTCTGACTTACTTCACTTAGTATGAGAAGTAAGTTCCATTCATGTTGCTGCAAATGTCATTATTTTGTTCTTTTTTATGGCTGAGTAGCATTCCATTAAATGTTCAATGGCAGGTGAACAGATTACATATACACAATGGAATGCTACTCAGCCATAAAAAGATCAACTGTCTTATCCCATAGCTGCAGCTTCTGAAAGCCAAATGAATGAAGGAAACTACATGGCTGAGATTACATAAGCCAACCTATTTGCAGTTTGTGAGCTTGTTTTAGTGAACTAATCATTCCCAGAGTCTAGAGCTGGAGCAAAGAATGCCGACAAAAGCTGGAGGTGGAGGTTGGTGAACACATCCTCTCTGTTTGTGGTCTAAAAACTTTCACCCTCTTCATAGTTTATTTCTCCTTTGTCCACTGGACACCAAAATCATCATTTTAACCTTTTGGTTGACCGGTCTTTATTTTGATAATACATGAACTTTAGCCTTGACTCTCCCCTTTGACTTTTACATCTATTACATCCTTGATTCATGGTTACCTTAATGCAAGAGGACTATAATTTGTTAAGAATACATAGAAGTCAATGACAGCATGGGAATCTTTGGGTACTGGCCTGAATTATACTGTCAGATTCGACTTGGAAATCCATCAAGAGCAAAAGCAGTCTTCTCTGCTTTAACTTGGTATGGCACCTCAGCATGCCCCATCTGATTCAATGGATATTTAATAAATGTGAGAAACGTATAAAAGATTCTGAGCTTGGAGGCAGTTCTTACCCTGTCTTCAGGGAGAGCAATGCATCATCCACACCCCTCTGGTTGAACTTCCCCATGTAGGCGTGCATTTCTGCGTAGTTATTGCGAATATTTCTCTCTGTGCTGCCATTGGGCACAGTGCCAAAGCGGAAAGGGGGTGAGAAGTCATTAGGTCTCTGGAACTGGAGAGAGAGAGAGAGAGGGAGAGAGGGAGAGAGGGAGGGAGAGAAAGAGAGAATATGAATGCTTCAGATAATGTGAAGAGATATTAAGTTAGCATTAGTGGATTTATAATGGAAGGGACCCAACAAGAGTTCACCAAATACATTAGCCCTCACTCAGGAGCAGCAATTGCTGTCTGAAAGTGAACTTCAATTTAACTCAATTTAATCCATATTGTTGAGAGCTATCTACATGCCCAATCCTGACGTGAATCTGTAACCCTTGTGTGTTCCATCTATGCGCACAACCTATGATGATGGGGATGTACTATTAGCTTAAGTGCAGTGGACTGGTTACCTTTATTTCTGAAAATTGTGTGAAATCTGCTTCCAGGCCCTTTTGCAGTGCTAACAGGCTATAGGACCTTAGTGAGGAGCTACATCGTACTCCTGAAAATCATTTGTTGGGTAACAAATATGTTTTGCTGAGAAAATTTCTCTTGACCTTCCATGATGCTTTAAAGGCCCACTTTTGTCCTAAATGAGTTGTAGGATAAATTGTAAAAGCAAATGCAACTTTAATTATGTTCCTCCCCTTGCTTAAGAACTGAGAGTGGATCTCCAGTGCCTAGAATAATAAAGCGAAATATCTTGGATTTTCACCCCTATGACATCAGCTTTATTTCTGGCTATTTGCCGTGCAATGAGCAAGTCTGCATGTTGCATCCCGAACACATAATTTGTTCATTTGTCTCTTCATGGTCTCACAGGGTCTGGCCTCCCAGCATGAACTCACCTCTCTCTCTAGGGCAATTCATGTCCTTCACCTCAAAATATAACTCAAAGCAATTTCTGCAGGCTATCTTCTGTGAATTCTTTCTTCCATCAAGTCTACCCAAGGGTGACCCATCAGTACTTGGTGTTCTTGGTTTAGATCATTATAATTAATACTACAAATTCAATTACTTTTTAAATGAGCTGGCTAAGTTCTGAGAGCTTGTCTCTGAAGCAGTCATTAAGCTCTAGATTGAGACAGACACAGATTGAAGACCAGCTCTGCCACTTACTACTGTGTGACCTGGGGCAAGTAACATGAGTTCTCCATGTATCACCTCCTCATATGTACTAAAGAGACAATAATGACTACTTTCCAATGTGTATTAAATGATACTATGCACAGGAAGTGCATGGCACTGCATCTTACACAGTAAATGTTCAATAAAAACCTCCTTATGGTATTTTAAACTCGTGTCTAGGTTCTGCATTCCCTAGTAAACTTCATACTCTCCACGTTTCTCATTCTCTTAGAACAGCAATGATCAGCTAGTATATGACCAGAACATGTAGTCACATACTCTGTGCACTGGTACAGGAAAGATGATGTAGATATTTAAAGCCCACTTGGCTCCAATACTATACCAATTGCTTTGGAGATGTGGTTGAGAATCCGACTTGCCAATTCAGGGATATTCTGAACCTTTGGAGTTGTCTGGGCTTATAGCCACTCTCTTTTCTCTTTCCCTTGGCCTGAGACACTCAAGAGCTTCTCAGAATATGGGGATTTCATCGACCACAAAAAGTCACAGCACCATGAATCACAAATGCTGTCTTCATTGGCCAGAGTTGGCCAGAGTTCAAAGTAGGCTCTTGCAGGGGTGTTAGGTGATTTATGATGCATCAAAAGACCACTGCTTTCTGAGTGAACCGTAGAACTTTTTGCCATGAAGAGTTTTTGTTTATTTTGAAAAAGGTTGTGATTTTTAAGTGAATAAAGACACTGCAAACAAGTTAAAAGATTTCAGAGTTGGATGAACCACTCAAGGTTAACTAGTCCCAAACTTTCATTTTACAAATGAAGACAGAGGCCTAAAGAGGACAAGTAATTTGCTCAATGTCGTACAGTGGCCGTGTTAGCTAATATTACCAGGAATCAATCGACCTAATTAATAGCACTCCTCCCTGTCCCCAGCAGATAACAAGTTTAGGCTAAACAGGCATATGCTTTGTTGGAAGAGACAGAATGCTATGCATAGAACCATCGATTATAACCATTCAGAAGTTTGAAAAAAAGTAACCTCCCAATCAAGAGTAGAGTAGATCCTATGGCAGGTAGCAATGTAACCAAATAAGTTCTCTTTAATTAGTAATTCCCCACTTTGCCAGGACAGTGACAAAACCGATGTTCACAATGACCAAGATATTCTAGTGCCCAAAGTATTTTCTGAAGCATCAATGAAAGTTGAAATCATGTCCAGAACAATTCTGGTATAAATTTTTATATTCTAGTTTTTTTGAAAATCAGCAATCCATATAAAGTAGATACAACAATTAAAAATTTTATTGAAGTATATAGTCAGTTTACAATGCTGTGTTCATTTCTGCTGTACAGCAAAGTGATTCAGTTATGCATGCAAATATATTCTTTTCACATTCTTTTCCATTAGGGTTTATCCTAAGATATTGTATATAGTTCCCTGTGCTCTATAGTAGAAACTTATTGTTCATCCACTCTAAATGTAATAGTTTACATTCGAAATGTAATAGTTGTAATAGCTAGTCCCAAACTCCCAATCCTTCCTTCCTCCACCCATCCTCCCCCTTGGCAACCACAAATCTGCTCTCCATAGACACAATTTTTGATTAACCAAGTGGAATGTGATGCTCAGAGTGCTTCTCTTCCTGTGGAAGCTAGATTATAGAAAGTTTCCATACTACTTTTTATTAACTTTGATTCCTAAATTATCTTTAGATTTCAAGATGCTGTTTTATAACTAGATCCTTGAGTTAGTAAAATAAAATAAAATAAAAATAAAATAAAAAACAAAGAAATAATAAAGGATTGTGAATAGTCAAGATGACCTTGAAAAAGAAGAACAAAGCTGAAGGACTTATACTATCTGACTTCAAGAATTATTTATAAAACTGTAGGAATCATGACAGTGGGACATCAGCATAGAGAGAGTAAAGAGATCATGGGAACAGAATAGAGTGTTCCCAACAGACCAACACATATATGGTGCAAAGACAATTCAGTGGAAATAGGATAATCTTAAACCAAAGATGTCAGAACAGTTAGATATCCATATGCAAAAAAAAGAATCTCATTCCACACCTCACGAGATATGCAGGAATTAACACAAAATGGGCCACATACCTAAATACAAATCCTAAAATTATAGCATTTCCAGGAGAAAATACAGGAGAAAGGCTTTGTCACCTTGAGTTGGACAAAGTTTTCTTAGATAAGACACCAAAAGTACAATCCATCAAAAAAAAAAAAACCACGAAAAACAGATAAATTGGACTTCATTAAAATTAAGAACTCTTTGGAGTTCCTGCCATGGTGCAGTGGGTTAAGAATCCTACTACAGCAGGTCACTGTGCAGAGGAGGGTTTGAGCCCCAGCCCAGTGGAGTGGGTTAAGGATCCCTAGTTGCTGAAGCTGTGGTGTAGGTCACAGCTGTGGCTCAGATTCAATTCGTGGTCTGGGAAAAAGAGATAAGCCATAGAGGAGATAAAAATATGTGAAAATAAATTAAAGCCATTAAAACACTAAAAGAATTAAATTATAAAAGAGCAAGTTAAAGCGTCTTCTGTAAGAAAACGGAGAAATCAGCCAACATTAGAAGAACAGGAGGCACAGTCCTGTGGAAAGCACTGGTCTTGGAAAAAATTTGGATTTGAATCCAGTTTTTTTTCTCAGACAAACTGTGTGAACATGGGCAAGTTATCTATGTATTTATTTACTTATTTATTTGTCTTTTGTCTTTTTAGGGGCGCACCCTCCACCTATGGAGGTTCCCAGGCTAGGGGTTGAGTCAGAGCTGTAGCCACTGGCCTATGCCACAGCAACACCAGATCCTTTACCCACTGAGTGAGGCCCGGGATCGAACCTGCATCCTCATGGATCCCAGTTAGATTCATTTCTGCTGAGCCACGACAGGAACTCTGGGCAAGTTTTTCAAATTCATGAAGCCCCATTTTTTTCCGGAAGTATTATTCTTAATTATATTAAGATAATATCTAGGATTACTTAACATAGTACTGGCACATAGTAGACTCAAAAATTATCAACTGCTTTCATGAGGATGAAGGTCTAACATCTAAAACTGTTCTATGTTAGGCAATGTACCCCAAGGTAGAAAACTCTTTTTTTTTTTTTTTGTCTTTTTGCCATTTATTGGGCCACTCTCATGGCATATGGAGGTTCCCAGGCTAGGGGTCGAATTGGAGCTGTAGCTGTCGGCCTACGCCAGAGCCACAGCAACTCGGGATCCAAGCCGCGTCTGCAACCTACACCACAGCTCACGGCAATGCCAGATCCTTAACCCACTGAGCAAGGGCAGGGATCGAACCCACAACCTCATGGTTCCTTGTCGGATTCGTTAACCACTGAGCCACAACGGGAACTCCAGAAAACTCTTACTCTCTAATTTGTTCCTTAAACTTGGTCAGTTTGGGAACCAAAAAGGTTACCTGCATCACCCTAGAATTAGCCAAAACAGAAGCAGAAGTGAGTCTGCCTTTTCCTTTGA
This sequence comes from Phacochoerus africanus, assembly GCF_016906955.1. Classification (NCBI taxonomy): domain Eukaryota; kingdom Metazoa; phylum Chordata; class Mammalia; order Artiodactyla; family Suidae; genus Phacochoerus; species Phacochoerus africanus. Next base: position 62,663,075 of record NC_062550.1, on the reverse strand, counting down.
AAATTCTTGTCCCAGTTTGGTGAAGTTTAAATAAAATCTAGATTAAAAAAAAAAAAAAACCTGTCATTGGAAACTTGAATTCTACTGAAATTCATGGCCATGGAAAACTGTTTAAGAGGAAGAAGAAAAATGAATCTTCCAAATGCCAGCTTGATACTTCCCATAAATGTCACGTAATAAAACTTACCCCAGATATGATTTGTTATATGGCGCTTGTTTAACCTGAATGGAAATCAGCGCTTTCTCTGGGGTTTGGAGAAGGAGTGCAATTGAGCATTGTCTAGAACCAGAAACCTTAAACTCCACAGAACATGGAGGACCCTGAGAAACAATTTCTAAAAAAAAAATTCAAAACTCAATACACCATGGAGACCAGCACGGAATTAAAAAGCTTAGTCTGACTTTAAAATAGGGAATGTTATATAGTATTCCTTATTAGTCACCTGTGGCCATTATAGAGCTTCCTTGAACCTGGGATCATTTTCCAGAGTTACCCAGATAGGGATTATAAAAACATAGAGAGGAAAATAAGAACATGGAAAGGAAGGCACTTCAGAGATCAGTCCCATTTCACAGATGAGGAAAGTGAAGCTCCGAAGAGACCAAGGGAGTTATTCCAGGCCACTTGGGGCAGTAGGAGGATGAGCTTATAGGGCTGACCCCTGGGAGCTCAGCTGAGCCTTCTCACTGCAGCTCAAATGCCAACTGCCTGTCCTACTTCTGCTCATTGGGGAGTGAAGCCACTTGCTACATGAGCAATACATGGGACCACCCGGGCAGGGTGTCCTTTGCTTCCTGGCTTATCCAATGCTAACCCCTACTCCCTCTGGGGATTCAACACAGGCCATTGTGCAGTCCCTGCAAGCATGCTTTCACACAAGAGAAAATGGTGCCAGAATGTTAAGAGAACCATAATCCCACTAAATCCTCCCGGAGAACTGCTGGGTCTCAGAATTCAACCCTCTGAGCTGCTCAGATCATCATCTCAGCTCCCATCCTAAATGACCTCAAGGCAGTTCATCTTGGCAGTCAGCCAAGGAGAAAGGTACAGAGGGCCAGGACGAAGGGCCCTGGCCCTCACCAAAGCTAATGGGACCAGGGGCCCTGGGGTTTTTCTGGTTGCCTCTTCCCAATAGAGAAGCTCTCATGCAGCCTGTTGCAGAGAGGGAAGGGGAAGAAGTTAGGGACAAGGAGATCTGATCCATTTTGTTCTATTTATTAAATAAATATATAAAGTGATTTTACTATGTATGAGGCATTATTAATTGATTAATAATAGCCACTCATATTGTAGCCCTCTATGTGCTGGAAATAACTCACATCATCTCTTTTCCTGATAGTAATTAAAATGCGTCCATGCATTTGACAAGTATTTCCTGAGAACCTATTAGTACAGAGAACTATATTAGGACTTGAGGATGCGAAGATGAAAACATTAGACTTATTATTATTTTTTTTTAAAGGCAGCACCCATGGCAAATGGAAGTTCCTGGGCCAGGAACTGAATCCAAGCTGCAGATCCTGGATGTTTTAATCGACTGCACCTGGCCGGTGATCAAACCTATACTTACGCAGAGCTGCAGCAGTCGGCTTTTTTTTTTTTTTTTTTTTTTTTTGCTTTTTAGGGCTGCACCTGAGGCATATGTAAGTTCCCAAGCTAGGGGTCAAATCAGAGCTACAGCTGCCAGCCTATACCACAGCCATAGCAACGCAGGATCCAAGCCGCGTCTGCAACCTAACCATAGCTCAAGGCAACATAGGGTCCTTTAACCAACTGAGAAAGGTCAGGAATCGAACTGGCAGGGATCAAACTGGCATCCTCATAGATACCAGTCGGGCTCATTACCGTCGAGCCACAATGAGAACTTCCTGCAGTCAGCTTCTTAACCTCTGCATCACAGAGGGTACTCCGAAAACACTGGACTCTTATTTTCGAGAAGTTTACATACCAGGTGGTGGGAGATGTAAACCTTCATTCTCTTTTGCATTCCTTTACTTTTTAATGCATTCATTTGTTCATTCATGTATTCTTTCATTCATTCTATAAATACAGTATGTATTTATAGCATCTGTCATGATATTCTCAGTGCTAGGGATGAAGTATGATAGAAGAATGAAAACCTGTTTCCAGGAGTTCACATTGCAAAGAAGGGGGTAAGATAATAAGATGGGTTTCTTAAAATGTGGTTGACTAATATATAGCTCCAAATTATTTGCCAGTCCTTGCACGAAAGGTGAGGTCTAGGTTCCCCGCCCTCGATTTTGGCCTGGCCTTGTGATCTGCTTGACAAGTAGAAGGTGCAGAAGTAACATTCTGGCACTACCAAGGCCAAGTCCTGAGGAGCCTTGCGGTGTCCACCTGGGCTCTTGAAACCCAGGTCTGAGGGAAGCGGTACCCTATGTAAAGCATCTGACGACCCTGCAGGCTCCATGCCAGCACCATCACAGGTAGGCACGTCTGTCTACAGTCCTGGCTGAGCCCCACCTTCCAACCACCGCAGCCAGGGCACCAGGCAACCCTTCCCCCATATCTCACCCACCACCCGAGGAAATACCATGAAATGGCTCTTGCTTTCAGCCACCAGATGTGGTGGGTTGCTGTGTACAGCCATAGATAACCAGCACACAGATGACTTCTTTTTCTTTTTCCTTTTTTGTTGTCTTTTTAGGGCCGTACCTGCAGCACATGAAAGTTCCCAAGCTAGGGGTCGAATCAGTGCTGCAGCTTCCAGCCTACACCACAGCCACAACAATGCCAGAGCCGAGCCTCGTCTGCAACCTACACCACTGCTCACTGCAATATCGGATCCTTAACCTACTGAGCGAGGCCAGGGATCAAACCCACTCCTCATGGATACTAGCTGGGTTCGTTACCACTGAGCCACAATGCAAACTATACACAGATCATTTCAAATAGTGCCAACAAATTGCTACGGAGAAACAGAAACAGCTGTGACTTAGGATAGAGTGTTTGGCAGGAGAATGCATTGAGACCAGCTCTCCTGAGAAGGCCTCTCTGAGAAGGTGGCATTTAAAAAAAGTGCTGGATGGCTAAGGAGGAACCAGGTGAGTGATGATCAGGGGAAAGTATTTCAGGTCCAGGGAACAGCAAATGCACAGGCCGGACAAGGAGACAAGCCTGGTGGTTGCTGGGGGGCGGGGCAACTGGAGGATGGAGCTCAGCAGAGCCCCACACAAAGGCCGCTGTACTGAATAGTTTATGGAGGCCGTAGCACTAGGGCTACAAGATAGGGGAAGATTTTTCTAGTAGGAAGAGAGGAGCAAAGAGGTTTCCAGGCAGAGACAGCAGTCTGTGCAGACGCAGGACCCTCAGAGGCAGGCCTGGAGGTGATGAGCAGTTTGTCATTGCCAAAACCTAACAGATACAGCAGCATGGTGATTGGAGGTGGACAGGGCTGGAGAGGAAGGCAGTGGGATTTGAATTCTGTGCAAAGGAGTGTAGCATGCATGCTCTGAGGGAAAAGAAACAGCAGGAGTTCCCGTCGTGGCGCAGTGGTTAACGAATCCGACTAGGAACCATGAGGTTGCGGGTTCGATCCCTGGCCTTGCTCAGTGGGTTAAGGATCCGGCGTTGCCGTGAGCTGTGGTGTAGGTTGCAGACGCGGTTCGGATCCCCCGTTGCTGTGGCTCTGGCGTACGCCGGCTGCTACAGCTCCGATTCGACCCCTAGCCTGGGAACCTCCATATGCCGTGAGAGTGGCCCAAGAAATGGCAAAAAGACCAAAAAAAAAAAAAAGAAAAAAAACAGCAGAGCCTCTGGAGCCAAACTGCCGGGGTTCAAATCTCAGTTCTGCTGCTTGACAGCTGTGTGACCTGGAGCAGTTCACTTAACTTCTCTGTGTCCCAGTTTTCCACTTTTGGGAAATGGGTCTAAAAATAGTACCTACCTCATCAGGCTTCTTAGTATTCAACCAGTTAATGGCACACGTTTATATAAACTATATTAGCTGTCATTACTATCATTATTATTACTGTCATCATCTTCATTATTGGAAGGAACTGAAGAATTCTGGCAGAGTGTCAAGACTGGGTTTTGTGTTAGAAAGAACCGAGAACTTCAGAAAACTAAGGATAGATTTATTATATGATCTAGCAATCCCACCCCTGGGCAAATACCCAGACAAAACTATAATTCAAAAAGATACATGCGCCCCCTATGTTCATAGAAGCATAATTCACAATAGTCAAGACATGGAAACAACCTAAATGTCCATCAGCAGATGAATGGATTAAGAAAATGTGGTACATATATATAATGGAATACTACTCACCCATCAAAAAGAGTGAAATAAGAGTTCCAGTTGTGGCTCAGCAGTAACAAACCCAAATGGTACCCATGAGAATGCTGGTTAGATCCTTGGCCTCGCTTAGGGGGTTAAGTATCCAGCATTGCAGTGAGCTGTGGTGTAAGTTGAAGATGTGGCTCGGATCCTTCATTGCTGTGATTGTGCCGTAAGCTGGCAGCTGTAGCTCCAGTTCGACCCTAGCCTGGGAACTTCCATATGTTGCACATGCAGCCCTAAAAAAATTTAAAAAAACAAAATAATGCCCTTTGCAGCAACATGGATGGAACTAGGGATTCCCATATTAAGTGAAGGAAGTCAGACAGAGAAAGGAAACACTATATGATATCACTTATATGTGGAACCTAAAATATGGCACAAATGAACCCATCTACAAAACAGAAACAGACTCACAGACATAGAGAACCGGCTTGTGGTTGCCAAGGAAGAGGGATTTGGGAGATGGACAGAGTGGGAGGTTGGGGTTAGCAGATCTAAGCTATAATACCTGGAGGGGATAATCAACAGGGTCCTACTATCCAGCACAGAGAACTATATCCATTGTCCTATGATAAACCATAATGGAAACTAATATATTAAAAAAAAAAGACTGCTTCACTGAATCACTCCGCTGTACACGGAAATTAACACAACATTGTAAATCAACTATACTTCAGTTTTAAAAAAAGGAGCCCAGAGGTGGAGGTGTCGGCATGAGCTGGTTGGAAAGGGAGGCAGGGGAGCTGCAAAGGAGATGCACTTGGATGACGGTCTGGGCACTGGGGGGAACAAGAAGGAGCAGAAGCACCAGGTACTTCCCCACCTTCTAAGAATGTGAGAGATGGCACGTGCACAGCTGGATAAAACTGAGACCATGGGGCGGATGCCACCGAAATCCCAATGGAGAAAGGCTGCAACCATCCCAGTTTCCTGGCTGGCTTCTCGAAGGAGGCTGGATTTATGCTGGCTAGGAGGGTGGGCTGGGTATGGAAGGGTGGAGGTGGAGCATGAATATCCCTTCAAGGTAGAAGAACCCACTGCAGTGAGACTTCTCCTCCACCTCTGTTCAGTTCTCACAGTGAGTTAGGAAACAGACCCTTGCAGAGACGTCTTAGAGGCCATGATGCCAGGAGAAAGAGCAGGTTCTGAAAATGGAACCAGAACCCCGCTATGGGTTGACGGCATCCAGGTTTCCATGCTGACTGACAGACACAGCTCAAGGAGGACCACTGGAGTTAGATCTTGGGAACGACAGCCTGCAAATGATGGCAGCTCTACTCAGATGAGGAAAGCGGTGGAAATGCCTTCTGGAGTAGCTGCCCGCCCTGCTGGATCTGATCCATCAGTTTATGCAGATCAGGACGGGCCAGCATTGTGACCTTGCAGAGGTGGATACTGTACTGTCCTGTTTGCAGGGTCCATCTGAGGGAGACAAGGAATCTGAGCGCTTTTGTCTTCAAAGCTTGACAATCCCACGCATAAATATTCATTCCATCACTCCTGCTTTCACATTTGAATCACAAAAAGAATCAGCGCCCAAACTCCGCTCAGCCATCTGAGGCATCCAAGAGAAAAGGTGGGAAGGCTTAGGCTATGAGGGTGGTTTTTGACCTGTCTACTAATAATGAGGAGGTGGCAGAACAACAAAATTCTGTAGGGACCCCTTTACCTACCCAGCCCCCTCCCGCTGTCATTGTCATTACTATCAGTACCCTCTGTTTTCATAGCACTGTTTTGTCACTGACTTTTATTATTTTTATGTATAGTTCTATGAATTTTGTTACTCGATTTATTCATCTATTCATTTAAATTGTAATAAAATATAAAATTGATCTCTTGGGGTTATTGATAGGTCTTTTAATCCATTGTTTATAGTTTGGTTTTGCTTCATGATCCAATCTGAGAATCATTTGCCTTTAATACAAGAACCTGTGCTATTTTTCTTCATTCAGAGGAAAGGGGTGTTTGGTACTAATTTTATCTTCTTAAATCTGTCCTTCTGATTTTGTCTTTTTTTCCCCTGAAGTATAGCTGATTTATAATTTTGTACCAATTTCTGCTTTACAGCAAAGTGAACCAGTCATACATTCCCTTTCTTATATTATCTTCCATCATGGTTTACCCTAAAAGACTGGCTATGGCTCCCTGTTCTCTAGAGTAGGACCTCATTGCTTATCCATACTAAATGTAATAGTTTGCATCTAGTAATCCCAAACTCCCAGTCTATCCCACTCCCTCCCCCCGGCAACCACAAGTCTGTTCTCCATGTCTTTGAGGCTATTTCTGTTTTGTAGATAGATTCATTTGTGCTATATTGTGGGGTTTTTTTTTTTGCTTTTAGTGTTTTTGTTTTTGTTTTTGTTTTTAGGGCCAAACATGCAGCATATGAAAGTACTAGGCTAGGGGATGAATCAGAGCTACAGCTGCTGGCCTACGCCACAGCCACAGTAATGCAGGATCCGAGCCAGTCTGTGACCTACACCACAGCTCAAAGCAATGCCAGATCCTTAACCCACTGAGTGGGGCCAGGTATCAAACCCACATCCTCATGGATACAAGTTGGTTGCATTACCGCTGAGCCACAAAATGAACTCTCGTTTGTGCCATGTTTTAGACTCCACGTATAAGTGATATCATATAGTATTTGTCTTTCTCTGTCTGACTTACTTCACTTAGTATGATAATCTCTAGTTGCCTCTCTCCTTCTGTTTTTAACAATAAAATTTACCATTTGAAATATTTCTTTTTCTTTTTGTCTTTTTGTTATTTCTTTGGGCCGCTCCCGCGGCATATGGAGGTTCCCAGGCTAGGGGTTGAATCAGAGCTGTAGCCACTGGCCTATGCCAGAGCCACAGCAATGCGGGATCCAAGCCACGTCTGCAACCTACACCACAGCTTACGGCAACGCCGGATCCTTAACCCACTGAGCAAGGGCAGGGACCGAACCCGCAACCTCATGGTTCCTAGTCGGATTCGTTAACCACTGCGCCACGACAGGAACTCCTGAAATATTTCTAAATGTACCGTCCTGTGGCATTAAGTGTATCCACACTGTTGTGCAACCATCACCACGATCCATCTCCAGAACTTTTTCACCTTCCTTAACCGAACCTCTGTACCTAGGAAACAGTAACTCCTCGTGCATTCAATGGATTTTAATCATGTAAAGATTCAAACCATGTAAAGACCAGCAGCACAAGCAGGACAGAGAACAATTCCATGACCCCAAGAATTCCCTTGTGTTCCTCCTTTGCAGACACTCTCCCTCTACCTTTAACCTCTGGCCACCACTGATCTGTCCTTCCCATGGTTTTCTCTTTTCCAGAATGTCATATAAGTGGAATCACACTGTACGTAACCTTTCAAGATGGGCTTTTCACTTCTCATGATGCCTCTGAGATTCATCTGAGCTGCTGCCTGGATCGTTCCTTTTTATTGCTAAGTAGAATTCCACTGCATGGTTATACCAGTGTGTTTATCCATTCAACCGTGGAAGGACATTTAGGTTACTTTCAGTTTGGGATAAATTTGAATAGAATAGCTATAACATTTATGTACAGCTTTTGGTTTTTTTAAGGTACCCAGGAGTGGGAGTGCTGGGTCATATGAGCCACACACTGCTCACCCTACCCCTAGCCCCTGACCCAGGACCTCGCCCCCCCACCCTAGAGCATCTCTTCTCTCTTTGGATCTTTCCAGTTTTTCCATAAATGATAAATAAGTACATTAAGTATTATTATCTTACTATGCTGCCTGATACTCATTCTTCACATAATAGCTTACAGCCCAACTAGGATTATGACTTCAGACCCCGAGCAACGTCTGAAGACAGGAGGGGGTGGCTAGAGAAAGTGGCCCCATCCTCTCCCACCATTGTTTGCCCAAACGGGGAAGAAGGTCAGATGATAACACAGACTGAACTTTCTGAAGGCATGATCTTCCTCACTGTTCCATGGCTCATAAATGCTTGGGACAGATGGGGATAGGAGATGATCTGTGCTTATACTGAAAGGGCTATTTCATTTTATTTTAAATTTTTAAAATTTTATTTTTTATTAATTTATAGTTGATGTACAATGTTGTGCCAATTTCTGCTGTACAGCAAAGTGACCCTCATACATATATAGGTGTTCTTTTGTGTTAAATTATCTTCCATCATGGTCTATCCCAAGAGACTGGAGATAGTTCCCTGTTGAAAGGGCTATTTAATGATAGAAGAGCAAGACATAGGTTATGGTGTCAAAAGATCTAAATTCAAATCTGAGCTCCACTATTTATTTATTTATTTATTTATTTATTTATTTATTTATTTATTTATTTATTTATTTTTTCTAGGGCCGCTCCCGCGGCATATGGAGGTTCCCAGGCTAGGGGTCGAATTGGAGCTGTAGCCACTAGCCTACGCCAGAGCCACAGCAACGCGGGATCCGAGCCGCGTCTGCGACCTACACCACAGCTCACGGCAACGCCGGATCCTTAACCCACTGAGCAAGGGCAGGGACCGAACCCGCAACCTCATGGTTCCTAGTCGGATTCGTTAACCACTGCGCCACGACGGGAACTCCCAGCTCCACTATTTATTAACTGATCAACTTAATAAACAAACCACTTAGCTTTGCAACTGAATTTCAGCAATGTTCTAAGAGGTGCAATAAGGAACAACATCTCTTTACAAATCCTCCGTTTCAAACACGGGGCCCAGGGGAGCCACCCAGGACCCTACCATGGGACAAGTTGGCTGTGGATATAGTGATGGATGAGACAGTCAGACCCTTCATCTTTATAATCTGGATGGAGGAGGGAGGAAAAATATTATGCTACATTTCATTATATATTATTCATTGGAGAAAGTATTTTTGAAATTCAATCAGAGCAGGTGACTGTTTTGCAATAACAATAACATTACAGAATGTAGTTAGAAGATACAGGTATATAATAAAAGTGTCCAAATTAACTCAGTTCCCTACCTGGGCACCTTGAGAACCTGATCCCATTTTGTTGCTGCCAAAAAGACAGTTAGCATTTAGGAAGCACTTGACACTTGAGTCGTTTCTGCTCTTTTCCCTCTTGTTAATATTGGTGCTGTGGTTGTCCACAGTGACAAACACACTAAGTCTGCATGTGAAGAAAGCTGAACTTGGATGTAAGGAGCCTGGTAAGTACCCCTTCAAGGCTCTGGATGCTGTGCTTCTTGGGAAGAAGTCCCTTGCCCTCTCTGAGCTCAGTGTGGAGCTATAGAGGGAAGCAGGTGATGGAGGGAAGGGAACTCATCTCCTCTTCATGAACCTCCTACTTGTAGAAAAGAAAATACCAAATTCTCTGGATTTCTGGAATTTAGTTAATGATCAGTTTTCCCCATAGTAAAGCGGTCATTTCTTTAGTGTTTTGTAAAATTTGCATATGTAAGTCTTCATCAGTACTTCCTAAAATATCTCCTAAGACTAGATAAATGACATTGCAGTTCATGCTAGCTGCTTGAGGTGTGGTCCCTGAGCCGGTAGAGCAGAGCAGATAGGTTCATTCCTGTATTCCCTTTACCATGTCACGCTTATACCCTGAAGTCTCAGGTGCCTGGCCACAAAGTATCATTAGCAACACACATTTAATGGGTAGAGTCCGTGCATAAGTCACTGGGCTCTGAAATGAGGCTACGAAATGGGACAACAGATACAATTCCTCAGTGACAGTTCAGTTGGCAATAATAATGATAAGATAATGACACAGCTAACATGCCTATGTTAATATACCACACAATTTACATATAGTAACTCTCTAATCTTCCCATCAACCCCATGAGGTAGGTATTGTCACCATGCAACAGAAACTGATGCCCAGAGAGGTATCTTGAATAAGGCCACACAGCTAGAAACTAGCACAGCAAGGATTTCTCATGCTTAAAGGTAAAACACATCACACAGAGTTCTAGACACACAGAAAAGATGCTCAGCAAACCCACAGAATAGAAAGATCCAGTGATGAAATGATGATGGTAAATTCCAAACGGGATGTAAAGAAAGTAAGGGCTATGGAGTTTTATGGGGAGTAGAGCTGATCCATGGGGGATGGGGATGGGGAGGCTGCAGGGAGGAAGCAGAGATGGAACGGATCCCTACAGATGGACCAGGATGTGTGCAGGCAGAGGTGTGGGGAAGGCACTTGGGGCAAGAGAAGCAGGCATGAGAAAAGATGCAGAAGGACCCAGGCACAGTGTCTTAACCAAAGACGGAATGAAAATTTGTTTGTACATGTGAGTGTCGACCACTGAATGCCGGGCAGGGGCTGTGAGGCAGAGCACACGCTGTGGTTGGCTGGGGAAGCGCGCCGCTACACATCAGGGTGCTTAGGTATCATTATGCTGCTAAAGTGATGTGGCTTCAAGAGCAGAGAGGCTGAAGCAGGGATGTTCACTGGGGGTCTGACCTATTTCCAGGAGAAAATAATGGGAGGAATCTATGGCCAAGACACCAAAGTGTAAGCTTTGAAAGAATCCAAGTCTGCCTCTAATGTTCCGAAGCAGGCTCGTATCCACCACCTCCTCTCCCCCTCCTCTCCTGCCTGGCCCTCCTCCTCATGGCCATGCTGGCCTCCTGGAAGCTCCTAGAACACAGAAACCCAGATACAATAACTCATTGCTCCCTCATTACCTTTGGGTCACACGCGATGGTCTCACAACCCTCTCCTGGCCACTTGATTTTAAACTGCAACTTCTCTGCCAGCCCTCACAATCTCCCTTTTCTGCTTTATTTTCCTCTGTGGCAGTGAACACCTTCTAAGATTGTATGTAACTGTCTTTAAAAAAAATTTTTTTTATTTAAAAATTTTTTTAATTTTATTTTAGGGCTGCACGCGTGGCATATGGAAGTTGCCAGGCTAGGGGTCAAATTGGAGCTGCAGCTGCCAGGCTATGCCACAGCCAGAGCAATGTGGGATCCAAGCTGTGTCTGCGACCTACACCACAGCTCATGGCAATGCAGGATCCTTAACTCACTGAATGAGGCCTGGGATCGAACCCACATTTGCATGGATATCAGCTGGGTTCTTAACCTGCTGAGCCACAGCAGGAACTCCCTATAATTGCCTTTTAATGTTATTTTCTGGCCCCTCCCCTGTTTACCTGCCTTTAGAATACAAGTGATATGAAGGTCAAGATTTCTGTCTGTTTTGATCACTGCTGTATCTCCTGTGTCTAGAACAGTACCTGGCACTTAGTATACTCTCCTTATGAATGAATGAATGAATGAATGAATGAATGAATGAATGACTAAATGAGAGAATGAATTGAATAACACCAATGTGGATCTATTTATTATATTTTAAAAAATCACACAAAGTATCTTCCTTCTTGGTGAATGCCTTATCAGAGAACACAGTTGAGAATGCCTGTTGCTCAGAGCTAGTTCTCTACCAGCATCCCTGGTGAATGAGGAGTTAATAAGGCCTTAGGCCAGCTGAGGACACTTTGCCTGGCCCCATCTCCAGTTTCCCTTCAAAAAAATAAATCTGAGCTGAGATCCCATAAGAGCTTGTCAAATTTAGGACTTGACAATGTACATGGATATTTCTTTGGCACCAAAAAATGTGACAGAGTTGGAGATGATTGTGATAACATGGGGATGAAGGAAACCGAGGTGGAAGGACTGAGACATTTAAGTTTTATCCTTAAGTCATCCTGGGCTGTGCTTTCTCAAGCTCCCTTAGGGGAGAAGACTGATACAAAGTGGTGTTCTTGACCTGTGAGAGGGGAGAGGCTGGTGAAGGGATTTCATGAAAGTTGTGGGTGCCAGCAAAGAGACACAGCCCTTAAAGATTTTAAGGAAATGGCACAGATAGACCTACCAAGAAAATTGGGTTCCAGAGCTTTACTAGAAGCCAGGCAGTTCATCTACAGTTTGGGGGAGATCACTGAGGGTTCCTGCCAGGATTTCCATGTGCAGGATGATGCCCAAGGGTGTAAGGGAGCTACAGTGGTCGGCATGATAACCCGAGGTTCCCATCACAGTGAAAGCAGCTTCAAAATCTTGAAGCTGGGCTGGGGGTGGAGGAGGACAGCCCAAGGTCTGCACCAGGCAGGGCCAAGGACCCAGGGAAGATATGGCAGTGGGACAGGCACACCTCTGCTTTGCTGGCCATCGATCAGATCTGTCAACTCCAAACCAAGAAATGGAGATGCCAGCATGCACCACACATGCTCACCTTGTGATGCATTTACAGCACAGCAGAGCTTCTTGCTTCGATCCATTAATTCAGCCCCAGGAAGGGGACATGCCAGTCGGCAGAATGTCAGTGCTGGAAGGGAGCCTTGGTGATCCTACTGGGCATGTGGCATCCCCTTCTGGGACCTTCAGAGCAGAGGGTTTGAACAAGTCCTTGGGTGAAGGAACTCATTTAACTTGGATAGAGCATTCTGCCATGACTTTTTAAAAAAGAGTACCTATGAAGGCTCCCAGGACACTCAGGGACTTTGAAAGTGTGAGAAATGCCGATTGAGTGACTGCCCATTGCTCAGAACTGGAAGCTGAGGCCTGGGCCATTCATGACCTCTCCAGGGACAAAGGGCCAGCCCCAGTTCCTGTCCCCTCCATCCCTTCCAGTCATCACACATGTACGGAGCATCCACTCAGCACTAGCAGCTGTGCTGTTGTCAAAGGCAGGGGGAAGGTGTGGAAGCATTTCCACAGCCGGGGTCTTTAGGGATAATGAGAGTCTAGTATGCCTCCCTCGTCCTTAAAGGGCCCCAATCACAATGCTAAGGTCATTATTATAACCCAAGACTGCTACAGACATAAAAGATCAATAACCACATCAGGAGAGGAATGGATTTAATTTTTCCAGTTGACTGAAGGTTGAGTCAAAAGCCCTTTCACTTTAAACCCTTTTGTTGAAAATCATCCTAAACCATGGTAATTCACGCTCCTTCATCAGCCATAGTGAGCACCACCATGTGTCATGACACCAAGACTGGACACTGCACAGGAGTTGAGACCAGAGAGATCCAAGATAGTTTGAAAGAGTGCCTTTAAGATGTATTTATTCCAGGAAAACCTTGGAAACCGTACCCCCACTTTTTTTCTTTTTATGGTTGCACCTGCAGCATATGGAAGTTGCTGGTCTAGGAGTTGAACTGGAGGTACAGCTGTTGGCTACACCACAGCTACCGCAACACCGGATTCTTAACCCACTGAGTGAGGCCAGAGATCAAACTCACATCCTTACAAAGACAATGTTGGGTCCTTAACCCACTGAGCAACAATGGGAGCTCCTGTTTTTAGTTTTAATCATTCCTTTACATAAGCTGGTTTTATCATAATTTATCTCTTTCCTCTCTAAAATCAGAACGTGGCACTCTTACAGTTTGTTCAGGGTGGGCCACCTTTTGTTAAATGAGTGATGGGAAAGCAGCAAGTGCTCAGTGGACATCCAGCTGATTGAGAAGCTGGGGTCTCACACTCAGAGAACAATCCGGACATCATGAGCACTGGTACACAGAGGGCCTGTGTACTTGGCTCCCAAGTGAGACAAGGAGCAATCAGGGGCTTTGAAGGAATTGAATATCTTGCCAGATAAGTCCTGAAATCACTTTATAATTTAAGATCTGATGAGTCACAACAGTAGTATAATTCAGTATCCTTCTTATATGCCTGCTTGATTTAGGTGATGTGACAGTAGAAATCATAAGATAAGCAAATTCTATCTGAGACTAATTATTAATGTCCAGTTTCTCTACATTATCCTCTCTTCCCCACCATTAGCGATGAAACTATTTCTCACTGGTCCTCAAATTCAAATAGCTAATAAAGAAAGAGCAGTATTGGCTTATGCTCTGGACATAATGTGAATGATATAACTGTCTTCTTGTTTAACCACTGGCTAAATGATTTATTAATTCAACCTTCAATAAATATTTGAGCACTTATAGTTTTCAGGCTCTATTATAGTTACTGTGGATACATCAGTAAATAAGGACAAAAATTCTTGTACTAGACTGTAACCTCATGGAGGTTACAGTCTAGTAGAGAAAGGCAAATAAACTTCGTAAATACGTTAAATGTGAGTTATGTCACACCATACAACATAATTTCCATTCACGGGGCAAAAGAGAAAAACAGATAGAAGGGATAAACCTATTCAGAGCCTCTTCCTGATTTTATATTGGGTGCTTAACTGGGGGCCTGCCCTAGTGGATGTTAACTGAGTGATGGGCTTAGAGTGTCTATTTGGGTCACATGTCACCATGCCCTGGAAACTCTTGTCTCTAATAACATACCTCCTGTAAGTGCTTTCCTCTTTGAGTCTAGCTCCCCTACCTTGGTCTGATGTGAATTCTCAGAGGAATTACTTCAAGTTTGCATCAGATAAACATATTAAAATGTATTTTCCACTTGAAATAAAACCTAAGGTGTGTTTCATCTCAGGCTTGAAGAAGAGACTTTTTCTAGGATATGCAAATGAATGGCTAGAATTACTGGCAAGAGAGCTTGCTTATGGATTGCAATACCTATTTGGGATAATAATCTAGATGAGTCCATTTCACACTTACATTTTTTAAATCCTTGTCTGGGTGGACATAGTTAGAGGCCAATACGTGCACCAATGGGGCAATTGTTTCAGCTACTGCTGAAGTTACTTGAGTTTCCTTATTAAGCTCCATGAGGCTTCTTTTAAGATACCAGGGCACTGGACCCTTTGAATGGTTCCAAGTGCATGTGTCACGTACTCTTTGTCAATAGTTTACAGAGAAGCTAACCCTCTTTAAAATCATCTTATAGGAGTTCCCGTCATGGCGCAATGGTTAACAAATCCAACTAGGAACCATGAGGTTGCGGGTTCGGTCCCTGTGCTTGCTCAGTGGGTTAATGACCCGGCGTTGCCGTGAGCTGTGGTGTAGGTTGCAGATGCAGCTTGGATCCCACGTTGCTGTGGCTCTGGCGAAGGCCGGTGGCTACAGCTCCGATTCGACCCCTAGCCTGGGAACCTCCATATGCCGCGGGAGCGGCCCAAGAAATAGCAAAAAAAGAAGAAAAAAAAAAGAATTTATTTCAAGGCAGTAATTAAAGAAGACATCAAAAAAAAATCATCTTATATATTTCAAATCAGGAACCTATCAACAGAATGGGAAAAAGTCTCTACAAAATGCCAAAGTAAACTGTAAAGAAAGAAGTTCCTCTTTATCAACAAAGGGGCCCATGTGATTAGGCAGATAGGATACCTGGTGAAAGGGCAAGCTCGATCACCTGAGTTGGGAGCGTGGGGTAACTTATTAAATACACAGGAAGGGAGTTCCCACTGTGGCTCAGTGGAAATGAACCCGACTAGTATCCATGAGGACGTGGGCTCAATCCCTGCCCTTGCTCAGTGGGTTAAGGATCTGGCTGTGCCGTGAGCTGTGGTGTAGGTAGCAGATGGGGCTTGGATCCTGCGTTGCTGTGGCTGTGGCACAGGCCAGCAGTGGCAGCTCTGATTCAAACCCTAGCCTGGGAACTTCCATATCCTATAGGTGCAGTCCTAAAAAGCAAATAATAATAATTAAAGTAATAAAAGATTAAAAAATACACAGGAAAAGGTCCCATTTACCTTAATCTCTTAGAAGATGGGATGGAAAACTTGCTTCTTAAATTTGCTATGATGCTAAATTGGATTAGCCAGTTGGAAATAGAATTAAACATCAAAATAATACATCTGGCTTGAGGAAAAAGGATATTAAAAGGATAAAGTTCAATTAGGAAGCATATAAGTAACTCTCACAGGATGTAAAAACACACTGCCCTAGTGTAAGAAGGGGCAGGAACTGGCTTTGTCAAAGTACGGTCCAAAGGGATCATGGAGTCCCAGTGAACCAAAAACCATGTGAGCTGACAAGGCGGTGCTGCTGTTTAAACAGGGAGCCCATGTGGGGACACTAAAGAGAAATGTGGCAGTTGGGAAGGACATGGTCAGGCCCTATGATGTCCCAGCGGGAAGGCTTTTTTTGTGTGTGTGTCTTTTTGCCTTTTCTAGGGCCGCTTCCTGTGGCATATGGAGGCTCCCAGGCTAGGGGTCCAATCGGAGCTGCAGCCACCAGCCTACGCCAGAGCCACAGCAACGCGGGATCCAAGCCGCGTCTGCGACCTACACCACAGCTCACGGCAATGCAGGATTGTTAACCCACTGAGCAAGGCCAGGGATCGAACCCGCAACCTCATGGTTCCTAGTCGGATTCGTTAACCACTGAGCCACAACGGGAACTCCGGCTTTATTTTTTTTTTTTTCATTAAAAAAAATTTTTTTTTTTATTGTTATTTCCCCAATACAATTTTTTTCCTACTCTACAACATGGTGACCCAGTTACACATACATGTATACATTCTTTTTGCTCCCATTATTATGCTCTATTGTAAGTGACTAGACATAGTTCTCAGTGCTACACAGCAGGATCTCATTGCTAATCCAAGTGGGAAGGCTTTATGATCACTGTGCTGCTCACTCCTGCAACTCACACGTGAAATTTGAAAAGGTTCAGAAAAATCATTAAAGGTGGGGGAGTAAATCTTATGGTGAAAGATTAACAGACTGGGTGTATTTAACCTTGAAAGGAATACCCAAGGAAATTCCTCTGTCACTGTACTTGATCTAATGTTTTGAGTGTCTGTCCCCATCACCAGATATGAGACCAGGACTGTTTAAATACCTCTCCAAAACCTTATAGGTACGGTTCCATGAAATAAGGGAACACACAAAATACTAAAATCATATTTGCTGTTTATCATTTAGTACATGCCCTGCATTTTTATTTGCTAGATCTGGCAACCCTACTCATGGGGTAACTGGTAAACCATCCAATAAATATTGTTGAATTAATTGCTATTATGTATTAGGTAATACGCTAAGTGCAGAGAACAGGAAGACTTAAGTGAAAAGCCAAGAAGCTGATACGAGAGAGGACTTACTTAATCTAAGGAACTGAAAAGTGGCAGGACTCTGCTAGGAGAATCCAGGTTGAATGGGGAAGGAGGGGGTTTCCAAAGGGTGGGTGGGGTTTGGGGAGAGATCCTGAGATAAAGCACAACTGGTACAGCTGGCAGATAGAGAGGTATGAGCAGAGGGGGGTGGGTACCAGCCAAATGGCAGGAAACCACACATCGTGCAGGGTCCCTGTGCAGACAAGGAAAACAGAAACCTCCAGACTGACAGGAAACCATACATTTGGGGTGATAAGTGTCCCAGAGTGAATCTCCAGTGGTTGGAATGTAACCCATTGCTCATTATGCTGTCATTACAATAAAATTAGCCTCGCAGATCAGAAGTACCCATCATGCATCGATGCCATGACACTTCCGATCAAGGCTAAATAAGGACAAAAATTCCTCTTCCCTTTGGGAAAGTGGAGCTAAAATGAAAATCAGGGAATATGCCCCCAACCCCCTTTCTCCCAAGGAATATTCTGTCCATTCATTTGGAGGTCCCTCATAACTAGTGTGCCAAAGAAACGCAGGGCAGCTGCTCATCTGTCTGCCGGCCTCCCCTCTGGGGGCGTATTTCTCACTTAAATAAATCCTCACTTGACTTTCTCAGTTTCTATCTTGTTTCTGAATTCCTTCTGCGATGAGACAAGAACCTTTTGGCAGGAACACAACTATTGGTCTTTCTTATCCCCCCGGCCTCTAGGCCTTAGCCATGGACAGCCTGGCAGCTGTTGGGACAGACAGGCACAGACTGTGTGATTGAACTCAACTCAACGCCACAGAAAGGTGAGATAGAGCATGTTTGCACAGAGCTATTCTGATCTTCCCACACTGTGTTCCATTTAGCGGTTTATGGTAAGTATTTAGGGTCTATCTACCGAATAAATATGTGAAGAGTAGATAGACCGAAATTGATGAAACTGATTATTTAAAGGCCTCCATCACATCAGGGTTACATCACAGAGATAGACAAGCTAAGGGGCGCTAACACAGTGCGTGCTAAGTGTGAACTGGCCAGTGGAGACCCTAAATGGTGTAGAAAATGGGAAGAGAGCTCCCTGGCTTAGAAACTGAGAAGAGGACCATTGGGTCTCAGGTCTTCTTGGCCCCACATCTAACTTGACATTCTGGGAATTTTCTAAATGGCAAGGGATGACTGGGGAGCACTGAAGTACTTCCTTCATTGGCGGAGAAATGATGATACAGAGTAGCAGCTATTTATAACAATAAGAACATAATTTATATTGCTAAATACTCTAGTCAAAATGGCATTAATGGTAAATGTAGGAATGTCATCAATTCTCTGATTTCGTCACTAATTCACAGTGCAGGGAGTTAGTTCTCTGGTATCTAGTGGTTAGGATTTGGTGCTTTCACCGCTGTGGCCTGGGTTCAGTCTCTGATCTGGGAACTGAGATCCCACATCAAGCTGCTGCATGTCATGGTCAAATAATAATAATAATAATAATAGTAGTAGTAGTAGTAGTTGTAGTACTAGTAGTAGTTAGCAGTGTAGCTAAGCTAAAGATCTTTTCTATACCTCTAAGAGACCCTGAGTTAGGTTCACTCTTGGGAGTCTGACAACTCTTGTGCAACACAGATTATGCATGGAGGAAAGGCTTTAACAGGAACGTCTGTAACCTGTCCACTCCTGTAAGAAACTGTTTGGGGTAGGGCCCCGTTGCCCAAGGAGATGATATATGAGGTAACTGTCTTTGATCACAGTGATGGGCGACATAGATTTAGAAACATCCAGTGAGCTCTTATTCTGTTACCTAGAAGGATGCTCAGTGCTTTCTCTCCAAAGCCCCTCAGGATGGCTGCAAGGTGGTCCTGGGACCTGCAGCCTGTGGGAAGTACCCTCCTTCCAGGCATCCCTGGTTCCAGAGCAATTTTCAGGGAGTCCAAGCACTGCAGAGTGATGACACCTCCATCCTTCCCTGGACACCATTCCAGCCCTGACAGCGTACTGGTCCTCTCTGCCGGCTCCCCTCCCCATCTCGCTGAAATAGATAAGTACAGGAAGTGGGGAGGGTGGAGGGAGGACCACATGGTGGGTCTAGAGTGGATTAGGAGCACTTTGTCTATGGCTTTCCAGGCACATGTTAATCATCTCCCAGAAACAGCATGGGCTTTGTGAGACGGATTTAGGCACAAACCCTGGGTCTGCCACAGGATCCAAGCATTAGGGCCCAAATTAGTATGCGTGGGGCGTATAATTCTAAGTACTGTGTGGTAAATATACAGGATTACATGTCTTTAATCAGCACAACAGTTAGAGTGTAGGTAACGTTTTCACCCCCATTTTATAATTAGGAAACTGAGGCACCAGAGGGGTTTGGCAACCCAGCCGCAGCACAAACTTTCCAGCAGCTGAGTCTGAGTTTTCACTTCCGTAAAGCAGAGGTAGCATCTGCTGAAAAGGTCTGGGAGAGAAGTAAAGGAGACAGAGAAGGTACAGCTTCTAGCCCAGGAGGGCCACCCACGGTCACAGATGGATGGCCCACTCTGAGACTATAACTCCTGATGTGGTTTTCTAGGGTGATTCCATGGATGATGGCCACGGTTGCTAACATTGCAAAGGAACACCTCATACAAAGATTCATTTATTTCTGGCCCTGGAAAGGCAATCTTTAATAGTCAGGCTCTGACCTATGAACACATTGTCCTCAATAGTTCATTTATACGTCAGCTGTTCAGAAACAGAAATACATTTCTCCAGAGAGAGAATACTCTAAAGGGTTAGCTCATTAAAGGCAATTTCATCCATAAGAGAGCAGAACTTTAGTGTTAATATAATTAACTTCTGTTCTCGGAATATTCATTCACTTAACACCCTTCTATGATGTACAAGGCTCTATCCCAGGAGCTGAGTGACAGAGTTATTGAAAACATTTCTGTTGCCTCAAGGAGCTTACAGTGCAGTGAAGGAAATGGGCATCTAATCAATGACTCTAGCGAAGGGTGACAGAGGTGGGTTCTGGCTGCTGTCAGAGGACAGGGGTGGGGTATCTGGGACTGGGGCAGGAGATGCTGATGAAGCTGCAGAGGAAGGGGAAGGGAATTCACTGCTTGGGGTCAGGGCTGGCCTCATGCTTCCCCTTCTATACTCACTCGCCACTTCCTGGGCCCTGCTGCTTTTCTAAGCTCCCTGCCAGGGCATCCAAACCTGACAGTCCCTGTTTTTCTATGTGATCCATGACCACAAAAATCAAAAGCCCCATTTTTTTTCCATCCAAAGGGACCACATCTAGGTGTCAAGAGGGAGACAATCTAAAGAAAAGTCTCACAAATTTGTGATTAAACCATTACTCAATGTCCCCAAGGTTTCAGCATTTTTTTTTTTTTCTTTTAGGGCCACACCCATGGCATATGGAAGTTCCTAGGCTAGGGGTCGAATGGGAGCTACAGCTGCTGGCCTAGGCCACAGCCACAGCAACTCGGGATCCGAGGCTCATCTGCAATCTACACCACAGCTCTTAGCAATGACAGATCCTGGATCCTTAACCCACCGAGAGAGGCCAGGAATCGAACCCATGTCCTCATGGATACTAGTCAGATTTGTTTCCACTGAGCCACAAAGGAACTCCCAAGATTTTTTCAGCATTTTAAGAAGCAGATAGTTTAAAATTTTTTAGTTTTTTATATCAATGTTTAAACTAGAAGTATGACTGCACGAGGGCATTCCAAGGTAGTAGCGGTCATGTGGACCCATCGTCCTGCTTACCAACTGCCCAGGGACCATTTTCTTTCAGGGCCTCCTCCTTTATCACTGAACCAGGCATCTGTCCTTCAGATGCTGCAAGAATGCTGAGCTGTTCTTTTTATATGTTCACAGAAGCCCATGGGAAGCCCCAGTACCACTGAGGGAGGGGGAGTGCTGGAGGAGTGGCCGCTTGTCTGGGTCATTTGTAACCCAGAGGGACCATCCTGGGCATACTGGATAGTGTGGGATTTCATGGTGCTTCAAGCCGAAAACTGAGGATGCATCATGAAGGCGTTTCAGGAGAGGCTGGTAAAGTGTCCAGCTTCCCAACATCCAATACTTCCTGGCCCCACTTGTGTCGCCGACACCACACCGTGGCACAGAGACCCCCGCACTGCTGTGAGCTGTGTCTGGCTGTACTGCCCCAAGCAGAGGACCAGGGTGACAATTACATGATTTACTTAAAACCCTCTTTTCGACGACTCAGGATTGAGAGGGGAGATTGTAATTTTACCTCCAGGGGAAGCTCTGAAGTCCTGAGGGAAGGTGACAAGGTGAGGGGTGCAGGAGAGAAGTGAGTCCTCCCAGCTGTGGTGACTGGGGAAGACAGTGCCCCTTGCTCTGTGTATTGCAGCTCCTGAATGAATAGGACAGGCTGTTTCCAAATAAATCAGTCTCATCATGTGAGATCTTAGTGTTCATTTATTTCCTTGTGTGTGTTGATCATTTTGCGTACTTTACCTGGTGGATCACTCTTTCATGCTTGTTTGCTCTTGATTCCAGGTCTTCTGAATATTGATACATTGATGGTTACACCTGACCTCAAGCCTACAGATGCCCACATGTCCCGTGAACTGTTATTTATGGTTGTCAGACTATCAAGAATCAAGCTATGCTGCCCATGCTGTTTGGACGCCAAATACACCCAAATCTAGTCAGACCTATTGGTGACTTTACACATCAGAGCCTGATTCACACCCCAGTAGCTGGTGCTCTGGGAGCCGGTGTCAGCTTTGACTCTGCCTCCATCCTCGCTTGAACCTTCTCAGCCTCCTCCATCGGCATCAGAGGGTTAAAGCAACTGTGCTGGCAGCCACCTCTTCTCATCAGCAACCTGGAATCACTGCTGTGCTGAAGGCTGCATTGCTCTCCAGCGTTTGAATATCAATTTGCATAATGAAGCAGGTGAGAGCGCTTCTTGCCCGTTCAGGCAGCCCTGATTGGCAGAGAGAAAGGGATTTGGCCATAATTGGCCGCAATTAATTTGACGCGCTTTTATAAGGAGAAAAAGGAAAAGCAGAAATTGCTCCGCGTGTCCAGTCAAAGCCGCATCTGCACCCTCTGGTATTTGCTTGCTTGCAGTGATGGGTGGGTGTGCCACGGAAAGGCACTTAAGTGGATAACCTTGTGTGCTCAAGTCCTTTTTTTCCCCCAGGAGCAAGAAGAGGCTCACTCCCCAGCGGTGCCTCTGCCCAGGAGGTCCAAGGCTGCAGCATCCTTCCTAACCAATGCTGTTTGCCATCTTGTTCAATTTGTACTTGAGGTCACTAGGAGACATCATTAGACATCACAGCATCCTTTCCTCAGTACCAGGATGACACCTAGCTCAACGTCTCTTTTGTACTCGGTCCAATAAAGGCCAAGTCTCCAGCTGTCTCAGGATTTCAGGATTGCTGGCAGGAAACGGAACTGCCTTATACTTAACTCAGAACCTGCTGCACTGCTAGTGACAAGCTGGGAGATGTGTGAGGAAGTTTAAGGAATGAAGAATTTCGCATGTGTAATATCAAGGCAGTTTGTATATTTAAGCTACTCACGGCTCCCTTGCCACAAGCACTTCAGAAACAGTTCAGTGAATATTGTTTTTGCTTTAGTTCCCTCCTAAGAGAAGGATGATGGTAGTGGTGGGAGTGGGGGTGTGGGGGGGTGGGGAGTAGGGTGCATTTCTCTCCTCTCCAAATTTCCTCTTTCCTGAGAGTGGTATCTTTCCCTTTCTGTCTGGATTAAAGTACATATGCTGGTTATCTCCCAGAAGAGAGAAAACATGGCGCCCAACAACATCCACTGTCTCTTTGATTCTTTTATCCAGTCAGCTCTTGCTATGTGGTTCTTAAATGTAGGTAGGGCTATGAGTTCCGAAACAAAGACTCCTTGGATCTTTCTAGATTCAAGTGAACAAAAGTCTCTTCCAGGTTCCTGAGCATTCCCAGCTGTGTAGAGTGTGGTCTACCTGCTCTCCATGGGTCAGTGGGGATCCATAATTACTCCCTCGAGGATCTGAGAAGCCAGGCCAGAGAGGGTCCCATGACAGAAGGCTTGACTGGATTCTGCCGCCTCAGGCCCATGCCTTTGGAAGTGTCCATGCAAAGGTGATATGGGGCTATGGCAGTGCAGAGTCAGTGCTCCCTGGATCAAATCCTAATGCCCTTCCTTCCTAGTTGGGACTCCAGTGAGTTTGCTTAACCCTTCAACGGCTCTGCTCCTCTACAGAAAGGCATTGATACTCTCTGTCACCAACGGCGGCACCAGGATTAAAAGTAGCAGCAGAGATGAAGAGTCTACCAACAGTCAGAGTACATGTTCATTAAATAGTACAATCATGGTTCAATAATACGAGCCAGGCCCTCAGGGCCACAGGAATCCCAGCCGCTATCAGCTGGCCGAGGAATACAACCCCAAGTGAAGCCAACTCTCACAGCCTGTACCCAAGCTCTTCTCTCCCATCCTCTGGGGGGCCTGGTGTGGAAGACAGTGAGGAGGAGGAGCCAGAAGGAAGGAAAGCACCCACCGGGTGCTCTGGTGACCCAGCACTGATGCTCTCTAGGCTTGACCGCTGAGCACAGCAGGCTCTTCTCCCAGGCAGGCAAGTTCATGGGTTCTCTGAGAGCCTCTCAGTGAGAACCGAGGCCTCAACACCCCAGAGGCAGCTGGTTGTTTAATTAGACCCTTTAGCTCCTCCACAGGGTGCCACCCCATCTAGCGTATTTCTGGTTGGGCTGCATTTTTCTTTTTTTTTTTTTAAATCATTTATTTATATATATATTTTTTTTTCTACTGTATAGCGTGGTGACTCAGTTACACTTACATGTATACATTCTTTTTTCTCACATTACGTGTTCCATCATAAGTGACTAGACAGTGTTCCCAGTGCTACGCAGCAGGATCCCACTGCTAATCCATCCCGAAGGCAACATTCTGCATCTATTTACCTCAAGCTCCCAGTACCTCCCACTCCCTCTCCTTCCCCCTTGGCAACCACAAGTCTATTCTCCAAGTCCATGCACCCGCATGTTCATTGCAATACTATTTACAATAGCAAAGACATGGAATCAACCCAAATGTCTACTGATAGATGACTGGATTAGGAAGATGTGGTGTATATATACACAATGGAATACTACTCAGCCATAAAAAAAGAACAAAATAATGCCGTTTGCAGCAACATGGATGGAACTAGAGACTCTCATCCTGAGTGAAGTAAGTCAGAAAGAGAAAGACAAATACCGTATGATATCACATATATCTGGAATATAATATATGGCACAAAGGAACCTTTCCATGGAATCATGGACTTGGGCTGCCTTTTTCGGAGCAGGAAGCCCTGTGGTCAGGTGCCTTTAACATCACCTTCCTCCACTCCTGGGGCATGTGGTTTAACGTGGACTTGAGGGAAGCAGACCTCACCTGCTGTCACTAGAAGTCTGGCCCAACCACCAGGGCCTCTGGCCAAGACCTGTCACCTTGGTCTTTTCAGGTTTGGGTCAACTGCCAGCTACAGGGGCAAATCCCAAGCTCTCCCAGTGACCCTCTCAAAGCCCCTTCGGTAGTTCTCAGGGGAGTGGGAGAAAAGCGGCAGAGGCGGGGGGCACAGCCCTCCAATAACTACCCCCTGAGTAGATTCCTCTCTCAGCCCTTTATGTGTGTCTGCTTTTCTGGCTGCACACTTGCAGATCCCACTCAGGCGGCAGCTCTCACCATCTGTACTTTTATTTCCAGCTGGATGGACAGAGTCCTATTTAGTTGAAAGGCTTCCACTTTACCTGGCCCCTCCCCGGGCGCCCACTCTTTCCAATGTCCTCCTTGCAGACAAGTCTACATGGACAGACTAACCCGAGACCCCGATCTTCCTCCTCCTGACTCTGCCTCCTGACAGTCTGAGCTGCACGCACCTCGGGGACCCTCCACGCAGGCTGGACTCAGGATCACACTGGCCTGGAGCCACTGCTGATGCTCTGAAACTGAGCCACCTGCCCAAATGGGGCTGGATGAAGTTGCCAGAGGAAATGTCTGAGGCTATGGTGCCTGCAGAGCAAGTGTGGTCTGCTCCAGCCTAGCCTCAGGCACACTCAGCCCCCCACCCCTCCACTGCCCTTCGGGCTCTAGCACATGCCCCGCTATGCAGAAAGCTTCCCAAAATACAACAGAGTCGCACACGGCCCACTGAGGCCCTGGTCCACCCTCGCCATCATTATAGCGGAGCAGGCCCCGGAAGGGTCAACAGACCAAAACGTTCAAAAAGCCCAGAGCCAGCCCAGGCTACAATTTCACTGTGAATACAATTCTGACCTCTCTAAAACTTGATTCATTTTAGACCTGATGCCTTTGGCCACATATAAATTTTCATGGCTGCATTAATTTGTCTCAAAGGACTTGAACTTCGTGGCCCAGAAGTGAAACACTAATTCTTAATAAATCCTCAACGTACAAGCCAAGATTTCATCCGCGTGCAAAAGCTGAACCCCCCTTGTACTGAAACACTTATTTCTAATTTTGTGTTTAACCGGAGAGGGAACAGGATGTTGAGGCAGTCTTACTTTCTTTTGATGTCAGTAAACTTCAGAATGAGGCAACTGCTTTTAGCTGTTCAGTTAGCTGAATGCAACAGCTCCCCCCTCCTCCTGAACTAGAGACCTGACCAGAAGTGGCGTCTCACGTCCGTGGGGGTCCCCTGAGCCACTCGCTCCTCCCAGCCTGGAGGAGAGAGCCTGACCCACAGAGGCCTGCCATGGAAGCCAGAGATAAAGTCAATGATCTGACCAGTTCAAGGAAGTGCTTGTTCACTGCTTCCTCCCACTGCCAGAGCACCCAGAGCTTAAGTACTACACGGGGTGTCCTATGCTGTGATTTTTGTTAATAAAATTGTTTGTTGTCTATTGCTGGCTTTCATTTGGGGCCCAGTACAATTCAATTCAGGTGAGGAAATTTTGAATTCACTCTAATGCTAATTTGCATAGCAGCAATTTAAAAAAAAAAATGTCATGGCTTCAGGAAGGCTTCTATCCCTCTGATATTTTGCAGAGCACCAGCTTTCCTTATTTTTATTTTTATTTTTATTTTTTTTCCTGGTTGTACTCGTGGCATATGGAGTTCCCAGGCCAGGGACTGAATCCCAGCCGCAGCTGTGACCTACACCACAGCTGTGGCAATGCCGGATCCTTAACCCATTGTACCACAGTGGGAACTCCAGGACCACTTTTCTAGATTTTTTTTTTTCTTTTTCCCTTATTCCCTTAATTCTTCTTTCTCTTTCCTTTCTTTTCTTTCCTTCCTTCTTCCTTCGTTTCACAAAAAGATGGTTCCACTAATATCAGCAGAATGAGGAAAACCTTTCTTCTTTTTCCAGGTAAAGGCAACCTTCCTCAGATCAATTTTGTAAAAGGTAAGTTCTATATACTTGGGGAGCTTGTGTTCCTTATGTAGCTTTGTTAAGTGTTAATTCCTAATTACCTAGCTCTCTTGTTATCATTATGTAGTTTTGGCGGATGGAAACATACATCTCCCTCTCTCTCTCTCTCTCTCTGTCATCTATCTATCTTCATCTAATATCTATCTACCTACCTTTCTATTATCTATCTATCTACCTATCTATCTATCCTATCATCTATCTATCCACACACATACATATCTGAGTGTGTACTCCTGTGTCACAGGAAGATATATTCATCTACGCAAAGAGAAAGGATACCTGTAGGCCTTTGATGAGAAAAGTATCACCTGTGCCTGATGATCAAATAATGTCCCTTGCAGTTCTGTGATTTGAACAGCACAGCGAAATCCAGAATATAAGAAGAGCGCATTAATAATATTTTGCCCAGGAGAGTTGTGAAAATGATACATCTCACAAAAGCATGTCCTCAATCCCCTTGACAATGACGTTCTTGCTCAGAGGTCTAGAAGAAGGTTGTGTGGGGAGTGTGCACACAGATAACACGCTACATACTGTGAGAAACTGGCAGTAATCAGGCTCAAGGACAGAGCAAAAGGGAGCCTGCGGTGACACGCAGGTTTTTTATTGTCTCCCTAAAATTAACCAGCAGGGAGAAGACTCCCTCTGGGTGTAAACCATGTCTCTGCAAATCTTCAGGGTGACGCAGATCTGTTCTCCCAAGCAAAGGAGATTAGCAGGAAGAGGACTAAAGCAGATTCCACTGTCGGAAACACCCGCTTTGGAAGGACAGGGCTGGGGGCTGACAGAGGAGACAGAGATGCATAGGCGAGTAGAAGAAGCTCCGAGGTTTGCAGGGGCCAGAAGCTGAGAGTGCCAGTTACAGGAAGGGCATCTCGGCCCTGGGTTAGTTTTCTGTGGCAGTCCAAAACAAATCTCATAGCTTGAACTGACACAGATTTATTCTCACACTGGTCTGGAGGGTGGAAGTCCAAAATCAAGGGGCCCGGGGAGCTGTGCTTCCTCGGAGGGTCCAGGGTAGAATCTACTCCTTGTCTTTTCCAGCTCCTGGTGGCCCCAGGTGTTTCTGTGTCTGCAACATTCCAGTCTCAGCGTCTTCCTTCTCCTGGCCTCCTCTTCTGTGCCAGCTCTTGTTCTGCCTTTCTCTTCTTCTTCTTTTTAGAATCTTAAAGTTTCACTGAAGTATAGCTGATTTACAAAATTATGTTAATTTATGCAATACAACTACATGATTCAGTTACACACTACACATATCCATTCTTTTCCAGATTCTTTTGCCATAAATGTTGTCACAGAATATTGTGTAGAGTTCCCTGTGCTATACAGCAGGTTCCCATTGGCCATCTTTTCCATATGCAATAGTGTGCATGTGCCAGTCCCAAACTCCTTATCCATCCCATCCTCTACCTGACCCCTTTGGTGACCATGAGTTTGTTTTCAAAGTCTGTGAGTCTGTTTCTGTTTTGTAAAAATGTCTTTCTCCTGTAAGGACACCTGCTGGATTTAGCAGCAATCCAGGATGATTGTAACTTGAGATCCCTAACTTAATTACAACTACGAAGATCTTTTTTTTTTTTTCCCCCCAGATAAAATCAACATTCACAGGGTCCATGGATTAGGACGTGGGTGTATCTTTCGGGGACAACCCTTTGCCCTCCCTCAGAGCCCTGACAGTCTAGCAGAGATGGGAGGTAAGGAATCCTAGGTGGGAACTCATAGAAGGTCAGGAAGTAGGTGGTCATTTAAGAAGAGGGCAGAGTGAAGCCTGATGCTGACAATAGGACCAGGCTAAAGAGAGAAAGGGGAGAGTGGGATCCCCTCAGGAGCCCGGCAATCAACACCAGAACACACTGGGAGGGTGACCACTGCTAAGGGCCACGAGGTGTCTCAAGGCAGCCAGTCAAGAATGGACTTGGGAATTAGCATTCAAGGGGGGTCAGCTGGGGGCCATAAGAGAATGGACCGTAACGGAGTGTATTCTCAAATAAACTTAGAGAAGTGAAGAGAGCTGACCCCAGGACTTTGTTCTGGATCCGTCTGGATGGAGACCTCACTGATAGGAATGAGGGGGCTCAATACTGGGGGTGGTGGTCCATGGAGAGTGTCAGATTGGTTAAGCTAATTGGGAGACAAAGGGGCAGACATCCCTTCCCGCATCCATGCATGTCCTTTACTCCCAGGGCTTGGGGAGTTTTTGTCTTGTCACTTCCTCCAGAACTGCTCTTGACCAGCTGTTACAAAAGGACCAGATGCCTGACAGCTCCAGGGGACCCCACACAAGGAACCATTCCCTTATTTTGCTCAGTTACCTGGAGGCCCAGGCCAGGCTCTCATTTTTAGCTCCCTGGCTAGTTGGTCATGCCTGCTGTGTTCATAGTGACCTATTCTTAGCTCAGTATTCCATGATCTGACCAAGTGGTCTGGGCCAGGCCCAGGATGTAACAGCTCAGGCTTGAGGTCAGCTGTTTCCCACTGGTTTGGGGCCCAAAGTTAATAGGGCGAGGGAGCCCCATTTGTACAGTGGAAAGCATGGCCCATTTCCTCATCCATGCTCAAATGCCATCCAAGCATCACACAGCCTTGTAGTTGTGGTGTCAATATGCTGATCAATGGGCTGGTTTTCTTCCAGAACGCACACTAACGCATTTGTTTGCATGCAGATTTAAAAGTCATACACTGCTACCTGCTGAAAAGATCTGAGGCAGCTTCCAGACCCTCCAGACCATAAGCAACTTCTCAGAAACTCAGAATAATCATTATCTAGAAGAGCCACCGGATCCTCACTTAGTGTTTAGAAGGCTGTCCTGATTGCACCTTTAATGGTGCAGGCAGAGACGTCTGCCCTCATTACCTACATAAGCACCTTTTTGACATTTAAAGTTAATAAAGTTCTTGTGGTTCCTTGAGGGAAAGAACTGCAAAATATAATCCGGAGGGAATGTCATACTGGTGGCAGGGACGTGTGGGGCAGGATGCAGCCAGATACCCTTGGGAGCCCAACGGCCAGAGGGCAGCCTCTAGTGACCTTGGCAGCCTGCCTCCCTGGAGGCCTCCTGCACCCCCTGACTCTATACCTGATTCCTCTCTCTCCTGCTACCACCCCCTCCCACCCAACAGTGGCTTAAAGCTCACAGTCACAATAGGCCCAGGCTCACGTCAATTTGTGTGCCATTAGCCTGCCCAAGTCCAGGAAATGACCATTCTTCTCTGTTCAGAGTAATGCCTCTGAAGGACTTACTAAATAAAGGGCAAAGATTAAAATACTGCCTAATCATTTTGGATCAGTTAATCAGAGAGCCACTTTTTAATAGAGGAAAAGGATCTCACTTGCTAAACTTCAGGAAAGTAGATGGGCAGGTTAGGAAGAGAGAGAATTAACTGGAAAAGCACTGGTATCTGAACAGTGTGGCACACTGTCGAGGGGCTATTAGCCAGCCAGGAACATCAGAAGGGCAAATTACTTAACCTCTCCAAGCTTCAATTTCCTCATCTACAAATGAAGGTATTAAAAGCACCATTACATAAGATAATCTCTGCAATGTTTTTGGCATAATGCCTGGCTCCTGAGAGCTGAAAAAAATGTTCAAAGAGATATTGTTGAAGTTATACGAATAATAATAATAACTGTTATTATTATCATTATCAGTAGTAGTTGCAGAAGTAAGAATAGCAGTCTTGGTAGGGGCGGTGTACTGGGTCTTGAGGAGGGTTAGGTTAAGTGGAACCAATACTGAAGGTCATTAAAGGAGAGGGTAGGGGATTAAATGAGAAAGGGAAGGGGCAGGGGTGCCGGTAACCAGTCCTCAGCTATGGCATAACTCTGTGTGGGGTTAGCTCTAAGGGGGACATCCTGGCGAAGTGAGATTTCGAGCCAAACACACAGATGCTCAAATATTGGCTCTGTCACTTGATCATGTGTGACTTTAGGGAATCACTTCCCAGAATCTCAGTGCCCTTCTTTGGAAAATGGGAATAACCATACCTGTATGGGGATTACTCATATAACATAGATAACATAGTTAATGCACCCAGTGCCCAGAAAGCATGTCCCCTCCTCCGCCCGGCAAGGCTGGTTTCCCTCCGTACTGTGGTTGCGAGACTATGCAATGAGAAATCTCTCTGGAGAGCTGAGGATATGGGAATTAGCATCGTGGCCTCTTTGTTAGGAGAAGAAAGATGTCACTAGCTTCCTTATATCCTCCTCCCTTTGATGGAGATGATGGGATGTACAGTAGGGCTGCTAAATGTTAGAACTGGCACCCATATTTAGTGATAGCATGTAGTGGGATCTTTCTGAATTCACTGATATAATGTGTTATGGCAAGATGGAAGCCATCCAGTAACAAGGAGCCCCAAGATAGGATTTCATGGAAATTTAACTCTGAACATTCTGATTCTGTATCCTAACAAATATGAGATTTGGGAACCATTTTCCTGCCATAAAGTGGAAGGTAATTTCTTAAAATATAGAAATTTAGTGACTACAAATATCTTCCCATCATCATTCCAAAATATTTATCATTTGGTCTGGGTTACACCGAAGATACGTCATCTGTGACAGTCAAAACAAGTCTAGAAATCCTTCTGCACTTTAAATGTTACCTTCCTGGATGAAAATTTAATCACACTGAAAAAAAGTGTCTTCAAAATCACTTCATTTCTATTCTCAATGCTATTGCTTTGACGACTTTATTATTTTCTTTTTCTAAATTCGCAGAATCCACCTCCTCTCATACAAAATCATTCCCAAGACATAGTTCTCTTTAGGTGTTGTGAAGTAAAACTAATACAAAATTTGACATTTGAAATGCACTTTCTGAAAACTCTGATTTAGAGTACTGTTCCTGACACTGATATGCAGTTGCGTGTCATGGGTTCCTTCAATGTTTCCTGTAATTATGTAAATTATGTTGACATTTTCTGGTAGGATGCTTACAATTTACTATTTTGTCGTTTGTGCAGTTTTGAAATGTATCAGATAACCATTTTCAAATTAAACAGCTGTTAAAGGGTTCTTGCTCTCTGGCTGATGTCTTTGCCTATAATGCTTAGTCCACAGCTCTGCGCAAGAGACTCTTAGGGAAATACACCCACTCTCCCTCTCTTCTCATAGGCTTTTTATAAAAATGATAACCAAGGTATGGTCGCTGACCTTGTGGAGCTCATGGTCAAATAGAGAGAGATACAGTCAGATACAGGTCTGCAGATTACAACGAGGGAGCCAAGCGTTTTAATACATGTGTGAATGCACGTCACAACAGAGGAGAGAATGGCTAACATCTCAGATGAGCCCAGATGAGAAGGCTTTACAAACAGTGTGACCTCTCGTCTGTGTCTTGCAGTTTCAGTAGGAGTTTGGTGAGTGAAGAAGTGGGGCAGAAGCAGAGGCACATTGTTGGGAAGGATAAGGAGGCGAGGGTGCAGAGGACATAGGATGCAAGAGTCTACGCGTTAGCTAATGAGAACTGCAATGGGAAGCATTTGTAAAAGCTCTGCAAGCTACATCTGGAAAAAAATCACTTTCTTCTATCATCAAGGGAGCCACTGAAGTTCTTTAAGCAAAGATGGGATCCAACTTTTCTGAACATAACCAACATGGTGTGGAGAACAGACAAGGGCATGGCCTCTGTGGTTCAGGCAGCCTAGAATGATATGTTCTTTCACAACCACCAGAGGGAAAACAATCTCCCTCCATCTCGATTACGCTTAGTTCAAGTAGAAAATCACTCAGTCGTTGCTGGGTGGCCACTGAGAGGATGAGAAAGATAAATACAGCGTCCTAAGCAATTTCTAGAGACGTTGGAAGGAAACGACGTGATAAATGTGGCAGATCCATGGCCGACCAGCCCGGAGTCCCTGGTAGGCCTGTGGACCACCAGCCCTGGACCATGTTATGGACCGTACGGCCATGTGGTCCCACCACACTCTGTGTGGAGACACGATTCACCACACCTCTGCCACTTCCTGAGGTGAGGGCACAGTCCTCCATACCTCTGACAGGCCCACGTGGGGGGACACTGTCTATCACACTTCTGCCACATCCCTGTCCTGGTAGGGGCATGGCCCACCTCGGCTATGCCGCATCCATGTATGGAGCCCTGAGGAAGGCGGCTGTTCTCAGCCCCGGCTACAGAAATAGACACAACAAGTAGTTGTAGAAGACGGGGGAAGGGAAATGTCTGATTCACAGTTTTCTGGGAGGACGGTAATGATGAAGGAGGTTGACAAAAGAACAATGAGAAATGTTTAAAACGAATGAAGTGACAAATGGATGAATATATATCTA
Source organism: Phacochoerus africanus (assembly GCF_016906955.1). NCBI lineage: Eukaryota > Metazoa > Chordata > Mammalia > Artiodactyla > Suidae > Phacochoerus > Phacochoerus africanus. Next base: position 62,630,155 of record NC_062550.1, on the reverse strand, counting down.
AATACATGATAAATCATGAGTTAAAGAAAGTTTTTTTAAGAGCTTAAAAATAAGGGAGAAGGAAATACAAAGGGGGGAATAGTTTAAAAAGTAAAGGAGAAAAATAAAGTAAAAGGGAAGACAAATCAGAGAAAGAGACAACATAAAGAGGTAAACATCATGAGTGATGCAATTCGTATGTGCCCGTGTGTGTGTGTGTGTCTGTGTATGTATATACATATATATACACTTTTTCATTCCCTTAAGAAGCTTGTTTATCTTCCTTATGCTTTTGAATGTTCTTGGCGGGTAGGGATGAGTGGATGAAGAAATCACAACCTGAGCCCCTAAAGAGGCTACTCCCTCCTTTCCACTCTTCTCAAGTGTTGAAGGTTTTATCTTGGGGAAGGCTGGCCCATGTGATAAATCATGAACAATAGGGACCCAGCTGGTCTAAACACCCATCTGCCTGTATCACATAGTTTCATCCTGGGGGAAGGGGTGGGACATCACATTCTCTAAATCTTAAGGAGACCCAGAGTAAGACATGTGTTGTATGCGAAAGCCTCCAGAATGACTTTGAGGTGTCCATAAGCTTTACTGGACACTCCAGGAAGGCAGGCCTCTAGCACTGCTGTTGGACCTTGCCAGTTATCCTGAGTGCAGGTGACAGAGCGCCCACAGAAGCTGAGATGCTTCTGGCAGACCGAGAGAATCACGTGGATGGAGCATGGGTTGGGTATGTCCTCCTCCAGAAAACGTGGAAACCAGCAGACACCTCCCTTCCTCTCTGCACAGCACAGGCCAGCGGGGGGCGGGGGGGGGGCAGTGCCTGCCGTCGGTATGGGGGCAACCCGTTCATTGGCACCACCCGAAGCCATCACTGAGTTAAGTAGCAGTTACTTTCCTTCAGGACACAATGAGCACAACCCTCCTTCTCAACATGAGGAACACACGCGTATGCAGAGGAACAAAGCGAGAGCCTGCAGGTGAATAGCACTGGGGGGAAAATGAAGGCCATAATGGGCCCATGCCTCCATGTGGGTGCGAGGGGCGGCCCTCTCATTACAACCCCAAAGGGCAGCCCTGTGCTGATCGGCCACCCAAGCATCTCCAAACAAGAGGAACCATGTACTCAGAAAGCCGCTAGCATAACAAGCCCCTCATTTGCAGCCCAGGGCGTGCTCGAGACAACTTTTCACGAATGAGAAGGCGAATGTGGAAGATCATTATTTCGGTGGGGAAACGGGTTTCTGCTCCCGAGTCCTAATTTAAGGAACCATAACAAAGAACGGTCCATTCTAAAAATTTAGAAAATTAACAGGTACATGAGAGCTCTGAGTATGGCTCAGAACGGGACTGAGGGACAGACGGGCAGTTTCAAATGCTACTCCTACCTTTTTGTCGCTCAGGCCAGAAACCTGGTCCACATATTCCTCTTGGATCATGAAGGCAGCTAAGTTGGCAGTGTAGCTGGCCAGGAAGATGACAGCAAAGAAGGCCCACACCGACACCATGATCTTGGACGTGGTCCCCTTTGGGTTCTGCACGGGGACGGAGTTGTTAAACACCAGACCCCACAGTAACCAAATAGCTTTGCCGATGGTGAAAGATGGGCCGCCAGGCTCTGAGGGGACAAACAGACAAGGATAGAAGGTTAAGACAGGGTCACTGGCTCTATTTAAGTCAACAAGTACATAGTGAATATTCTGATTCACTGAGTCCAGAGAGGGGCTTGAACCACTGTATCTTTCCAAATACTGGAGTTCCCGATGTGGCACGGCGGAAATAAATCTGACTAGTATCCAGTGAGGATGTGGGTTCGATCCCTGTCCTCAATCAGTGAGTTAAGGATCTGGTGAGCTGTGGTGTAGGTCACAGACGCAGCTCAGAACTGACGTGGCTGTGGCTGTGGTGTAGGCCAGCAGCTGTAGCTCCAATTTGACCCCTAACCTGGGAACTTTGATGTATGCCACCCCTGTAGCCTAAAACAAACAAACAAACAAAACATATGGCTCTCTATCTTGGTTGCAGGTTAGAAAAACCACCCCACCCCACACCAATTTAAGAATCTCTGGGGGTGGGGTCCTAGCAAAGTCCTGGCCCTTCCACAGACAGTTTTTTCAGTAGAGAGCTTGTGTCTCTTCTCCTGGGACCCTTGAGAAGGCAGAAGAGGGTCCCTTAGGAGAAAAAACAGAGGCCTGGGGCATGTGTGGGGGATCTTGCTCCAACCAATGATTATGGCTCAGCCAGGGCCCTGCAGGAGCTGGCTTCCTGCCCTGCTTCCAGACCTAAGGGCCTGGAAGACCATTAAGATCACATCAAAGCTGAATAACAACCATCCCACTATGTCACACTTGTATCCTCATTGGCACTGTTGGTAAATTTTATGTTTGTATCTAGCAAGAGCATTTCAACTTCACCAAAGGTCAGCAAGGACAGTGTGGGGTCTTTTTCTCCCATTAGTCTGAGACCTCCCCCCATTTTATGCACATCGAATCTGGATGGCTTGGAACGCATGATCCCCATTCTTCTTCGGCATCTCAAGCTTGGCACTAAATCTTTCCAGGACCACCTTGACCTCACTGCAATGCCAACACCTCCCGTCTGGTTCCCTCCAATAGCACCTGCCTTCTGTATGAAGTCCTATCAGGAGGCCTGGAGAAGAGGCCACAGGTCCCTGGCTTGGCCGCATGTATCTGAGGACGGAAGGCAGGCTGCCTTTGATGGTTCTCCACCCAACCTTTAAACAGACTGTGCAGGGTTGCCGCCCATGAATTTATCGGGACCTCTCGGTTTTCTCTGCTTGGCGATAGTGAAATCCTGCCTGCTGTCTGGGTCCACGTACAGCCCCTTCGCCACAGAATCAAGCATCTGCCTGCACAGTTTTACAGCACATTAGCACAGGTCTTAACGATGTGAGCTGTGATCCTAAGAGCATCTGCTCGGCCACCTAAATCATCAGTGACTACATGTGTCACGCCTAATACCTAACTGTGCACACACATCTGTGCTTGTGGACCTTATTTCATGGAACAGATGCTGAACGAAAAAAAATTGTTTATAAATCAAAGTTTTGTACATTGTAAAATGCCCCGAAGAGACTTGATATTTAAAGTGGCCTCATGTTGAATTCTTTTGTTAAGTCAAACAGCCTTCGGTAAAGTGAATAATTCTGAGCCCTCGCTCTGAATTTGGTGTCTGAATCTTTGCTTCTCTGATTTTCTTTGAGGGTCAGGGAGGATGCACGCTGACTTTAGTTCCTGACATTGTCCATTGATGTATGTGCTCTTTTAAAATTTTTTTATGGACATATAGTTGATTTCCAATGTTGCGTTAGTTTCAGGTGTACAGCCAAGTGATTCAGTCATACATGTATGATTATCTAGTGTGTAGTCCAATGATTCTCAGATGTTTCACTTGTTCCTAATGCCCCTCAGGATGGGGAGCAGCTGTGGCTTCTGGAAGACCCTTTGGTACAGGCGGGAAGCCCCTGACTATTCCATATTGTGGAGACACCCAAACTTGCACCCCAGAATGCACACCCCCAATCAGAAGGTAGGTGTGCACCTGGAAATACTTCAGTGCAGGGGTGGTTCAGAGGCTGGTCTGTGAATTCAGCAGAAGCTCCCGAGGAGCTTTTACAAAATGGGGTACACCCCATTCCCAGAGATTCTTAAATTGGTGTGAAGTGGGTGGTTATCCTAACATGCAGACAAGGTGGAGAACCAGTATTTGGAAAGATACAGCTGTTCAAGCCCCTCTCTGGACTCAGTGAACCAGAATATTAGAAAATGAAATCTATGCACCTTTGTCTTGTAAGTACCCATAGGTAATTCTTAGGTGGAGTTGGGGTGAAGAATCTTTCCTCTTGGAGGCATGATTCCAGGATAAGCCTCACACTGTGGCTGGGAGAAGACTCAGAGAAGAAGTAATATATCTCAATCCCCCTCATAAATGTTCTGTGAAGTCTCACGGACGCCTCCAGCACACGGGTAGCCTTCATATCTCTGAACCTCATTAGCCAGGAAGTTGGACCGCCCTCCAGAGCAGCAGTGGGGAAGAATTGTTATCTGCTGGCTGTTTTATTTCAAATACCCATCTCCTCCATCTCCTCTACTCCCTGGCAGAGGGATGGGGGCCAGGGACACGAGCTTTGGAGATCTCGCACCTCAGAAGTAATCCTTTGCCTGTGGAGAACTTTTCCAGCCACAGCTACCCTGCACATACCTCCCTACCTCCTGGATTACTTATTTTTTCTTTTTCCTTTTTTTTTTTTTTTTTTTTAAATGGCCTCACCTGAGGCATATGGAAGTTCTCAAGCTAGGGGTCGAATCAGATCTGCAGCTGAGACCTGTGCCATAGCCATCACAGCACCGGATCTGAGTCACATCTGTGACCTACGCTGCAGCTCACGGAAACACTGGGTCCTTAACCCACTGCGCGAGGCTAGGGATCGAACCCACATCCCGACGGATGCTGTCGGGTTCTTAACATGCTGAGCCACAGCAGGAACCCCATATTTTTCCCTCTTCTTGCTACATGTGTCTAATTTGCTTGTTAGTCCATCTGATCAGACAGACTGCTCGTAGCCTAAGGTTATCACAGCAGTTTTCTCTAACATATTTGTGTTACATGTACCTACTGCCAGCTTGGCTCTCACTTGCCTAGGGATGGAACTGGGCTCGGCATCAGGCTTGAGCCAGGGAGGAGGCTTATAGCTTCAACCTAACATCGTAATTGGGGTCTTTCTAACAAGTCACCAGGATGGTGACAGAGAAGACTAAGGGCTCATGTTTGGAAATGGATAAGCCAGGGAGGAGGCAGAGGGCAGAGGAGGGGCACAGAGATTCAGAACTGAGAACCAGAGAAAGGGAGAACGGCAATGGCCTTACCTCTGCCATCGGCGAGGCACCTGTTATACCCCACAGGGCTAAAGTACTCGAAGACGAAGACGGCCACGGCCGAGACAATAAGCAGCATCACGAACATCATCACCCACACGTCAGCACTGAACGGTTCTGGGGAGGGAAAGACACCAGCGCTCAGGGTTAAGACAGAGAACACACAGTTCCTGACTCATTCGCATATGCCATTCCCTTGAGAGCCTGGAGGGAGTCGCTGGGGAAACAGACCCCAGGTGTGCGCATCCCTTCAGGGAGCCAGGCCTGGGCTGGGGACAGGTAAGAGGGTGTATCTCAGCTGCTCTATGCCCCCGGATGGGCAGGTCAAGGCCTGTTTCCTTTCAAACACAGGACAAGGACACCCTCTTGCCTGTCCTTTTGGAGCCTGCAGAGGTAGTTTCTGCCGTGATTGGACCCCGAGCTGGATCTTTTGGTAAGCAGTGGAACTGGAATTAAGGACGAGACATGGAGTAAGTGAGTCACATTGGACTGGCTCTTGGTTTACGCTCCCATCTATGAGGCCACACACCTCACAGTGGGAGCTGGGAAAGCTTTCACTGATGCTTCTGAGCCTTGCGGTCAAGTTCATTCTCAACAATTATTTCAGGCTTGAATTGGTTCGGTAACAATTAGGTCCTATGAATAACTTCTCTGCCCCTCTGCCTCCCTCCTCTTAAACTTTTCAGCCGCGATTTACTTTTCCAGTCTGCTTTGATGTGGTATATTTTATCAGACGTCACTAGTGTATGAGAATATAAGTCAATGTTTAAAAAAAAAATTCACCCACATTGAATATCAGTAACCACAACACTGGGAACTTAGCGAATGGCAAGGGGGGGTGTGCTTTGGCTGTGATTAACAATACAACCACGATCTATTACCAGGTGACAGGGTTGATGGGATAAGACCAGGCAAGAGAGCAGGAATGTTTTACACGTGCTTTCTTTTATTTCTTTAATCATTTCATTTTTCTTTTTATGGCCACACACAAGGCCTGTGGAAGTTTCTGAGCCAGGGGTCGAATCAGAGCTGCAGCTGTTGTCTGTACCACAACCACTGCAACACCGGATCCTGGCCACATCTGCAACCTACACCGCAGCTTGTGGCAATGCTAGATCCTAAACCCACTGAGTGAGGCCAGGAATTGAACCCTCATCTTCACGGAGACTATGTCAGGTTCTTAACCTGCTGAGCCACAAGGGGAATGCCAACTTCTTTAATCTTTTTTTTTGTTGTTGTTGTTGAATCTCCTTCAGTTGATCTAAATCTCTCTGGCTTAGTCGTGTCCAGAAATTGAACACTGAATACCAGGAGCCATCTCTCTGGAGGCCTATAAAAAGGGACAATCACTATTCTGTCCCTCATAATACAATGCTTCCTCAATTGTGTCTCAAAATAGTTCTGGCCTTTTTAGCTGTCACATCACATTGTAAACCCAGAACTAAGTGAATTAACGCATTGTTTTCTCCATCTTCCAAATCATTAATAGAGATGAAATTTGAAAAGGGGAAAAATGGGCTAGAAATTAGAAAACATTTCCTTACTTTGAAAGCTACTTTACTTTTGAACTCCCAAGGGAATTACAAAAGCCTAGTCATTTAATTAATTTTAAAAGGAACTTGATAAGGCACACACCAACTGTGAAATGCAAAATCTTTCAGTGGCAGCCAGAGAAGTGATGGTGGAAGGTACTGTTCAAAGCCAAGGGGACTGATTCTTCCTGGCTCTAATTGATTGCAATCCCACCCTGATTTCGCTTCATCCAAGATAAGGGAATAAGTAAGTAAAAGCACTGTCTCTATGCTTCCTTTCCCCTGTTAAGCCCAGGGCAACGTTCCGCACACAAGATACAAAAAAATATTTGTACTAGTCTTTATGATTTATTTTTTTGTTATAATTGTGAATTTTATTATTATTTTTATTTATTTATTTTTTCCTTTTTTGGCCACACCCATGGCATATGGAAGTTCCTAGTCCAGGGATCCAATCCAAGCTATCGCAGGTGCGGCAACGCCGTATCCTTAACCCACTGCAACGGGCCAGGGATTGAACCGGCAATGCACAGAGGCAAGCAAGATCATTAACTCCCTGTGCCACAGTGGGACTTCCCCGTCTTTACAGTTTAGAAAGTGCATTCACCAAATAGTTTCTACAGTCCTTGCAATGGCCCTTTCATTATGGGTTATCATATCTATTGTACAGAGCAGTGAAATAAGACTCAGAGGTCACAGTCCTTTGCAAGTTCATACTCAGAAGGTGACCGGGCTTATAAACTAAGGTCCTCTGAGGGCAAAAATCTGTACTTTCCCATTGTATTAGATCACATCTTAGTCTCAGCCCACAGCACTGGTTCCTGATTTAGGAGTCAAGCTCTGAAATGTCCCCATGTGTACTAGACACAGGCTGTGCAGACAGCCACATCTGGGCTTTAATGCTGGCTCTGCCCCTGACTAGTTGAGAGACTGCTGGAAAATTGCATAACCTAAGGTTCGGTTTCCTAAGCCATAAACGGGATATAATAATAGTGTCAAAGAAACAATATAATCAAAGTTTGTACAATGATGCCTGGCGTATAACATTGTAGGTATTCAATAAATATTGACTTCTCCTATCCCTGTAATTAACTAACTGTTCCTCCTCCAAACACACACACACACACACACACACACACACCCCTTGCTTGGCATTTCTATGTCCTTCTAGAGCTGTACTGATGTGTCATTGGCTCCTCCAGTTTAGAAATTAAGGTTAGTGCTCAGCTTAGAATTACAATGTGGTTTTATTTGTATCTTTTAATGTTTCAATTAGCCTCATAAAGGAAAAAAAAGCAAATAAACCCATCAAACTGCTCTGAGGATTAATGCATAGGCTGTTTGCTATCCAATAACATTCCACATAAAATTGGAAGGGCCAGAATTTGCTTAGAGTAAGAAATTTAGCTGAGAAATGTGGGTAATTAAAGAAAAATCCTATGGAACTTGTAACTCTACTTTGTAGTGCATTCAGTGAATGACAACCAACTCCCCCCGCCCCCCAAACTGGAGCTGGGAGAAGTGTTAGTCATTGTCTATTCCAACAGCCTCACGAAAAAAGTGCTGATGTCCCTTAGCGAGATTGTGACTGGTCCAGGGCCTTTCAGCCTGTTTATGACTGAATCAGCTTCCTATCTCCTAGCCCCGTGGTCTGTTTTCAAGGTGACATTTTATTTTCCAAACCCTGGCCCTCACGGTCCCTGCAAAAAAATATGTGGTATGAGCTCACAAAAGACCTCATCTAATTGAAATCTTGGCCTTATCTCACCCAGTCTTATATCATAGGGAAGGCTTTTGACATAAGTGATGCTAGAGAGTGAGGTCCAGCATCATATACGGAAGGACCAGGCAGGTGGGAGGGAGAATCAGAGCAGCTTTATGTGGCAAAGCCTCCGAAAATTCATATGAAGCCAGAAAACCTTTTTTTTTGATAGGATTGAACTCTGTTCTTGAAGAGAATTTAAAATAAATAGGTATTTGAATGATATCCAAAATTAGCAATGATTAAAGCAGGAAGCAGCTTCAGACATCAGCCAGCTGATGTCTTCTGTGGATGAGGAAACTGAGCCCCAGGACGGGGCAAGTCTGTTCAAGGTCAAAAGATGAGTAAGTGGCAGAAGCAGGACTCAAGTAGGACCCTGGTGATTGGTCCTGCACTGCTTTCTTAGAGGGTATCACGCCTTCCTATTTTGTGGGGGTGTTTTTCAGTTTTCATGTTGGAGAATGGTACCCAAATGAAATCCGTAGCTGAAGGAAGTTCCTGCACCTGTTCCTCATTCCGTCTACCTGTCCCTGTTCTGTTTCCTTCACACCTTCAAGCCCATCACTCACCTAAGAAGGCAGAAGGTGAAACAGTCCCATTGCTGCGTGACACCATGACGCTGATGCCAGTCTCTATGAAGGGCACGGAGAAGTCGACCACCTCTGAACGCTCCTCATTGATGGTGAGTGACCCCACTGCCATGTAGGCCCTCTTCATGACCACCTGGGAAAGAAAGCACAAGGCTCCAGTTAGAGCATCTGGGGAGGCGAGGGGCTGCCACGGGAAAGACTCTCAGGGCCCTACAGTGTTTTGCTTTGTATAGTGGGAACATTTCATTTACAGTCATCCCTCAGTATCCGTGGTTACCCAAATCTGAAGATGCCTCCATCCCACAGTCAGTCCTCCTTATCTGTGGGTTCTCCTAGCTGCAGACTGTAAATGTGGGATCTATGGGTGAATGAATCTGCAGATGCAGAATGCCAGATAAGGAGGGCCGACTGTGTATTTATTGAGAAAAATCCACACATAAATGGACCCACTTAGTTCAGACCCAAGCGAACTGGATTGTTCTGTATTTTCCAAAATTTGTAAAAGGAGAGTTTTTTATGTTTAAACAAAGCAACATAAAGGAAATACAGACATGGTCCTTAATCCCTCACACTCACCTCTCCAATCATACCATTCCAGGTTCCATTGATTTTCTTCCCATGCTTGCCATTGGTAACCAGGTAAAGATCATAGGTGAACTTCACAGATTTAGAAATTTTCTTAAGGATGTCGATACAGAACCCCTTGCAGCATTTTTTGATGTAACCTGGCTCTTCATCCGTTTTATTTCTAACCATTAAAGAAGCAAAAAACAAACAAACAAAAAATTATACAAAAGGCAAAACATTACCCTTGGCCATTAAAACTCCAACCACAAAGCAAATGTTCCACCCCCGCAACCCTCTGCCACAGACACACCCCTTCACAGCTCAGCACAATTTATATCAGGCCTGAGTGAGGAAATAAATCAGACCACAGAACTGCAATAATTTCATTATCTCATCACCCTGGACCACGTTTTCTTGTAATTTTTAGTGCACCTTTGAAGTATAATACAGATCAGGAGAGTGCTCATTTCCTAAGGATTCAGTTGGATGCCTTTTCATACGCTGAACCCACCATTTATCCAGAACCCACATCTAGATACAGAAGAGTTACCAAAACCTTAAAGGCTTCTTGTTCTCCTTCCCACCCTCACCAGAAAGAACCATTCTCTGTATTCCTAAGAGTATAGATGAGTTTTATCTATTTCCAAAAATGTTTCTAAATCTCAAAATTTCCAGACATGCTGATCAAAGTAAACATATTTCAACACCAATATAACATTAAATCTCCATAAACTTGAGGTCCTGGTCATTGGGACCAGGCAAGGCTCAAGAAACGATCACAGAGTCAACAGCAATTCTCCTGGTCATGATCTGGACAGGACCAGATGCCAGACCACAGGGCTGCCAGAAATTCCATCACTCCATAGTAACAAAATTCTGACATGGTGCCCAATTCATTCTATGCCAGGTGCTGACAGCTGGGTCAAGTCTGACTGTCCCATGCCACCCAGAGCCACTGGGGAAGGTGCCGTACTCAGAGACTATGCGCTTTTGGCAGGGGACTGTGTTCCTCATGCAGGTTCCACTCAGAGGGTCCACACTTTCCACAATGACAAACGGGGCCTCCTCCAGCGTGACGATGCTCAGGTGGTCGTCCTCCTGCTCTTCTGTCTCAGGACACATTCGGGGCCACACGTAGTACTTCATCTGCAGGGACTTGTCTTTCCACTTCCCCACCTGCACCGGGATCAACAACAGACTCAGAAACCATTGGTGGAGACAGAGCAGCCTCTCCTGGCATCACCCGGGAAGCTGCTAAACCAAGGCCAAAGATGCTGGCCTTGTTCATATCAGAGACGAGAAGCCTCTTTAAACCATATGCTCAGAATGAGACTACTGTGTCCAAATCGAAGAAAGGTAAGATAATCATTTACTCATCCACTTAGTGAACATTAAGAGGACCTACTATGTGCCAGACACCTCAATAAGCCCTGTGGCTCCAAGAAACATTAATGCCCTTCAACAAGCTTACACTGAGTGACGGAGTCAGAAATGTAAACAGCACCCTGTGATAAGTGCTAAAACCAAAGCCTATCCTGAGTGCTGGGAGGATGCCAGGCTTTTCTGTTTTGAGTGCCTGTTGGTGTTTTCTACTTAACAGTAACAAGGAGCAGGACAGTGAAAGCAGCAAATAGCTTTGGAAAGGTCAACAGAATGACTGGAGCAAATGAGCCAGAAGGATGTGTTTTGGCTTGTAACGGAGGTCCAGTGGGAAGCCGTGTAGAGACTGGGTGGATCTGAATTGGGATAAAATGGTGAGTCAGGATGAAAGACTATGGACACAGCTTGGCTGGGGGAGGAATTGTGGTCGAAGAGGTGATGGACATTACAGGTGAGCACAGATACACACCTGCTGGGCTGGGTGGGTGCTCTGGTGGTCATCCAATAGGTCTCTGTGAGCTGCCACCCGTGGCCACACAGGTTGTGCATCCCAGCTTCTCATATGCCAGTGTGAAAGGCAGGGGGTGCCCCCGGGGTCTTGCACCTGGTGGCCGTGCTGCCAGTCATCCAGGGAAATGTGTGGGTTCCATTATTTTTTCAGGAGAGCCATTCATTCCTTGTTTTTATAATAGAACTTCCCTGCCTTGTTGGCGGGTTCTTGTTCTCGCTCTGCCACTGAGTTTATTAAAGAGGGAACACCTTTTCATTTTCTATAACCAAGCATCTTCAATTATCACACAGAATTAGGGATTGCGAGTTCCTGCGTTTTCTCCATCTATAATTTCCTCCATGCAGCAACGCAAATTAGTAGCACAAGTGAAGCACCAGGACTACAAAACTACTGAATTTATTAACTACGAAAACCAACAAGGAACAACAAGTGGGCAGGCCTTCAAAAATTTTCAAGCAAGGTGGCTACTAGTCCAAAATCAAAATTCACTCCTTTGTTTCTGCTTTTGTCTACACGTAAGGTTCTACCTAGTTCCTCTCCAGGTGCGGCTTATAGATCCCCCTGATATGTCTGGCACATGCTGCCTACTTCCATGCCCAAATTAGCCCTGTTCAGCCACTGCCTTTGTTCTCTTGTGCCCCTATAACAAGGGCAGAGGCTCGGGAGCCTGGGCCCTCTGGTTTGGCCTTAACCCTGATGCTACTTTTCTTCCAAGTGCATGAGCTATATTTAAACTTCCGTGTTCGGAATTCAGCACGGAAGCAAACATTTGCTTTCCTTGATATGTATAGTCCTCCGTACTGTTAGTCCTGATTTTGGTGCAAGTCTGTTTTTCTTCATAGTGCCATGACTACTCATATTGAAAACAAAAATATCCAAAGAGCTTTCCAGCCATGTGGACATGTTAATGTCTTCTGCCTGTGATTTGGGGGAGGTGGGGCTTGGGGAAGGGAAGAGCCAGCCCTGGGACCCCATGATGTTGGGTCATGGGCATCTCCATGCAGCCCTAGTTACCCTAATGGCCAAACTGATATTTTTTTCCTTCATGTCTCCTTATGTGAAAAAGGTTGGGAAGCCCTGATGTACCTATTTTAATTTGTTTACCACTATCACCTTCCCCTAATAGTCTCTGATTGTTTTTCTTTTAAATCCAAACTTATTCTCTTCCATCTTTAAAGCTATGGGCCAGCAGCCTATTCTGGGATTATGGCAGGCAACTTCAAACCTCACATAAGGTCTCTTCTAGAGTCCATTGTGGACACTGCTGCCAGATAGCTCTTCTTTTTCTTTTCTTTTCTTTTTTTTTTTTTTGTCTTTTTGCCTTTTCTAGGGCCACTCCCATGGCATATGGAGGTTCCCAGGCTAATCAGAGCTGTAGCTGCTGGCCTACACCAGAGCCACAGCAACACAGGATCCGAGCTGTGTCTGCGAACCTACACCACAGCTCACAGCAACAACAGATCCTTAATCCACTGAGCAAGGCCAGGGATCAAACCTGCAACCTCATGGTTCCTAGTCGGATTCGTTAACCACTGAGTCACGACACTAACTCCATAGATAGCTCTTCTTATAACATCATTTCATCATATAATCCCTATTCAAAAATGCCAACAACCTCCTGCCACCCACAGGATAGTGCCCAAACTGCTCACCTAGATGGTCGTGCTTTGTGCCTTGAGCCTAATCCACCTTGATACAGTTAACATCACTATTTTGAAACATGCATCCTTTGCCAAAGTTGGAAAAGGAAGTTGCTGATTTTGGAAGCTAATATAGGTTAATCAGGAACAGGTTTCAACAAGCTAGCTGCATCTTCTTTTCCGATAGCCTTACTATATCTGTGAAACAAACACACTACAGACATAGCAACTGGGCCAAGTCTTCTCATGAAACTTGTGAACAAGATGGAATATAATATAGATCCTTGTATACTTGATAGATTTGAAAGGAATTTAAAATCCACATAAAGAAAGGAAAAAAAAAGAGAGAAAGAATTTTTAGTGAATCGATGCCAGTGCAGAAAGAGGTCTCTAGTGCCATGGCAGGGGACTCTGTTCTTAGAAGTGGCCTGAATAGTGTTTCAGAAAACAAAACAGAAGCCATGCTCACAAAACTGCAGACAACACAAACTGGAAAGTATAGAAGATATACTGCATTGCAGACTCAAGCTTGGAAGCGGCATGAATTCATTGGAATAATGGACTGAACAAAATGGAATGAAATTCCACAGCATTTATACTTAATGTCTAGCATTTAGAGGTTTTTTTTTTTTTTTAAAGCAACTGCATGGTATGAAAAAGGACGGTAGTCTACACTAGCTGTTGCAACGACAAAGGGCATATGTACAGACTTACAGGGTCTTGCACATGGTGCAAGGGGAGGGCATGGATGACCCCATCGCTACGCCACAGTTGGAAAGCAAGGTTCTGATCCTATAATTCTATGCTGAGCTGATTTTTCTTTATTATATCATTCTCATTTCCCCAGAAATAATCTGTTCACATGGTTTCCTTCTTCTGCTTGCTCATTCCCGTCTTCCTGTTGAGCTAGCTGGATCATATCCTTGCTTCACTTCAATGCAATCTGACCAACATCCACTGCACATCCCTTCTGTGCCAGGCACCGGGCTGTGTGCTAGAGGTAACGAGACCAGGCAACATCTACTGAGGGCTTAGTATGTGCAAGGCACCAAACCCATCCAGCAATCTCATGAATCCTCCCAGCAAGCTTGTGAGATGGAGGCTCTCTCTGTCTCATTGAACAGGTGAGAACAGAGGGGTCACAGGCTCAAGATAAGTGAGCATGTGTCCAGGTTTGAAGCTGAACAGTCTGGCTCCAGAGCCTGGGCTCCCACCCAGCACTGTGCATTGCTTCTCAGACTATGAAGGTATATGAGACACGGTCCTCCAAGGATGTTCTCGTAGAGAAAGACACTGTCTACTGACAATCCTATCAAGCCAGGCTTTGGCAATTCCTCTAGTCAAAGGTATAAAAAATTACTCTGGGATTCAGAGTAGAAGTGATTGTTTCTGAGAGTTGGACAAAAGCTTGACCATGACCCTTACTTAAGCCGGGCCTTGAAACGTAAGAGATGGCTCAGTAGGTGAAGAGTGGTTTGTCTGCCGAGGCAACAGCAGGAACAATGCTATGGAGTTCTGCAGCTGCTCAACGGAGAGACCGAGGATGGTGCCACAGCTGGAAGGTGTGATGTGTGTCGGGAGAGCTGGTCTAGCTTGGTCCTCTTGGGGGCCAAGTGGATTGTACTCATCTCTTCTTAGCCCATTGTTCAATGGCCTCAGGTTTGTAGTTTGAAACTGGCCATGGGCACCATAAGGTTAGGGCTTCCTCTGCCTGCCCTGCTCCCAGTTGCTAAACATCCACCAGCTCACCACTGCCCAGCGTAACCACATCACTCTTATTTCATGGTATTCACTACCTTACTGCACTTGAGGTGTTGTGTCTCCTAAACTAAATTCTGAATGTGTCCCTAACTATTTCTGTGATGGCAGACCAATTTCTATAATTCTCTGAGCCTCAGTTTCCACATCTGTAAAATGGGAGGGGGGTGACTTCTAAGGTACAAAATCTCACTATCCTTGGATCTCTTTAGGACAGAGGCACCCTTCTATGCTGCCATCCCACTTATAAAAAGGTGTTAGTGGTTATTTCCTGAAGGGAAGGAAGTGAGTATCAGATCTGCTTGTACAAAAGTTTAGCTTGTCTTAAAGTCTTCATTCTTTTTAAAAAATTGCTTCTTCAAGGATGACTACAGTGAGAAGGAGAGTTAACAAGTTCCTTCAGGACTCAAAGGAGAAACAGGTTTGGAAAAACACGAAACACAACTCTGCTATAATGCCAATACATGGGGTTCAAGTTAAAGAATGTGTTTAGTTGCCACGAATTAGTCGATTCAACTTCTTTGTGAAGCAAGACAGTTAGAAACAAGTAAACAACTAAAATGAAAGAAAATCAGGACTATTTATGTAGAAGAATGAGGTCTGTTTCAAGCAGTTCTTCTTTTAAGGGGGAGAAAGTATGGTGAAAATATTATAAATTTAAAAGTTTGTAATAGTAAATAGAGAAAGAGAAGCCTGAGATTCTGACAGGAAAAATCTTGAATTCTCTTCTAGAATGTCTGAACCAGCATGAGTACACAATATTGGAAATGCGGAAGAGGAGGAGGAAATGAGGTTAACGGGAAATATTTCAGAGAAAATCCAGTGAGAAAAACTGAATGAAAAATTGATAGTCAAGAGTAAAATATGTTCCGGAAAAAAGAAGAACCTTAAGAAATAATGAAGAAAACGTCTGTAAAGCGCTCTGAATTCCTCAGAGGGAAGCACTCAGCAAACATCATCTCCACAAGCCCATTTAACAACAGCATCTGTCTCTACAAAGTGCAGTTCCCTGGCACGCTAACATTTCAGAAGATCTCTTGAGAGCTGAAATCATCTTTCTCAGGAGAAAAAAAAAATCTCTGATTAGTTTCCTCAGGAAAATATGGAGTCATTTTTAGGGTTTCTGGTTGGGGCTCTCGATACATGTGGAGCACCTGTTCCGCCCAGGATTTCTCCTCAGAAGGGAATCTACCTCACCAACACACAGAGTGTTATTGTAGAAGCCTTCCCTTCAGAAAATGCTGGAACCAGTCTGTAGTGATGTTAGGCGGCAAAGTCTTCCTTCGGCTGAAAGGTTTCCTCCACTCCCAGCAGTGACATCACCCCCGTCGGCCCCCTGGGACCCACAGGGACGGTCCTGTTTCTGGAGGCCCCTGAGTCTGTCTCTTTGGGGAAGTATCATTGTGGGGGCCGGGGGAGGGGGAGAGGCTTGGGCAGGGCATGGAGGCCATGAAGGCTGCTGCAATCCTTGCACAGAGACCAGAGGACATGGCTTTCCCTAGGAGACCTCTCTCATCTGCACCCAAAGTCATTTCTCAAGATCTTGGAAGAAAAGCACTTATGAGAACCTCTTGAGGAGTTATTTTCCCCAAACCAAAGCTTTTTGTTTCTTGCTGGAGATGACATCTGCATCTAACATAAATGCTTGCTGCTTTTATGAAGCCCTCAGCTGACCGTTAAAATGCAGGATTGAAAACTACATGTCATTTCCCTGAGCAAGCGGAAGGGACGGGCAAAATCTCCACCAGGCAGCCCCGATCTGCACTCCGTCTGGTCCCGGCATGGTGTCAGTCTGGCAGCTCTCCCGGGTCGTGTGTGGGAGCTGCCCCTGGGCTCCAGAACAGAAATCTCAGGACAGCAAGGCACTCCCATTGCTCCTCCCCCGAAGCTATCATCTTAGCTCTGAGGATTTTTGAAGGTTAAGTGTCTGGTAACACTTCATTCTGCTCAGTCTTTATATTTCTGTATCCATCCCTCTTCTCCATTCCTTGTAACCAAATGAACATTCTGGTTCATGGCCATCCATTTTCTGTATCCATACAAAATACATATACCTACACATGAGGAAAGAATATGGGTGTGTACGTATGTATGTATTTTTCCAAAACCGGATCATAGTACACATGTCTCTGCAACTTGCTTTTCCCACTTCGTGATACATCGTGGGCTTTCTTCCAAGTCAATAGATGGCAGGCCTAAGTCTTTTTAAGAGCTGCATAGTAGTTCTCCAATAATGAATGGGTCTCGATTTATTCAGTTATACCCCTATGGATAAACATTTAGGAGGTTTCCCCCAAATTTATCCATACACACAATATACCTCTTGGTATTTCCAAAGCATCAATTCCCAGGAATGAAAGAGTAGAATGAATGGATGTGTATGTTTTCAAATGTTCTCCATGTTGTCAGAATACTTTACAGCAGATGGAGAGCAACTGAAATTCCCATCAACTAAGCAAAGAGGGTGCCCTGCTCACATTCTTACCAGCACTGCTTTGTTAACCACTACTCAAAGTCCACTGGTCTAAGGAATGAAGGACATACCTAATTGCTCTAATTTTCCTCTCCTTGCCTTGTGGTGAGCCAGAGCACCCCTTGTATGTCTGTGAGCCATTCCGATTTTCCTCTTAACCCTCTACTCATATCCTTTACCCATTTTCTATTGAGTTGTTTGTTTTTCTTATCTATTCCTAGGGAGCTCCTGGTGTAGTATGATAGTAACTCTTTATCTCTCAGATGTGCTTGAAATATTCTTCTACGTGAAGATTCGTCTTCTGTCCTTGATATTTTTTATGCACAAAATTTTACTTTTAGTTTTTTCTTTCAAAGTAAAATATGTCTTTTTATACAGAACGTTTCGTTTCCTATCCTTAAAAAAAAAAAAAAAAAGATCTACCCCACTCTCCCAGTGTTCTTTTTTTACTAGTGTTTGAAAGTGTTATTTGCAATACTAAATTAAACATAGAGCTAGGAATAAACATTATAGAAACAAGATTATAGAACAAAATGTATATGCTATAAAACTTGACAATGGAAAATAAAATAGTATGTACTCAAAGTCAGGGAATGGGAAGAGGCATAAAAATACACATTCATTTTAGGTGTGTCTCTAGAATTTAACCTAAAAGTCTTCTTGTCTTAATAGCTAAATTTTGCTCATTTAAATTAGTTAATATGATGTATTTGGCTTTGTTTCTGTAATATTTTAGTCTTTACTCTTTTTCACTTATATTTTTAAGTACAGCTGATTTACAATATCATGTTAGTTTCAAGGGTACAGCAAAGTGATTCAGTTGTATTTGTTTAAGATTACATTCCATTAAAAGTTATTGTAAGATATTGGAGTTGCCGTCGTGGCTCAGTGGTTAATGAATCTGACTAGGAACCATGAGGTTGCAGGTTTGATCCCTGGCCTTGCTCAGTGGGTTAACGATCTGGCGTTGTCATGAGCTGTGGTGTAGGTTGCAGACGCGGCTCGGATCCCGTGTTGCTGTGGCTCTGGCGTAGGCCGGCGGCTGCAGCTCCGGTTGGACTCCTAGCCTGGGAACCTCCATATGCCGCGGGAGCGGTGCAAGAAATGGCAAAAAGACAAAATAAACAAATAAATAAATAAAAGTTATAAGATATTGACTATCAACTCCCTGTGCTATACAGTCAGTCCTTGTTGCTGATCTATTTCACGCATAGTAGTTTGTGCTAATCCCAAATTCATAATCTGTCCTTCCTCCCCTCCCCCTTGGTAAACATGCTTGTTTCCTATGTCTGCTCACAGTGTTCTCTGTTCTTGCTTTCTGCACGGAGCTTTTTCTCTACTGTGTGTGGCACACACGCAGCTTTGCTTTCTGAGCTGCACACACTCTTCCCTCCATCAGCCCCTTCCACATTCTTCAATACTCTGCATCCTCTGTCACCCTTCTCAGGCCTCAGCGCCACCATGATGCTGTCCCGGGTTACCCCCGCCCAGAGAAAGAGCTCTGTTTTTGTGGGTCAACCGCTCCCATTGGCTATTACATTAAAATGTTAGCTCTAGCTTGATGCACAAATTCCCATCCCTGAATGTGTCTTTAAGCCCTGGAGGGCAGAGAGTATATTCTTTACCTCTTTCTGTCCCCTGTACTGGCTTGAACAAGTGTGTTCTTGGTAAATTATGGACTGATGTCCCAGGGCGGGGGTTTGGGGCGGGAAGGATACTCAGACCCTCCAGGAAGCCTCTGCTAGACAGCACTCCAGTGCTCTTCCGTGGAGAGGCTGGAGGAGGTGAGGGCGGTCCCATGTCCTGCCTCTCCCAACTCTAGATTTTAGTTGCCCTGGACAGACTCAGTTCCACGTGGAAGGCTGGATGCACCATGGCTTGATCTGCTGCACTCCTTCCCCTAATCTCGTGCATACTCAGTGATGTCTAGATCTGCAAAGCTAGCGTTTTGAAAAATGTGTTAAAAGATAATTTACATATTCAAATTTGATCCATGACTGCCTTGACCTTTTACTGCTGTGACACTTAATCAAGCTGGGGACTGGCGGCTCTGGGAGCCCCCACCCCCCAAGGGAGGCCTATCTCGCCACTCTTCCCTGGTACCACTGTGGGTCTCCTGGTGACGCTGAGACATCAGTCATCATCTCAGACCTCAGCTGCTATTCCTCAGGCAGAGGCTGGCCTCTGCCTCTCAGAGAGAGCCCAGGACTGCCTGGGGGCTGTGCCGATCCACTGCTGCTGCTGCTGGTCACCACCCTCTGCAGGGTCCCTCTTCTCCCCTGCTCCTCCCTCCACTGCTCCTGCTCTGGAGAAAGTGGAGAGCTGGAGTGGAAGACGGGGTCAGGAATGGAAGGTGCTCATGCCCTTGGCACCAGAGAGCAGTCATGGTCATTTCAGATAACAGCGCAAACAGAGATGTGATGATATTAGAGTCATTGTGGCTGTTCTGAGTCAGGCTTTGTGCCAGAGCTTCACCCAGAGTTATGGCATTTCATTGTCACGAACTGCCCAAAAGGAAGATATTGCTAGGCCTGCAATATAGCAAAAAACACCTGAGGCTCACGGAGGGTCCAGGATGTTATGCCCAATCTGTTCAACTCTGGAGGCTCATGTTTCTTGCGTTGTGCCACACTGCCAGAAGAATATTCCTGACCTCTCTCTATTCCTTCCCTTCTGTGATCTGAGTCTGTCTCAGCTCTGCAGCCTCCACCCTCATCTCAGCCTCCCAGAAACTGTGACTGATGGTTATGTCTAAAGGCGTCATGGCAAGTGTCAACCGAAGTCCTGGGGAGGGGGTGAACAAGCAGGATGGTGGCAGGTGGCAGTAGGAGAGTAGGAGGCAGGGCACAGACAAGCTGTGTGACCTTTGGTGAGTTATGTCATCTCTGTGTCTGGCACACGATAGTTTGATGCAAGTAGTATTTGCTATTTTTTTCCCCTTCTTCTCCCCCTCTTTGCTGTTACTATTACTCTTACTACTGACAACATCAAGGCAGTGCCTCAACGTGCCCACTTTCCTCCCCAAAGCATGGTTTCCCCCTTGTAAGTGGCACGGGCAAAATATGGAACCAACTCCAACTTCTCAAACTCTTAACTCGAGATCTGTTTCAAAATGTCAGAGTAAACTCCAGGCAATCCTTCCAGTTTCATGCAGCATTTTCATTCAGGTGCAAATAAAAAACAGAAATCACCAGAGTAAAATTGCCATGACCTTTCTAAATTTACAAAGGCTTTGAACCCAAAGAGTACCATCGACCTCCTCTCCTATAAGCCCCTCCTGGGCATAAGATGGATATTTTAGAAAGTGAAGTAATTCTTTTTGGTCAGAGCATACCGTAAATAGTTTAAGCATGTTAAATAGGCTCAAAGAGGCTGAAAGATTTGACTTGTTTTCCTGAAGCATCTGATGCCTTCCTGGGCCAAGAGTTTGAAACCTCCCCAGTCTAACTCCTGATCCTTGGACAGCAATTCTCAGTCCATCCCAGACTTAGAGGAACTCAGTTATTGAGAGTTGAGCTCCACCTTCTCCTCTGATTCTCCTTTTCCCAAAAAGGCCACTCTTCTTGAACATCAGAACAGCGTCCTGAACTGTCCCCTGGGACATGAGGGACCAGGAAGAGTCTTGTCCCACCTCCTCTGAATCAACTTCTTCCCAAATTACAAGGCTCTAGACCTGTGTGCAACATGCCCACAGCTTTGGCTGCTCCAGAGCCCAGGCCAGCAGGGATGCTGACTGACAGACCAATGGATGTGGGGAGTGTTACGACCTGCTTCATGGATGCTGCTCATCAGCAGCTTCCCGTCTCGTTGTTACCTCTATCTTTGGATGACAAGCTGGGAGGGTAGAGCAAAATGCACAAGGTCTGACCATTCTGAATGAGACCTCCTGGGTTTAAGAACTGTCTTGGCAAGGTCTTCATATGTATGTATGAATGTGTGCATGCATGCACGCATGTGGGTATGTGTGCATTCATTCATTCATTCATTCCCTCCAATACTTCATTCTTCTTTTTCTTTCCTTTTAGGGCTGTACCTATGGCAAATGGAAGTTCCCAGCCTAGGGGCTGAATTAGAGGGGCAGCTGCAGGCCTACACCACAGCCGCAGTAACACCAGATCTGAGCTACATCTGCAACCTGCACCAAAGCTTGCGGCAACACTGGACCCCTAACCCACTGAGCAAGGCCATGGATTGAATGCATCCCTCTGGATACTGATCGGGTTCTTAACCCACTGAGCCACAATGGGAACTTCACCACCACTTCATTCTAATTTGTCATCCTAGTTAAATGCGTGGGCTTTGAAGTCAAAAAGGCCTAATTTGAGGCCTGGCTTTGGTTCTGTGTGACTCAGGATGAGCTACCTAACCTTTTAAATCCTGTTGTGGACACTTACTATTTTGTCTTTCACCCCACCGTCCTCTGCCTGACCCCCTCTAACTCACTCTCCCCTGGCCCATTTCCTTAGCTCAGTCTCTCCTTTGGGGAACTGCCCCTTCCTCAATTACAACCACATGGTCCTTTGAGAGTTGCCATGGTATTCTTTCTCCCAGTCCATCCTCTGACCCAGCTAAAGCTAAGGGGTGGGTACTGGACTGCTTGAGTCCAATCCTTGGGATTTTTGGCTTTATGAACAAAGAATATTAAGTCAGTCTTTCCCCAGTAGCACAAGCCATAATATGTAAAAATCAGAAGATGCAGGCTGCCATGTTTTATACCCTAGGAGAAAGCTGGCCAATGGAAAAAGAAGAGAAGGAAGTCACTGGCCAGAGGAAAGTATATGCCAGTGAGGGAGTGAGCAAGACACACAACACTATTGGCTTTCAGGGGACTCAGCCACACTCCTGTCATGGGTTCAGGTGAGACAATCTAGTATCCTTCTAATAAATCTGCCTTTTGCTTAAGCTCATTCAAATTGGTTGTTTATTCTTTATAATCAAAACAGTCCTCATAATGCACTGTTTATCTCATCTATAAATGGCAATAGATAATAACTATAACTCTCTTCATGGGGTTTTGATGAAAATTAAATGAAATAATGTATCTGAAATGCTTTGCGAAATGTGGAGAGCACTGAGTAAATGATGCTGGTGGTGGTGGCTGGTGTTTATTGCCAACATGCTGTGAACATCTCGGGGGGCAGGAAGTGGGTTGCGTCACCAGTGACAGGGAGATCCCACTGCCATTCCTAAATAAGCACCCTCTGCGTGAGACCAATGAGCAGCAGGAGGCCTCCTTTCCAGTCCTCAGGTTCCTGGGTGTAGGCAGGGCCAATCAGCTAATTATTGCTGTCAAGTCCCACAGTGACTTGTGACTGCACCCCTACCAGGGCCCTTGAAGAAGGACTTGAGGGCATTACTCTAACAATCACAGGGTCTCCACTTGTAGCCAGTCTCACTTGGCAGATTCTTCGCTATCTTTTACCCACTGGTCTGCATGCTGCACTGCTACCAGGTCCAGTTATTTCCATTCCTTCCATCACTCTTTCTACTCTCCTTGGACGCCTCTCACAAGTCCTCTTCCAGGATGAAGAGCTCATAACCAGAAGTTTTCCATAGATCTATAGAAGCCTCTATGGAGGTTTCAAAAGCCAAGCAAGTGGTAGAGACGACACTTGAATCCAGGCATCCGAACACCAGGGCCTTTGCTTTTTGTCACTCCTCTAGACTGCCTCGAGTATTGGCTAAGGCCCATAAGAACCATATCAGGCATGTAGTAACAATGCTCAGTGAATGGGTACTGATCCAGATTAGCCCACTTGTCCTGTTCTCCTTCGGCAGCCCTACATGCCTTGGGCCTGTCATGGCATTAGACGTCCTGGAGGTCCAGAGCACAGCAGGATGAAAGACACCAAGTGGAAGCCGCACCATCATCCAGAAGGCACCGAGTCATCCTTCGGGGGAGAGCTCTGGAAGCCAGAGATGATTATGCTGCTCTTCAAACAATGCTTACTGAACCGATCCCAGCTTGCTCTGCCCTTGGCCTCCTGATGAGTTTCATCACAACCTCCATCATGAGCCTCCTCTGAATTGTATATGTATTTACCGTTTAAAGACAAGGTTATTTGAAAATATGCAAGGTTCTACCCATAAATTTTAGACGCATGAGGCTAGCACCTCTATCATGCACATCTCAGGACATTAAGAAAAATGATGCAGATTGTCGCACCATGAGTAAACCAACCAAATGAAGGAAATCGGGTTCTCATGCAAGTTTGCAGGAGCGAGAAAATATGGCCAGGCTGACAGCAAGACCTTATCAGGTGTGACTGTGGAGACCTGTCTTCAGCACTGCGGCTGCTCAGGCAAAAAAGCCAAAGAGAAAGTAATGGGAGGGATTCTGCAAGAGGAACATACTGCATAAGTATAATGACAATGTTTTCCAGGCCACAAATCTGAATGTAAACTCTGATGATTATGAATGTGTTTTCAGGGACAATGAAGCAGCAGAGTGGAGAGTGTGATCATCCTGGAAATCCAAGGCATAAGGTTCTGAATATATATGAAAAGAAACAAGGCACCAATGTTGCAAAGGCACATAAAAATAACTGAGGCAATAAGGGAGCACAAATAGAAGAGGTCAAAGTCATTGAAAATATCTTAAACTTTAAAGAGACTAGACCACAGAGAAAAGAAAAAAAATCACGAAGATGTGGGCCCAATAAGGTTCCTTGTAGAATGCATAGAACAGGCTATGAGGAAGAGGATTAAACCCTAATTAGAACACTCTAAGACTGTCCAGGGCCTACCACCTCTTCTCAGACAGAGAAGGTCCATTTTGTGGACAAGCATACTGGTTAAGCATGTAGAAAACTGTTTTTCCAAGATATTCTGGACTATGGTATCCCAAGCAAGGCTATCCAAAGTCATTCCTTTTCTTTCTTCCTCCCTTCTTTCCTCCCTCCCTCCTTCCTTCCTTCCTCTCTCTCTCTTTCTTTCAGGCTACACCTACAGTACAAGGAAGTTCCCAGGCTAGGGGTCAAATTGGAGCTGCAGCTGCAGGCCTACACCACAGCCATGACAATGAGGGATCTGAGCCACATCTGTGACCCACGCTGCAATTTGAGGCAAGGCCAGATCCTTAACCCACCGAATGAGGCCAGGGATTGGACTCTTGTTCTCAAGGATACTAGTTGGATGCATAACCACCAAGCCTCAATGGGAGCTCTGAGTCATTCCTTTTCTCATGGAAATGCCTTCCCCTGGCTTTGCAGGGTAGGAATTACAGAAAGGATCTCACTCTGGCCTCCGTTCTCAGGTTGTTTTTTTTTTTTTTTGTCTTTTTTGCCATTTCTTGGGCCGCTCCCGTGGCATATGGAGGTTCCCAGGCTAGGGTCGAATCGGAGCTGTAGCTGCCGGCCTACGCCAGAGCCACAGCAACGCGGGATCCGAGCCCCGTCTGCAACCTACACCACAGCTCATGACAACGCCAGATTGTTAACCCACTGAGCAAGGCCAGGGATCGAACCCGCAACCTCATGGTTCCAGGTCTGATTCGTTAACCATTGCGCCACGACAGGAACTCCCGTTCTCAGGTATTCTGTCTCTTGCCTGGATTTCTGGATTACTCCCTGCTGGTCCCCCCCATACAGTCTTATTTTCCTCCAGTTCATCCTCTTCTGGGCTGCCGGAGGGGTTTCTTAAAATGCAGATCTGACCCCATCGTCCTCTCTTCTCAGAGTCTCCTCATTCAGCTTCAGGAAATTATCCAGCCTCCCTGGAGGAGTGCACATTTGTTCCCCACACTCTCCTATTCTCTTTTCCATTCCTTCCCACCCTCCTTCCCTCTCTCTTTCTCTCTCTCTGTATTTCTTGCCTTCCTGCTTTCCTTTGGGCTTATCTCTTCCAGATTCCTAGCCTCTAACTCTGATAATAACACACTTCACTCCTTCTTACCTAATGCCTTCACCTATAGTCTAATTCTCTATCTTAAACTCTTTCTCCTCTGGATAAAAGCCACTCAGCCTTTAGGATTCAGCTCATATGGAATCAAGAAGCCCTTTCTCACTGCACCTCCAGGCTAGGGGTTAGGCGTCCTTCTGCAATACTCCCCACATATTGTGTGCAAATCTCAATCACTGAACTTGCCAGGCGTTACTATATTCAATTGCTTCTGTGCCTGTCTGCTCCAGTAGACTATGAGTTCCTCAATGGCAGAGACTGAATCTTATTTCTTTGTCCCCAAATGCCTGGAATAGGGAATAGTACCACAGTGGACTCTCAGTAAGTCTATTGGACAAATGAACGAATGAGATTTCAAAAGAAGAACCTACTCGTGGCAGCTAATAAAGGCTAATGGCAATTCTGATAACACTCACTGATGTTTACTGAGCATTTACTACATGTCAGGGACCATGATAAGTAATGCACATGCATTATTAAATTTAATTCTCAGTATAGTCTTATAAGGTAGATATCACTTTTATTGCCATTTACGGTAGGTTATTACATGGGTGGTATCCAATGAATCACACGTCTCAGTAACCATGCCCTATGACTTGTTTTGGCCAAAGGAACAGCAAAAATTGTGACACGGGTAGAGACTCGATGAGTGATGGTACAAAGGGCCTTGTCTGCTTGGAGTGTTGCTGACAACTCTGACAAAACTTGGGCCAGCCTTCTTGAGGACAAGTGCACATGCAGAATGAGGTCCAGCTGATAGCCAGCATCCACAGCTGGGCCCCTGAGTGAGGTCATCTTGGATTACCCACCCCCAGCTGAGCCCCCAGATGAGTGAACCCCTGGGAGAACACCCCAAGAACCACCCAGCTTATCCCAACTCAAACTCTCTCAAAGAATGAAGAGTCATAAAATGGTAGTTGTTTCACTACTAATGATCGTCACTACGTTTGGGGCTGGCTGTTCCTGTTCCGTAGCAGAGGTTCACTGAAATACATCACCTTGGAAAAAGGCAAAACCAATGAAGAAGACAAGAAGCAAGAAGCAAGACAAACAGAGATAGAATTAAAAGACAAAATAACACAACGTTCTTTAGAGTTCTTCAATATAAATAAGTACAGTGCTGACGTAAGTCCTTCTTAATTGTACTGTTGAAAGAGCGCTAAACATAGAGTTGGAAATCCTGGGTTTCAGACCCAGCCCTACCCCCAAAAAGCCCTGTGACTGTGACGAACCACTTAACCTCTCAGAGTGTGAGGTTTTTTTTTTTTTTTTTTTGGTTTTTAGGACCGCACCAGTGGCAGATAGAGGTTCCCAGGCTAGGGGTCTAATCGGAGCTACAGCTGCCAACCTACACCACAGCTCTGAGCCGCATCAGCCACCTACACCACAGCTCACGGCAACGCCGGCTCCTTAACCCACCGAATGATGCCAGGGATCAACCAGCAACCTCACAGTTCCTAATCATTTCTGCTGCGTCACCACGGGAACTCCCTGAGTTTCTTTATCAGCACAGTGGGGAGGTACGTATTAATGTCTGTATCCACGTGTGTTCCACTTTTGTTCTTTTTGTTTTTTCTTTTTATGGCCACACCTGTGGCATATGGAAGTTCCCCAGGCTAGAGGTCAAATGGGAGCTGCAGCTGAGGCCTATGCCACCGCCACAGCAACACCAGATCCAAGCCACCCATGTGACCTATGCTGCAGCTCGTGGCCATGCTGGATCCTTAATCCATCGAGTAAGGCCAGGGGTCAAACCTGCATCCTCATGGACACTACATCAGGTTCTTAACCCACTGAGCCACAATGGGAACTCCTTCTACTTCTAATCTCTCGGGGCTGGTAGAAGAATCTGCTGTACATAACAAACTGTCCAGATGTAAGTATTTTTTTTTTCCAGACAGATGTAAGTATTAATGGTAGTGAAATTAGTTAATAATTGTGGCTCACGACAATTACTGAGTTTACCAATGAATCAACAAAAGCAGGTAAGACAGTGAGGGAAATTCAGAAGTTAAACTGTCATCAGGTTTCCAGGTATCAAAGAATGTTTCCCTAATAGGTATTTCAACACTTTTAGTATCAGTGGCATCTTATCATTTTCTTGTATACGGTGCTCTTGGGATAGCTTGCATAGCTTTCCCCCCACCGCCAGTGTTTATAATCTAGTTTCATATCATCCACTGAAGGTCAGAAGGTTAGCTGGTCTCAAAGCAAGAGCACTCAGCCAGGAGTGTGGGGACTTGGTCAGGCTCTGCCTCTAACCAGCTCTGGGACCCTGTCCCTTAATCTTCCTGAGCCTAATTCTCTATCTGTAAAATATGAGGGGAACATTTACCAACACTCTCCCATAGAGGTTCAAGAGTGACAACTATGACAATGTACTTGGAAAGGCCCTGAAACTGCCTATTCCCTGCACAAAGTCAAGGTAGGATCCAAGAGAAAATACCTGATGTTTAGAGGTACTTAATTATTTAGAGGTATTTATACAGATGATATGCCAGACACTGGGCTAAGTGGTAGGTTTTGGAGGGAAAAAACAGGGAAACTGACATTTTTGAGATGAGAGGTAATTTGCCTGCAGTCACATAATTAATAAATGGCTGAACTGGATTCAAATCCTTATTTGCCTCTCTCCAAAGCCTGGGCTTCTTCTATAGTCTGGGCAGCCTCCAAATGGAAACTCCTTAGCCCTGCAGGAAAGCAAAATTATTGGCCAGGTTGTTCACCATTAAATGGGGTCACCAGCTTGTGGCTAAAGAAACAGATGATGAAAAAAGTGCTGGGGGAGAAAAAGGCCTGTTTACAAACACAGCCTAATTAATTAGTCAACTCAGATGAGGCAGAGAAGGCGGGTTTCCAGATGCCTGACATGGAGGATTAATTAGCAGAGAGGCACCAGTGCTTGGCCTTGGATTCCTGTCCAGAGCACGTGGTGGGATTAATGACTAAACTGCCTCAGTGCCCCTCACCTAACTTAACTAAGCCATTTGGCTGGGGTGGGGGGGGAGCTGCCTTGTTGAGAACGACAACTGAATTGAAAAGCCTCCACCAACACTTCAAGTGCAGTCCAGAGAAAAAAATAGCTCCTGGTGTTTCCAGCTCAAGTGACAAAGGGTCAGAGTACAAGTAAAGTGACGTTATGTTATACCCCACTAGTGCTTGAGAATTCCAGATATGTACCTACTAAAGTAAATAAAATGCAAACACACTAATTCCTACCAGGCAAAGCCACCGCCTTCACTGCCATTGTCTTCATGGATGCAATGGAAGGGTGTTTGGGAAAAGCCAAAGCACCCAGACCACTGCCTCCATTTTTCTACTTCATGTTGTTTATTTAAAGGATAAAGGATTATTTTGGAAAGAGAGTTACTGTACTCCCAAGTTACAGTAAATATAAGCCATCCCTTAATATGCTCTGATATCCTTGGGGTATTGGTTCCAGGACCACCCCTCCCTGACAGATACCAAAACCCAGGGAGGCTGGGGTGCTCAAGTCCCTTAGATAAAGTGGCATACAACAATTGGTGCTCATATCCTCGAGTATGGAGGGCCAACCATATATGTGAAATCTGCTGGGACCACAACAAAATGGGGTTGGACGCGCCTAAGCGAATAAAGAATACGGAGTCAATGTTAAATAAAAAATATGCTGTTCCAGCCCTCTTGTGACTTATGGATCAAGGTCACTTTCCAGGAACGGTCCCTTCTCTGCTTCCACAGGTGACATTTCCTAGGGGTTCTAAAAGCACTCTGATTCGTTGTTTATCTTTTTAATCAGTGAATTTCCACATATTCGGCAGTTGTTTGGGACCTGTCCTCTGCCTAATTAAGCAGAGGAAGTTAATGAGGTATGAAGTGACTTTGTGCCACATAGGAGCTAGAATACAAAGTGCACAGGGAGAAGCAGGTGAGGATCAGGGCAAAGAGTCAAGTGAGGTTTGAGGTTTGAGGTTTGGTTCTGGGCAGAGGATGGCAGGACAGAGAGACTGGGAAAGACTCCACAGGAGGAGGGTGGACTCTTAGGTCTGGAAGAGATCTAGAGATTTCGAGCAGGCTGTATATTAGAATCACCTGTAAAGCCATTAAAATGCTGATTCCCGGGCCCTGCTCCCCCAACCAATTACAGTGGAATGTAGTCTAAACAACTACATTATTAAAAACCTCCCCCAGGTGACTCTCCTGGGCTGCAGGATTGAGGACCACTCATCGATGGTGACCTCTTCATTTGACTAAAGGGGAAAGGAGGTGACACATATGGGGACACAAACGAGAGCCAGCGGGGACCAACAGTGTTGGGTGACATTTCACTGAGTTGCCCCCACGGCTTCGCGCTCCACCCACAGCTGCAATCTGGCTTGACGGGAAAGGGATTTCCCATTGCCAGGGGTCCTTCCCCTTGGCAGGCTGTTGCACGTGGGCACCTTTGTAGATTTCTTCTTTAACATGGAGTGAGGCTGAGGGGATTTAGACCAGTGATGTTCAAAGTGTGCTCCCCACACCAGCAGCATCAGCATCACTTGGGGGCTTGTTAGAAATGCATGTTCTCAGGCTTCACTCCAGACCCAGTGAAGCAGCAACTGTGGGGGTGGAACCCAGAAATCTGGGTTTTAACAAGCCTGAGGCATGCTGATGCTTGCAAACCACTGGTTTAGACCGTCATTTTTCAAAAGTGGGTCTTTGGAGACTGGAAGCAGAGTGGGTGGAATTGGTAGTAAGAGGTTCATGAGGACACTGGCCGCTGCAACTGAGGATGAAGGGTGGCAGGGTTTTCTCTGGCGGAATCAAAGACCACAGGGAAAAACCCTTCCCCATCTACAAGGAGGGTTTTCATATTAACTATGTGTCACCTGCCTGACTACAGTGAACTGGTGGAAATAAAATGCCTTTTCTTCCCTTGAAGGGACATGATGCCAAACTAATGACTTAATAAAGTTTCATTTAATAAAGTTTCATTTTTGCCTATGATGGGTTATTCAGTACCCTATTTGGTCTTAACTTTCCTATTTCTATTTCAACTCTTGATTATATCTCATAATAAAGAATAAGAAAATTAATACAATAGCAAAAAGACAATCAATGTTTACTTGCTGGCAGAATGTATTGACACCCAGTCCGTGACACAAGCCCCCACCCTAATCCCACCCTGACTGGTTTGTCATTTTCCCTTGGCTCAGGGCCCTTTTCAGTGCCTACCACACAGCTGTTGACAGGAGGAATATGCTGAGATGATGGAAGAGTTGGGTCACAGCAGATAATCCATTTATGGATAATAAAAAATGTGTGTCACACTTCGCTGACCATGTCAGTTCTGAGCTGCTATACATACAGAAGAGATCCTTCATATCCAAGACGGATTTCAAGGCAAAATGAAAAACCTATATGATTTGGCCATGTTCCTACTCATGTTTTAACTCACCTTAGACTAAAAAGTAGAGATTAACCCTCTGAACCAACAACTATTTATTGACCACATGGGCTGTGCCAGGCTCTGCGTGAGACTCTTCAGGGGATACAGAAGGCACTGACACAGATTCTGCTTTCGAGAAGCTTACACTCGCTCCTCGGTATCCCCTGAGAATTGGTTACAGGACCTGCCAAGGATACTGGAAATTTGTAAATGCTCGAGTACCATAGTTGGCCCTCTGTATCTGTAGGTTCAGAGGCTGCAGATTCACCCAACCCCAGTTCTTTGGATTTAATCCTGGTTGAATCTGAGGATGCAGAACCTGTAGATATAGAGGGCTGACTGTATAACAAAATGGAGAAGAAACACCTGTATTGAAAAACAGCTTATAACATCTGGTGTATTAGCTATGCGAGGCTAAGTACTGTAACAAACAGTCTGTGACATGTCTTATAACTCCAGCACAACAGAATTTCATCTCGAATTCGTGTAACTGCAACGAGGTGGGCAGAACGCCCTCCTCCGTGTAGTTATTTAGGGACTCAGGCCAATGGAGACTTTTCCATCTTCAACACAAGGCTTTCAAGGTCCCCACATGGAGGTGTTTCCATTCCAGCTAGACACAGACAGAAGGAGCACAGTTGAGCTTGTGTGGGAAGATTTTTACAGCACCCATCACGTCTGCTCATGTTGCATGGGCTGCCTGTCCGTCACATGGCCACACCTAACCGTAAGAGAGCTGGAAAAATAGAGTCCAGCTGTATAGCCCAAGAAGAAGAGCAAGTATTTTGGTAGCCCTCTGCCATACTAAGCATGGTTGGGGAGGGCAGGTATGAGGATGGGGGGTGGGGAGATTGGGAATAGCTTTCTTTATACATGTTTCTCTTGTTTCTTTGTTTCCCATTGCCATGTTTTACCTTTGTAGTTTTTGAAGATCCCATTATCCATACATAAGGCTGCATCCTTGATTTTCTTAAAGCTCTACGGAGTACTAGACAGTCCCATCCAGAGATGAGTGTTACCGGGAGGAGAAAGTGAGCAAGACAGGGGCAGCAGCATTTAAATGATGCCACTTTGACCGCTTTCTGTCCCTCCTTTTAGCCAGGAACTCACACTTAGCCAATGCACGCAAACCACATTAGTGTTGGCCCTTACCAGGAAAAGATGGGTTTCATTAAGGTGCTTGGACCAAGAGAGGTCCAGTAAGGCAGGACACCAACTGTTTAACTTAACATGAATGCTTATTCTGGGATCTGATGGGATATTAACGCTAAAAGGCGATTTAAAATACAGTGTAGAGGAATGTGAGAAAACATCTCTTCACGTGGAGTAAAGCAGAATGGTGAAACAGTCTGTAGTACTAAAGAGGGATGGGAGATGGAGAGAGAGCCATTTGCAATTTCCCCTGTTTTCAACAAAAAGGGGAAATCAATAGACCCTCCTTAAGAGCTCCCTCTGGGCAAAGAACAGATACTGATCTCATTTCTCCCTCTCGCTACCCTGCCAGCACTTTCCCAGACACCATTTTATTAGTTCAAGGTACTGGGAGGAGCAGAGGAAGATGGAAAGGCAGCTCACATCTGGACTTACAACCCCCCTGCTGCTTTTCTGCAAAGATAATTGTCTAATTGGAATCAACAGACACTCAGCGTCTGTTGGAAACAACAGACGTAACTAGTCATCAGAAGGTTGAATGCGAGTGCAACCTGGGCTCTGCTACCTGGTGCCCTGAATCCAGCCGTTTGCTTGCTTTAAGTAAGACATTCTGCTTCACCGAGTACGTGTTTGAGTTCCTGTGCATTATGCAGGGAAATATACTTTTTAGCTCTGGCATTTGGTGGTAGAAACAAGCTCAGGAAAAACTTTCATATACAGATACTGCAATTAGAATACAAATGTTTGTTCTTGAACCCATTCATTCATTCACTCAACAAAGACACACCCATCAAGAGACAGGCACTTTTCTAGGTGCCGGGGATAGAGCTGAACAATCTAGTCCCTGCTCTGAAAAAGTTTACAATCCAGCAAGAGAGACAATAAGCAAATTTTTAATAAAGTGGCCGCTGGAGAGAACTGCTATTAAGAGTTAAACATGGGAAAGAGGATGGTGTGTGAAAGGATCTAGACAGGGTCGTTACGGAGGTCTTCTCTAAAGAGGTGACATTTGTGCAGAGACAAATAAAGTGAGGGTCACATGAGTTATCTGAAGGAGGAGAACTTCAAGCAGGAGACCGCAAGGGCCGAGCTCTTGAAATGGCACCTTCCTTGGAGTGTTTAAGGAAGAGCAAGTTGGTCGCTATGGCAGGAGCTGGGGAATCCAAGGAAGAGTAGCAGGAAATGGGTCTGGAGGGGTCGGGAGCAGACAAACCACAGAGTGAGGCTTTGGATCAACTGTGTTTGATGGGAAGCTATTGCAGGGTCCTGGGCACATAACTGACACGAGCTGTTGCGTTTTGAAGGTACCACTTTGGCTGCTCCATAGAGAACTGCTTCTGGACAGCAAGAGTAGAGGTAGAAGTTGAGGAAGGAGAGGATGGTGACTTTCACCACTGTGGTGGTAACAGAGGCAGTGTGAATTGGTTAGTTTCAAGAGATGACACGATGTGTTTGCCACTAGATGGAGAGAAAGAGTAAAATCAAAGCCCTCAGAACAGCAATACGGGCTGTTGCCAATACAAATGTGGATGCCAAGTGGCCCGAGATCGAGGTTCAGATCTGTTATTTATGAGCCATGTGACCTCAGGAAGTTCTCTCTGTATCTCTGTGTATCTCACAGCTTTTCCTCTGTGAAATGGGGATATTAAGAATACTGACCCTGTTATACAGATGAAATATAGATGAAAGAAGACCTATAAAGCACTTAGAATAGGTCTAGAGTAAAGGGAGCTCTCAATCCACATCGGGAAGGATAATAAACTGGAGGGTGGGAAGTAGACTTGTGAAGAAAATCAAGAGCTTGATCTGGGACAGGTAAGTTTGAGTCGGCTCTCAGACATCCCAGTAGAAATGTCAGGAAGTAGGTGGGCACAAGAGTCTGGGTTCAGGCGAGAGTCCAGACTGGAGGTATAAACCTGAATGACGTCCATGTATAGAAGACTTTGCAGGTCAAGGGATGGGCTAGGATAAGCTCACCTTTTCCAAGAGAATACCAACCATGGACAAGGAGTTAATGTGTCCTGAGGGCTAACAAGCAAAGGCAGGGTGGCAGAGGAATGCACAAGAAGGGGTGCAAACTTAGACTTGGGGGACAGGGAGGGTTTCCCTGAGCAAGGGATATTTCAGTTGAAACCTGGGGGGACAACTTCCATTCATAGTGTTGTCCACTGCTCCTCTTTGTCCCTTTTTGGTCAAGACGCTCACGGTCTATATTGAGCAGGTTGAAAAATATAAGTATTGAAAGGACAATGAAGAACCTAATTGTGCCTCTGTGCACATTTCCTTAAGAAAAACATCAGCTGGTCTTCTTCAACGAGACGTTCCGTCTTCAATAAAGTTTTGGCATCTGTTAGTGAAAGGAAATGTCAGAATTTCCATACATTTTGCATCGACAGCAAGAAATAGTTCATGGCTTAGTCAGCATTTTCTCAAAATGATAACCATAATCACGACAGTCTTGCCTAAACTAACAAATCATTATCTTCATAACCTAAGTTTTACTAGTTTTCCTCCTTGTTTAGGACATTAGACCCTTAATAGACACACAAAAGCTGTGTGTATGTGTGTGTGTGTATGTATACATGTTTTGTTATTTATAAATATTATATATTTATATATTATTTTTATTTATGTATTTTTATTAATATTATAATTTTTAATATATTATTCATATTTATTCTTTTAATTTTTTATTTTTATTTTTATTTATTTATTTTTGGCTGTGCCCAAGGCTTGTATAAGTTCTTGGGCCAGGGATTGAACTTGTGCCACAGCATGACAATGCCAGATCCTTAACCCACTGAGCCACCAGGGAACTCCAAAGCTGTATATATTAAGATGCCTGTTCACACAGTCCACCAAATATTTCAACACTTTCTTCCTTCTCTTCTCCTTTTGCTGCCAAATCACTAGAGTCCATGCTGCATCAGTAAATTGTTTCACTAACTCAAACAGAGCTTAGTTAAGAGTCCAGGCCAAAATGATGTCACTGACCTATAAATAAGGGTGCAGGTCTGATCTGCAAAGGGGATTTAAAAGACACGAGATTGGATTTCTCACTGAAGTGGAAAGGGAAGTTTCTACTCTTCAGAGACCTGCTGTCATCCTTCCACTGTCCCAGATGGCAAGAGTTATGGACTCCTTGACCTGAGCCAAAGACGATATAAGCAAAAACAAAGGGATAAACAATATCTGTTCAAAGAAACCAAGCAAAAGCCCACTCCAGTGGCTTAAGTGCACAAGACAAACTTTCCAGGCAAGGACACCTCCCCTGACCCTGTTTTCTACACTGTGGTTTACAAGGTAACAGCAACAACAACAAAATCTCATCAGAGATTAGTCCCAGTTATCCCACAATACTTGAAAATGACAATAATAGATTTAAAAGACTTTGAACTCAGTGATTTTTTTTTTCCATAGGGAGTAAACCACGTCCAAGATATGTCCCTAAGCGTGCACAGTACCTGCTGAATGAATGTGGATGGGTAAAGGCACGTGCAGGCAGAAGGAGGTTATTGTCAGGACAACCATGGGCACTGACTGCTGATCAGACAGAGTAAAGATCTTGGGGGAAAATCCATGCCATCCAAAGAGAGTCAGAGCTGGGGTTCCTGGTTTTCCATCAAGCCCTCTGTCCAAAGCACAAGAAAGGGTCTTAATTTGTAAGTTAAACACAACTTCAGAGTGCAGGAGTCTGTCTCTGTTTATGGAAGGGCATTTGAACTCATTTCAAAACGGGTTGTCTTCCATGATGGAAACGAATATAAAAAAGAAGGTATGTACAGGTTTGACTGAGTCACTTGGCTCTACAGCAGAAATTGGCACTACCTTGTAAACCACCTATGTTTTAATTTAAAAAAAAATCAATTAAAAAAAGGTCTGTCTTAATAATGCAAGCAGCAGAGCACAGACGTTAGCCTTTAACACGGAAGAACCACTTGGCAAACTGAAGTGGAAGGAGCTTCTAGTGAGTCATATCACGCCGAGAACCATGCACTCGCGGTGACCTCAGAACAACAAGCCCCATTCTACTCCTGCCTATGGAAATGAATTTTCTGGGTATAGAACATGACCCCTTTTTCTTACCCTACTCTGGGCTCCCCTGCACACGGCAGCCCATGGAGAAGATGTACCCCACAGGAAGGAAAAAGGAAATGAAGGATAACATTTGTGGAATATCTCCCATCTCTCAAGCCCTGAGGAAGGTCTATGCGCCCAGTGAGGCAAATTATATTTTCTCCTTTTTCTTGAGGAGGGAACGTGTTTGAGGAAAGTTGAATGACTTGCCCAAGATCATCAAGCCAAAGGCTGCAGTGTCAAGATTCAAATCCAGGAGTCTCCCCCAAAGCCACTTTTTTCAGAGGAAGGTGGTCTGGTTCTGATCAGGCCTATCCTACTCGAGGGCCCAGCAACATCTCAGGAACAAAGCTCCTTGATTCCTGACTGTGGCGACCAGTCAGCAGCAGACTCTAGCGCCAGACAGCACCTTGAACAGATCATAAAAATGAAAAGCTTCTGCAGTGGTAGAGGCAGTAAAAGCTGTCACACTGTTCTCAGACAAGGAGGAGGTCAGCCCTAACACCAGCTAAATCCTATGGTTTTCTGCAGTCACAGTGTTAATAGCTTCCTCATACCAGACAACCATCAATAGGTCACTTCTTGATGTTCAATGTCCCGTTTCCTTTCAAGTTCTCACATGTGTTCCATTTACTGTCCCTTTAATCATCCTCTTGTTTTCTGACGGACACTCACCAGGTTCTCCTTAGTTCCTGTGAAGTCTGAAGTTCTCAACAGGATCCAGTCCTCCAGGAAGATTGGAAAAATACAGTACGTCTTGGAAGAAAGCTTTCTTGATCAACACTTGGAAGGTGCTTGTCAGACATGCATCATGTCCTCTGCTGGGTTTCATACTTCCTCCCCTTCATTTCACTGCAGCCTTCTTTCCCTCCGTTTCTTACCTATTTCTCCCCATCACTGCTCCTTCATTTTTTTCCCCTTTTCGTTGTCCTCTACTCATTTTCTCTCTTCATCTTTCTCCCTTTCACTTCTTAAATTCCCCATATCCTTTTCTTCACCCTTCTCTTCCTCTTTTATATTTTTTCAAGTCCAGTTAGCTCAGCTTTAAAGACACAGGTGTTGAAGTCACACAAACGTGGTTCAAAAGCTGGTTCTTACACGCAGTGCGCCCTTGGACAAGTCGTCGTCCTGCTCTTTCCCTCAGTCTCCCCATGGTAGAGACATCAACTGTATGTATGTCTAGGTCTGAATGGTAGGTGACATAATCCACACAAATTCAGTTCAGGGCTTTGTATGGAAGTAGGACAACCTTCCCTGCCCCAACCCTGTCCTATCTCCTGTCCTGCTTTCTTGAATCTTACCTTCTCTCTGTTCCTCCTCTACCTGTCGCTTCCGGTCCTGGCTCAGCATCTGGCTCATCTCATCCCCCTCCCCATGTTATGGTTTCTCCAGCCACACCTCTCTATTCTGAGCCCAGCTTTTTGTGGGAATAATGAGACATTACAGAATATTGCACGTAGACAGAACCTATAAGCATCTCAGGGACATGCTCATACTGATACTAAAGAATGGTAAGAACAACAATACTAAATATTTCCAGACCATTCTGAACTATCTATTAAGAATGAGAAGTGTGTGGAGGTATATGGAATAATTAGCCAGTGGGGACTTGCTGTAGAGTACAGACAACTCTACCCAGTATTCTGTGATCATATATGTAGGAAAAGAGTCTGAAAGAGAATGGATGTGTAACTGAATCATGTTGTTGTACAGCAGAAATTATCACAACATTATAAATCAACCACCCTTCAATACAACTTTAAAAAAATGAAAAAAAAAAAAAAAGAGAGAGAGAGTGAGGAGTGTACTTCCAGGAACCTCCAGGGTCCTTGTAGGTAAGGACCACACTCATTACCTGCCCAGATAATTAATGTGATGAAACTCTTTTAAATTGAAAGTTTTTAAAATTTGTGAGCAATATTAACCACAGGCTCTTATACCAGATTACTTTTTGGGGGGACATAATTCTAACTGTAAGTGGAACCATTTAGGAGGTAAACCTTCCGTGAAAACTTCAGAATCAAGAGTTCTCCTTTCCATACAATGTAGGGTCCCACATATATACATTGACTTGCACTGCTGCAAATGGGGACCTCTGCAACATAATTGCCTCAAGTTTATTTCCGGATGTTCTACAACCCACACTTCTTCTGGTAGTTCTCAGCCTGACCTGCCATTTCCATGTCTCAGACTTTTCTTGTCTTTATTTTCTCTAAGTTCTCGACTTCCCTTTGCCCTTGTCTTTACTGAACTTCATCCTGTTAGTTGCTGATTACTTGTCCAATTTGTTGAGGTCATTTCCAATTCTAATCGCATCCCCTAAGGCTTTAGCCTCCACTTTAGATTCAGGCTCATCTATGAACTTAATGAGCAAGCTGTTGCCGCATCCAAGTCATTGATGACAGTCTTAACTAGAAGGGGATCCAGGCCTGGGCCCTGTGTAACACCATTTTCATGTGTTTACTTGTCAAAAGAAATGTACGTGCAGGTGCTTTAATGATGTCTAGAAAATACTTGTCTGTCTCTTCAGAATCTTGGGTCATTCAGGCAGAATTTTTGTGACATTTTTGGCAATTCAAGTCTGGAGCTCTATACAAGCCAAATTAAATAATCAAAGCCATTGCTCAAAACATAACTTCTTTCTTCAAAAAAAAAAAATCTCATTATTTTATGATACAAAAGAACTTGTTCACAAAATAGAAACAGACGCAAAGATTTCAAAACCAAATGTATGGTTACCAAAGGGGAAATGTTGGGGGCAGGAATAAATTAGGAGATTGAGATGAACATATATACACTACCACATACAAAATAGATAAGTAACAAGGACCTACTGTATAGCACAAGGAGGTCTACTCAATGCTCTGTATTAACCTGTATGGGAAAAGAGTCTGAAAAGGAATGGATATATGTATATGGATAACTGGTTCACTTTGCTGTATACCTGAAACTAACACGACACTGTAAGTCAACTATACTCCAATAAAATTTAAAACAGCAATGACGAATTTGACTTTTACAAATTTTGCAAAAAAAAAAAAAAATCTCATTATTCTCAATGATAAAATCAGTCAGTACCTACTTCCACTCTTCTTTCCCAGGAATCAATCAGAAGCACACTCTGCCCCCCTTGAGGGGAGGCACTGGGCAGACAGGGCAAGGCCCTGGTTTTAGTTCTGTCTCTGCCACACAGTGGATGACCCTGGGTGAGTCACCCAACCTCTGCCAGCCTGAACTCTATCCTCATCAGTAAATGAGGGGCTCCGATCAGATGTCTGCAAATGAGCTTTCCAGTTGAGAGGCTGTGATTCTCTCGTGAGGAAGGGCCTAATTATTCTCGGTGGCAAATTGCTGCACACCTTCTGTGATTATAAGCTTTTCCCATGACACTATATATAATGTTACAACTCTGAACACATTGAAAAAGTGAGGGTTTGACTAGCTCTGCACACCGCCTGGAACATATTTGCCAAAAACGTGCATTTATCTGCTGACGTATGCCTTCTCAACGTGTTCTCAGGAACTTGAGTGCTAGCTGTGTGAGAGGTGCCCTGATGCTTGTCACTTCCTTGTAATATCACTAACAACCAGAATCCTCTTTCAGAATTCTTACTGGAAGAATGAGGAAACTGAGGCCCAGCCTGGTTTAGCAGCCGACTGTACAGGGTCACAGACCTCGCTTGTGATGGCATTCAGGCTGGAATTTGGGTTTCTGGGCACAGAGTTCTGGACTCTTTCCATGTGGCATGCTCCCTTTCTATCTAACTTCCTGCTCAAACTCAGCATAGTATATCCTCTAGAAGAAAATATCATCAATCATTTCAGGAATCAACTAAAATGCCTCCTCATGCTTGGGAGGACCATCTCTTTTTCAATGAAGAATGACCATCAGCTCAGCAGGTGGAGACAAAAGTCATTCTAAATTTTGTTACCCTGGGATATGTTATTTGCTTTCAAATAATTGCCTCTAAAGCCTAAGAAACAGTCAGTTTTTCAAAAGTCAAATTCTTGGTACTAATTTATTCACTACAATAAACAGTTTCCTCCTCCTCTTCCCCAACCCCCGGACCTCCTCCTTCTCCTCCCTTTTTTTTGCCCAGCCATTAATTTTTCTTTCCCTCTCCCCCCAGCCTGCTACTAGATGTGGCCTCCAGGTAGGAGGAATGATGTCAACAGCTCTCGTCTCTGACCTTCCTTAATATTTCTACCCTCCAATTCACTGATTTCTCCGATTCACTTGAATTTTTCTGCAAGACAAATTCCACACAAACAAATACTTAGCCCGTAGGGGGAGAGATGGGGAGGCATCTAAAGGCCTAGTGGTAGAATCTGGGGAAAAGTAAAAAGACAGACAAATAGAAAGGAATGGTTATAAGACACCTGAAAGCATCATTTCACCCCGGAAATTTGTATTCTTCTAATCAGTTACCTTAAGACACTGAGAGTTGTTTCTTCGTTGTTTTTTTTTTTTTTTTTTTCATCCCCCAGACAATACTCACTAATAAACAAGGGAGCAACCTGCAACAGCTGCTCCATGGCATGGAAAACAAGAACCTGAAACAGCAGCAAATCATAAGAAGTTAATGATTTGACATTCCTCTCCTTGAAATTATAAAAAGAGAATTCACAGAAATACTTGTAATGTTTCTAATGAGAGGCTTGGGAACCGACGCATCAGCCCTCTCCTTGCTGAGGCCTTCCTTTTCCACTGATTTTTCCTCTTCCAACTCTACCCTTTGTCTTTGCTGCTGCTGCTTTAAGATTCTCTGAACATCTGCCTCAGTGTGTCTCCCTGACAGGAAGAAAGGCATCAACATTCTTTTCATAGGTTTTACATGGATTATCTCATTGAATCCTCACTGTGGCTGCTCTGGGAGATATTACTGTGGCAGATGCACCCTAAGGTGACTCCCACTAAGTTATTACCTTGTGGAATCACCTCCCTAGGACTTGATGCTAACTAGTAGAATATGAAAAAGGTGATGGAATGTTACACCCTTGATTACATGAGGTTAATGGCAAAGGTGATGTGACTGTCACCCTGAGGACTACCTTATGTCACTTAAGATTTCTTCTTCGCAGACCAGAGGGAGAGATGGATTGGCCTTGAAGAAGCAAAGACGGTGTTGTCAATGGCCCATGGAGAGGACCACATGGCTGGGGGCTGTGTCTGGCCTCTAAAAGCTGAGGGTAGTAGCCTCTAGGCAACACCCAGCAAGAACCTCGGTCAAGTAGCCCACAGGCAAATGAATTCTGCTGACAAAGCAGAAGAAGCTTGAAGTGGATGCCTTCTCACTCAAGCCTCCAGGTGAGAACTCAGAGTGGCCGACACTTTGTCTGCAGCCTTGTAGGCTCCTGAGTTCAACACCCAGTTAAAGATAGGCCTGGACTCCTAAGCTCCAGAAACTGAGATAACAAGCATGTATGGTTCAAGTCACCAGGGTTGTGGGGATTTGTTACCCCGCAACAGAAAACTACTGCAACTGCTCTATTTCATGGAAGAGAAAAGCAAGCTTCAGAGAACCTAAGTGTGCACAAGATTTTGAAGGCTTGAGTAACTTTGTTCAAGGTCCCACAACCAGTAAGGGGTAGAACTCATATAACTTAAGTCTCCCTTAAGCTTAAAAGTCAAATCCTCTCCAGTACAACTGGTTGCCTTTCTACACTTCCCTTCTGGTTTGCTGGCACTGTTGATGAGTTAGCACTACATCCGGGTTACCACATGACTTTCTGCATGAACCTCTAATGCATGTGGTTTTGAAGTTTAAAATGCAAGAACCAAAGTTGGTCCCTCACCCCATGCCCCCTCCCTGGTCATCACGTGGAGGGGTGCTGCCCACTCCTCACACTTGAGAGGGAAGAGAGGAGGAGACCAAGCGTGGAAGTGGAGAATGAAGGGGGGTCTGCCTGACTAGCACTGGAGAGAGGTTCTCACCCACTCAAAGAGGGGAATTAAACAAATGTTCTCCAAAAAAGAATGGCTCCACCCAGGGAAAAGCTCTGAGGATCATAATAATGAGCCTCCCACCAGGAGTACCCCAGAGGCAGAAGCCCGGGGCTGATGAATAAAGTTCCATGCTCTGGGTCAATACTGGGTAACAATGAATCCCACAGCTTCACTTCAATACAGTTTGGTTTGAGTTGGATGAAAGAATGCTGGCTGTAGGCTGACTTTGAGCTTGACAAGTCAAGGAGCACTGGTTCAGCTATCTTAGGGGCTGTTTGTTGGATGTGGGTTATAAAGGCTGAAATTTCATTGGTTAGGCTTGGCTGGGCTTGTCTCCTGTTGGGCAGAGTTGGACTGTACTTTACATGCGCCTCGGTTAAATTACTGGAACAGTAATAAACTCAGTGTATCAAAATTCTGACATGCCAAATTACATGGGCGCGCAGAGGGAGTGGGATAAACCCTAGCTCCATCCTGCCCATCATGTTCAATTTCTACAGCACGGCTTCTGAAAGCACTCCGCAAATAGTAGGGAACATAGTCCATGCCAGGCTCAAGGCTGAACACTGTGAGGAGAGCGGGGGGAGACCAGCCCTCCCCCCACCCCAGAGTCTATAATCCAGTAAGACAGAGAAGCATGTACATTAATAACTACTCAACCTCCCAGACAGGTGGAATTTGCCATCCTTGGAGCAGGCGACAATGAAGGGCATAGCCAGCCCCAGCTTTAATGCAGTCAATTAGATGACACTAAGTCACTTGGAAGACCAGGTGGCAGGTGGGAAAGGCCTAAGGGACAGACTGTCATTTGCTATAAGAATTCCCAGAATTTTAAATTTCCTTCCACTGCCACAAAGAAAAGAGCCTCTCCTTTGATGAAAGACCTTATTGCAATTACCCATGATAACAGAATCTAGTTGATGAGGGGTGTGAGTGAGACCAGTGAACACTTCTGGACTTTATCATCTTTACCTTCCAGGAAAAAGACATGAATAGGCAGTGTGGGATGAGAACTTTCGAATATGGATAACAAAGCCGTGCCTTGAAGGATCCTGTGATCCAGCTAAAGATGAAATTACATGCTAAATTAAATACCTAAGAGGCACAGGAGATGTGGGGGCATTGGGGTTGAATGTCCTTGAGGGTCCAGTGTTCTCCTCTAACTTATTAGGATATTGGTTTTACCTTGTATGCTTTGTGTGGTTGACATCACAAGGGAGAGAAGAAAAAGAGAGGAATAAGAAGAAATAACCCTGGAAGAAGAACACAACAGACACAAATACTAGCTTTAATTAAACACTGGTTTGAATCTGGGCCTGCCACTAAATTAACTGTATGATTTTAGGCGACTGATCTATTATCTCTGAGCTCAGTTTCATCATTTGGAGGGGCTTTTTTCTGACCTCGCCAGGGTGTTGCTAGAAACAAGCAAGATAATGCATGTAACATAAGGGTATAGTGGACACTTGAAAGTTATTTTTGGAAGGAAAGCAGGAAGACAGGAAGGCAGGAGAGAAGAGAGAAGACAGATGGAACACTGGCTTTTCCTCAATTGTCTATTTTCCTTGATTATTTTAAGGCTTTCCTCTGATGCTTTTC
The DNA here is from genome assembly GCF_016906955.1 of Phacochoerus africanus. NCBI lineage: Eukaryota > Metazoa > Chordata > Mammalia > Artiodactyla > Suidae > Phacochoerus > Phacochoerus africanus. The sequence continues at coordinate 62,586,978 of NC_062550.1, read as the reverse complement.
TGATTTATCTACTTTCCTCTTTCTCCATAGCGGCTCTTTTAATAAGAGGCCAATTGGTGCTGAGACGGACGGATCATGGTTCCTAGGAGCAGTTCCATAGGATTGTAGGTGCTTAGTGAAAAAAAAAAAAAAGAATTGACATGGTGAAACATGTTTGGAGAAATGCTACAGAAAATTTAAATTATCTTCCTGCTATCACTTAAGAATTCTAGAGACTATATTTTTCTGCTGTGCATTTTAACTCTTTGAAATGATGATCCAGTAGATAGCATCTCCCAAGTTGTCAAGTTAACTTGACAAGAACCAGTTTTTTTATAGCAGATCACATGAAGCTAGGGTTGCATGAAATACCTCTCTGAGGAATTCTGATTTGTATCAAGACAAGGCACCAGTGGGCACCAAACTGTCTGTTTGTGGGGAAAACAGCAGAGGCTGTTGAGAAAATATTCTAGAAGCAGCAGCCCACCTTCCTCATCAACTAAGCTGCCCTAATCAAGCGCACCTCTGCCCTGTTTCCTCATTTGTAAAATAAGAGGTTGGAGATGCAACCTCTAAGTACCCTTCCAGCTCTAACAGTTGAATGTTTCCAGGTAGAAGTGAACTATGCCATTAAAGATTAAAAAATAATACACATTGCTGTATTCCTTCTTAAGTAACCAGCAATTCCCTTCCAGGAAGGCTTCAGTGCTGGTCACTGAGCATCCATCACGAACTGTGATCTACGAGAGGAGCTCTATGTTCCAGATTCTTCCAAGTGATCATTTGTGCCAGAATTTCTCTTATGAATAAAATAGAAATGGAAAGAAGTCACTTTGGCCTGGCAGTCAAGGCTCCCAGATTCTCTCCATTTTATCTTCTTCCTCTCTCAGTAATCCTGGGCTGACCATGGGTGCTCACTCCTTCCACCCTGCCACGTGGAAGCTCCTCATACATTGCTCTACTGGTCTTCCCATTGGGCCTCAGCCACAAGCTTTCCTCTTTCTTTTGCTGCAGTATCTTGCCTGTGATGCCCTTCTTTCTTCCTCCTCTGTCAACATAAACTCCATCCATCCTTCAGGACACTCTGACCCTATAGAAGGACCCTCTTGTTTCTCTCTCACGTGAAATTCAATAGACCTCTCACTAAGATGATAGAAGATTCCCTTTATATGTATGTTGGTTTATCTTCTCAATAAAAGCTTAAGGCTTAGAGGTTCAGGTCTACTAGCTACCTCCTTTTTCCCTCTGGAGTTCTGAGCAAGGAAGTATATCTCAGAACCATCAACTGGCAGATGGGGAAAAGGTGCCACTTCTTTCAATTCAGTAACTCCTAATCCCCCACCCCCCAATTCCCTGGGTCCTCGGTCACCTTCTCAATGAGGGCCTCTCTGGCTACTTATCTAGAATTTCAACACCCTCCTTGCTACACTGCATACTTCCTCCCTTGCTTAATTTTATCTCTAGCATTTACCTCTATCTAATATACTGTGTAATTTAATTAATTCCAATATTTTCTGTCTCTCCAGCTAGAGTGACTACTCCATAAAAGGAGAGAATTTTGTCCTTTTTGTTTGTGACTGAATCTTATTGCTAGAGGACTAGATATGTGCCTGGTGCACAGTAGGTGCTCAAGAAATTTTTGAGTGAATAAAGTAATGCAGAGGAGTGCCATTTAACCTAAAGGGTTTATGCATATGGCCTTTTACTCTCTGCTGTTTTGTATACCAAACCTTTCCATGAAGATGGAGTCTTTCTACTCAGCAAGGGGAAAGTCCAGGTTGAAGCATATCCAGCAGTGCCAGAAAAAGGGAATGACAGAGATGTCCAGAACACACTGCTTGCCTCAAAAACCTTGACCTAGGCTAGCATAGATCTCCTAGCCCAAGGTGGGGACAGTGCCAAGGCCAGGATGGCATGTGGTAGGAAAGAGAGAGGACAACAAGACTGATTACCTCCTGTAAGGAGAAAAGGCAATGTGGACCCAGACATGTGCAAAAGGAACCAGACAGCTTTCAGACAGAGGCACAGGTCTTTGACTGACTCTGTCTTCCATTAAAACGGGGCATGTGGTCAGTCAAATTAGTCACCAACTGTGTGTAGACAGGTGGACCTCCATATTTCCTGCAAACCAGTGGAGAGAGGAGCCTAAAAAGAAGTTTAATTTCTTTTGAGGCAGGGACAGAAATGAGAGGAGAAGGGGAAGAACGATGTCTCAGTGCAGACTTTGGCAAGAAGTAGCGATACTAATTTTCTGTTCTCTAATGAGCCAAGTATACAATGGTGCCTCAGTGAATGCCAGCTGATTGGTAGGCTGGTGTTGATTTTATAGGCATTAGTAGAAATTCTGGGACTAAAATAAAGGCCAGCATAAAATCCATCCCCTTCACTGGGCTTCAGGATCTATGGCTGACTTTCCTCACTTGGCCTCATTCTGACCCCAGCTCCTTAATGTGAACTCTTCCCCACCCTTCTCCGAACTGTGCTCAGAACTGCTCTACTTAGAAGCTGTGCTGAGTGCCAGCAGATGGCCATTGGTTCACCACTCCATGCAAACTCTCCATGAGGTTCAGACAGACCCACGCTGCCTCATGGCTTGATATCGGCATGATCCTAGGCCAGTTATTTTAACCTCTTCAGATCTCGGTTTCCTCATCTATGTCACTGGGATAATAATTATCCTGGGAAGCTGTGTGGGTTAAATAGGATAATTTAGGATTTCATTTATTCATTCATTTAATATTTATTGAGCCTTTATTATGTTCTGGGATGCATTATACACTAAGAGAGATTAAGGACTTAGTTCCTGCTCTTCAAGAACTTGCCTTCGGGAGAAATGAGACATGCAGATGCGAGCAAGTACAATACAGTGCGCTAAGCATGTGATGAAAGTATGCATCGGTTGGCTCAGGAATACACACACTTAGTTTCTAATCTAGTCTGCAGGGAGGTCAGGAAAAGTTCACCAAAGGAGGCAATTTCTGAATTGAGCCTTGAAGAGTCATTAAGACTTGGCCTAACTAGAGTTAGGCTGGGGCAGAAAGAGGGACGCTGACCCTTTTAGACAAAGGGAAATGTACATTAAGAGCAGGGAGGTGAGCATATGGTAGATTCAGAGAAACATAATCAGTTTCTTCTGAATAGAACATTGAGTTTAAGTTGAGGAGTGATGGGAAAATGTGAATGAAGAGGCAAGCAGGAGTCTGGAGCCAGAAGATGAGAATCAAAGCTTTGTAGTGTGGCTTTGAGTTTTCATCTTGATGTCACGGGAGCACTATTGCAGAGTCTGAGTCAGGAAACAGACATGAATAAATTTTATGTTTTAGGAGGAGCCCTCTCTGACACTGTGTGAAGGATAGATTAGACCAGGGCTAGATCAGAGTCAGGGAAAGGAGGCAAGTGCAGTGATTCATGCAACATATGACAAAGGAAACAGGAGAGGGAAGGAAGAGAAGCAGGTGGATATGAGAGACAGAGAGATGAGAGAAAGCACCTAGAATGATACCCAGGTTCTACCTTGGATGACTGGGTAGACAGTGCCAGCGTTAATACAAGAAGAGAGGAGGGAGTTCCCGTCGTGGCGCAGTGGTTAATGAATCCGACTAGGAACCATGAGGTTGCCGGTTCAAGCCCTGCCCTTGCTCAGTGGGTTAAGGATCCGGCGTTGCCATAAGCTGTGGTGTAGGTTGCAGACTCGGCTCGGATCCCGAGTTGTTGTGACTCTAGCGTAGGTTAGCAGCTACAACCCTGATTAGACCCCTAGCCTGGGAACCTCCATATGCTGCAGGAGTGGCCCAAGAAATGGCAAAAAGACAAAAAAAAAAAAAAAGAAGAGAGGAGAAGATGAGAGTTTTGAGTTTGATGGACTGGAGGCCTCTCTGGGACATAAGAGGAAAAGTTTTAAGAAGGTGGTCAGACACACTAACGGGTATATACATTTGGAAGGCATCACTTGTAGGCGGGGGCTGCCCATAAAGTTTCTGTACATGGGTCTGTGAGAAGATAAGAGGATCAAGAATGGAACCCTGGAAGTACACCAATGAAGAAGGGTAGGCAAGGTGAGAGCAAGAGCGAAAGGTAAGCCAGCAGAGGAAGGAGAGACAAACAAAGAGAGAGGAAGCCACGAGAAGGAAAGAGGGGTCACCAGTGTCTACTATCAAAGAGAGGTCAGAACGGGACCAAGTCGATTTACTGGACTGAGTACCAGGCAGTCACAGAAACATTAGGAAGGGCAATTACCGTGGGAACGTGTAACTCCAGATAGTGTTAACTCCAGATAGCTTCCATCCTGCTCAGCACATATACACAGTGGCAACCCTGTGACATTGTCAGTGTGTGGAAAGCAACATACGCCTTTTCTATCAAAGGAAATCTCATTTATTCCATTTTGCTGCGGTTTCGGCTGAGACACCCTCCTGCGACCCCCTCTTCTTTACCTCTTCTCCCAGCAACAGCTTGTTTCAGTTAGCCAACCAGGAAGAAGGTGCTCCCTGACCTGACCAATGGGAAAGGGACAGGTACATCACCCATATTAGGGATAAATAGGGAGGGTCTTTTCTTCTTTGCACGTGCTTTTTGGAGTACCCGTGCCCTTCTGCAGAAGCAAAGAGCCTTGTCGAGATCTCCCCTTGTCCACGTGTCTCACTTTCCAACACTGATGACCCGGGCCAGAGTCATTTTATTTCCCCAACAAGTGGAGACAAGTCTGTCTTTTACACTTTTTTATTTTTAAATTAAAAAATTTCACTTTGTGGTGGTAAGAACATGACAGGAGAGCTACCTTCTTAATTTTTTAAATGCCTAATATGGCAATGTTGACTGTGGGTGCACTGTTGTAGAGCAGATCTCTAGAACTCATCCTGCCTAATAAAAACTTTATACCCACTGATGAGCAACTCCTCATTTGCCTCCTCCCCCAGCCTGACTATGCATTTGGTTATTCCACATAGTGGGATCATACAATGCCTTTTCTTCTATGACAAAATATTCACATTGTTAAATATTGCAGAATGTCCTTCTTTTTTAAAGCTTGCCTAATATCCCATTCTTGCAAATAAGTCTGTCTCCATCCAGTTACAGTGGACAAGCTTTGTCTACAGCCACTGACCAGTCACATTCATTGTCCTTTCCCCTTCTCCACAGGATAGGTCTATGGTTCCGTTACCCTGGAATTTCTATTGGTTGGTCCAGACTCAGGACTAGGTATCTGCTTTTGCCAAACATCACTTGTACAACTGTGCCATTTGCTTCCTGCCTCCCAGCCCCCGACTCTCAAAACACACAAAAAAAGCTATACTTGCGGTTCCAGCCCTTTCCCTCCGTGACCTAGAAGCAAAGGAATGCTGCACTGGTCACTGCTAGAGAGGCCCAATGGGAACCCACAGATAAAAGGTGAGAGAGAAAAGGGAGATGTTATTTCTGGAATTACCCTGATAAGGGATGTAATGAGACGTGCGCTGCTGGGCTAGACAGAAAGAAGAAGGAGCAGGTGGCAAGGGAAAGAAAAGCTTCCTTGGTTTCTTTGCAAAGAAGCTGTAGGAAAATATTCGAAAATGTGTGAATGTTGAGAAATAAGCAGGAAACTGAAGAATGAAAGGCTTCCGTGTTGGTTAATCCCATTTGCTTATTTGGGAGTGAAAGACTATAAGGAGGATCTTGACATAAAGCACATCTTTTAAGAAATCTGTGGCTGGGGCTTTATAGCTGAGGGTCTCTGCTTCAACCTCCAGACAATGGCCTCGTAGGGCAATGCCCACACGCAGATGGACGGGGCACCTTAGCACCAGCTCCCCCAAACTGTTTGCTGCCAGTGAGTCAATTGGCTCTGTTTCTGAGAGTTTATTTTTATTTTCGCTAAGTACCTGTATATAACAAGTGCTAACTGTGTTCTCTTTTGTAGCTGAAACCACTAAAAGCTCTGGCGTCCACTTTTGGCTTTTGCTTTTCTGGGCTGGAACTGTCCTGATCACGAAGGTCCTGGCACCCCCCCTCCCTGCCCACTGTCACCATGGCAATTACAATGAAGTGAGGCTAGATTTGCTTCCAGCTCTGCAAAACCCAGTATCAGGCTTCAAGTCCCACCCTCTCAGAAGGAGAAAGACATTCTTGTTACGTCTCTCATAGTCTGCAACGAAGAGAAACAGAGGCTTCTGACCGGCAGAGAGGGTAGGAATAACGAGAGACGGTATTTCGGCTGAAGAAATGGAATTGGGAACGGCAGGCTTCCATAGCTTCTCCCAGAGAGTCAAAGAAATAAACAAGTAACTCCCCGAGTCGGGCCAGTTGATTCACTTGCTTAGTTGGACTACACTCTTGATAAATGGGCAGAGGCTAGAAATGACGGGGTGTTAGCTGCATGTCATTTTGAGGGACTCACCATTCAGACAACAGAAACCGTCTCGGGCACAAGACAGCATCTCTCTTTCTCTCTCCCAGCAAACCTGTGGTCCAAATGCTTTTTCTTTTCTCAGGCTTTCTCCTAACCTGACTCAGCCCAGAATAGAACCACACAGCCCGGCCAGTGATTATACTCAACGCCTGAGGCCAAAGCAAACATGCTGGGCACCATTGGCAAACACGGAGCATAAGGCATGAAATTTAGAGCAGTGAGAACTAATGGGAAAGAAACAGACCTCAGGACACTTAGAAGCTGGAGCGTTAATCTGCTGCACCCCCACTGTAACGCGAGTGGGACCAGATCTTCCCTGTGCTACATTTGGTGCTGTGTGGGGGTCAGGATCATCTCTGGAGTCCAATTGCCTCATCCAAATCCTGAATCCTCCTCCTCCACCTACTAGCTGTGTGACCTTGAGAAAGTCACTAAACCTCTCTGGGCCTCCTGATTTTTTAGTTTGTTTTTTCATCTTAAATAATGACTCCCCACTTCCTAATGTCCACAACACAGGAATTTGTGAGGATTAATATAAGTTAACATAAGGAATCTGCTTAGAACAGTGCCTGGCCTAGAATACTGACCTCTTACAGAAGCATTAGCAATTACTAACACTGTTACCTGTTGGCCAGGGTTCCTGTCTCTTCAGAGAATCTTCTTTAGAAGAACTGGCACAGGTGTTCTTTTGTGGCACAACAGGTTAAGGTACCGGCACTGTCACTGTAGCGGCTCAGGTCACTACCGTGGTGAGGGTTTGATCCCTGACCTGGGAAATTCCATGTGCCACAAGGGCAGCCGAAAAAAAAAGGAGAGAGAGAGAACAGAACTGGCACAAACAAAGGTTCTGACTCCCCAAATCTTTCTGATTTCTTCCCTTCATTTCCCCTGACTTCGGCCCTGGGTGGAGTCTACACTGTTCTTTACTCTTTATTGAGAAATGGCCCCCTTTCTAACTTCTCTTGTAGGCCTGTCCCTTTTCTCAGTTCTCTCTTGCTTTCTCCACCTATCTGTCCATTTCCAAATCCAGCACAGGCGCTAACTGAAAAAAAAAATTTTAAGCTTTTATTGTGTGTCTTTTTGGGGCCATACCTGCGGCATATGGAGGTTCCCAGGCTAGGGGTCAAATTGGAGACGTAGCTGCTGGCCCACGCCACAGCCACAGCCATGCCAGATCCGAGCTGTGTCTGAGACCTACACCACAGCTCACAGCAACACTGGATCCTTAACCCACTGAGTGAGGCCAGGGATCGAACTTGTATCCTCATGGATACTAGTCAGATTTGTTTCCGCTGAGCCACAACCGGAACGCCTAAAAATTTGTTGAATGAATGGCAAACAGGAACATACAATTTAGTCCCAGAATACAATAATGACTTCAAAACATAAAAAGGGAAAAAAAAACTCTTTATATTATTTCTAATTTTGAAGGAAGGAATCGCAGAGAAAGAGGTAAGTGGTCACTTATAAAACAATATCCAGAAACACAGAGTAAAAAGAAGAGGCTGGTTCCCAGTGGGGTGTTGAGCTCTGGTGGTCTGTGTGTGTGCCACAGTGACACTGATGTCACAGCACTGGCATGAAGGAGACACAAAGAGTCAAACTGCATGAGGTAGAGTCAAGGCTTTTCTCTGAGCGCTCAGTAGTCAGGTTTGAAAAGGCCTGCCCTCCGTGGTTATTTCTATGAATTACTAAAAAGGCCAGAGAAGCAGGAGCGTGGAAATATTCCACCTTCCTTCCCGGCCCTGTGCCTAGAAGGTAGCTGTTAACAAAGTCCACGGAACCAATGACTGAGCCGCCCCATCAAGGAAATGAAGTTCTAAAAAGAAGCAATTACTATAACAAATTAACGAATAGATAGATGTCACTACGAATATGCCATAGTTAGAACAGTGGAAAATTCAAACCTGCACTTGAACCCACAGATTGTCTGCACTAGAAGGGATCTTAGAGATTTAATGCAACCCTCCTGCTTGATAGATACAGAAACTGTAGGCCAGAGACCTTAAGCGACTTGTCCAAGGTCACCTGGCAGATCGATGGCAGGGCCAAGGTTTGATGGGCCAAAAGGAACAAGCTCACCCACTTCTGGGGTGCCAAAGCCAGTCGAGTCTGAACACCCTGTTTAAGGCAGGCGGCAGTGAGGAGCCAGAGCAGAGAAAGGAAGCGGGAAAGAGACTGGGACCTTGTATGCCAGCAGACTGGCTTCAAAGATTCAGTGAATGTCGAGGCCAGGATTGCAGAAGCAACCTGGATAGGAAATGGAGCGACAAAACCCACCAGGCAGACCCCTGGCTGTCCTGGAGTGAGTGGTTATTAAAAGGTGTCCTGGGGAACTCGGATGTTCCAAGACTCAGCTCTAAAGCGCCAAATAGCTTTTTTGTGTTCTAAAAACTGCTGGAGCTCTTGGAGAAGAAGGGCCCAGGTGCTCATCTATTATTGAGCATGTTTAAAAAGGCATTTAGGAAAGAGCACCAAGAGACCGGTTTGCAACTACAACGCCGGTCCCAGGAGGGCTGTGCTTGCTTAGAGAAGGAGCAGGGTTCATGTTCAGTGATACAGGAAGAGCCAACACGGGCAGGTATCCTGGCATCCTTGGGAACACCTGTTGGCGTTCCCCTCCAGCAGGTCTCTGGAAAGTGAGTGATGCAGGGGGTGAACACGAACAAGGTCACACACTCAGACCAATGAGCCAATGAGCCGTGGCCAAGATCTTGCACCTTGGCTTGTGTGGGGTAGTGGGTAGTGGGGGTAGGGATTCTGTAACATATATACCTATGTACACAGTTTCAAAGTGATGAAATAATACATAGCACTGAAACTCATGTGATAAGCAGATGAATATAAATAGATAATAGATCAATTAATAGCTTGATACGTATTTAATAACATAGTCTATCATATTTATATTTTATATTTTAATGATATATATTGACAGCATGCCATTCACAACATATTGTTAAAGGGAAATGCAGACTACAAAACAGGGTGAATAATACTATCTCAATTTTATAAAAATGTGCACTTGCATTCATAAAACATACTTATAATCTATAAGGGCATAGGGAAGAAAAGATTGGAATGATAGAGACCAAAATGTAAAGAGAGATTATCTCAGAGTTCCCGTCGTGGTGCAGTGGTTAACAAATCCGATTAGGAACCATGAGGTTGCGGGTTCGGTCCCTGCCCTTGCTCGGTGGGTTAAGGATCCGGCTTTGCCGTAAGCTGTGGTGTAGGTCGCAGACACGGCTCAGATCCCGCGCTGCTGTGGCTCTGGCGTAGGCTGGCAGCTACAGCTCCGATTCGACCCCTAGCCTGAGAACCTCCATATGCCGAGGGAGCGGCCCTAGAAAAGGCAAAAAAACAAAAAACAAAAGAAAAGAAAGAGAGATTATGTCTAGGCGGTAGAATTTGAGATGAATTTTATTTTCTCCTTTATGCTTTCTCTACTAACTTTTTCTCAGTGAACAACTACTATACTTTTGGAATCAGACATGAATAACAGATATCATTACACAAAAGAGAGGTTTATTACTCAAGATGAAACGGGATTCCTCTGGTTCCGAAAAAGAGATCCTCATAATTGTGTCTGCAATACATTCAAAACCACAATTCAGCCCTCCGCCCAAGGGTTTCACTTAAGTATAGTCTTTTCAGTAGTCAAGAATTCACCTGGAGAATAAAAATATAGGTGGGGACATCTGGGGGGTCTTCTGAGTGGCTGCCTAGCAAAATTACATTCTTTCCCTGTGTTACACATGTGTGACATTCTCAACAGCATACATTTCTAGAGAACAGAGTGTCTTATTTACCTTTATTTCCTCTCAGTGCCCTGCAAGGGGTCCTTCATAGAGAAACCCTTCAGAATATGTTTGCTGAACTGAACTGAAGCTGCGAGATAAAAGAAGTGCTAACTCTGGATACAGGAAGGAAAAAGCAAAGCCTACTGGTGGACGTGGAGGTTCTGCTTTCATGTGGAAAGCTGAAATGCCAATGGAAAACCAGGAAAGGGGTTTATCAGAGCTTGGCGGAGTAGGAAAAAAATGCTATATACTCACTGGGGTTCTTTGGATAGAGGAAGTTGCCCTCTGAGATGGAGCAATTCTCCACTGAGGGGCAGGGTCGGCATCTAAAATCAATGGCACTTTAATAAAAAAAAAAAAAAAATCCATTGGAAACAGAAAAAAATAAAATAAAATTCCACGTCTCCAGGGCAGAAAGAGACCAAGCACTCCCCTTACATCCTTACGTGGTGCCTGCATGCAAATCAGGATACCGGAGCTATAACTTTCATGATGAACTTGCCTTCCCTTACATCCTGAATGCTCCGAATCTCATCTGAGTGTGGTTCTTCTCCTGCCTGGACAACTTCAACCTCCTTTTTTCTCAACTCAGCTTTTCCCCTTTCTCTCTGCATTAGTTTAATCAGATTAGCCTGATGGGAGTCATCTTGCTGTCTCTCTCTCTCCATTCAGACTCTGTCACTCTCCCTTTCATCGCTATCAGCTTTCTGCTCTTAAAATGTGACTTTTCCCCACCTTCATCTTTGATTTCAGTTTTTCCTATGCCATATCTCTTTTCTTACATTTCCCCATCCCCTTTCCTTCATTTTCCTGGTCTCCTGGTTGAGATTTTTCTCTGAGGAAGCCTTCCTTTCTTTGCCAGGTAAATGCCCTTGGATTACTCAAATTCCCCTGAAAGCTCAAGCCTAGGAAACCTCTCCGGGGTATTCCTCCAGATAGGATTATTTGTTACTCTGCCAAGAAAAAGGCCCAATCCACACCTGTCTAGCACTTTTGAAGACACTGAAAGTTGCTATTCCTGTATTTCATTATCTGACAAATAGAAAGCCCTTTAGACAGGTAGCGTTTTGGCCAGCTACAACTCTATAAGGTTGTTTTATGAAAGCGCTCAGAATTCTCATCTGCCCCCTAGGAACGACAAGGTGAACTGCAACAAGCAATCAAAAGACTGTGTCCACTCTATTTTTTTACCCATTTCCAAAGCATACATTTTCAATTTTAGGCAGGGACTGAATCTTTTCTGAACTCATTTCTGCTCTAGGAGTTGCAAACTCCAATGGCCGTAGGAACTAGGTAGATCATTAATAAAAGGGATGGGGCACCTGGAGGGCATTATTGAACTAAGAGCATGCTTTCCATCCAAAGGAGAGTGTTAGCCCAGGGTTGCCACTCTCCCAATATTTTAGGAATCCACAAATCTTGAGTTTTAAGGTAATCTTTAAATTTTTAAGTGCTAAAACCAACTAAACTAGACCACTCTTGGGCCACATAAAACACGTCCATGATCCAAAAGTATGCTGTAGACTGGTAGTTTTAGAATGTTTCCTAAACATTTTTACCAAGTCCTTATGTAGTGTCACATCGTGTCTACAGGGTCAAACAGTGACAAGTGAGGAAGGCAAATAATTGCCACAAGAGCTGCAAATTCTCACGTGCACTTGGAATGGTCGGTCAGGATACGTGGCTGACTAAATGCAGTTCTTATTCAACAAAGCGGGTTAATGCTTCTCAGTTCTTTGGACAAATCAAGCATAAATAGTGGGGTGTTCATTGCTTGACATGTCAGCTTATAAAAATTCATATCCCAGTTCTCTAAAACCTAGAAGAAGCAGGGAAAAAGAATGGAAGCTCAAATATTACCCACATTTCCCCTGTGGCTTGTAAAGGAGTCTCTAGTCTCAATACAGCATCCATGCAAAGTTTAAGCAGAGGACTTAGGAGCATCATTTGCACAGTTTTTAAGTTGCCAGGTAAATTTCTAACAGCTGTTGGACATAATCCTTAGAAATTTAACTGGCAACTTTCTAAAAATGATAAGTTTTAAATAAGCCCGCTTGGGGGTTGGTTTTTCTAAAAGCCCCTTTGGAGGCTGGCATCATGTGGTTGTGAGCCACAGTATCCTATCATACCATCTTAATACCACTTGATGCCATCTGAAATTATCATATTTATTTATTTTTTGAGGCATTTGTAGTCTGATCCTCCTCACCTCCTCATACATTCCTTGAGGGCAGGGAATTTTTTGGTTTCACTCAATGCTGTTTCCCCAAATACCTAGAATAATGTCTGGTACTTAGTAGGGGCTCAGGAGATATTTGCTGAATGAATAACCCCAAACAATTAGCCTAATATCCTTGAGTTTCTATAGAAGACTGGAAACCATAGAAAATTCAGAATCTCCTGAAGTGAGTGGTATAGGCCTTAACTCTTTCTTGTAGGGCTTCTGGTTTGGTCCTCAACTTTACGGAGGGCTAAAGATTCAGGTTTATTTCAAAGTAAATGGCTGGAACCCTACTCCCAGGGATATACTCAGAGAAAACTATAATTCAAGAGGATATACCCCTATGTTCATATCAGCACTATTTACAATAGTCAAGACATGGAAACAACCTATATGTCCATTGACAGATGAATGGATAAAGAAGGTGTTGTTATATATATATATATATATATATATATATATATATATATAAATATTACTCAGCCATAAGAAAGAATGAAATAATGCCATTTGCAGTAACATAAAGACCTAGAGATTATCATACTAAGCAAGGTAAGTCAGCACAAGAAAGACAAACACCATATGATATCACTTATATGTGGAATCTAACATATGACATAAATGAACTTATCTATGAAACAGAAATCACGGACATACAGAACAGACTTGTGGTTGCCAAGGGGGAGAGGGTTGGGGGAGGGAAGGATTGGGATTAAGAGATGCAAACTATTACATATAGAATGGATAAACAACAAGGTCCTACTCTATAGCACAGGAGACTATAGTCAATATCCTGTGATAAACCATAATGGAAAAGACTTTTAAAAGCCAAAGTAAACAGCTGAAAAACAAAATGAGAAAGGAGAACAGTGACAAAGTGGCAGTCTTAAACATCCACTAAACAGGTATTTCTCTTCTCGTGAAAAGAAGATGTCTGTGGCAAACTATCTCTGTGTTTTACAGGTCAAAACTCAGATTTCTAGGCCTCATCCCTGGAGCTTTATGGATGAGACCTAAGGATATGCATTTCAAATAAGTTCCCGGGTGATGCAGATGTTGCTGGTCCAGGGACCACACTTTGAGAACCACTAGCGTAAACTGTAAAGCACTATTCATGTGTCAACTGTTACCATCATTCACTCCCCACCTCACCATCATCCCCTTTATATTCAACCCTGACTAGGACATGTCTTTTGATATATACTACCTTCCCTTGTGGGAGAAATTCCTTTAATGCCTGTTGGCCAATCTACCTGCAGCCCAACAAGGAAGCCATAAAAGGGAGATTGGCTGTTCTTTATTATCAACCACAAGGCAGTGGTTTATTACTGAATGAAACAAAAGCCAAGAAGATCACACGGCACAAGGACATACTACAAGGTTTCATGAACAGTCATTATTGCCTAATGTGTTTTGGTTGTTACTTAATGGTTACTCAGAACCCACAATGTCCTCAATCTCAGCTGAGCAGCTTTTTAATTCCCTGATTAGGGGAGATGAGCCCAGCATGGACTGCTGTGCCATGGTGTGGACTTTATCATTTTTTATAAGACTCAATTTAAAAAAAAAAAAACTCTGCGCGAAATGTTGTTTAAGAATAAAGGAAGGGATGGAGTTCCTGTGGTGGCGCAGTGCTAACGAATCTGACTAGGAACCATGAGGTTTTGGGTTCGATCTCTGGCCTTGGTCAGTGGGTTAAGGATCCAGCGTTGCCATGAGCTGTGGGTGTAGGTTGCAGACGCAGCTCGGATCCCGCATTGCCGTGGCTCTGGCATAGGCCAGTGTTTGCAGCTCCGATTGGACCCCTAGCCTGGGAACCTCTATATGCCATGGGAGCAGCCCTAGAAAAGGCAAAAAAAAAAAAAAAAAGAATAAAGGAAGGGAGTTCCCATTGTGGCACATCAGAAACTAATCCGACTGGGAACCATGAGGATGTGGATTCTATCCCTGGCCTCGCTCAGTGGGTTAAGGATCCGGCTTTGCTGTTAGCTGTGGTGTAGGTCGCAGACGTGGCTCAGATCCCGCGTTGCTGTGGCTCTGGCGTAGGCCTGTGGCTACAGCTCCAATTAGACCCCTAGCTTGGGAACCTCCATATGGCTTGGATACGGCCCTAATAAGACAAAAAGACAAAAAGAAAAAAAGGAATAAAGGAAGAAAGTGTGTTCACTGCCAATGTATTACCAAGCATGTCAAGGATTCTTCTTCTTCTTCTTTTTTTTTTTTTTCCTTTTCTAAGGCTGCATCCACAGCATATGGAGGTTCCCAGGCTAGGGGTCCAATCGGAGCTGTAGCTGCCAGCCTACACCAGAGGCACAGCAACTCAGGATCCGAGCTGCGTCTGCGAACTACACCACAGCTCATGGCAATGCCGGATCCTTAACCCACTAAGCGAAGCCAGGGATCAAACCCACAACCTCATGGTTCCTAGTCAGATTTGTTAACCACTGAGCCACGACGGGAACTCCAAAGATTCTAATTGTTGTTTCCTAGTCCCTTCCTTTCAGTGACTAAGGCAAAATCCATACTTGTTCTGCTCATGTGTACGTGGATCATTTTTTTCTACTTCCTTTTTTTCTAGAACCTAATTTCAATTGTATTGTCATTGGTTAAAAATATGTTCAATTACACCTCAAAAACAAATTCGAAGAAAAAGAGATCAGATTTGTGGCTACCAAAGGTAGGAGGTGGAATTGGATGAAGCAGTCAAAAGGTATACACTTCTAGATTTAAGATAAATAAATACTGGGGATATAATGCACGGCATGATAAATATAATTTACATTGCTGTATGTATATATGAAAGTTGCAGGGATAAAAGCCTAACAGTTCTCATCACCAGGAAAAAGGTTTTTTTCCTATTTCTTTAATATTGTATCTATAGGAAATGATGGGTGTTTGCTAAACTTACAATGGTAATTTCATGATGTATGTAAATCAGATCATCTTAAACTCAGACAGTGCTGTATATCAATTATATCTCAATAGAACTGGAAGAAACTACCTGTTCAAGTAAAGAACAAGGTGTATTTGCATAGCACCTGCTGCATGCCAGATACTGTGCTAAGAATTTTTGAATGAATTAAAACGTATTTGATCCTTAGGGCAACAGTTTGGGGTAAGTGCTCTTATTCTTCCCATTTTAGAGATGAGGAAATGGAGGCATAGAAAAGTGAAGCCATACCTGTTTATACTGCTTTGGATAACTCACTATGTTAGGCAGAGGTGGCGTCTCTTGTGTTTTAAACTATGCCTCAGGGGAAAAGTTCAACACTCCAAGGTTAAGGGAAGCACATAGGACAGGGCATATAGGCATAAAAGTCCAAGAGGTTTGGAGAAGGGATAGGGTGCAGGCTAAATGCAAAGGGGTGAACAGGAAACAGGATGGGAAGGCAGGTCAGTCTTGATTGCTGTGACTTGGGGACCTGGGTCAGGAGTATAATTCATCCCATGGAAGCATTTCCCAAATTTCGCTCATTCAAGGACTGTTGTACCAATTTCTGCCACATCTGTGCACCGCCACTCTTTTTAATGTATGAAATAACCTTCCTTTTAAAAAGACATGTACTTTAAAAAGTCATATCACTACTGTAAATGTAAGACAAGTGTCACTTGCCAAAGATAGAAGATATCTATAAAAATGAAGAGATTATTTGAATAAAAAAATATTCACCCCTCTGAACTCATTCCACAGTGAAACCCACTGGGATAATACTGCAGTGGCAATGACGAATCACAGAAGACCAGTGGTCTTAGCTGTTGCATGTAAAGTGGTCACTTAGTGGCCTTGCTTCTGCTTTCTCTTTTATATATATACGTATTTGTCTTAATGAAACTTCAGCTAGTTGTATATCAGATCCCCAAACTCCTCTCTCTTAGCTAGTTGAGCTCATAAAATATTTGGTTGATTGTGTTTTATATAAAATGAAGTTAAAATTTCATGTCACTCTCCTGCTAAGATTTAAGGACTGTTTTGTAGGTCAGCTATTTTAAATTCCCCTTGGTGTTTCGACGTTTCTCTGCACCTCCTGCAGAGGTCTGATCAATGGGGCTGCATGGCCGCGGTGCCATTGCCATGGTGGCTGCATTTTAGAAGAGCTTTTAATGCAGAAGCTGACTACCTGTTAGAAAATCCCCTCTATGCAATCAGGACGTTGACTGCTGTTTCTGTAGCTGGCCATGGTCCTTGCTATGAGGTGAAATGTGTTCTGTCTCTACAGTTTGGGGAGATAGGTTGCTGTTCTAACTGAAAACAGAGACTATGTATGTATGTATTTGTGTGTAGGTGTTTAATAACAGTGAAGAGGTATAAAGATGTAGGGATGCAGAAAAGCTTTTATATTGTTGTTCTTATCCTTCTTGCCTCTCTCTCTCCTTCCATTCCTCCCTCTCTTTTTCATCTTATGTTCTACACTGAAATAGCCAGTCACAGTCTGGGCCAATTCTTTACCCCACCTGGCCCAGGACGATTTCTTAACACTTCGTTCAAAAACTCTAATGTGCTAGGGTTTATATGCATGTTTTCATGGTATGATTTGTCCTCTGGTCCACAAAATTTTTCCCACTGATACTGCCACACTTTGATCCTATTAGTCTAGTTATACTTTTATGCTCTGTGTATCGAAGCAAAAAGGATATTGGATTTAATGGAGCAAGACATAAATATCTATATAAATATCTGCCACTTAGTAATTGTGTGACTTTGGGCAAATCATATAACTTCTCTGAGCCTCAGTTTACTTATCTGTACAAATATTTCCCAAAGTTTTAATAGGATCAATATTAGATCATATATGATAAAATTCTTCATAAACCATATTACAAATAAAGGGCCATATAAATGTCAGATGTGCTAGTAGCCAAATCTTCCTAAGATCCCTTAATCCAAGGCAAGACTGTTCTAGAAACTGTACATCTTTCCCAGACTCTATAGGGAAAATGGATTTGTTTCACTGTTCTATAAAGAGAATGCTGAGGTGGCTTAAATATCCACCAGAAATTCTACCAAGAAGTAGTATTCTATTCCTTCACTGGCAAGCTCCCTTCCCCATAGGATGAGTGGAAAAAAAAAATGGTACATGTTATTATAGGAATAGCAAATATGCCGATATTAAAAGACACAATACACTAAACCCTTGGAGCAGAAAAATGTGCAAGGCTACCAAGTGGAGTTTGGTGTAAACAGGGAATCTTGTGCTCCTGGACAATACAGCAGTTGAGAATGGTCCTCTTTCTCTTGGGTCTATCACTCTCTCTCTGATGTCTACCTTCTATATATGCTCTTCTCCTCTTTTATTTGCCTCCCAAAGACCACACTTTGCTTCTCACCATTCCCCTGGCACAGATTTACTTTAAGTTTCAATGTTCAGAACATTTAGCTGATAGAGCTAAGACCTGGAATGCCTGTTGAACCAGCAGTGGGCAGCCTTTATGGGCAGCAGAAGCCACCTGAGTCACATGATCACAGGGAAGGAGAACTTGAGAAAGGTGTGAGAGCTTCTCTCTCTCTCCCTCTCTCTCTTCCTGAAAAAGAACTGAAATGTTCACCAAATTATGGACAGAAATAATTGTAAAAGAGAGAGAAAATACTAAAATCACATCAAATGATTTTTCTGTGGATGTTGTGGGAGATTTGTATCCATGTTTTTTATTAATAGCTTTTATTCTTTTTTTTCCCCTTGTTTCTTTTTCTGTGGCTGATTTCTAGTTTCATGCCATTGTGTTCAGAAAAGAGTCTTGAAATAATGTCTAAATTCTTAAATTTGTCAGGGCTTGTTTTGTGCCCAAGCATGTGGTCAATCCTTTAAGCTTTCATTCTTAAAGACAGCTTATTTTCTTAATTGGCTAACCCTTCCTTTCAAATCTTATACTGGGGGGTCAATCAGCAGAGCTAACATGCCAAGGTCCATGCTTCTCTCTCACACACATGAATCACTTTATCTTGGTCCCAGCCAGCTCTCAAATAGGTATTGTGACAAGGGAGAGATTGTGCACAGACTTGTACAAATCCATCCTCACTGTAGGAAAAATTCAAAGCATAAGATCTCCTGGTGGTAGGTCAACAGACACATGCTTATGTATGAAGGGCATTCACATATTGTAGCTTTAATGTCAAACTTCAGATCTCAGGGAAAGGTAATATGCTATTAATGTCTGCACAAATTAGCTTGTTTGGTGGAAAATATACAAAGTAGTCCCTGCAAATGATGGTCCCATCAGCCTTGAGGCACATGAGTCTGTGGGTATAAGTTAGCCAGGTGCTGCCCCACTGGTGAAAGAGGAGGATTGCTCTCTCTTCTTCCTAGGTCACTTGGGGCAGAGAATGGAATCAGTACTAGAAAGGATGTCACACCATGTTACTAGCTCTTTGGGAACATGGAGTTGAATTTTACAAGGCTCCAGCTCTCAAGAAAATGGTCCCAGTATGTTGAATATTGTAGACAGATACAGACCATATGACTAACCTCATTCTCTGTGTGCTATAACTGTCAAAGAGAAGAAATATTCTTAACCGCAAGGTCAAAGGACTGCTCACTCAATCAGAAGATCAAAAAGAGAAAACCCTCAGGGATTCCCAGCAGATAAGGAATCACAAAGGAGAACCTTTCACACCTACTGCATATGTGTGTCCACTCGTTACTGAATTAACATACCCCAAGCTTCTCTAATTAAGGGATGTCATTTTGAATGTTTAGGGACATTAGACAAAAACAAAAATGTGACCAAACCTTGACACCTTGGAAATCAATTTTATGGCATCAAAGTTGGATTACCAAAAACTCTGAAATTATTCTCATATGACCACCAGACTCTACTGAATACACATATGAATGCCTAGTCATGAGAGACCAGTTTAAAGAAATATGATAGATCTTTACAATGGAATATGATGCAGTCATTATGTTTCATGCTTTTGGATAACATCAATAAAATAAGAAGATGGTCACAATATCATTGCCAGAGAAAAAAGACTGCAAACTGTTCGTATACTGTGCTGCCACTTCTATTGTATCACATTGTTCTGTATTATAACATACACACATGCACAGAAAAAAAGCATCGGTAAGAAACAGAAGGAATGTAAATGCTAATTCTTTGTGGATATATGAACGGGTAAATTTCATTTTGTCCCCTGAAATATATTTAATTGGCACCAACTGCCTTTATAATAAAAAAATCATAAATGTTGCTTTTAACCGGTATACCAACGAAAGAGTCTTGGAACCTCAACACCACTATTTCTTCAATACCACCACTGGAAAAACATAATAACCTAGAATTAAAAAGATAGTTCACAGGATTCAGGAGCCAACCAATGATAACTGTCATGAAATTAAAAAAAACTCAGGAAAACTTAAACAAGGTGGATGAAAGCCATCTTTTGGCTTTAGGGACCTTTTCCTCTTTACCATGTTTCCTTAAGCCAAGGTTAAGCTGGCACTTAAGTCTCCAAGCTCCATCCTGCTTTTTCTCCCCCATCAGCAGGTATAGTTCAAAAGCAAAGTCAACCAAGGTTATCTTGTTCTTTTATTGTTTCATTCAGTGGGCTGATAACAGCATATGAAGACAATCGGCCTTTCTGAAATGTCATTTCTCAAATCTATTCCCCCAACACATCTCACTCTTCTTTTAGAATTATTTTATAAACATACCCTGGGGGTAGTGGCTTGACCCTGTGGACAGAGTCTAATAAGGGGGTAGATGCCTTGGGGGCAAAGGGCACATCTCCCCTCCCACTGGCTGACCTTCAGTGATCTTTCTCTGGAACCCAGGAGAAGGGTGTAGGCTGAGAGCATGGGCCATGACTCTTGGAGCTGAGGGAACCAAAGGGAACACTTGGATGTGAGAGGCCATGATAATCACAACTTGGAAAGATAACCAAAAATGGGCAATCCAAAGGTCCTGTCTGTAAGCCATTGTCATTTTATATATGTGTGTGTGTTAAAAAAATATATATATATATGTGTGTGTGTGTATATATATGTGTGTGTACATATATAATGTGTGTGTATATATATATACACACACATATATATATATAATACACATGTATATGGAGAGAGAAAGAGTTGAGTCTTTAGTAACCTAGCAACATGAAAAAGCCACTCAACTATTAGGCCACATCAAATAGATTGAAAAATCACCTTACCTTATAGAAATTTTAAGTGTCACAGTAAGCACCTCATTCCTTGCAACTAGGAAAACTACAACACTAACTTGGTGGGAACAACACTAGGCTCACAGTAGCTGCTTGGTCTTTACGTAGGAAGGAAGGGAAGGGTGGGAGAGGATGGGAAGAAACTCAAAGCCTCTTAACTCATGCATGGTGGCTGGGGTAGGACTGCCTATTACACAGTGATGAAGACATGCCCAATTTTTCGGACTTCCAAAGTCATTCCTGGTATGGGTAACAGTTCTGGCACTCAACACTGCTCTCTATGAAGAAATTCTCCCTGTAGCTAATATAAATCCTCCCTGCATGATCTTAAGCCCACTTCCTCTGGTTCTGTCTCTGAGGAGAAAGTGAGCAGCTGAGCTCAACACTTGGTAAAATGATTCTTCATACCCTTCAAGAGAGCAAGTCCTCACCTAGTTGCCTCTTCTTCTTCCCTTCCATGACCCCAATTCCCATAGCCTTTCTCCATGAATCCTGTTTTCTAATCCCTTAATCCAATGATGTATATTAGTACACAGTTCAAAGTCAGCAAAAATAGCCTGTTGTCAAGTGTGGTGTTAGGAGATGCCCCCCAAGGTGGGAGCTTCTGGTTCACCCCAGAGTCTGGAGAGAGCCTGGATAGCCCGTGGCCTCTCCCTGAGGTGAGGAGGTGGAATGCAGTGTGTGTGGGTGTGTACAGGCCATCACCAGCTACTTCTTGGGCTGCTCAGTAATGCCCTTCCTGGGTTGGGCATGGACATATGGAGGAAAACCAAGCAGATGTGGTTCCTGTGCCCGTGAGCAACCCATCAGTTTGTCCATGATGTGTGTGTGTATGTGTGTGTATGCGTGCACATGTGCACACCTGTGAGGGGATGGAGAGGATGTTTTATGTTGTCAGTCAACACCTTCCAAGCGGAATCTGCCATAGCAGCGATCCACCTCTGTGGTGTCATCACCAAACGGACTGTGCTGGAATATGACCGCTCTAGTCCTCAGGTACCAGTGTCTTGGAGCATATGCAGCCCAGAGTTAGTGGTCTCTTGGGTACGGGGTGGCCAGAAGCATCCTCTAACCCGTCTCATTCATCCCAGGCTCCAGACACCAGTAGGACCTTCTGTTCTATGATGTTGTTGCTGCTCTTAGGGCTCTTCTTTATCTCAGTTCAGTTACTCTTCCTCTAGCTCACTGATCACTATGTTAATTCACAGATGCCACCACACACGCAACACTTTCTACCAACCACTCTGACTTTGAGCCCTTCTTCCTCTGGTGTGGCTGTAATCTCTCAGTGTTGCAAGCCTAAGATGGGGCTTGGGGAGCCCAACGAATGACCCAAACTAAAGGAGACTGTTTAAATCTGCATAAGGAGGGGTATTTTCTGGTAGGTGGAGGCAGAGAAGACAGAGTGGGCTTATACAACGCTCCTCTTGTGTCTTTGGGGGAAAGACTAGCAGAGAGGCAAACCACACCTATCCTCCTGCAGTCCTGACCTGGAGAGTCTCTTTAAGGTCTGTTTACATCTTACAGCCCGAAAATGCACCATCATCATTTCTTGAAGTCATTACTCAGAACACACCCCCACTGCATTTCATTTTTATTATCCCCATTTTAGGAACGATTAAATGGAAGCTGGGAGCAGTAGCAATGAAGCAAATCATGAGAGGCTCTGATAAAGACAGAAGCCTGAATGTTGTTGGACTGCTTCTCTGTGCCAGGCTATTTTTAATGCAAGTTTATGCATCTGTCCCCCTCTTAGAGAGAGAATTACAAATGAACCCACTCTGTACACAAATTTTTTTTTCCACTATCCCCTACCGTTTCCAACTCACCATGCCCTGTGTGTGTGTGTGTGTGTGTGTGTGTGTGTGTGTTCCTCTTTAAATGTTCTTCACATTTCTATATATTGGCTTTCTGTCAATATAATTCTGATTCAGAGGTCTCTTTGCTATTCTAGCCCCCACTGTCATGCCTCCTTAGTGGCTACTTATACAGGATCCCATTAAAGGTTCATAAAAGCAAGCACTATTTGTTTTAAAGAAGGAAGTTGAGTAAATGTAGAACATTTGTATATGCTTGGAGTATTTTCAGAGCAAATACATAACACGTTGGGAATAAAGACTGCTCTCATGAGGAGCCTAGGAAACCAAGGATCATAATGATAAGAGGACATTCTCTTTACTGGCTATCCTTTTCTATCATTTGACTTTTTACCATGTGCAGATATTATCTTAAAAATGACACAAGGAGGGTGGCGACTACCAATTGGTATTTGTGGAATACTGGCTTTATTTCAGCCACTGTTCACTGCTTTTACTATAAGTTCTCCTTTGTAGTTAGTTACTCAGAAATCACCTTTAATCTGTATAAAGGCTTATGTAAAACCCTACATTACAAAAAGGAAATAGACTCAGGTAATATTGGTTGCCTGATTTACATGGCTGATAAAGGGTATATGGGTAGGTGAACTGGGCTCTCTCTGGTTTCCAAAGCCATGCTGAGTCCCCCAGACTATTCTGCCTTCACTTCCAGTCTCTTTGGAAGGAACCGAATTTATAAGACAGGAGCTTTGAGACTACTTTGCAAAAACGTGAGGGATTGTTGCGAAATCCTATCACAGGCTTCCCAACAACTTAATGAATCGTCCACATCCTGGGGCTTCTTGTGGAACACTAGGCACAGCTGTCCCTGGAAATGAAGACCCCTGAAGTGCCCAGGACCCTCGCTGGTCCTCGGAGCGCTCATTCCAAGGAGGGAGGGGCACCCACAGTCACGCACATCCCAGGGAAGCACTTCTGCTAAGTCTCAGGTAGAAGAGAGTGGCTGGTCCCTACTCTAACCCTCTTAAACATTCAGAGTCTTAATTTACTTAACAATTATCTTTCTGAGTGGTCACTCTGAGCCAGGCACTCTTCTTAAGTGTTAGAATTCTCGAGATGAACTAGGTCCTTGAGTCCATGCTGCATCTATCCCGGTGTGAGGAGACAGGCAATAAACAAGCAAGCAGACAAGCAAAACATCAGGTAATGAGCATGTTGAAGAAAATTAAAATAAACCCGACTGGGTGGCTACTTCAGCTCGTCATCAGAAAAGGCCTTCTGGAGAGGTGATATTTACTGAAAGGACAAGAATGACAACTATGTCCTGGGAGCCACTGACCTTAAAAACCAAGAAGGGCTCTTCCTGTGTGCTCTGGCTCTCACCCATCCCCCATTCTGAATTCCTGTTTATTTGGAGTGTGAATTTGTCATCTCATAAGTTAGAGCTGGAAAGGCCTCCAAAAATTTTCTTAATCTCACGCCATGATTGTAGATGTAAGAAACGAAAGATCTGGAGAAGTGAGCAGGTCACAGGACATCACCAGAGGCTGTCTCTTCGCCCAGGCTTCTTCCACAGATTCAGAAAACTTCCCAGTTTATCTCCCCAACATCCATCACCTCCCTCCTCTTTAATTAGAGTAGAGTTGATTTCTGGTATTGTGTCAATTTCTGCTCCTGGGAGTTTGGGGTTGGTAGATACAAACTATTACATTTCGAGTGAATAAGCAATGAGGTCCCAGCGTCCATCTCTTCACTGCAGATTCCTCACCCTGAGGCCTGCCCCTCTGAGGTCTACAGACATTAAAATCTTCCCTGGACCACTGGGCGTCTGGAATGCTATCAGGAGCCCTGAGAAGACAGAGGGTTCTGGGGGCCTGGGTGACGGTGGAAGAAAAGGTACAACCTCCCTACATCCCTGGAGCTGTGTCTGGCTCCTGCCACCTTTCCAGCCCAGAGAGGCTTCCAAGTTTGGGAGCTGCAAGGCTCCCTGAACCCCGTGAACACTAAAGATCTCTCTTCAGCAATGTTCTCTGATGTAACCAAGTTGGTATGAAAACGTTCTATTCTGCAATCCCAATCCCTCCCAAAATGCTCTGTCAAAAGATTAACCACAGAATTTCTTTACATAACAAGCTCCCTCAGTACACTTAAAATACGATCTCTGAAAACTCAATCCGCATAAAGATTTTATCACCCCTTGCAAGAAAAAAAAAATCTAGCTATTATATCAAGGGCAATAGCATAAATTTGGATTCTTAATGATGGATTTAGACTCCGTATTATGTAATGGTTCTCATTCATTCGACACATATTTATTGAACTGCACTCTGTAACGAGCTCCTCCTGGTTGCCGTGAGGACACAGTCTTATAAAGACATAGCCTCTGCCCTCTGCAAAAGGGCATACACACAATGCTAACACAGGCAGATATGACCAGTGCCACAACAGAGAGTGTGGTCAGAAGCTACAGGGGACAAGGGACCAAGAGATTACGTCTTGGTCAAAGATCAGGGAAGGGGGCAGCAAGTTGGGTCTCAAAGGATGACTATGATTTGTATATTTGGACCATTCATTCCAGGAAAAGGAAACATCACAACACGCTGTATAAGGAGCCAGACATACAGGGACACATTCTCAGAACAGAGAGGAGCCCAGGGAAATGGTGAGGAAGAGAAGACAGATGTTGGAAAACAGACCAGAGCCTTGAATGCAAGAATGGATCAAGTCTGGACCCAACCCACAAACCACAGCAGTTTTGGACAGAGAAAGAATATAATTAGAATTGTGCCTTAGAAAGCTCATTCTAGAAGCCACGTCCAGGACTGCTCCGAATGGATACAAGTGGGCCTCAGAGAGGGAGGCCCATTTAAAAAATTATCCACATGGTTCTTGGATCATATAAAAATAAGGAGTAAATTCAAGAGAGTTTTAAAGAAGGGAGGGGTGGGACTCCAACCCCCAGGAAAGAAGGTCTGGTTTTGAAAAGGGGTGGGGGTCCCAGCCCAAGGAAGGGAAGTGAGCACAAATGGCAGAGGCCGTGTCTCTTTAAGACAGGACGGGGTGAGAGGCCCCATACTTGAGACAGTAATCATGAGTCTGCTGCATAAAAGCTACCCCAGCTGGGTGTCTTCTGATCCACGTACGAAGCCTCCGTTTTTAATAACTCCTCTTCTGAAGATACACAAAAGTGCCTGTTGTACATGCTGGTCTCAGAACACTTCTTAAATTATTATGTCTCTACGGCAGCAGTGAAAAGCAGCTTGATTGGGGTGAAGAGCAGATGCCCAGGGAACAATCATTTTGGAACAAATGATAACTCAGCAGAGGGACGGCAACTTCAATCAAGAACCCGGGGCACCATGTTAGCGTTATAGCTGCACCCCGATGTGAGGAACCCAGGACAAATCATGATCGGTCTTCAGTTTGAAGGATAAGGTCCTGGGTTCCACTACCTGAACCACACATGCCCAGTTTCACAGGTGAGCATTCTCAGAACCACCTGCCCACAGATCTTGCGACAAGACTGTGAATTTCAAGAAGTTCACCTCTGACACTTTTTTCTTGGCTCCTCTCTTCATAAATATAGAGGCTGGTTTCCATCCTGGTCAGAGGCACCCTCACAGCCTGAAGCCTGTTAGCCAAATTGGCCCACCAAGTCTGCAGAAACTGCCTTAAGTCACCGTATCCCAATATAATTCACAGAATGTGAATTTCATGAACAAGGGGATCCTGCGATAAAATGCTTTGGGGAGTAGTTCCTGTCATGGTGCAGGGGAAACAAATCCAACTAGGAACCATGAGGTCGCGGGTTCCATCCCTGACCTTGCTCAGTGGGTTAAGGATCTGGCATTGCCATGAGCTGTGGTGTAGGTTGCAGATGCGGCTCAGATCCTGCATTGCTGTGGCTGTGGTGTAGGCCAGCAGCTGGAGCTCCAATTGGACCCCTAGCCTGGGAACCTACATATACCACAGGTGTGGCCCTAAAAAGCCCCCAAAATAAATAAATAAATAAATAAATAAATAAATAAATAAATAAATAAATAAAAGCTTTGGGGAAATGCCAGGTTAAATGAAACTAAAGATGCTTCTTTGCTATAAGACACCTCTGTCTGCAACATCATGCACGGATGGACCTTGAGTGTACTATGCTAAGTGAAGTAAGCCAGATAGAGAAAGACAAATATCATGTGATCTCACTTACACATGGAATCTAGAAAAAAAGAAAAAGAAACAATCAAGCTCAGAGATGCAGAGAATAGATTGGTGGTTGGTCAAAGGGTACAAACTTCCAGTGATAAGATAAATAAGTCCTGGGGATATAAGGTAAAGCACAGTGACTCTAGTTAATAATACTGTGTTGCATATTTGAAAGTTGCTAAGAGAGTAGATTGTGTAAGTTCTCATCACAAATTTTTTTTCTGGAATTATGTGTGGGGATGGGTGTTAACTAGACACATTGTGGTGATCATTTCACAATACATACAAATATTGAACCATTATATTGTAATGATATATGTCAAGTATAGCCCAATAAAAAAAGACACCTCTGAACTTTCAAAGGCTAACATGTCCTCAGAATCTCCTAGATCGCATCGCCCAGTTTTCCTTATCTGCAGAACCATTTCTCTGCAAAGCATCTCAAGGCATAAGGGCCCTGCAGCACATTCTTGGAGAAACACCAGCAATGACATTACTCTCAGGAACATTTGTATTTAACTAGGAATCAGGTATAATAACAACTAATACGTAGTATGTGCTTACTATGTGCCAAGTGCCTAAGTCCTTGACATATATTAATATATTTAATCCTCATCACAACCCCGTGACACTGGTAGTCTTTCCATTATTCCCACCTTTCAGATAAGGAAGTGGAAGCACAGAAGAAGTTAAAAGAGCTTCCCAAAGTCCTAGGTAGACAACTTAGAAGAGCTCGGAACTAAACCCAAGCAGTTGGGTGTCCACATAAATTAACGGCTAATGGTAGAATTTGAGACACTGTGATCAGCTGGCAGTGGGAAACATCCTGAGAAGAGCCTTGCATGGCAAACTTCCGATCACAGAGAATCCAAACCTGTGTGCTCATAAATCAGGTTTCATGGGCCTTCCCTGGAAGCCGGGTAGGACGCGACTTCTGAACTGTACCTCTGATTTGGTTTCTCTAGCTAATGGTGTTATATTGTGGGTGCCTACTCTTCCAGTAAAACAAAGCCATGCTGCAGACCACACCACTACCAATCAAAACGGTAATACATGAGGAAAAGCATCTCTTGATGGACCAAAGTGGCGAGAAAATGAAGAGGCAAGGTTGAGAAATGGCCTCTCCTGTGTGCTCGAAGAATTGATCTCTTCCTGTTCTCCAGCTCAGAGACCAAAAGAACACCAGGGATCATTTTCCTCTAACGTGCTGCCAAATTTGCCATCCCTACCCCTCTATGCTGCTCGAGAATTGCCGAAAATGTGTCCTACCCTTTCCCACTTCCTCTCCTTGTTCAGAAGGATGATCACCAGCTTCGGGTGCATCTGGTAGCCGTCTTCACTGAAGGACAGGTTTCTTCCCTCAAAAGTGACATTGATCAGATACCTGTAAAGAGACAATGAAAAGCAGGTTAAAAGTGTGAAGAAGGTAAGCCAAGAACAAGATAGCTAGGAAGACGGCGACAAAGGGGGCTGGAGACAGGCACGTAGATGGATGGAGGACAGAGACCGCCGAGAAAACTGGTGCCCCTGGGGCTCCCATTTGACGATCAAATACAGTCACCCAAGTTTTCCTATAACAGGAATAATAAGAAAAGAGAATCTAAAATTTTATTTGTTTATTATTTTTTGTCTTTTTAGGGCCACACCCATGGCACATGGAGGTTCCCAGGCTAGTGGTCTAATCGGAGTTGTAGCTGTCAGCCTACGCCACAGCCACAGCAACACAGGACATGAGCCGCGTCTGTGACCTACACCACAGCTCACAGCAGCTGCGGGATCCTTAACCCACTGAGTGAGGCCAGGGATCAAACCTGTGTCCTCATGGATGCTAGTCAGATTTGTTTCTGCCGAGCCACGATGGGAACTCTGAGAATCTAAAAATTTAAAACAAGGGCACTGGGTTTGAGTTTAGTCTGCAGGCTATGACTGAGCAAACTACTTTAGACTTTTGAACCTCAGTTTTTTTTGTTTTTCTTTCATGATCTGCAAAAAAAAGGGGGGGTTCTAAAGAAACCTACTTTATTAGGTTTGTGAGGGTTAAATGAGATAGCTTATTGTGGGGCCTGGTGCTTAAGTATCAATGACTATTATTCAAAAATAGGAGGTGGATTACAGGGTGGGGGTGTCAGAAGCCACACAAAATGGGGGTGAGGCAAACAGCTTTCTAGAAGAAAGCTTCTAGCTTAGGGTGTCTCTACATCCCAGGGAGAAGCGTGCACTTTGGAAGTCTTGTGGGGATCCTGCCCAGCTCTACTTCCAAGAGCTGCAAGACGCGTCTAGCAGTCAGGGATCTGATTCCACAAGATGCATGTGGAAACCAGGGCTATCACATTTTGCAGAGTGTATAGAAGAGAGCAGGGGCAGGGGTTTGGAGGAAGAGGGAGAGACATTCCACATAGCACTCTGGATAAAGGCGCATCAATTAGCAGACATTCTGGAAATAATTAGTCTCAGACCAAAGGAGTTGTCATCCTCCTCAGCACCTCATGCCCAGGTTGTGTGGTTCCCCTGCTGGCTGCTCTGGCCTGATGAAAGTTCCCACATCTGAATTCCCACAGGTGTGCGTGTTCCAATTGTATTAGTGCAACTCTGCTGATGGTAATTAATGTCCCTTTACCATAATGGCTCAAGGAATCAATAATGCTTAGCTCTGTGTTCACATGACCTGCTGCTATTCAGGAGCTTTGGGCCTGATGCTGCTGTGGTTCATGTCTCTGCCAAGAAGCAAAAGGGGTAGCTAGTTATTGTCCTGAGCACGCTAAAGGGCTTTGAAACTTTGTCCAACAATAGTGTTCTGCAGGGGAGAAGAATGTGATGGAGGCATCTTAAAGCCTCCTCTTTCCAGTCTTCTCATTCAAAGTAACTGTGAGCCTCTTCCTGGAGTCTTCCAGGCAGTATTAGGTTAAGCAACAAGGCTGCTAGGATGCATGTCCTTCAGGCAATTCTAATGATGACTAGCCATCATCACTGGACCTAAATCCTCATGGACCACTTCTCACTTCTAGAGCTGGCTGAGAATTTTAAACCTGTCATTTCTGGGTCAAATGTAATCAAGAACACAGATCTCAAAAGGGTAGAGATTCCTAGGATCTCAAAATTGGAAGAGACCTTCCTAATCAACTAGCCCACTTACTTCTTGCACTCTCTGCTTCCCCTCTACCACATCATAAAGTCAGCCCTCTCAGCTCTTCTTCTTCTTCTTTCGTCCATGCCCATGGCATGTGCAAGCCACTGCAGTGACGTTAGACCCCCTAATCCCCTGCGCCTCTCATCTCTTCTTGAATACTTCCACTGACGGGAACTTATCACTGTACATACTATGCCCTCAAGGCAGCCATCTCACTGTTGAGTAAGTTCTTTTTTTTTTTTTTTTTTTAACTAAAGCTGAGATCGGCTCACCTACACCTCCTAGTTCCTGGGCTCTTCCTTAGATATTATACAGTCTTAGTCTAATGCTTCTTTCACATGGGAGTTCTTCCAGTATTTGAAGATAATGTATCATATATCCCTTATAAAATAAATTTTAGACTTTGAAGAAACCTTAAGCTCATTTGAGTCTATGGTTTTACCTTGCCAAATGAGGGAACTGAAGCACAGAGAGGTCCAATTATTGGCCCAAAGTTCCCCAGCTAATTGGGAGCAGAAATAATATTTTAAGCACTGTTCCTAGTCCCATGTCCTCTCTACTGTCTCACCCTGATTCTCACAGGCCACATCAGCTTTCACATCTCCCATTCCTTCAGGTGGTTATCTGATGCCATGGCTTCAGCTCCCTCCCTCTGGCCCCTTGGCTGCTCTCTCTGGACACTTCCAATCGGTAAAAGTACAGCATCCCTAATTCAGCTCAAAACTCCATCCCTGTGCTGCTCTTCTCTCAGCTCAGCGCTGCTCGCTCCCCCACCTCCCCATTGCTAGTTAGAAGGTACCGGTCAGGTCTCCCTGTAGTTGACAATAACATCAACACTCCAACCAAAGTCCTATATAATTCATTTCAGGGAATATAATTACAAAAACACAAAACAAAATATTTTAAAGCAACAGACCTGAATTTAAGCACCCAACATAATGGACTTGGAGAATGTTTTACTACAACAATACGGTGTTGCTTAGAGTGATTTCTGGAAGTCTTTGGAGAAGGTGTCAGAGATACATTAAAAAATTAGTCTCGCCTCTTTTTTGGAAGAAAGCATGAGAGGAGGGGGAGGGGGAAGAAGGAAGGAAAGAAGGAAGGAAGGGAAGAAGAAAGGGAAGAAGGGAGGAAGAGAGGGAAAAAGGAAAGGAAGATAATGGAGGGAGGGGGGGAAGGGGAGAGAGAAAGCAGGAAGGAGGGAGGGAGGGAGAGAAATAAATTATCTGGCTTAAGCACCCTGCTTTTCACCAGACATGGCTCTGAATAATTCTGACTTTATCTAAAATGCTATTAAAAATATTTCAAAGAAAGTGTCCATTTCAGAAGGCAATTATAAAAGAGAGGTTCCAAAAATAATGTAAGTCATAAGCAGCATGAATGGAAGAAGTATATAGCCTTCAAGATGACTACTTTAAGGGGAACAGCACTAAACTGAGTGGATAGGTTGAGAAATTCAAACTTGGAGAAAATAAACCGCCTTCCTGGGTAACTGCTCTGCAGTTGCATTTCTCTAGACATCCCTGCTCCAGATCCTTTTGATTTTCCTTGTTTATTTTTCTCTCTCTGGAATGTTCACCCTCTACAGGTTCCTTTTACTCTATGTAGGCATTTCTCAGATGTTTTACTTATCACAATGTTACTAAAATGTTATGACAATACACAAAGTACTCTTCTCCAAAGTATCCTTTAATCATTCATATCCTTCAGTGGTGTACAGATTCATCATCCCCATTGTGTTTTTCTCAGTAATTATCTGTGACTTGCCAACACTGAGCTGTTAGTGAGCAGCTTGCAAATACACACCTGCCTTGAGTGAGGATGGTCTTTGAATAGCAGAGCAGACCAAGCCATTCACTGGTAGTTAAAAGTGTGAAAAAATAAATGGGAGTGTGGTCACTTCCAGATGTGTGACCTTGGCACCGGAACTTGAGTTTTAACTCTTAAAAATGGAAACTCCATTTTTTTTTTTTTAACTTCCAGTTCATCAGATTGTGATGATCACACGAAACAGGGGGTAGAAAAACTATATAAAATATGGTACAAATATAAGGTTATACAGCAGGAAACATTAAAAAAGAATGTATTAGCATGATCTGAGTATCTAAGGACAAGGCACCTGCCTCGTTCTGGACCTCAGTGCGGAACAGTGTGATGAGTACATTGAATAAGACCAAATTATCAGTGGAAGACATTGGAGAAATGGAAATTACATTCCACATATGGAGGGTAAACTTGGTCAAATGGTTATATGAATCAATTGAACTTTCCATAAGACCTGAAAATATCCAGCTACCTTTGGATCTGGCTGCACTTTGTCAACTTTGAATATTCGTTAAAACCGCAAAGCTTCCATGTACAAATTCTCAGCAAAGTATTAAACTGTAAGATTAAGAGATGCCACAGCAATTTATGTTTTTCTTTGAACATGTCATCCCCAAGGATGCAATCAGAAAACCCAGCTTCAGAAGACTCCTATCCCCTGGAAGGCCCGTCAAGTTTTAGTATATAAAACTATTGTCTCTAGAATGTAATTTGACCCAAAAGAAACCTGATGGCCTGTCCCATAAAGTTCTAATATGACGCATATCTCAGATTGCTGGAACTAGAAGAAAACTTAGAAATGATCCATGGAGACCTCTCATTTTAGAAAGGAGAAAATGGGTCCTGGGCTACCTGATGCTCCAAGGTGACTTGACTGTTCGGGACTGGAGCTCCACTCTTCTGATTTCAAGCTCTGCGTTCTTTTTGTTACATCACCAGGTAAAGCGAAATCAGCATCTCAGAGCTCCCCCCCACCCCAACCCGTGTGCCCCTGGGAAGTCTCATGTCAGGTGCCATGCCCTGGACTATAAGGACCCCTCATACAGGCTGCATAGAATAAAACCCATCTCCTTTCCTGCCTGACCCCTGCTTGTGGAGAGTCTAAGAACCCCTATGGGCTCAGAGCCAACGCATTTGCTGTCTGTGGCCAAAGTCATCCTCTACTGGGTTTAATGGGGTCAAGCTGAGGTAAAAAGCCCTTGTGCCTCTTTGACTTTGACCATGCCACTCAGCTTGCCCGCTGCAATGATTTAGCAGTATGCCCTATGTGGGAGGTGTCCGAAAGAGCTCTGCCAGGATTTTTTCAGCAAACCAAGAGCGCTGGCACCACAGTACTCATTTTGCCTTCCATATTTTCACAAGGCACTAGCTTTTTTAAAAAATAAATATCTTTTAATGCGGTAATAAGAGAGAGAAGTCTCTCCAGCAATCCTTTCATTTTCAGGTGAAGCAGATGAAGTGCAGAAGGTTTTGTGGCTTTACTGAGATCATATGACAGGGTTGAAAAGAGGTGCCCTCACCCCTGGCCCAGTGATCCTTCCACTCAACACCCTGCCTCAAACATGGTGGAAATTTTTTTTTTTTTGTCTTTTTGCTATTTCTTTGGGCCGCTCCCTCGGCATATGGAGGTTCCCAGGCTAGGGGTCTAATCGGAGCTGTAGCTGCTGGCCTACACCACAGCCACAGCAATGCAGGATCTGAGCCGCATCTGCAACCTACACCACAGCCCACGGCAACGCCGGATCATTAACCCACTGAGCAAGGGCAGGGACCGAACCCGCAACCTCATGGTTCCTAGTCGGATTTGTTAACCACTGTGCCACGACGGGAACTCCTGGTAGAAATTTTTCATAGTTCTCGATTTCCATTCTCTAGTTGTTCAGAGCAAAGAAATAAAAGAACACAGTTTCAGACAGGAGACTTGAATTACTGACCCCTTTGTATATGATTTTCTAGCTCTGAAAATCTGTGACTCTGTCACTGTGTCTTTGGTGTGTCACATAACTTTTAAAGCTTTCAGTTCCCTCATCTATAAAATAGACCGTTTGGGACCATTTCACTTGCCCGAAGAGGGAAGCACAGGACTCCTCTGAGATGCTCTCTGTCTCTATCTTTTATCTGATTAATACTGTGGCTATTATGCTGCTAAACTCTATCATCTAAATGACAAAACCACCAATCTTTCAAAAAGGCTTCCTCTGGTCTCTCCCCCCACCTCTTTTTTTTTTTTTTTTTGGTCTTTTTAGCAACACCTGTGGCATATGGAGGTTCCCAGGCTAGAGGTTAGATCAGAACTATAGCTGCTGGCCTACGCCACAGCCACAGCCACACCAGATCCAAGCCACATCTGCGACCTACATCACAGCTCACGGCAAGGCCGGATCCTTAACCCACTGAGCGAGGCCAGGGATCAAATCCTTGCCCTCAAGGATACTAGTGAGTTCATTAACCACTGAGCCATGACGGGACTCTGTGGTCTCTTTTTAACAATTACTAATTCATGTGCATGTTTCCCCTTGAAAGAGCAGGAACAATTTCCTACAGGATTAGAAATAGTGGACTTCAAAACATTTAAAAGCTACTTAATTAGAGACCAGTATTTGGGGGAGGAAAGCAAAATATTTAAAAATTGGATGTTCAGTATGATGGTTTGGCAGACTAAATAGAAATCTCTGACTTTCCTTCAACACAAAAATTCAGAATAATTAAAATGAATACAAAATGACCAACGCAGCAGAGTACAGTCAACGTGGCAGGCTATGGCCTGGGAAAAATTCTCTCCCAGACTAACCAATAGCTTCTTCTGGGATCAAACCCAGAAGAAGTATCTCAATAGCAAGATGTCCTACACTCAAATGAGTGACATAGACAATGCCCCCAAATGCTGGTAGAAAGAAAATAAGGGGTAAACAAGCAAAAATAAGTTAACCGAAGAGAGAAGGAATGCAGTATGGATAACCTACACACTCCATCACCACCACCACCAGCATCCACAGGCAGTATGTGAGTCATTTATGACTGCAGTCAGGTCATCTCTGTTCAAATCCTTGATCCACCAGTTGCCAGGTTATATGACAATGTTTTCAAGGCTCATGAATTATTTTATTCTGGCCAATGGTGGTTTTCATTTTAAGGAAAAGGGATTTGAAGAGGTTTTAAAGGTTTCCTTTGACACATAATGCCATATATAAAAATACAAAACCATGTTGTTGAACAAAATAATTAGAACTACCATTTCCTAAGCTTTCAAGTGTAGGCATCTTCTCTTATTTGTGCAAAATGATACTTGGTAAAGGACCTCAGGAAAAACTAATTTAAAGAGCAGATTGTAATATTAATTTATAATTGCTTGAGGCAAGTTTAAAAATAGTTTGTCTTCCAGTGGATTAAACCTTTTCTCTGAAGTGGTGTTTATGCCATTCATTTATTTTCCAAACCATTCTTTACAAATCATAAAAGCTTCAAGTTTAGGCTAGTCCATATCTCAGTTATTTAAATTCTAAATTTGTCGTGTTAAATTAATGAGGTATTAAAGTATCTTGAAGACTATCTGACATAAATTGTATACAGTTCCTCTCTCCTGCTGGTGGTGAAGACAGTGCTTTGGCCCCTTAGCAATCTGGGCTGAGGGGTAGATGGCGATGTGTCAACTCCCCAACTATTACAGTGAAAGAGTCTTCTCAGGCCCCTCGGCCTGACTGCGAACTACTCCTGAGAGCTATTCCCTGGATTCTGTTTCATGACTACATGCCATGCATTAGTTTCATCTGAAATGAAAGAAAATAGAGGGGCATTGTTGGGAGTCACCCGACAATTTCTGCTCAGATATAAGAGGGTAGAGAACATTTTGCCTTCCTCCAGAAAGACGTTAAGTCAAGGAGCTCTGAGAGGCTCTGCCACCAGTTGCGAGGGTTTCATTCTACCTTTTCACACTCAGATCTGTACCCTTTCACCAAGTGGGATCAGTGTGGCTGGCCATGGCCAGGGGACAATTCTCCTCTGGATTGTTCCATCTGGGATCAAACCCAGGAGCTTGTTCTCATTAGTAAGACACCCTACATTGGAATGAATGAAAAGGCCTGGACAATGCCCCCAAATGCTAGTGAAGAGGCATTAGCAAAAAGGAGATCAAAGAAAGAGCACACCTGAAACTAATGGCATTGTAAATCAACTATACTTCAATAAAAAATAAAAGTAGTGAAGATAGAACAAAAGGGAAAAACAGAATATGTTAAGTGAGGATGAAAGGAATGTAGTATGTATTAAACACACACAGACACACACCCACACCAATACGACCAACATTCAGTGCAGTGAGGTGTGGAAAACAAGAACGCCGTGGACAGATGACACCAGCTCGAGTTCTGAAGTTGTGTTATCTCATGGGTTATTTAAACAATTTTTGCCTCAGTTTCTTCACTGTAAAAATATGAATAATTATAGTGCTTATCTCATAGGACGTTTGTGAGGGTTAAATGTCTCAGTACACGAAAGACTGAGAACTACACTATTGCACCTATATGTAATGAGCCTTATGTTTT
The DNA here is from genome assembly GCF_016906955.1 of Phacochoerus africanus. NCBI lineage: Eukaryota > Metazoa > Chordata > Mammalia > Artiodactyla > Suidae > Phacochoerus > Phacochoerus africanus. Next base: position 62,550,929 of record NC_062550.1, on the reverse strand, counting down.
AGCTGCTGTTGTAGTTATTTTGATTACCTTCAGAGAATGTTAGAGTTTGTGAGGACTTCTGGATCACACTCTAATCTTCCATATTTAGAGCTTAACACAATGAGGCCTGGGAAGGATAAAATTCACAGAATCTGGGCCTTCCAATTCCTGGATCTTTGCTTTTCCCTAAGAGCACACTTCCTCCCATCCCCACAATATCCTAACTGTTAAGGCTTGGGGATGTTTGTTTTTCCCACTATGATTAGTTACCCCTATGAGGCATTTTGCAGTGGGAATCACTTATTCATACTACTTTAGTATAAAGTTCACTTCCTGAGGAAGGCAAAAGATGACTTCATAGCCCCATAATTTTAGTCTAGAATAAATGACTCCTCCAAGGGAACCCCCTTTCGACTCCCCAGAGCCCTGAACACAAAGTAATTCTCTTTAAAATTTCTTAGGAAGGGGCATGCTTCTGCTTGTGGGTTCCTTAGGGAACTGGCAATGCCAATTAATCAAGACTGCAGAACACCACAGCCGTTTCTCACTTAGGAAACTGCACAGAACTCAGAGATGGAAAAGGAATTCCTCTCTGTCCCCTGCCCATAGCCCTTAGTCACCTCTGTGACAGGTGAGAAGGGCTAAGAGGCCAAGGGAAACCCAGTTATCAGAGGCAGTTAGAAAGGTGAAACACAACAGTGGGAAGGAATCAAGTAACTCTTCTGGATTTTGTTATTGTCATGGGATTTTTTTTTTTTTTTCATTTTAAGGTCATGTTTTCATGTTGCACATGAGTAAAAATCACTTTCTTTTTCAAAAGCACTGAATAAAATTTCTCTTCTCTTTCATAGATTATGTGCTCAATATATTAGCCCAGTGTAGACTATCAAAACTAAGCAATGGGATCTTTCCAGAGAAAATGCTAAGATAGGTTAAAGGCCAGTTTGTCATTAAGTATGTTGGTATTTCTTCTCCTTCTTCTTCTTTTTTCCTTTTTTTTTTCTTTTAATGGCTGCACCATGACATATGGAAGTTCCCAGGCTGGGGGCTGAATCTGAGCCATAGCTGTGACCCGAGCCACAGCCTCAGCAATGCTGGATCCTTTTACCCACTGTACCGGGCCAGGGATCAATCAAATCCATACCTCTGCAGCGATCAGAGCCAATGCAGTTGGATTCTTAACCCACTGCACCATGGCAGGAAGTCTGGTATTTCTTCTTTATGCCTACTAATAATTTTGAGGTGAAGGCTTGCCTTTCTGACATCCATTTTAGTTCATGAGCTGGCAACTCTACTCAGGGGCTATGCCAAAGCCAGCCAAACAATGACTAGCAAAGATTTCTCTAGGACATTCAACTCTGACCAGAAGCCTTTTCCTTCTTGTGGACATTCAGACTTAATTGAAAGGAACCCTGGTCATATACACCCAAGAAGCTTTTGGTCAAGAATCCAAAGTGACCTGGCCATGACATCAAGGGAAAAGGATAAGGAGGCCTTTCTCTTCCTTTTGACCTTTCTCAGTTTCCTCAGTGTGTTCTTCCATAGGAGCCCCTGCCTACCCTCTCCTCTATTTTAGGTGGCCAAGAAAACCAACCAACACTGGCAATACCTCCAGACACATAGAGTCTACCCTCTCTTAGCTACGATCCTCTCAATTTCACAACTTCTCCCAGAATTTCTGCAGAAGCGTGGCAGAAGAGGACAACAAATGAACATGCAGGATGGCTTCAGTTCCAGGGACTGGGAGTGGGGTCTATGGGACAGAATCATCCATGGAAAAAAAGGGTTATGATTTAGTCTCCCAGTAACAGTTGTTAAAGATCTTCAAGGAGAGATTTCTAAAAGCAATTGTACTGAAAAGAAGGAAAAGAAGGTCAAAAGAAGGAAGATATCCCAGGGGCAGGATACGGTTCCCAACAGGCAGAGGACTCAGGATGGCCTGGTGAAGATTATGTGAAGATTAAGTCGTTTGGGGAGATGGGTACCTTATGATTACATCATGCTACAGATGTGAGACAGAGGGTGGCAGGGGCTGTTGACTCATTCAAGAACACATCCCTGTCTTCAGAAGATGCAGTCATGAACCACAACAGCCACTGGATAAAGCCCTTTCACATAGGGAATAAGATGATTTATTGAGTCTAGGGCCCAAGGAAAAGACTAGAGGAATGAAACATAGATGCAACCCAGTTGTGATGTGGAAAGTAACATGGGAGAAAGGAAGTGAACTGTCCAGAAAGTTAGTTCATGACAAAGAGTTGACTCTGTTATAGCACAGTCTGAAGAAGAGCTTTCTGGGGCTTCAGTTCAGTGAGAGGACTCACCATTCAAGTATGGTTGTGTGAGAAGGTGCAGGAGATATATATCTGTCATTAGTAAAAGGGATTATCAAGCAGCCAAAAATAGTGAGACGAAACATCTTATGAAGGAAAATACACCAAGAAGGAAACTACAATGGAAAAGTGCTGATCAAAGGTTATCAGCCAAACAGCCTACGTTTCTGTAAGCGTTGCTCTAAATCAGTTTCTAGACCAGGTCAGAATAGAGAGGTCAAGGGAAGATCAACTTTTATTGATTTAATTTTAGTTAGTTACTTGGTTAACAACATCCACTGATCTTTTCTAACATTGTAACATGGCCTGATCCTTGAGTCAGAATTCAAACAAGGTGAGGGCAAGAATTTATGTAAACCAAATGCTATATCCTTCTTTCCTGGTTCTCAAGAGGACAGCACCATAAACCCCAACTGCATCTTCACAGGAAAGCTGAAAGAAACATGTAATCATCTCTCCCTGCTGTACTGTGTGGGGGCTAGAACTCTGCTGTTCCTTCTTTGTCAGGGGATCCTAGCTCTTTCTCTCTGTCTGTAGGTTGATGTTTCCATGGAAACATGCTCTTTAATACTTCTGAAATTACTGTGCATTTATACCATTAACTCTTTGTTGGCCAGGGAAGGTCAAAGAGATTTATTTCCCAACTTCTGCAAAGTAATTCCATTTTATGCCTCTTTTTACTGCAAACTTAAAAAAAAAATAAAAGTAATTGACACCCAATGCCTTGATTTCCCCACTCCTCAACCCCCTGCAATCTTGACTTTTGCATCTATCATTCTACTGAAACTATGTCTACGAAGGTCATCAATAATCAAAGTCAACAAAATAAAATGAGTAGTCTTTGCTTCATCATCATTCTCCTTGACATTATACAGCGTCTAACAGGTGACACTCCCACATTTTCAGCAACTCTCCTTTGTTTATATGTTGTTTAAAGTGGGATAATTTCTCCTTATATCTCTCAGGACAGGTCTCTCTCCTTTTCTGTCCATTTTCACTTGGAAATTCTTAACTCAGGGGTACCCCAAGATGCAGGTTTTCATCCCTGCTCTCTCTGAGACACATTCACAGCCAAACTTCAACAATCACCACTACACAAAGGCCCTGGAAAGCTCCATCAGAGCTCCCATCTCTTTCCTGACCTTCAGTATGATATTTCTTTTTTTTTTTAAATTCGGGATGACTATTTATTTATTTATTTATTTATTTATCTTTTCTATGGCCGCACTCATGGCATATGGAGGTTCCCAAGCTAGGGGTCTAATCGGAGCTGTAGACACTGGCCTACGCCTGAGCCACAGCAACGTGGGATCCGAGCCGCATCTTTGACCTACACCACAGTTCACGGCACTGCCGGATCCTTAACCCACTGAGCAAGGCCAGGGATCAAACCCACAACCTCATGGTTCCTAGTCGGATTCATTAACCACTGCACCACGACGGGAACTCCCGTAGTATGATATTTCTGATAGGACTGCTCTACCTACCTGAATGTTTTGAAATTCAGGTTACACTTAACCTGGGCAGCCAGGCCAGTTTCCCCTGACTTCTGGCGATGAGGCCGCCACTCTTAGGGCTTAACATTTTGCCACAGCCCTGGAGTCTCCCCCTCTGTTACACTCTCAGCTTTACAACATGAATGTTCTTAGGCGCTGCATTCTCAGAACCAGTCAAATCGGTTGAATCGGTGATGAGGCTTAGCCTTATATTCAAAATAAGCTGAATAAAATTTTTTTTCCTCTTTTCAGAGTTTTTGTCTCCCCAAGGTAAATGAATCTCATGGGTTTCTAGCCTATAAGTGAAATTTTTTAGAAGCCATATATCTCCTATGGGTCACTCAATTTAAAAACAGCTCTAGGAGTTCCTGTCGTGGCACAGTGGTTAACGAATCCGACTAGGAACCATGAGGTTGCGGGTTTGGTCCCTGCCCTTGCTCAGTGGGTTAACGATCCAGCATTGCCGTGAGCTGTGGTGTAGGTTGCAGACGTGGCTTGGATCCCGAGTTGCTGTGGCTCTGGCATAGGACGGGGGCTACAGCTTTGATTGGACCCCTAGCCTGGGAACCTCCACATGCCGAGGGAGCGGCACAAGAAATGGCAAAAAGACAAAATAAATAAATAAATAAATAAAAATAAAAACAGCTCTAGCCAATGCTACCCTTATGGAATACATGCCAAGCTCTGTTCTGGATATTTTGCATTATTTTAAGTTCTCACAGCAATGCTATAAAATGATAGATCATATGACAATGAAAGCCCAAGGATGATGGCACTGGGAGTTGATCCCACTCAATTCTGAGTGGCTCTGAAACCCAGGTTCCTCCCACTGCCTCATGCTAAGGATAATGTTATAAGGAGAAGCAATGGTAGGAGAGAAGGAAATAAAAAAGTCCCAACCGTCCAACATGGAGAACCAAAATCTAAGTCCAGTTCTGAATGACTACAAAGCCTGGGCTCTTGATCATTATTTCTACCACCACGCATCAACCATCAGTTGCTTTTAATTGTCCTGCATGCCAGCATCTTCAGGGAAAGTCCTCTGGGAAGAAAGCAATACACACAGGCTCTCCAGAGCCCTGAGAAAGACTGGAGGCACATTGCTGGTCAGGCGATACGTTCATAGAATAACAAGAGAACTCCAGGTCCCTAGGGGCTGTCAATCTGTCATATTTCACAAGCACTAATCCAAAAAAGTGCAGAAATGGAGTTAATTTGCCTTATAAGAAAATGGGAGACAAACCACATAGCAGTAAGCTTGACTGAACTTATAGAGGAATTAATTCTCAGATCACGCTCTGAGAGGAAGTCAGTTATGAAAATCTAGGACTATATTCTTGGAATTCTTGTTAGAGGCAGAAAACCAGAGCTAGAATATTTATTTGGCTCAGAAAAAACTCTATCCTGCTTTGGAACAGAATATCCAAGCTCTCTGGACTTAAAAATACAACATTAAAGGATTTCTTTGTGCTACAATCTACTCTCCGTTACCTGCTGTAAGGGAGGCAGATCCACACTTAGGATCTGGACAGTCAGCTACATTGATTGTCCTTGGTGCTAATTCCACTTGATCCCATCATGGGTTTAAACACGCCCCTCCTCTGGAGATGCTGCTAGTCTCCGTCCCATCATGTTGCCTTACTTTGGCTCTTTTCCTTCCCCTATGATTCTCCTTCTCTCCCTTATTTGCCGGCTGCTGTTATTTCTCTTTTCCTGAACTTTTGTAGGAACTTCATTACAGGGGCTGTTCATTTCAGCCATTCTCAGGCCACCAACTCATCCTTTAAGTCCCGCCGGCATCCCAACCTCTCTCTCAGCCCCCACTTTAACCCCTCGATGGCCATTACTGCTTGTATTTCCCCTGGTCACAAATTCTAAGTGCTGGAAATGGATCTGCTTGATCTTTGCCTTCAGAATAGTGGATTTTCTCATTCCCTTCTCTGACTGAGTAGCTATTTACTGAGCACTGGGGATGGTACCTGGCACACAGTAGGCACTCAGTGAGTATTAACTGGCCTCATTCCTCTGGTCTTGAAACCTCCCAAGAGTCTCTGCCATCTTTCGCTTCCTGATTTCCCATGCTCCACAAGCGTCCCAGCCCCAAATTTCTGTTTTTAGACCATAACTCTTACATCTGTCCCTTCCCCTCAACTCTGGTCCTGGATCAGACCTTTATCACTTGATACCTAGACATCTGCAGCAGCTCTCTTCCAGGCCATCTACTCAGTATCAATCACCCCACCTTCCAAGGACCACCTGCATTTATCTTACAATGGGACTTCTTGAGGCTTTCTCACTGTTTGCTCAAAAATCTCCGATGGCTCCCCACTACCTAAAGTAAAAGGCTGCCCACTGTCATGGCCCTCTCCCTCCTGGCCCCATCTGTCTGTGCTTTGGATGAACTCCTGCTAAAGCCAAGTAGTTTCTTACTGTCCCCTGAGCATCACCTGCGTTTTCCTGCCTCTCTTCCATTTTCTAAATACACGTCTTTCTCAAGCTTGTGGACTCAGATCAAATTTTCTCTCTCTCTCTCTCTACACTTTCCTAACTGTTTCAGATCCTTCTCCTCGTTTCTCTCCTCCTGCCCTGTCTAGCCTCCAGTCCACCGTTCAGCACCTTGTTTACTGTTGACCTGACCTGTCTGGTTCTGTTTTGTTACTCAACATTTTATGTCTTCCATGATAGACCATAAATACACGGCTGGAAGGTAAGGATCCAAACTTGTCCTTCTATTATCCTTTGCAGAATCCAAATTAGGGTCTTGCATGTGGCATGTATTCAATAAATACTTACTGATTTGTTTTTGAACTTCCAGAAGACTAATCTTGAAAGCCTCTCTTCTACTTTCTCACTTCCCACCCCTTACACCTACCCTTCCTATGTCATGCATCTCCCTCTCTCTGTCTTTGTCTCACACTCTTTCACACACACACACACACACACACACACACACACACACACACCCTGGCATTGTGCTTGATATCAGTACTGAGTATTGATTTCCTGTAGCAAGTTACTCCTCCAGTAATTGATTTTAAAAAGAGTAACTTCTAAAGGATATATACCTACATCCACGATCCTTCTTTGCCCTTTTTTTTTGGGGGGGGGGGTATTTTTAGAGCCATACCCGAGGCATACAGAGGTTCCCAGGCTAGGGGTCAAATCGGAGCTGTAGCCACCAGCCCATGCCACGGCCACAGCCATGTCAGATCCGAGCCATGACTGTGACCTACACCACAGCTCACAGCAACCCTGGATCCTTAACCCACTGAGTGAGGCCAGGGATCAAACCTGTGTCCTCATGGATGCTAGTCAGATTTGTTTCTGCCGAGGCATGATGGGAACTCCATTTTTTTTTTCTTCACAATCCTTCTTTTCTAAAAACATTGAGACAAAAGGTGAGGCTGACTTCTTTTTTGCACGAATTCTTTTTAAAGTTGTCCCCTTTGAATGTTCTTCCCATGACACTGTCCATAAAGCCTATGTCCACCTGTGAGAATCATGTAACTTAGTCAAACCTTATTCCATAAAAAAGAAAAAGAAATGGGTTTTCTTGATAATGGTGTGTTTGTTCATTTTTCAAGTTTGAAAAATAAAACCATTGAGAGAATCTGAAATATATGTAAACATAATATTTGGGGGTTCTTTAACAATGTAGTTCACTCTCAGTTTAGAAGCAGAGAAAAAAACTCTTTTTGTTCATAATATTGAAGTGAGGAGATCTATAAAAGAAGAAACCAGAAAACTCAAAAGAGAGTTTGTTGTTTGATTTCTAGTATCTTACATTTTAAAAATTAAATTTAAAAAATTCAGATGTCCTCAGAGGGGGAGGGAGATGACATTTTCCTCAGTGTTCACGTGGCTGGGCACACATAAAACCCCTCCCTCACCCCTTCCCCTCCCCAGCTCCCCCAGCACCACAGCTGGAGCAAAAGGGAAAGTGAGGGTGAATATTCGGATATTCACACTAAGATCTTTTCTATATGCGGTCCAACCCTCGATAACCCAGGATTCCAATATCTGCAGAGATGCTTGTGTGTTAGCACAAAAAAATGCACAAAGTGAATGATTTGGGGGGTGGGAAATAAGGAGGTGAGAGAGTTCAGACTTTCTCCTTTTTTGATAACACCAGGACACGAAGAAGCAGTTCAGGTGGAAATCAGAAAGGTATTGTGAATAAGCCTCTCTGAACCTTAGCAGAGGTTTAATCCCTGTGAAAGCAGAGGGAAGTTAATTTGATTAACACTTGCCTGAGTTCCCTCAAACTCTTGGTCATCCTAGCATAACGTAAAGGAATTTAGCATTTGAGTCAATTTCCTTCCCTCTCTCAGTCACTCCCACATTGCTTTGATTACATGAAGTTAAAATACATTTAATGGGACAAGGGGAGAGCAGCAAAACAGCTTGAAGAAATGCGGTGTCTGAGGTCCTCAGTTACAAGGGGGTGAGGCTGGGTGTATAAAAGGATGGAGGGAGCGGGCATGCACTGGAGAGAAAGGAAGAGATGGAGGGGAGATGAAATACACAGGACAACATCTCCATGGCAACCACAGCCCATGCACAGAGAACTGCCAAAATAAGTCAGGATCCAAGTGAGTAGGTGGTGGAAAGAGGAGATAAGAACTCAGCAATGGACAAAAGCCACCTAGAGAAGATGAAGTCTCTTTGTGAGCTTAACTCTTCTTCCCAATTCTTTCTCTAACCATACCCAAAGCTCCCATTGGAGTGAGAATGTAACTCAAGTGTGGCTGCTGCCAAATCTGAATTTCATCCAGGAAGGTCTTGCGGTGGCAGGAATGAGGCTTCAGAGCCCCTGGGGAAAGCCAGAAGGGAAAAATCCAGAGTGATGGAAAGAAGCACCCTGTAGCCAGTAGCTTGTTTTCCCAACAGTTGGAGTAGGTTTGTTTTCACTGTCCAGCTGGCTGAAAGTGGGGAAACAACACTAATACAAGTGTCATTGGGCTTGTAAGACAGGCACCAAGTTCCTGTGTCAGTGGTCAGCGGTCAGCCTGTGTGTCCACTGGGGAAATCTATTCCTGTGACATGGGGACAAGCCTTGTCCAAAATATAATCAGGATGCCTCTGGAAAAATTAGGTGCTTGGAAAGATCTTTCACTGAGAATTTTAAAATTACCCAGTAAACAATATCTAGTCCTTCCTTTATAAGTTTAAAGAACATCACACATAAGCACCATCAAGAGTGCCAGGATTTTCATGCCTTTGTGCCTATGGAGAACTCCATGCTAGCATCCTAGGTGGAGACCCTCGACAGAGGCCCAGCTGGGTCTCTGACACTCACCTGGGGGGCCTGTTAAAAATATGAATTCCTTGGAACTAGAGACTCTCATACTACGTGAAGTAAGTCAGAAGGAGAAAGATTAAATATTAGAGTCTAGATGTAAGATCACTTACATCTAGACTCTAATATATGGCACAATTAAACCTATCTACGGAAAAGAAACAAACTCATGGACATGGAGAACAGACTCGTGGTTGCCGAGAGGGAGAGAGAGGGAGTGGGAGGGACTGGGAGTTTGGGGTTAGTAGATGCAAACTATTGCATGTGGAGTGGAGAGGCAATGAGATTCTGCTGTATAGCACAGGGAACTACATCTAATCACTTGTGATGGAGCATGATGGAGGATAATGTGAAAAAAAGAATGTATATATATGTATAAAAGGGTCACTTTGCTGTACAGCAGAAATTGACAACATTGTAAATAACCTATAATAAAAATTAAAAAAAAAAAAGAAAAATTGAATTCCTGAGCCACATCCCAGAGAGAGAGGGATTCATTCACTCTGCCTAGGACAGAGCCCAGGATCTGCATTTTAAAGCTCCCTGGGGGTTCTGCTGTGTAGACAGGTATGGAAACCATCCCACTAAAGCACACTTCCTTCCCCCCACTCTCTGGTGACTCCTCTACTCTCTGCCTCCAAGAGTGGAGAGGCGAACCTTTCCTCAGCCCTAGAGTGGCAGCATCATCAAGCCTGGCAGAGGGTTACCCCTGGCGCACTCCCCAGGCCAGAAAAATGGCATTCTGTGTTGAAAATGAGTCTGAAACCAGCACTTGCCACCAGCCCTTCTTGTGAAGGAGAGTTTGCTCTTGAAATCCCTCTTCCATAAATGCTGGGGGGGGGGGAGGGGAAACGGGGATAGTGAGCAGAGTTTATACCAGCGGGCCACAGAGGCACCCCCCTCCAGCCTTCCTTGCCAAAGAAAGGGCATCCTTGAGAACACTTATTTCGAAGTTTTCCTTCCTTTCGGTAATACTGTCTTTCTGATTCTGCTTTACACTACCGAATATCTGAAGAATCGCTTCCCCAACTAGCACAGTCATGTCTATAAAGAGTAAAATGAGGAGTTCCCATTGTGGCTCAGTGGGCTAAGAACCTGACTAGTATCCGTGAGGATGCGGGTTCAATCCCTGGCCTTGCTCAGTGGGTTAAGGATCTGGTGCTGCTGTAAGCTGCAGCATAGGTCCTAGATGTGGCTTCAGTGTTACCGTGGCTGTGGTGTAGGCCGGCAGCTGCAGCCCTGATTTGACCTCTAGCCCGGGACCTTCCATATGCTGCAGGTGTGGCTGTAAAAAGAACAAAAAAGGAACATGTGCAAGGTGGGGCACCCGACAAGAGCAATGTCAAGTTTACGCAACATATGATTGTGGAACCTTGTTCCATGTCAGGCACTGTGAAATCAGGAGTAAGCGAGAGAAGTTACCTGCATCTCTGTTGCAGGTGTTTTGCAGATGTTACCTTATACCATCCCATGTTACCGATCAGGAAACTATGGCTCAGAAAGGTGACTCATTTCTTCAAAGTCATGGAGTTGGAATGAGAGATGGAATTAAATTTAAGGCTTGTCTGATCCTTAAATTATACTCTTAAAATCTACCACACTAGCCCTTTCCCACAATTTGGGGTACAGACAAAAATAAATACACAAAATTAATATTGCTGACCAGGTGTTCACTCTTCCCCTCTGTTTCAATCCTAGAGCAGGCACCAAGGACAGATGGAATTATCATGAGAAAGAAACAAAAGCCCCTCTTCTGAGAAGAGGTGAGAAATGAGAAACGTCTGTCATTCCTTTGTTCAAGGCTAAGGAAAGTGAAGAAAGCCTTTCCATGAGTGGAGTAAATGAATATGTACATATATCGTCTCTCTTTGCCTTTCCATTTCATTCTTCCCCTTTCATAAGACATGAGGCTTCACGTGCACCTGAGAGGTGACTGACTCTGAAGAATGAAGTGGATTTAAAGTGATGGCGAAGAGGAGGAACGGGGAGTTTGGGTCTTTGTGAAAAGCTGCGAAAAGATCCCCAAGGCAGAGCTACACTGCCCACTCCGTTCACCAAAACAGACATGAAAGAAGCATTTACCAAGGAAATAAAAGAAACTGGGAGATCCATGGCAGTGCAGCAAGTTAAGGATCTGATGTCATCACTGCTGTGACTTAGGTTGCTGCGGTGGCACCAGTTGGATCCCTGGCCGGGGGAACTTCCGTGGGCATGGCCAGAAAAAGAAAAACTGTACGTGGGGGTGTGTGTCCAGCAGGGGCACAGTCAGGATAGGAAAGCCTTGGAGAACATCAGCATCATTTCCACTCACCTGGCCCTCTCTCCTCTCTGGCTTCCAAGTATTGGCCGGCCAATGTCACTTTTCTCAGGGGCACAGCATGGGAATGAGGGAGCCAGTAGGGGGCGCTGCTGAGGAGAGGGAAGGCCCCCAAACACAATGTGTAGGTACCACAACAGCCTCACAGGAAGGGAGAGCCCAGAGGCCACAGGCAAGTTGAGTGAGGAAGGGGCTTACAGCTTCCCAAGGGGGAGCAATTTCAGCAGCTCTTAAAGAATGAGTGGTTCATCTGCGGGAGAAGAGAGGAATGGAGAGTCCGGGGAGTGCATCGCAGGCAAAGGCAAGTGTCTGTAGGAACATCATTGATGCTGTGACCACAGGATGGGATGGAGGAAAGGGAAAAAGGTCACTGGAGGGGAGAGAAGCCATGACATGGGTTAAGCCTGGAAAGAGGGACGGATGTCATCTGTGAAGGTTTTGACCATGACGTGACGCTCTGTCCCTCTAAGTAAGTATCCAAGGCAAGTCTTCCAACAGGGCAGATACGTGTTCTGATTCATTTTTCTAATGAAATTTTTGTTGTTGTTGAGAAAAATACTGCTTGACGTGAAGGCAAGTGAAGGGGCCCGTAGCCCAGATAAGAGAAACAATGTGACTGTGAAGTCCAGGAGTGGAAACGGTGATTGAGTGCAGAAGGACAATCAAGGCATCACAGTGAAAGGCAGTGATGGACGTGGAATGTGGAATGCAGTGGATTTAACCACATTACTCGCTCCCTCTCGTTGCTGGGGGAGGAAGTTCAACTCTGAGCTATGCAGGCCACTCCCCAAGTACGACATCTGACATGTAGGACCTTCCTTATTATAATGACAACCTCCTAGCCCTTCAAGCTCATTGGTGAACTAGCTGGTTCTTGCTAAAATCCGGAGAGGAAGAAGGCAGGCTGGGGAGTCATGAAGGAAAGGGAGCTTCAAGCCTGAATAAAGACCAAGAAAGGTTCAGCAGAGCCGGTTCCCATGTTAGAAGGTCGTGCCATTGTTCTTTCCCAGGACCTCTCCAAGTCACCGCCATCTCTTTTACATGCCAGGATAGGAGATGATATATAATCCAAAGTCCACGTCCTGACCTCATCCCCAGGGCTAGCAGGCAGAGACGTCAATGTATTCAACTGGAGAAAGTTGCCTGGAATCTACCCCACCGCCCGGTCTCCGTCCCACTGGACGCCTCCACTTTACTGTGTGCTTGACCTATGCTGGGCGGAAAGAAAGACCACACACCCATTTGATGCAACTTGTACCGACGCTCACACCGCCCGCCCCCCATGATGATGTCATGTCACAGGACCGTGTTTAAGGCACAGCTCACTGTTTTGCAGTTCTCTTCCATCCGGTTTTTCTTCTAGTCAACTCTTCATCATCAGTGCTAATGGAGGATGGGGGAGAGGGCACCTATAACCAAAATCATCAGATAACTCCAAGCCTTATTGCAGGCCAAGGCTCCCAGTTCTCCCCCACTGAGTCTTCTGCAGACTTTTTATCAGCCCTGAACACTTCACCTGTTCTCTTTACTCCTCCACACCCACAGGTCCAAGTCCTAACAAGTAGCAAATGACCGAAACCCAGCAGGAGGGGAAAAGGGAGAAAGCAAAAGACATAGAAACCTCACAAAGTGGATAATAAGTGCCTGGATGGTGGGCTCTTGGAAAATCAGGCACTGGTTGATGAAGCTTCTTTTTTTCCCCCAAATGCAATGAAGGCAAATCATCAAGCAAGTCTGCACCAAGATGTAAATTCTGAATTGCCATGAATTACTCCCACAACTCAAGAGAGGCAAGAATGGGAGAAGCCTCAATTTTCACTTTTTAAATGTGCAACCATAACCTTAAAATTCATCCAATTCAGGAAGCAGCTTGTCTCTAAATGTGATGAAAAAAAAAAAAGAAAAAGAAAAAACAGTCTATTGAGTCTATCGAGGCTTCTGACACACTCACAGATGGTGCAATTAACATCCAGCTCAGTGTATATTCCCCATCCTACCCCCCCCCCATCACTCTACTGGCTCTGGATAACACCTGACTTCATCTTTCCTTTTGTTCTATCCTTTGTTTTCTCTTCCATGGGTTCTGGAGTCAGTGGAGGGACTTCGTTTCATTTGACAGTGATTCATTTGACTAGAGTGGAGAAGCAGAAGGATGCCCTGGCCTCCGTGGTCCTCGTGCCAAAAGATTTTTTTCCCCCCAAGATTGTGTCTAGGGAGGATATACCCACCCATGAAATATTGTCTTTTAAAGGGACAGGAAGAAAATATGGCCAACACTGACATCCACTCAGTCTGTGCAGTGGAAGCATGGTCTCTGAGGGAGTACTTTCTGTACTTCCCTGGGCATTTAAAAAATTTCACCTTTTAAAAATGTTTTACTGGGAGTTCCCACTGTGGCACTGTGGGTTAAGGAGCTGGCATTGCCACAGCTGTGAGTCACACCACAGCTCAGATTCAAGATTCGGTCCCTGGCCCCGAAACTTCCATATGCCATGGGTGTGGCCAAAGAAAATGTTTCACTATATGGAATAAAAAGACGGATGACTTGCACCAACTCTGCTATTTCCGAGTTAATTAAAGCAGGGAATGCTGATCCTAAGAAATGCATTTTGCCACGTTTGTTGCCAAGTATTTACTCCTATTAGAAACTAAGTTTCCATACCCACTTGAACACATGCCTCTGAAATATGCACCAAAGTATCAGATAAAATTGGCGTTCCCATCTCACGCTAGAATGAAAGAGACCCTGCCCACTTTCCTCCATTAATCTGTGGCACCCCTACCTGAGCCCTGGGGCATGGTTCAGAGCTAACCACTGTTGCGCAGAACACCATCATTTCTCTCAGCTTCAACGTTTAGCTGGAGGTCACCTGGCCACATCATTATCAGCCTTGCTCCATGGTTTATGAGGCAATGAACACATAACACGCTCTGATAAAGGATGCACGTATGTGCCGTTCTGTCCTGATGCAGCCCAATGTGGGAGGAAGCAGTTTCACAGTTAGGAGTGTCTCAAATTCCCAACAAATTCCTACCCTAAAAAACAATGAAACCCTCCAAAAGCTGAGTCCCTAAAGAAAAACAAACCATCAGGAAAAAATTTATTTCTGCAGAGACATGCAAACATTAGTTGAAGTTGTTTTGATAGTGTAATTCTACTTTTGTACACAATAAAATGACGTGTGTTTATATAAACAAAATATACTTATAACATTTTTTTAAAGCCAGGAAGAAAATACTCCAAGCTATAACAGTATTATCTCTGAGCACAATAAAAATCTTTGTATTCTTATATTTATGTAGATTTTTCAAATGTTTCTATAATGCATGTGTTGCTTTTCTATACAGAAAAAAAAATTAAAAAACCAAAAGAATCAATCTACTTTGATCATCTGCACACAATATTACCTAACAAATCTAAATTATTATCATAATGTGTAGAAACTTGATGGAAAGTCCATATATCAAAACATTTTCTGAAAAGCATAATGAAAAACTGAGCATACACTTGTGATAGCAATTGTATAAAAGCAGATGAGCACAAGGGCAGAGGCTATAATAAAATTAAAATACTTGTGCTATGGTGGTGTGAATATAAGCCTATTTTCTTTTGTTTCCAACTTTCCTACTGCTAACTATCCATTTATCTAACATCTATCTATCTTAAACTATGTACTAAGCATTATGGCTCCTTAAATCCACGTTTATTAGAGGCTAGGACCAAGTGCCTCAAGAAATGCAGATGAGTTGGCTCTGAAAGGTAAACTAGAAAAATTGAACCTATCACGGTTGACATGGGCTCCCAAGGAACCTCATGAAGGACTTAGGAAGTCTTAAGCTCACACTGAGAGGAAGTACTAAGGACCTGGAGCAAATTGGCTTCCCAGAGACCCCTTCTCCCCAAATACCCACCAACCAGTGCATTGTTATGCTGACTGGGGACAACGTAACACATGGATACTGTCTGGAACTAATAGGTCATTAAGAAATCGTTGCTAGTCGGATCTCTCCTAAACACTGTAAGCAGAGCCTGGAATGCTTATCAAGGTGGTTCTAATGGTATAAGAGATTTGTAAATGAATCACACAAATGAACATACATAACTTGTTTAGCAGGGAATCTCAGAATAAAGGCAGAATTGACAAAGACAATATGTTTGTTTGAAATCTATAGAAGAACCAATGTAAATGAATTTGCTGATGGTTTGTCTAGCATGGTACAGGGAGAACTTCACCTGAAGGACAGAGAAAAACTTTTTGTGATCTAAATTCATCTGGCAATGACATGAGATTTGAGATGGATCCATTATAACCTTGTTATACTGGCCCCACGAGACCATGTAATTCACTCCCTTTTCTAAACATACCAGAGTCTTCCTATGATTGAGCTGTGGTAGCTCCAGCATTTCCATAAAAGAGGAGCAATCAACCAATGAATAATCACATGACTAAAGATATGTACAGTGAGTCTTAGAATTCATGGGTCTCTTTCATGAACTGGAGTCAGTTCTTCCATTATCAGTCTCAGAAACAGTTTCCCAAGGGACCTTAGCTTGACCCCTCCTCAAGCTGCTACCAGCACACCCAAGCTTTGCCCTCTCAAGGCAGCAGATTGCTCTCCTTCTGCACCATCTAGTTTCAGAGATATGCTGAAATAACACTTGGGGCTCATGGTCCTTCTCCGTCATCACAGCATCCCTTGGTGCCATCCCAACCCCTGAGAAGTGGCCACATACCCCCAATCTAGTGCCCTCTCTCTAAATTCTCTGGGCACTAGAACTCCCTTCCCACAACTCAGACCCAACACTTCACATTCCCATGAGACTTTCCGCCCTTTGCATTTCTGCGTCTGTGTCTCCGTCCAATGGAGATAAAACAGTATGTGCGCCATAGCACTGTCAAGAGGGTTAGATGAATTAATACATACAGACGGACTGAGAGTTTTGCCTGGGAGACTGTGAACATTTTAACATTTTAACATTTTAAGCTGTTATCCTCCTTTATAAATACAATGCATGTCCTTGACACCTTCGTTCTTCATCTCTTCCTTGGCCCCAATTTTGAGTTTCCTCCTGCCAAATGACTGATTTCAGTGGAAGAATCTCACACCTCATACATTCTTAGATGGCCCTTCTCCAATGTCCAGATGCCTCAGCATCATAACACAGACTCACTCTGATTTGACCATCCCATTCATTTGCCATCCTTTTCCCTGATGGTAATTTGCTGTCTGTACCCATTTTTGTGTCTCCACAGACCTAGTGCCCACACCTAGGAGGTACCTAATGAATCTTGAATCTTACTCCCCTGCTCTCCCACCCTAGGGTACCCCCATGATCCATTATCCCCTTAACATCTCCAAAACATTTCAAAGGAGAATGAATATCAAACACTCTTGCAGTTATTGGTAGTAATTAGTACCAATGTAAACAGTAGTCTATTATTTTGGATTCTTTGGACGAAATGCTCTAAAATACACTGGAGGACACACACCTGAACTGATCCAACCAAAAAAAAAAAAAAAAAAGGAACATACAATATAAGGCACAATGCCTTGTCTTCTCTAGGTTTATAAGGAGTTTCTGGTGACCTAGTGGTTGAGGATCTGGCATTGTCACTGCTGTGGCTTGGGTCATTGCAGTGGTGTGGGTTCAAATCCTGGCCCAGGGAACTTCTGCATCCCTCAGGCACAGCCAAAAAATAAATAAATAAATAGAAGTAATTTCACAACAAAAAGGCACATGACCATGTCCACGAGGATTCCAGAGAAATGCAGTGTATCACAATGAGATTAAGTCTGTGCAAATGATAATACAAATTTTAAAAATGCATGGTGTCAGCAAGAATGACCCTATCCAAAACCTGTTCCTAGCAGCAGTCACATTTAGTTTCACTGAAAAGGGCCCGCAAACTTTGTCACATGGAAAGTCATCAATGAGGTTTCCCAGTTACTTTGCATTCAATCTAAATGTCTGCTCACTATAGTAATTATTTTAGGATAATGTAGAGAAACTCAAGAGCTCAGAGAACCTTGATAAAGATACCTAAAGACACAGCAAGGAAACTTCTGATGAACAGTGCAAGAAACGAGTTGTTTAGTCTAGAGAGGAGGGGTAGAGAGGTGATGAGATTTTTGTCCTCAAGTTCATGAAGGGTTGTTATTAGTGGTGTAGTAATCATTTGCTATCCATGCCCAAGTAGACAAAACAGGAGCAAATAAATTAAATTCCATCAGGAAAGATTTCAATTAGACATAAGGAAGAAACTTTCAGCCCATTAATTACTAGAATGAGTAACTTGAGGAAGACTGTCAGTTTCCACCTCCAGAGTGTTTTGAGGGGGCAATAAAACAACTCTATCTTGGTGAGCTTCGGAAATCATCTACCTGTAGGCACAATGACCTCCAGAAGTCCCTTCCAATAGTCAATTTGATGACTCTCACAGTATTTAGTGGTGTCTCATTGATCACAGAAGTATACTGGAACTGGCAGAAGGCTGAGAATCAATAACACTGAGGAAAAGCAAGGATTAGTGGTAGAATTAAGTCCTGAATAGACATCATATGTGCCATCCTCCAATATGATCGTATTTTAGCACTGTCAAGATGAAAAGAAAAATGCATAAACTCATACTTTCCCAGTGCAAGACTAAATGTTTAGAAAATGAAATAAGGTTTTTTCCAGTGACCTAAACAGAACTCAGCCAGTAGAGAAAATAAGAAGGTCAAAGTGGACTCATTATTTAACTGTGTTTTTTCAGTAAACTAACATGCATCACGGATCTGAGATCCAGCCACATGCTGCGCTGCTATATGGACAGTAGTACGTCACATGAGTCTCGCACACTTCCTCTCAACCTATGCTTGCAATTCTCAAACCCTCCTGTCTGACCAGCAAAGCCCTAGCCACATTTAAAATGGAGTATTTCGGGAAGAGAAACACAAACACCATATGATATCACTTATATGTGGACTCTAAAGCATGGCACCTATCTACAAAAGCATTGAACCTATCTACAAAACAGAAACAGGCTCACATGCAGAACAGACTTGTGGTTGCCAAGAGGAGGAAGAGGGAGGGAGTGGGATGGACTGAGAGTCTGGAAAGATACAAACTATTACATTCAGAATGGATAGACAATGAGGTCCTACTGTTTAGCACAGGGATAAACCATGATGGAAAGGAATATTAAAAAGAATGTGTATATGTATATAACTGTCACTTTGCTGTGCAGTAGAAGTTATCACAACATTATAAATCAACTGTACTTCAATTAAAAAAAAAATCCCAACTCAAATGCTACATTCTCTCTAAACATTTACCAAATCTTCCTAAGCCAGAATGCAAATCTCCTTCACCACATCTCTGCCTAACTTTGGATCTGGGTTACTGCACCCGTCAGGGCTCTGTGATGCCTGCTTGCCTCAGCTCCACATGGCTACAGAGTCAAAGAGTGACAGTCCATTACGGCAGGAGGAATTTTGATCTACCTCATTCCAGAGCATCTTCCCAGGCCCAGAGAGCTACCATGGCTGCCTTCCCTCCCTCGGATGCAAGTGCCCAGGACACAGCCTCCTTCCCCACCTCTCAGGAACCTCCACCATGTTCATCATCTCCTTGTAAAGGCTCTTCACTCAGGCTTGGCCAAGCAGTGGAGATCAGTCTTTCCAACCTTTCACTTCTGCTGCCCATGCGGGCCAGCAGATAAGCCTCTCTCTGGTCAAAGACCTTTTCTTAATTACCATGAGCTTGGAGATGGGAATAAATTTTTAAAACACGATATTATGAGAAATATTTTTGTAGTTTTGGTTTGGCTCCTTTGCCTGAATTCCCTTCTGAGATGGTAAATGGAAGCCACATTTTGCTTTCTTTCCTGAAGAACCTACCAGGTGTCAATCCCATCACCTTTCATCCTATTGATGCAGTCCTTGTAGTTTCTTTTTCATTCTAGAGCGATTTAGTCAAAGGCAGACAGCAGAAGTACCCCAACATCAGGTGGCACTCAGAAGATCTCCGTACTGGATAGCACCCGGGGAAGGTCTCGTCATGCCCTAGGGGATGTATTTCAAATGACAGCCTGTGTGTGACTCTGGCTTCTGATGCCCCCCACCCCCAGCCTTTCCCATATTTAATCCTTGTATCCTTTCCCTGAATTCAGCAGCTATGATGCCAAAGAGTAATAAACAGAACTGAAGATACTCCTAGAGATGTCTATTTGCTACATGTTGATATAGTTTCCAGGACGTTAACATCATCTTCCCATAGACTTCAGACTGTTGTGGGAGTCTAAAGAGAAGTTAAATTGGGAGTTCCCATTATGGCTCAGTGGCAATGAACCCGACAAGTATTCATGAGGATGAGGGATGAGGGTGTGATAGCTGGCCCAGCTCAGTGGGTTAAGGAACCGGTGTTGCCGTGAGCTGTGGTATAGGTCGAAGACGCAGCTCGGATCCCATGTTGCTGTGGCTGTGGCATAGGCTGGTGCAGCTCCAATTTGACGTCTAGCCTGGAAACTTCCATATGCAGTAATGAGGCCCTAAAAAAAAAAAAAAAAAAGAAAGAAAGTAAAGTTATCGTGTTGTATCAATGAACAATTAAATCAAGGCCATCAAGGCATATTTTTGAACAGTTACCAGATCTTTTGCATGAAGTCTGAAATGTTCACTTACACCTGTCTGGTTCAGGGCTTGGGCTAGGTGTGAAATGTGAGGATGGATAAACATATGAATGCTTGGTGGACCACAGTGTGAAAAATACCTGAGTAATTTAGCTGTTTAGAAATGCTGCTGGGATACTTCCATTCAATATCTAAGAAGAAGGACTGAAAGAGATAAAACTCTTTGGTTGAGAAATGCTGCCTGAGAATTAGTAACAGGTGAAATGTGGAGCCAGGTTTCTGGACAATAACTGGGGAGAGAACAGGCTTTTATTCTCTACAGAGCTCTGGTAGAGAGTTGCATTGGTGTGGACCCAGGCTGAGTTTCCAAGCAACTGGAAGCCTGATAGATGTGGTGTTTTGGTCTATAGGCACCAAGGGAGTCACAGGCTTCATACAGTAGGAGTAACACAGAATAAAGGCTGTGACTCAGCAGGCAGAGTTGTTCAAACCTTGCCTGGCTCTACTGGACCAAAAGGTCAACAGCAGCAAAACTAATAAGGTTGCCAATTTACCACTGCCCATCAGAATTGGTTTTGGAATCAGCTGGCAATTCAAAGATTCTCTTTGACAGGCTGGGAAATGTGAAGAGAGGACATCCTCCTATTCCCCCCTACTCTCCATACTTTTCATCCCAACACACTCAACATCACTCCCACCTCTGTGGGAGGTGTCATTATTCCTACTTTACAGAGATAATTTGGCTTAACCTGAAGGAGGTTAAAAAAATTCACCCGTGAAGCCCATCTAACTTTAAAAGCCATGATAGTAACCTTTTCATTTGAAGATCCCTTTCCTTAATAGAGAAGACAAAAGGAAAATAGGAGTGGACTATTTCTGCTTTCATTTGCCGTGTTTACACAAAACCAACTTCCTCATGAAATGAACCCACGTTTTGGTTATTCTTCTTGAATAATAAAGTTTTTTTAGTTATTTTTATTGTCTCTGTATTTGAAGAGGAGTGGAAAGGAAATGTTGAATCTATGTTTCTAGCACCTATCATGTGCTAACTACTTCCCATCTTTTTTCTACTATGAAATAAGTATCATTTTCCCATTATATCAAAGACACTGATACACACAGATAAGTTAATCAACTTGTACAAGGTCACAGGTATTGGTTATTCTAACTGTCTGCTTATAATACTGCTCAGTGGATACTAGTATATTCTTCCTTGTTTACTAGCTTATTTTTCATTCATTTCAAAATATTTATTGAATGCTTTGATATGTACTTAGTTCTAGACAGTGTTCTGAGTACTTGGAATACACTTGTGAATAACAAAGATCCTTGCCCTTAACCAGACATAAATGAGTAAGTGGGTTTTCTTTTGTCTTGTGAATGTGTGCTTTTGAAATTCAAGCTTAGTGTTTATGGTTCCAGGTACAATGGAGAAAATACATGCCAACTTTTCTCTCCCACTGAAAACAACTATTAAACCTTAAAAGAATGCATAAAACAGCTATTGGAGAGCTTTGAAAATCAAATACCAACATGCAGATTTGTAAGAACATCAGAATTCAAAGTACCATCAAACTAAATGTCTCTAAACAAGGCTCAGAATCTCATAATATTCCAGATATCCAGACTACAATCCAAAGTTGCTAATAATACACAAAACCATGAAAATCTTGACTTGTATAGGGAATGACAATTAACAGATGCCAACAATGTGATGGCACAGATGTTGGAATTATCTGACAAAGATTTTAAAGCAGGTACTATAAAAAAAAACTCAAACAAGCAATCACAAACATTCTTGAAACAAAAGTTAAATTAGAAAGCAAATGGAAATTTTATAACTGAACATACAATAATCAAAATAAAAACTACCCACCAGATGGACTTAGTGACCAGAATGTTGGTGGCAGAGGAGTCAATGACTTAAAGGTAACAAGAGTATAGCGAGGCAGTGCTTCCTCCTTGAAGTTCTAAGTACTATAGAAGATTCATGTGGCACCTTGCATATACTTTCCTCTAAGCTCTTAAGTTCTGATAACCACAACCCTAGCTCTATTTTTTTTCTAGAGCTTAGAGGAAAGTTCCTTTAGGTATTATCTCTCAGTATTCTCTTTTTGTTCTTTTAGCTCTCCAATTTCCTATAATATGTTCTCTTTTGTTGACTGAAATAATCATGCATTTATGGTGGGAACATAAAACGATATAACCACTTTGAAAAATGATTTCTCATATCTTACAAAGTTAACACATATACCTATCCTATGACCCAACAATTCTACTCCTGGATAGTTAACCCAGGAAAAGTGAAAACGTTAAGTCTGCAAAAGGACATGAACAATATGTTTAAAGCATTTTTAGTCATCATCATCAAAAACTAGAAACAACTCAAATGATCATCCACAAAAAACAAGTACATTCATATGATGGCATATTACTTACCTTTAAAAAAGAACGAATTATTTATAAATGTGACAACATGGATGCATCTCAAAACATTATGTTGAGCAAAGGAAGCCAGACACAAAATAACGTATGACTGCACTTATGTGAAATTCCATAACAGGTGAAATTAATCTGCGGTGACAGCTCTGTATGTCCTTGAGGGTTGTGAGGCAGTAGAGATTAACTGGGAAGGGCCATGAGGCAGCATTTAGTGATGAAAATATTCTGTATTTTGATAGAGGTGTGAGTTACACTCATGAAGGCATTTGTCAAAACTCACTGCATACACACCTAAAATACATGTTGAAATACCTAGTATGCTTTGTTTTCATTAGAATTTTATCTTTAGGGGATATTTTAGAGTCTCTGAGCATCAGGTCAAGTCAATCCTTACTATCAGCTTTTGAAATGGAAATGTCTTTCCATAAAGTACAGGGCACATACTTTTTCTAACTTCAAAATTTTAAACCCTTAAGTTATTAGGGTCAATATCTCCCAAGGTTCTAGTCACCTTCACATCTTCAAACAGTTCTTGGGCATAGCTTCTCTTGGTGCTTAATTTATATTCAGAATGTTACAGTGTGACTATTTATTCATTTCAATTTACTTCACTTCAATAAATACTTATTAACCACATCTGTGTGCAGGGCAAGGGGCTAAGCCATGTAAGAAATCCAAGATAGACAGCATATAGTCTTCTCTTGAAGATGCTTACCATCTAGAGTAAGATAATGAAACACCAGTCTAAAAACATAGGTAGAATATAAGTGACTTTAAAAAGTATAGCAGGAAGTGATACGAAGCTTTCCCAATAAATTCGAGAAATGTTAGGTACTTCTTTTAACATCCTTGATTGAAAAGCTTTGTATGTTAATAACATGAGTTTTTACCCCGCACTTCCACTCCATTAGATGGGCTACTTCTATGCTCCGAGCAAACATAATCAGCAGACATGGATGATTTCATTCCGCCAAGATCTCTATTCCTGTTAGTTTTAATAATCAAGGCAAATGAATCTTCAAAGGACATTGACCTTATTGGCTTAAACCTCCCATATTCAAGAGGTCCCCAGTTTACCTAAGATAGCCAGTGTGATTTCCTCCTAAAGAGGCACCAACTTCTTTCTAAAAGAATAACAGAATCTAATTATCCTAAAAGTTAAGTAGAGATCAGTATTCTTATTTGCATTCTTCCAGTGAAAGGGTTGCCATGACTTACTTCTTTCCTAGGAATGAGCCATCAGTGTGTGTAACGTATTCTTAAGAGAACAAGAAGCTGCATGCATCAATACTTCATTCTACAGAAATGAAATTTCTGTAGAAGTGAACAACTCAGAATCTGGTTGTAGTTTTTGCTTTTTTTTCTTAAATGAATGCCATCAATACTTAAGAAAGAAAAGTAAGGAAAGGATGGGACAAAAGTTGGTGTTCTAAAGCTTACATATTTAGAAATCTGGATTTACAAGAACTTTCTTTCTTCTGAACAAAAGTGTGCCATCGTTTTGAATCACACAGAGCTGTTAGGTGCCCTGGCTGGAGAACAGTGAAGAGGGTTTAAGATACTTTGCAACTAGGGTTCTAGAGGGATTTTTTTTTTCCCCCTTCCCTCCTAAGGACTCATTCTTATTGCTCCTTTGTGACCTAAAGGGTATGTAATTTTCAGCATTAACAAAGTGGGTATTGTTTGTAGCCCTAGATTCCAAAAGCAAAATCCCCAAATCTCCAACTCAGAAATTAAACAGATTGCTGAAAGTGGCCTTCTACCATGCAACTGAAGTCTGTCTCTGGTGGGTGAGAATAGAATTCTCTCCTTCCCATCGTCCCTTCCCCACCCATCACTGCTGACAGATAGAAGATGTCAGCTTGTCAAGTCATATTGGGTACTACCTGATGTAAGTCCACACTGAGGCAGTAAAAATCTGTTTGCAGTCAGCTCTTTTAATAAGTCCCAGCAAACAGGAAGAAAGCAGATCTATTCAGTTAGATGCTTCCTCTGATACGGTAGAAAAAAAAAAAAAAACAGTCCATGACAGAAGCTTGGTATGGAGATTTTGAAACAAAGAAGAGTTCTTTCTTTAGAGAAAATGGAAAGAAATAGCTTCCCTAGGGATTTGGGGATTCTAAGAAATATTATGTTTCTATGCTTATGATTTAAAGCTGCCCTAGACTCTGAGCTCTTTGAAAAGGAGGTCATATCTCTTCTATAAAATGCTCCCATTCTACAGAGTCCTGCTGAGTCCTAAGCAATCTGTGGGTTCTGAACTTTGATGAAAAATATTGATGCTTTCTCTTAACTCAAGCCCAAGGGGAAACTCTGAGAGGGTACCCAGCCTTCTATCTACCCCAAAAGGATAAGAAAGGCTAAGAAGATCAAATGTTCTGAGAATAAATTTTATGACACAAAGGCCCTAGTTCTTTTCTTTTCTTTAAATGGCCACATGCATGGCATATGGAAGTTCCCAGGCCAGAGACTGGATTTGAGCTGCACCTGTGACCTATGCCATGGTTGTGGCAACATCAGATCCTTAACCCACTGTGCCAGGTTGGGGGTCAAACCCACATCTCTGCAGCTACCCGAGCTGCTGTAGTCAGATTCCGAATCCACTGAGCTACAGTGCAAACTCCAAAGGACCTATTTTTTTTTAGGGCTGCACCTGCGGTTCTCAGGCTAGGGATCGAATCAGAGCTATAGCTGCCAGCCTTCACCACAGCCACAGTAACGCCAGATCCGAGCCACGTCTGCGACCTACACCACAGCTCACAGCAACGCCGGATCCTTAACCCACTGAGCAAGGCCAGAGATTGAACCCGAAACCTCATGGTTACTATTCGGGTTCGTTAACCACTGAGCCACACGGGAACTCCGAGGACCTAATTCTTGAGTAATCCAAAGGAAATGGCTCAGCCAAGAGAGTTCAAGATTCTAAGAAATGTGTTTCTATCCACTATATTTACATTGCTAAGATCAAATTAGGTGCCAACCTCTTGAAAACAGTTGTCGAGTCTCTTCAGTAAATATTCTCATTCATGGTGCCTGGTGCATTGCTGGCAAGCTATGGGTCTTATGGTGCCAAATACTGATGGGTGACGTTGGTGGAGGAGGTTCTTATGGTGAGAGTAATGAAGAAATCAATGATGCCCACTAGTGAGATTAAGTCAGATTTTTAAAAAAATGACCAGACAAGGTGAACTGAGAATCATTCTGAGAAAGATTGTGATGTACCTATTCACTCATTCACTTTACTGAAGCCTCTCAACTATCACTGTCCACCTCTTACTTCTCCTAGAATAATACAGGTGTGGTAGAGAGTGAATTCCAGGAGTCGCGCTAACAGCATTGAAAGTAAACTTATTACATCATTAGACTGAGACATATTTTTCTTTCTGGTTGGAATTAATAAAGTAATAGCTACCAAAGCTTTTTAAGAACATTGAGCTTTTCAGAAATAGTTTTTGCATAGATGGTTAAAGAACTGCCTTCATTCCTCACCTTCCAAGACAAATAACATGCAATAAACACTTGGTACGTGTTTTGAAGGAATGCACGCACGTTGCAAGATGAATGAATAAATACATGAGTGAGTGAGCAAATGACAAGTGGCTACTCTTGAACTATTTTTCTTCACTAATTAGAAGTTACTTATTGTGCAAGTAAAAAAAAAAAATCACATTTAAGGAATCTGGAGCTTATGCTCTAAAAGAATGATCTCAGGGATCATTCTTTGAGCAATGCAAGATTATATGAGCCCCAGAATTGCAAAATATGACCCGCTGATGACAAAGCAAAACAAACTGGTCATGATGATGTTATAAGGGCAAGTTCTTTTTTAAGCCATTGTAATTTTTTCATGCCAATTTTAACCAGAAGATTTATGGAAACAGAATTTGATTACTAGGCAAAGTGGTGGTTACTAGGCAAAGTGGTGACAGAGGTATATTTCTACCAGGGTTTGCCTATTTTCCCCCCAACATCTCTTCCCAAATCATGACCCTGTCCATAATGATCTGAGTCCAAAACGACTGAGCTAAGAGCCATAAAATCCATTTTTCTGAAAACTAAAGTATCAGTGAAGAATGGGTGACCCAAACCATCATCAGGCTGAAAACTCCTTGGGGAGAAGAATGTATCTAATTTACCTCTGTATCTACAGCAAACCCAATAAAAATTTTGAAGGGAACAACCTCTTAATAAACATCTATTGATTAAATGCAGAAATGGGACCAGGGTGATGCAACAGGCAATAATTACTGTGCAAGTTTAGAGACAGGAGAGCACAGTATGGAGAGGTGAAGTCAGAGAACGTGGGACTTAAATAATATCCTGAAATAAGTGGCTGTGCTATGGGTTTGTGCCAATCTAAGTATCCAATAGGAAAAAAAGCCCTAAGCTCTCAGGGTCCATGGTAACCTCACAGTGGCACCTTACCCAAGGCAGTTCTGAGCTTCAATATCTGACTCTTTCAAAGGAACCATGCTAGATAGGCCACACACCTTTACTGTCCCAGTGGACCACAGCAGATGAAATATGAGATGTTTTGTTAGACAATGCAGTTTTCATAGACAAGCATTACTATATAAGAGAAAATACTAAATTTTTCAATAAAGACATGGGCTATGGGATGAAGGTGAAAAAGAAAGACAGAAAAAAGTTTCAATGAAAGAAATGCATCTCTCTCTCAATTCCAGGTAAAGGATTCATCTGTCTTCTGGGAATAAATGTCATGTAATATTCTTCAGGAAAATACAGAATTGAGGGTATTTAGAACAGTCTATTCCTGTCTGTCCACACCTGTAGTAATGTTAGTTTTTTAATCTTCAGTCTTTGTGACTGAGAAAGTCTTTGCTATTCATCACCCATAAATACTGTACCTACCAGGCCATGCAGGGGCCTGGTTCTTTGATCATAAGAACAAGAACCATAGAAAAGTATAACATTTTATGCAACCATAGGAAATAAGCAGAATGAGTTCTCATCAGAAGAAAGAATGAGGGAAAGAGGACTAGCATTTCCTATTCAATAAGTGTGTTCTGTATTTTATATGTATGTGTGTGTGTGTGTGTGTGTGTGTGTACATTTGCATATATAAGCATATATGCATATTTTAAAAATCATCATAAAAATCTTTAAAGGAAGGAGTTAATATCTCTCTGTCTCTCTCTCTTTTTTTTTTTTACAATTGCTAAAGTTGAGGTGTAGATTATTTTTATACAAGTTAAATGGTAGGAAGTTATGAATCCCAGCAGATACGGGTCTGGCTGACTCTAAAATACACTGCATCTCAGAAAACAGGCAGAACATGGCAATTCCTGGTAATAAAATAAAATTCTGATTTGAAATAAAAGCAAGGTGTGCAAATAATGAAAAGGTCATGAGAATTAAATTCAGAAAGCCCTGCCTGGAATACTGTCTCCACCACAAACACTTGAGCAAATTATTCTATAAGCCTTAGTTTTCACTTCTGTAAAACAGCACAATAACTGCCCAACAAATTAGCATCACAAATTAAATATGGTACCATTGTTAATGTGCCTAACTCTGTAGCTGGTACAGTAGGGCTTCTGGAGCAGAATCTGCAGCCAGTAGGCACTCGGTAAATATTAGTTGAATGATAATGACGTAGATAGATGTGAGAAATCCCATAAGAACCATCCCCTTTTTTCAAACTATGACAGACGGTCAGGTTATTCTTCAGAATTTCCAGTCGCTCCACCACCCTCAGAAATCATGCTACCTATGCCTTCAGGGTCATAAATCTAAAGTGAAAAATACAAAGGCGCTGACAGTGGACATAAAAGCGCAGCCTGGGGCGGGTCGGGGGTCCAATAGAAAACAGACATGTTCTGCACATCAGTCTCCTTTGCTCTGTGTCCCCTAAGGTAGCTTCCCTATGGCCACAGTTTCTCTCAGAGGAAGAACCCAGAAAGCAAATCCCAGAGGGAACAGAGGGGCTGGAGGGCAGACTGTGACTCCACCCTCAACCAGAAAGGAGAGTTCTTGGGGCACTTCCTTCCCATTTTTTTTCTGGAACATTGTTCCTCTTCTTTCTCCTCTAAGAGCTCTTTTGCCTCTAGAATCTATTATGGTTATTCCCTACTGTTCCTTTTGGAAGGAAAGTCTTCTGCCTTTCATGGGGAACCACTTTCTCCTTATGCCTGACATGGTCACTCCAACCTCCCATTCTGGGACTCCCCTACGACCACACACACACACATACCCCTCTGTCCCTGGGTGGGGAGCCAGCCCCTGTACAATCCTGCAGCGGAGCATCGGAGAACCCCAGTCCCCAGAACCGCATCTCTGCCGCAGGCATGTCACACACATGCTACTCTTCCTCTTCCTTTTCCCTCTTTTAAGGTGAGGGGACAAAGCCTCTCAGGCTGATCATTCAAGAACTCAACTGAGAGTATTTTAGAGAGAGAATCACTGCTGTGAAAGTCCACACAAGGCTTCGAATGTGGGAGGGGGGGTACCAAGGAAAAAAGGTCAACCACCTGGACTGAGGCAGTTTCTGGGATGAATGGGTGGGGGTGGGGGAAGGTGGGGAGTTGCTGGCTTATTCCCAGGTGTAAATTGCCTGCTTTGCCCTACAGCATTTTATGGTGTTAGGAAGCTTCTCTGGGAAACTCCTGTGGGACTGCAAATGGTAAGAATGTATCTAAGACAAACTATAATGCTGACTCAAACAGCTGCTTCTGAAGAGGTTCTGGAAGCCCCTTTAGTCAATCATGTGACATCCCTAGTAGGCAAACTCTGGGACAGGAGGCTGAGCTTAGAGGAGATGAGAAAATTCATGCGCCAAGGGGCTACTGCTGATTATGTGGCTTTGGCATATTTAATTTAATTAAAAAATTTCAAATTAAAGTATAGCCGATTTACAATGTTCTGTCAATTGACATATCTAATTTTAAAAGGGGGTGCCCACTGGTCCCTTTCATGCAGTAAGTGGAAACAGAGAAAACATGCTTCAGTGAGCATCTCTCTCCTGCTCAGCCAAATGGAATGTGCCATGACTAAAGATACCCTTACCGACCCAGCCGCCCACCTCAAATATACACCAGCACTACCCCACCCACTTGGTCCAAACCTGCTGTGTCTCAATCACTCACCATGTTGGGTCAGAGGCCACTATCTGCCCACTCACACCACTGCTCTCACACAAATCCTCCCCAACAGCCCCTCACACACTAGTCACTTAAACACACTTGCTTTCACCCACCATCACTCACCTTCTCCCATCCCACGAGGCCAGAAGCTGACCGGCACCCACCATCAAGGGAGACTACACTCCTGCTTAGAGCCTAGCCTTCTTGTCTCTGCATTGCTCACTGACCCACCGCTTCCTGAGCCTTCCGCCTGTGTAAATATGTACTTAGCGGATCCTGTCACTCATTTGTGCTGGCTTTTCGCCACCCAAATGAATACTCAAGTGTAGACCTACTCCTAAATTCACTCATCCACACAAATCAGATAAGTATCAGAAAAAAAAAAAAGAATCACCCCAAAGCACGGGGATATAGTTCCTTTGCAGATAAACATCTAAATTCTCCAATAAATTGTAACAAATATTTGTTTTTGTACAGAACTCCAGCCAAAGGGAGCCCTTCCTAACAACAGAAATGACAGCAATGCTCTGGTTTACCCCCACATCACTGTAAGAAGCAGCAAAGCAATGGCACTTGAAGAGAAGACCATCACAGTATGATATGTAGGAATTCTAGCAAAGCCACGGCAACATTTCTGTTCATCGTCCAAAGGGCTCTTTTCCAGGCATGAAAACTTGCCATGAGCCCAAAATACAGCTGTTCAATCCACATGGCTACTCTTGGCATCTTTACCCTCGCATCTGGTTCAGAAATCCCTTCTCATGCTAACTTGTCCCTTTTGAAATGTAACTGTCTTAGGACCACAGAGTCAAAGGCAATTCAATTGTTATGTCACAGAAATGGAAGGAAATTTGCTATGGCAATCACTCTCATGAACTGATGCTCCACAGATTCTGGAGCCTCCAAAAGTAGCCAATCGCAGCAGGACTTGAGGAATCAAAGAAGATTCCACTTCACTCCCTTGTGCATCTTTCAATGGATAGAAGGGATGCTTAACCCAAAGTGCTGGTCCCTATGCGAAGCTGGGAAATAGCATCCCCCAGGGATGGTGTGATTCACTTCATGGGGAGAGAGGGGAGAGAAATGACAGTGACAGAAAGTTGGGCCTGAGACTTAGTCCCTGGGGCTAATAGATACATAGGTAAATGTCGAGTCTGCCTGTTTTTATCTAATTTAAAAAGAATAACCTCATTTATGTCATTTCCCAGGCACCTGTGTGGCCTGGCATCTGTCACAGGGCATTTGATCCTTGGTTCTGGGAGGCTCCGCTGAGCAGGTTTTCTTTACGTCCCTACCCAATGAAAATCGACAAGTCCTCTCTAGCACCTCGTAAGACTGTCTGCACCAGTGAGCAGGCCTCCCTGTGATGGAAAGGGAGTGGTACGAACGTCCCTGAGAAGTAAAAGTGACAGGGGCCGAGTCCTCCTGAAGGTCTTAGGGAAGGCACTTAATTCAGTGGTGGAATCATTTCCTTGTGAATGTTCACCAGCAGGGCCCTGAGCCAAAGTTCACACTGTCATCAGAAAGCCAGCTGTTGAAGAAACATGAGCAAAGACCCTGCTTTGCGTCCTCCACCCGCAGATTTCTGAAGGGCTGCAAGAGCCCTTGACCTTAGGGCCCTTTGAAGACCTTCCATCCTGTGAAGTTTACTTTGGTCAAGTACTAAAAACACATCTTATTTACAGGCAGGCTTCCAGAACGACTACGTAGGGAGAGTCTGAGGTGGGGGGTGGAAGGCAGCAAACTGGTCTTAAGAGGCAAGACGAAATGATTTGTCTGGAAATTGTTCTTGGTACGTGCCCAGTGTTTACTTACTTGCTCTTTAACAAATATTGTCTACTGTATACTGGGAGAAGCGCTTCAGAAACAGATGCGAACGAGTTAGACTTGGAACTTGGACTCAGGACACATAAGTCTGCCGAGAGAGTTAGACAAGAAAAAAGCAACCACCATGATACTGAGACAATAAAAGAAGAAATAGTGGCAGCCCCCTCAGAGAATAAATTAGGGCTGTGCAATAGAGAGTGAGTGACCAGGGTAAGCAGGAAAGACTGCTCCCAGCAAATACCAGTTAGGCTGAGCTCTAAATGGCAAGCGTGAGCTGGCTAAATGCAGAAGGAGGAAGCTTGGTATAACTGAGGAAAAGAACAGAAGCCTAGGGAGATGGAGCATGCAAGGGCCAAGGAAAGAGAGTAAGAGACAGAAAGGGGAGGGGAAAGAGCTGGATTTCTAAGGTCTTCTTCTGTGTGTGACAGAAGCCATGGGAGGACCTTGAAATGACATCAGCTGATTTCTTTAAAAATAAATAAATAAATAAATAAATAAAAGCTCTGGCTGTTGTGTGGAGAGGGTAACTAGGAGGATATTGTCGTGATTCAGGAAAACGAGTCTGGCCCTTGGACAGGGTGACGGGTGGAAAGGAGGGTAGCCTGATTTATATGATGAGAAGGCAGGCCCCAGAGCTTATGTTTGCATGTGGGAGAAAAAGTCATTTAAGCAAGGGGTGAATCTGGCTGCCCACCTACTGAGATATGGAAGACTAAAAAGAGCCATTTGAACAGGGAAAGAATGTTCTCTTTTGGTAAAAAGTTACCCAAAAGCTTTAGGTACCTTCCAGACACTGTGAGGCGATGTCTGTTAGGTACATATACATCTATGGTACAGTATATGGTTTTGAGAAGCGGTATGAGTTGAATGAATATTTGACAGTCGCTGCATAAAGAGGACATGTAAAGCCATTGACTAGATGAATCCAGCTAGGAAAACTGTGTACATTAAAAAAAAAAACAATAGTAATAATAATAATTATTATTATTATAATGGAGCCCAAACAGGGCCCTTTGGACAGCCCACCTTTAAAGATGGAGAGAAAAAAAGGAGCTAGCAAAGATTGAGAGGAACAGGCCCACAGGATGGGAGGAAAATCACAAGAGTGTGGCTTTACAAAAACCAAGGATTTGGGAGTTCCCCTTGTGTCTCAGAAGTAATGAACCTGACTAGTATCCTCTATGAGGACGTGGGTTCAAGCCCTGGCCCTAGTCAGTGGGTTAAAGATCCGGCATTGCTGTGAGCTGTGAGGTAGGTTGAAAATGTGGCTCAAATCTCACACTGCTGTGGCTGTGATGGAGGTACAACTCAGACTCGACCCCTAACCTGGGAATTTCCACATGCCGCAGGCACAGCCCTGAAAAGACAAAAAAAAAAAAAAAAAAAAAAAAAAAACCTGCACCAAACCTAGGATTTCAATGAGGAAGCTGTCATTTGTGTCAAATGCTGCAGAGAAGACAAGATGACAATGGGCTGACCACTATATTTGGCAGCGTGGTGGCCGCTGGTGACTCTGGCAACACAAGAGCCACTGCATTAATGTGGTGTGAATGGAACCCCAAGTGGAATGGATTAGGAGAGCCTAGGAGGTGAAAAAGGAGAGAAAGTAATGCTAGGCAACTCTTTCAAGATGTTTTGCTATTACAGGGAACAGAAAAATGAGGAGGCAGTCAGAGGCAGATGTGGATTTTTGGTTTAGTTTTACTTTTCAGATAGGCGCTATGAGAATTTAAATGTGGCTGGCAAAAATGGTATGGGGTGTGGGGACACAAGGTCTTTGAGAAAGCAAAAAAGACTGGGATCCAGAGTTTAAGCAATCAAGAGGTCTGGATTCAAACTCTTGCTTTCTCACGGACTTTATTCTTTGTAAAGGGTTGGTCTCAAAGAGACGGGGGCCTCATTCACGGAACCTGGGGTGAAGGCAGAAGGCACAGATGCTGGTGCAGGGAGGCCAGCAAACTTGGTCATATGAAAACGAGGACGTTCCTGGCAGCACCATTCCCTTTTCTCAATGACTTTGGGGGCAGATTTACCAGCAGAGAGTACTCGTGAGTGAGAGGAGAGATGTCTTGAAGTGAGAAGAGAGAGTGAGAAGTTATTTTGGAGTGGGAGAAAGTTAATGTAGTGGGAAATGTAATATGGTAGGATCTCTGGGCAGAACAAAGTCACAGTTTGAGATCTGTGGCTTTGTCATCATGATTGTATTTCTCCAACTTGGGGAAGAAATTGGAGTGGTTCAAGTGCTTCGAGGCAGGTTTCCTAATAGGCGGTTTAGTCGGGGCACCACATGGGCACTACTTCAAATCCTCTCACCTCCTCTGCTCTCTGGTCCTGGGCATGGTGACTGTTTGGGCTCAGGCTCTAGCCAGCATCATGGAAGCACATCCTGGGCATATCCTGTTCAGCTCTGGCTTCCTGCCCTGGGGCTTCTCTGCTGCCATGACCTGGTACCTTAGTGAAGGAACTGCCATGTGCAAGCCAGAAGTGGGAGAGTACATGGGAGCCTATAAATAAGTGCTTCCCCTTTTGCCTTTCAGTACACAGTTCTAAGACATATTTCTCAAGACTCCTTAGAGGATGCTGGCAGGATGAAGGGCCACCAGCCCTCAGCAATACTCAACCCAATAACGCATCCTTGTATCAGCTTTCCTGCCTTTCTCATCTCACTCTCGGTCCCTAACTCCTGCTGTTTGAAATTGTTTTCAACCCCCCCCTCCCCCCCGCCCAACTTACGTATATGTCTTTGCCTAAGTCTCCACCTTCAAGGGAACTCAGGGTAGGAGTTCCCATTGTGGCTCAGTGGTAATGCACCAGACTAGTATCCACGAGGATGTGGGTTCAGATCCCTGGCCCCACTCAGTGGGTTAAGGATCTGGCATAAGCTGTGGTGTAGGCAGGCAGCTACAGCTCAGATTCGACTCCTTGCCTGGGAACCTCCACATGCCATGGGTGGAACCCTAACACACACACACACACATGCACAAGTGCAAGGGAACTCCAGGTAAGATCACTGGAATTAGGAAGTGCTACAGAAATCATACCTTCAACATGGGACTGTGGAGTTCACTGAAGACCCCCTTCTGGGGTAAGTGGGGTGGTGGTAACTCCTGGCATGTATTAGCTTCGCAGATGCTAAGAGTCTCCCCCAGGGTGGACAGGGACAAGGTGGAGGTAGAGGGTGTTATACTGGGTTGTGTGGTGGTTCTGGTCTTTGAACCCGGGGGCAGTTGGCTGGTGTTGTCAACATATTTCGAAGTCTTGAAAAAAGAAACTGAAAGGGACAAGGCAGCCAACTATCAACTTAAGGCTTTCTGTGAAATCCAAACCATATATAAGGAGACTCACACCTCACAGCCACAGGCAGACTGTGGAAAATCAGACCCAGGAACTGATGATATGACAAGACTACAAGAGGGACTAAATGCACAACCTTGGACTATCTCCTGTGTGACATAATAGGAAAAGAATGGGACCCTGAGACTCACATGGGGACATGTGAGTGGACAGGGATGGAGGGTTTTCCTGAAACCTCCTGGAACGCAAGAGAAGCGCCTCCCTGTTTGCCAGAGGAAAGAAACCCAACCTGACAAATTTATTTATTTTTTTATTTTTTTATTTTTGTTGTTGTTGTTGTTGTTGTTGCTGCTATTTCTTGGGCTGCTCCTGCGGCATATGGAGGTTCCCAGGCTAGGGGTCGAATCGGAGCTGTAGCCACCGGCCTACGCCAGAGCCACAGCAACGCGGGATCCGAGCCGCGTCTGCAACCTACACCACAGTTCACGGCAACGCCGGATCGTCAACCCACTGAGCAAGGGCAGGGACCGAACCCGCAACCTCTTGGTTCCTAGTCGGATTCGTTAACCACTGCGCCACGACGGGAACTCCCCAACCTGACTAATTTTGACACCCTGCAAAAACCTCATCTGAGGCCAGTACGTTTCTGTATGGCACTGCTCCTCCAAGATATGTGCCCTGTCTCCCTTCATCCCTCTTGGCCAATAACTGGAGCTTGGTCATGTGCAACTACAGCTGGACAACAGAGTCCCCAGAAAGGGCGACAGCCAGCAGGAAATATTTGCTCCCACAATGCCTGAATGGCAGGAAAGGGCTGGCTGATAGCGGTCTGCAGAGAGCAGGGGCACAGGTGAGGGTGGATTCCTCAGGAGTCAGGGTGTGTGGTTTCAGAGGATTTGCTGGCAGGGGAGCACTTGCTTGTGAATTGGGTGTCCTGGTCCTGGCATAGCCTCCTTGGGGCCCTGCTAATGTGCTCCTGGGTTGGTGGCCCGGGGAATGAGGCAGAAGACCTCGGACCAACTCTGGCAAAATCTTGCATGAGAAGTCAGAGCCAGGTGGGAATGTTGGACTGCAAGTACCTTAGGAGCCCAGGAACGACGGTGTAACTCCGCACTGAGATGCGTTTCTGAAGGTTCTTCGAGAAAGTCCACGTGGGTCAAGGCCAGCTCACTACAGCTCCTTTTGCTGGCTTCCCTCCTTCCCTGTCTCACTTTCCTAGCCCCTGATTTCTGCTCCCCAAGACTGGTTCCCACACGAACTCCCTGTGCAAAAGCGAAGAGGCTGCTTCTGAGGAGCAGATATTCTAGGAGGGGTCGAGGATCCTGAAGCTGCTCCTGGCCTTGTCACTGACTCCAGACACGACTGCGGACACTTCCTACTACAGCGTCCGGGACGCAGCGGGTCCTCAAGAGATGCCAACTCCCTCCTTCCCTTCTTGTGGGTTGGTGGTGAAGGGCAAACAACTCCTTGAGACAGAACAATGACCTCTTCTGCTCTGTGTCAACCCAAAGCCCCTTGGAACCCACTCCCCCTGGTCCTGACTCGGCTTCTCCTTCCCCAGCATTAGATTTTCCTCCCTTGTTACCAGGTAGCCTCAGGATAGCTGTGTCCCCTGGAGGGATCAGATCCCCCTCTGGGGAAATCAAAGAGCAGATCAGGAATTACTCACCAGATGGTGTCACTCTGAATACAAGGAAGAAAGGAAGGGAGAGAGGAGAAGGAAGGATGGGAGGGGGGAAGGAGGGTGGGCAGGGGAGGGGGGAGAGGGGGAGAGAGGCAGGAGGGCAGCGGAGCTGTGGTTGAAGGGCTCACAGATTTGATGTTCTTTAATCATCACAATGCATCTGCAAGGTGTTCTCCTGTCACCAAGGCGCAGGGTCCCTGTTTTAAACAACTGATTCCTAAGCTAAACTGACAGCTAGGAGTTGCAGGGGGTGCCACGAGAGCCAGAGACGGGGCTTGATTAAGAATAAGGGAAAGCAAGCCGACCAGATACACAGATGCCTTTAGGCCTCTGCCTCCTCCAAGTTTGGACTGATTTGGCTGTACCTGTGAATGGGAAACTTCATCGAATAGGAATGCAGGCAACCAGAATATTTTCATTACTGCTTAACAGGTAAGAATCACAAAGAAGTACAGATGGAGCGATTTCCAGGGAGGGGGGAAGGCTTGTGAAGAGAAGCACCCCCTTCAATGGATCCTGAGCTCCGAGCACCAGGATGGGCAGCCCAGAGCCAGAGCAGAGGACCAAGCCAGCTATGTGAACTATAAAATGAACTGAACCCTGACACCCCAGGCCCTGGGACCAGAACTGAGTTTCTTTTTTCTTTTTTCTTTCTTTTTAGGGCCACACCTGAGGCATATGGAAGGCAACTATGCATACCACCATACCACCAACACAACCTGCGGCATATGGAAGTTCCCAGGCTCCCCGGCTGCAGGAAGTTGAATCGGAGCTGTAGCTGTGGACCCACACCACAGCCACAGCAACACCAGATTCGAGCTGCATCTGCAACCTACACCACAGCTCTTGGCAGCACTGGATCCTTAACTCACTGAGTGAGGCCAGGGATCAAACCCGGGTCCTCATGGATATTAGTCAGGTTCATTACCACAGAGCCAGGACAGGAATGACCCAGACCTGAGTTTCTCGCATGTCTTCAGTTGTTCAGCTTTGCTTCTGGAAGGTCCTGAGCATTACACCACTTCCCTTTGCTTCCCTAAGATCCCTGCCTATGAATTTCCGCCTATGAAACAGCTCATTTCTTCTTCTACTGTATCCCTTCCTCGATTTTCCTGCTGAGCTCCTCGGAACTCTCTGCCATTTCAGCATTCTTCCTTTAACCAGTTCTTTTGTAAATTGTACATTCTTTCTCCATTTCCAGTAAGAGCTAAGTTTCAAAGACTCATAATACGCTAGAGCTGAAGGGACCAATTTTTTAAAATTCAAGAAACAATTATATAGCACTTAACTCTAAGCCATACACACTATTTAATCCCTTGAAATTATTAACTTAATACTCATAACAATTTTATGATTTAGGTATAGCTATTATCCCTATTTTTTTTTTCAGGTGAGGAAACTGAGGTGCCACAAGATGAAATAACTTGCTTCCAGTCACACAACTGGAAAGCGGCAGAGCCAGGATTTGAACCAGGAAATCCGGCTCCAGTGTGTACTCTTAACCTTAGGGATCATTTGGAGTTCCCACTGTGGCTCGGCGGTAATGAACCCAACTAGTATCCATGACGACATGGGTTCAATACCTGGTCTCACCCACTGGATTAAAGATCCAGCATTGCCGTGAGCTGTGGTGTAGGTCGCAGACATGGCTCAGATCTGGTGTGGCTGTGGCTGTGGCTGTGGTGTAAGCCAGCAGCTACAGCTCTGATTCGACCCCTAGCCTGCAAACTTCCATGTGCTGCAGGTGTGCCCCCTCCCCCCAAAAAACCCCTCAGGGATCGTTTAATTCATGCCCTTCATTTTACAGAGGAGACTAAGACACAAAAAGCAAAGTGACTGGTGCAAAGATCAAGGTGAGTGTGAGCTTGCACACAGGTCTTCGGATTTCCGGTTCAACGTTTTTGCTCCTTGACACCACAGCTGTGGGTCCACAGAGAGCCTTCATCTCTAGGTTTTAACGATGGTTGCCCACACGTTCTTCAAATGACCCGTGGATGCAGAACACCATGCACTTTACCAAGGTTGTGTCAGGCTCTGCACCTAGTCTTTGGGGATTTAGAATTGGGTGGCGCAGGTTCTAGGGCTTCCTTCTCAGCTGTGAGACCCTAGCATGTTCCTTCACCTCTCTGGAAAGTCTCGTTGGTATATGGCA
Organism: Phacochoerus africanus; assembly: GCF_016906955.1. Taxonomy (NCBI): domain Eukaryota; kingdom Metazoa; phylum Chordata; class Mammalia; order Artiodactyla; family Suidae; genus Phacochoerus; species Phacochoerus africanus. Next base: position 62,512,388 of record NC_062550.1, on the reverse strand, counting down.
GGGTGCCCCGCATGCTGTAGGAAACCTATACATCCTACATTTGTAATAATGATGGTGATGAGTCCTGGTTAAAGTACTGCCTTTTACCCATGATTTCTTCAGAGTGTGTGAAATGGTGACCAGGATATAGACTCAGAGGGGCACTGTTTCTCTGGGGGGAGGACTCAGTGCTGAGACAGCTGTGGGGGGGATGGGGGAGGCTGTGTGGGCAAAAGCTGGAAAGGCAAGTGGTGTTCCTCTCATTACTAGCTCTGAAATACAGTGTTCTGGGGCAAAATGCAAGGCTCTTAATAACAGAGAAGCTGGGGGCCATGGGACCATACCTCCACACACCTGCCTTCCCCCCAGATCTGGGGCACGTGCCTTCACCGCTCTTTCCCATCCACCCTTCGTGAAGCAGGCAAACCTCAGGTAACACTGCTTGCATTTGGAATTTCCTCGGTCTTCTCAGCCACCTCTGCCACTAGAGACTGGGAACCTTTCAAGGGCAGGAACCCTTAACTTTTATCTCTGTATCTACAAAGCCAGCAGCCTGGCCGGTGCTTGGGAAATGGTGGGTGAATAAGGATGAATGGACGCTCTTTTGAGTTCCTTGAATTGCGGGCATTTTGCTTTCACTCAGCAACTCAGGACACAGCGTGTTCTTTGAGGAGCCTTCCCTGGATTGTGCCTTGGGCAGGACTAACATTGGAGTGTGGGAGTCGGTACTACTTGCAGGAAGAGGGGGGAAAAGGCAGTGAAGACTAGAACTTCAGTAGGTCCAGTTTCTGAGAACCACCATCTGACAGTTCTCCAGTATGTCTTCACCCAACTACCACGGGTGCCCATAACTCCCTAAGCATCAGAAGCCTCTCTTATACATATTAAAAAATAAAAGCTAAATCAAATTTCTAAAAAACTCAATTTAACACTATGTCTTGTGGGTACTTTAATTCCTACGAGGTACTCAGAGAGTTGTAGTTTTCAGCTTCAAAGACAATCTTAAGAAAGGAAGTGGGGATAAAGACCCAGAGAGGGAAGGTGCCAATTCATATATTCCTTGTGTATACTTCTATATTGAGAATATTGAGCATTCCTTAAGGACAGGAAGGAAGTATAAACTAGGTAGACCTTCTACAGCACCTAGCACTGGCTATGCACAGAGACAATGCTCAATAAAATTTGGATATGCGGATAGATGTGTGGATGGATGGATGTATAGATGGACAGAATACAATTTTCTATGGTTATCATTATCAATACTCCCCTGTAATTAGTGTACCTCTGGTCAGAATGTCCCAATAACCTACCATGTTCTTGATCATTAATCCTCTCTGGATTTTTCTTTGTGCTAAACTGGTATCTACTTATTTTTTATTCTTTATCAATTATTCCAAAGAAAACTTGTCCCCCTCATCATTCAATAAGAAAACCCTCTACATACACAAGTGTCTTCTCACAGAAATTAAACAACATAATACAATGGTGTTTCCACTCACAGTATTGTGTCTCTATCTGGGTAAGAGATGAAATCAGAGATGTAGTTAAAGCCTAAGACAGATATTTTCCTTCCTCTGTCATTCGCTTGGCACTAGCTATCCTGTGCTTCAAAACGAAACAAACAAAATAAAGCAAAACATACTAACGATAACCTAGCATTCACTCCTTACCTGGGGTGGGGGTGGGGCTAATGTAAATTAGTCCTTGCAGTCCTATCAGTTATCGTGATTCTTTGTCCCAGATAATTCATTGCCATCCCTACGGCTGCATCCGGCTGCTCAGGCCACTGTAACCCATGTCCAAACTCAGTCTCAGAGAACTCTATTCCCTCTGTTCCTCGCATTTTTGTGTAGTTCCTTGTCTGCCCCAGATTTTGAATAATGAAGATTTCCAAAGCCAGATAATTCTCAGAGTTGGAAACAGCTAGTTTATGGAGAGATAGTCTTAGAGGAGGAGGAAAGAAGAAGCATTAGAGGGGAAGCTCAGGGAAGCTGCAGAGAGCGTTGTGCCAAGTGAATGATCAGAAAGCAAAAAAAAAAAAAAAAAAAACCATGGGAAATGTACAACAGAATCTGTGGGAAAGAAAGAATCTTTCCCACATCTGTTGCTCATTCCCAAACTTTCAGAAAAGAAAAAGGTGAAGAGATAGAGAATGGGTTTGGGGAAAGGAATCCTCTGTTCTGTGACAGGATTCATTTTGTTCCTGAAGGGAGATAACCTACAAGAGAAGAGAGAGACAGAAAGAAGCCAGGAGTAGGGTGGGCGAGACAAAGAGGAAGACATATGGGGAGGGGGTGGAGGAGAAGGGTGAGGAGGAGAGAACGCGGAATGCAGCGGGAACACTGTTGGAAACAGAAGAACCACCCCCAGAGGAAAATGCCAGCATCTCTGGGCAAAACTCTAAACTGTCAGCACATGCATCTTTGCTCTCAAAAATACACACATTTTTTTTTCCCTTTCAAAACGATTCCCCATTCTGACATCAATAGAACACTTCAAACTGAGAGCCTAAGATAATTTCATTCCTGCCGTCATGTAGCATTTCCAGGCCTTTCCTCAGCATTCTTCATAAAATGTGCCATCATCATCCTTTAGACAAATCAATGCTGGGAGCCCAGAGCAGGGAAGATTCTGGAGCAAGTACCTGTCTAGGTTTCATATAGATTTATGTCTCACAAAACTAGAATGGAAGAAATCTGTCCCTGTTGAAAAAAAATAAAGGGAAGAAACGAAAATGCAAGCTTTAATGCTTATACTTTCTAAATACAGTTCTCCATTCAATTCTCAGTTGTTGAGGTCAATGGAGCAGACAATCCAATAAAACAAGCAGCATAAGATAATAATAACAAAACGAATGACTATGCTTTTTGAACACTTCTATCAGGTCCTCTGTAGGCACTTTGCGTACGTTCTCATTTAACAGTGTGAAGACAAGAGGAAGCCTTTAGGGCTACCCACGTTTTCACAGATGAAAAAGTAAGCTCAGAGAGGCTAGGTAAGTTGGCCAAGGCCATTCAGCTGACAAGTCTGGGGCCAAGCTGTTGGAGACCCTTCTGACTTCTGATCTTGTGTGAAGAGCCCAAATTTTATTTTACCAACCTGAGTATTAAGCTCCTTCCCCATAAACATTTTCCTACACCTAGCAATGGAGACAAAATGGCTAAATCCCTCCCTTCCCTTTAATTCTTACCTTATGCTGTTTGGAGAACAATAAAATGAGCTCAGGATCCTTCTACTCCGCCATCTTGGCCTCTCAGATTGCCCTTTATCAGAATTTAGGCAACTGATCTGAATAATCGAAAAACTAAATATTCAATTCCTAACTAATGGTAGTTAATGGTATACAAGAGGAAATAAAAGCTGTGTATGGAGCATTTCTTTCAGCTTCAATAACCTGCTCCTTGCAGAGCTGACCCCCGCAGCCACCCTCCCCATTGTCTCCACTGGCCAGCGACCTTTGCTGAATATTCTGCCTCCTCCTCCCTCCAGCCATACTGGGTGTTCAAGGCTCGCTTTACTGCTCTCCACATTCTCTTCTCCCAAGACAGTGGGTGTCTTCTCAGCTGGCCAGTGACAGCTGTGTCAACACTGAAGAATTTCAAGTCTGTAACCTCACATTCCAGGCTCTATTAGGTGCAGGCATGGCAAGACATCCTTCCTGCACATCCAGCCCTCAGCTCAGAACTTAACACACTTTCTGTGAGAAACAGGTTTCTACTTCCACTTCTCCACTTACATTGGAGATCATCAAGATGCATCACCATCTTTCAGATCTCAAAACCTAAAAGCCAGCTTTGACTATTTTATCTCCTGTATTACCACTGTGGAAAAACACTACCAGATCCTAAAGAAACATTCTTTAAACTTCTCTTGTGATGCCTGAGGCCACCAAAGTCCTGGCTCTTGTGACCTTGCATTTGGAGGAGGTCTGACTTGTCTCCCACCTTGGGTCACTACTCTTGGCCCATTCTTTCATGTAGTGGTATGGGATTAATCTTCTCAATGTAGCTATTTCATCAGGTCTTTCCTATGGTGATCTCCCAGGATAAAGTTAAATGACATTAATCTAGCTTTCAGGGTTTTCCGTAACCTACTGGTTAGCAGCCCAAAGCAGGGATTCAAACACTAATGTTTCATAGAGAGAAGATCTTAAAGCAGCTAGACATCTCAATGGTGTCTATTTCAAGTCCTTTACAGAAATATAACATGTTAGCTAAGGGTTGATGTAATTCTACCTTTTATTGATGCATGCTCTTTATCTTACTATTTTTATGAGATCTGAGCAGACTAAATGACTTGATTAAGGTCACACAATTAGACGCCAACTCCCAATATGGTACCTTTCCAACTCTAGGCTTTCCAAAACAAAAAGGAAGATTCTGTCCCACAGTAACCTCATGCTTATTTGCCATTACGTCTATGTAATTATGTAATTTCATTCAGATGAAGTTGATCCAAACACAACTCTCACATGAACACTCAGTGTCAAATGCAAATCTTTGTTCATACTACCATTCTCACTTGGAGAAACATCACCTTCCCTTGAACCTCGACGTTTTACATTCTTTGAAGTCTAAGTCAAGTTCCACTGCTTCCAGTTCCTCTACAATGTTTCAAGGCTACAACTTCAGCCTATGGGTGATAATATTTTTTGCCTGTAGTATATGAACTGTAGTACACATTTGAGGAACTTAATCATATTCTGTCTTTCACTTTTACTCAGCAGTTTGGTGTATGAAACCTTTGCTTCTTCAACTAAACTCAAGTTCTGAAGAGAAGCAACACATGTCTTTTTTGTTGTGTTGTCCTTCTCACCAACTATAATAGCTCTGTGCAGAGTAGATACTGTACTACTTGTTAAAAACATAAAGAATCTAAGAATAGAACTTGGAACAAACCCTTAAATAGATAATCCAGAGGCCCAGAGGAAATCAAGACCACAGATAATACAAGGCTTAATTTTACAATTAGCTTAAGTTAATTAACTCATTTTCAAATATTTAATAAGTGCCTGCTCTGAGCCAATTAAAGTGCCAAGCATTAAAATGCAATGGTGAGTGGGACAGACACGTTGTTGCCAACATGGAGCTAATAGTCTATCAGAGAAAGACACCAACATTAAATAATCATGTACATAGATGTGTGTGTATGTAATTTAACTAGGACTGTAGGAAAAATGAGAAAGAGCCGACAGATAACATATATTTTGCTATAGAACCAATAAATTAGAAAATTGATTAGATGAAACATGTGAACGAGAAGAAAGAATCAAAGATGACTTGCAAATTTCTGACACATGCAACTGGAAAGATAACCATGCCATTCCTTAGAGATGATGGAAAGCAGTGGAGGGTAAGGTTGAAGGGATTGTACCATGAAAATCCAACCTTGGGCATCCTGAACAGTTTCGTGAATAGAATCCTATCAAATAAGAAAAGCTGAGAAGAAGCAGGTTGAGGCTCATGTCTTGAACTTGAACCCTGTTCACCTTGAGATGGAGTTTCTTGAGAAGAAAACGCTCCACCCAAAATTGGGCCTGGGAAAAGGAAACCAGAATCAAGGAGCTCAGATAGCCCAGAACTGGGTAAGTAGACTGTGAATAACTGCAGGTTAGTGTTTGCTGAGGCTGGAAGAACACAAAATAAATCTTTTCAATCCAAGAAAATCAAATCTGGCCCATTTACTTTTCTTTATCAAGTGAATCAAAAGCTTAGCTGAACAGAAAACTAAAACTAATCTGAAAAAGGACCGCTCCTGGCGTGTCTACTCGTGCAAAAGGCAGGCTTCACACATGGGCCCTGACTCTTCATTCCCCTTCTGGGGCAAGGTCAGCTGCTGTAGAAATAAGGCCAAGGTTCTGGATTCAAAACCTACCTAAGCTCTGATCACAGGACTGGAGGGAAACAGAGAAGTTCAATACCTCATAAAATCAAAGAACCTTAGAATCAGAAGGAACACAGAACTCATCTTTTCCAAATTCTTTCCAGGCAAGTATCTCCCCAAGACATTATTTTATAGATGAGGAAAATAAAGCCTGAAAAGGTAAAATGACTTATAATACAGCTAATGAGTAACAAAGCTGGGAACAGAAGGATGCTTTCAGCACTGTATAGACCACATTGCTGGATGGTAAAGAGAGAGGCAGGCCTAGAGAAAAGAAAGTCCCCTTTGGAAAGTAATTTGAGGTCAGATTTTGAGAGCAGAAATTTGCTATCCAGAGAGGATGATGGCCATGCTAATTTGGCTAAAAGAAGTTGTCATAGGTCCTTCATTACTTAAGCAAAATGATCCAAATGCTATCTGAAAAATATAAACCTGATAGTGAGTAAGATGATTTTTGTGATAATAAAGAAAAGGGACATAGAACAGCTTGTTATGGAAATTTGGGCACAAGTTAATGAGGACAATGGCTATGGCAGGAGAGAGGAAAGAATGACTTAACTCAGGGGCACCAGGCAAGTTATGGAGTCTGACTGGCTATTATATAAAAGGAGTAAAGGGCAGTGAGAAATCATTTCCAAGTCCATGTTACTGATTATAAGGCAAAAGGCCACGTGAGCTCTCTGCACATAAAGCAAATGTTGAAAACTAGTCCAAAGCCTCCATTTTACTGCCAACGAATCAGAAAAATCACCTTCACCCATGAAGGATAGCATATTTGAAATTTTTTAAGAAAAATCACTTTTTCACTCCACATGCATGAGCCCCACCTTTCATCTTTATTGATTCATTCATACTTTCATTCAACAACAACAAAAACAACAAAAGCCGTGTGAGTCTTCTTTGCAGTGAGATCTGGGGTGGCTATGAAAAATGAATGAGATAGTTCCAGCCTCAGATGCTCCCAGATCTACTTTTAATTTGAACCACGTGTACATCTAAGTATTATAATAGCAGTACGAGCACAGACTATGGGAGCACGAAGAGAAGGATGACTCATTCTGCCTGGAACTGTTAGAGAGGCTTCACGGAGGAGGTGATGCTTGACTTAGACCTTAAGGGACAGTGGAGTATTCACCAGGGGAAGTGAAAGAGGAATATTAGACAGAAAAACCCACATGGATGCATGAAGGAGTAAAAAACTGTTTTATTTCAAAAATAGCTGGTCATGTCATTGAATGTCACTGGATCACAGGCAGTGTTTGCTGGGGCCAGGGGGGGGGAATGGAAGAGGGAGGCAGTTAGATAACACAAGCCCAGTCATAAAAGTTAGGCCCAGATAGTCAAGGTCTTTAAGAGCTTGTTGAGAAATATAAATCACACCCAATGGATAAAAGGGAGACACCAGATATTTGTGAAAAAAACGGCTTTCTGCTCTCGCTGTCCAATTCTCCATTATCTGCAGAACACTGAATGAAATTAATCTTTCTTTCTTTTCTTTTCTTTTCTTTTTTTCCTTTCTTTTCTTTTCTTTCTCTATTTAGGGCCTGTGGCATATGGAAGTTCCCAGGCTAGGGGTTGAATCAGAGCTACGGCTGCCAGCCACGGTCACAGCCATGCCACATCTGAATGGCGTCTGCAACCTACTCCACAGCTCACGGCAATGCTGGATCCTTTAGCCCACCGAGTGGGGCCAGGGCTTGAACCCACACCCTCATGGATGCTAGTTGGGTTCCCTCCCACTGAGCCACAATGGGAACTCCCTGAATGAAACCTTATTTAGGTCAATAAATCATGGGTGGCAACCTCTTCCTCATCCCCAACTTGACTGGGGAAAGGCAACTTTAGCCACTTTGAGGCTTTTAATAGCAATGTCTCCATTCAGACAAGCACAGATGCCAAGGTGAGAGGTTTTCCATCATCCAAGGCAGCCGCCAGTCATCCACGTTCTGGAAGAGGCTTGCTGGAGCCATTGTCATTCTGATCAGGCCTCTGTTCTTTCTTCTTTGCGCAAAGGAAGGCAGAATATATATTGAGGAATTTTGAGCACATACCCCTGAATTGAATTCCCCAAAGCAGGATTTTCATTTCCTCACCAAGGCATGAAGCTGCGGTGTTAAACAGACTGTTCCCCTGTCATAATGCTGCTCCTCCTTCATCAGTGCTCCGACTCCATTAGGATGGACCAACACAGCCTGGACCAAAGGATGTGCTGTGTTCTCTGTGATCAGGCTCTCATGCCCCCATCTTATTTATTTCTGAAATGTCTCTTCCCCCCCTCAGATATGTCCTGTTCCTTCTTTACTTCTCCTGTCAATTTCTCTTTTTTTTATAGAAATATTTCCCTGCTGCTTACTAATAGCCAGAGTGACTGATTCGACAGCTGGTACAACCAAGTGTGGAGAAGTCAGATGCTTTCCCAGTGCTCAGAAGGAATGGAAGAGACAGGCATATTTTTTTGGGGGAAAAAAAAACTTACAATCTGAAGCACGTGTCACTGCCAAGGCTGACAGACTTAGCATGTGTGTCCTTTTCACAGGACCTAAAAGATTTCAAAGGCTGGATCAAATGCTGAACTTGCTTTCTTTTCCCACTTTCTAATTCTACCTTTGCAGTTGAAAAAGAAACACATCTCAGTTTTCCTGACACCGAGACACATGAACTATTGTCTCTCATGGAAAATAGGAAAAAGACACACCAGGTGACAACTCAACTCAGAGGTACCCTCAGCTCCTTCAGGAGAGCACATGGAGCTTCTAGGTCACCCTTTTGACTCACCTTGTAAGACAGCAGGGTGGGCGGCCCTGGGGAGATTAACTATGGTGCCCCTTCTCCTTGCCACCTGGTTCTGAAGACATCAAAGAGCAAGGATGAAATGAATGTGACATCATTTCAGGCATGATGAAAAAAAGGTCAGCAAGGAAAAGCAAACCCTTATAAAGCACAAGAAACAAAGAACGGCCATGGGCATAAAGAAGATGTGGTACATATATACAATGGAATAGTACTCAGCCATAAAAAGAATGAAAAAATACCATTTAAAGCAACATGGATGGACCTAGAGATTATTACACTAAGTCAGTCAGATGGAGAAGGACAAATACTACATGATATCACTTATATGTGGAATCTAAAAATAATGACACAAATGAACTTATCTATCAAACAGAAACAGATTCGGAGACATAGAGAACAGATTTGTGCTTGCCAAGGTGGGATAAGTGGAAAAGGGATGGGTTGGGAGTTTGAAATTAACATATGCAAACTATTTTATACAGAATGGATAAACGACAAGGTCCTATTGCATAGCACAGAGAACTATATTCAATATCCTGTGATAAAACGTAATGAAAAAGAATATTAAAAGGAATGTGGAGTTCCCATTGTGGCGCAGTGGTTAACAAATCTGACTAGGAACCATGCGGTTGCGGGTTTGATCCCTGGCCTTGCTCAGCGGGTTAAGGATCCGGCGTTGCCATGAGCTGTGGTGTAGGTTGCAGACGCGGCTCGGATCCGTGTTGCTGTGGCTTTGGCGTAAGCAGGCGGCTACAGTTCCAATTGGACCCCTAGCCTGGGAACCTCCATATGCCGCGGGAGCAGCCCTAGAAAAAGCAGAAAGATAAATAAATAAATAAATAAATAAATAAATAAATAAATAAAAGGAATGTATATATGTATAACTGAATCACTTTGCTATACAGCAGAAATTAACCCAACATGGAAAATCAACTATACTTCAATAATAAAAGAAAGAAAGAAAGAAAGAAAGAAAGAAAGAAAGAAAGAAAGAAAGAAAGAAAGGAAGGAAGGAAGGAAGGAAGGAAGGAAGGAAGGAAGGAAGGAAGGAAGGAAGGAAGGAAGAAAGAAAGAAAGGAAAAGAAAGAAAGAAAGAGAAAGAATGGCTATAGGTTCTTGGCTGCTGAGAGTCCACAACTGTTTGAGGTTCGAAGTCTAGCGTAGTAGCTACACTTTCTTTCTTCCAGCTTTCACCTCCAAGGCAGAACCCAAAATTGTCTTCGGCATCCCTGCCCTGAAATCCAGGGGGAAAAAAAAAACTCTAAATGCTTAAAAGCAAACAGCTAAACACATAATCCTACTTATAGCACCAGTCACTGGGCACATGCAAAAGAAAGATTTGACTGCCTACATGAGACATTCTCAACCCAACCCTGAGAAGCCAGCTCTATATTAGAACATGCCTGGTCGAGCCCAAAAGAGGTACACACATTGTATAGCAATTAATAAATGCTTCTTAGTAGTGATTAGTTCCTCCCTCCTGCCAGGTTCTTGCTATAGAGACACCGGCAGGCTTCATTTCAAAGCCTGGATCTGGAGTTTCGGGGAGAACAAGCGTTTTGCATCCATTCCCTCCTGTTCATTCAACAAAGCCCAAGTCTGATGGCCTTAAGGACCTGTTGTAAAATGCCATCAGTTCAGCCAGGCACCTTTGTGCAAAACGTGGGAGAGGAGGCGGGGGTGGGGTGGGGGGGGTGGAAGATGGGGGTCAAGGCCAGTGATCACCTAATGATCACAGACTTGGTAAGTGCGTCCTGAGATGGCCACAGGTCTCACTCATGAAACACAAAGAGCTTTAACCACAGAAATGTAGCATTTCTGTCTCTTCTAATAAGAGAAACATGCCTTTGGGCACACGTACAGTTTCTTCCACCACGCAGAGTCTTTCATCAGATGGACGGCATCACCCTTTTCTGAAGAACTATATCCTTCCTTGGTACAATTCCAAAGCCATGCCTTGGCCTAGCTCTCCTGCTTGCTCACAGCCCCCAGAATCACCATAATGCCACCCATTTCGAAACCACCTGCAAACTCCCAGCAGGACACTCTTGAGGCCGGCTCAATGGGTTCCCCTGAAGGCGAGCTCCCCCACCCCACCCCCGGCCCCGCCCCGCCTCTAGGGGAAGAGCTGTAAGATCAAGGCAGCCCACCATTTTTTTCTTATCTTACCTCTCACCCTGGGTCTTCCTCAATCTAAACTGTTTTTCCTTTCATCCTCTAACACTTTAGGGGGCAATTCCATTAAACGTAATAATGTAGGAAGACAAAGAACATCATTTTCTAGCACTAATCATTTTCATTTTAAAACCACTTGTGTGCTGCACCATTTGGCGAAGCCTCAATTTCTCATCAAGGCCAGCAGACATCAAATGTGAAAGTTCTGTTTCTTTTGGGTTTGGAATCTAAGTACAGGAGAATTGAAATGCCATTTAAAGTCAGATTTGCTTTGATGCTCACGCTGCCAGCTTTACTGACAGAGATGCATTTCTGTGCATTAAACAGACATGTGGAGTGTCAGCAAAAGGACCAAAAACCATATTAGGAAATCATGACCACCTGCGAGATGATCACTACTGTTAAACACGCATATGTATGTGTCATGTATGTACCCCTTCCAGAATTTCCTATATTTACCACTTCCAGAATTTAAATTTCATTGTGCTAATGGGGATCACAGTTTTCAGACTGGCCATGAGGAGAGAAGCAAAGGAAAGAATTCCCCCATTAGCAAAAAGTTCAAATTGGTGAAACTAGTATCATTGTCTTTCACTCTCTTATGGTTACTGGGGTCACCAAAATGACAGCAGAGTTGAGTGATCTGCAACCCTGGCTGCCTTTTAGAATGAACTTGGGAGCTTTTAATAGATGTCATTTCCCAGACCCTTACCCCCTCATCTCCACCTAAATCAGAATTTTGCACGGTGGGACCCTAGGATCTGTATACAGTGTCTTGAAGCTTCCCAGGGAATCTAACACAGCTCAGGACAGAGAAACCCTGACCTAGGGAACTCCAAACACAGGGAATTGAAGGCAGCATGGGAGTAAGTCAGCATCAGGTGGTGCATTTTAGAAGCCTCCTTTATCTGGAAAAGGAAAATGGTAGCTTCCAGTGATCACAGCAAACATATTTTATGTGAATTTCTTCCTTCTCTGTTACTACCCCCCTCTGCCACAATGCTATCCTGCCCTCTAAATGCTTGTGGGATGCAGGTCTCATTTCCCCAGCAAGAACCAAGCTTCTGGACTGTTCCCCAGAGTTTTGAGCACAAGGAGCACATGGCAGATAGGTACCAACTGGTTGGTTCCTCCTGGCTAATGAAAGAGGCTGTAAAAATCTGTCATATGGAGAATGGCTGGGAATACACAAATGCTCAACTTGGCTAGTGGGGGTTAATTTTGGAATCAGGCTGAAGGTTCCCATTCAGGAAAGGAAGCACTTCCCTAAGGATGGAGCCACTAGAGGCCGCTCTGAGCCAGAGCCTTGGTGAACCATGCAGAGAAGGAAAATCACATCAAAGGGAGAGGAAGGCTGCTGAGTAGACTGGGAGTCATGGCAACACCACGGTTCCTATTTTTAAACTTGGTGGTGACTGAGCACACAAAGTGCGTGTGCACGTGTGGGGGAGGGCGTTCTGATCTCTTTCCAAAGAAGATTCTTTCATGAGGTTTTGAGTTTGCAGGTGGCTAGTAATCTGTGACAATGAGATCAAAGGATTCAGCTAGAATCGGAGACAGTAGAATGGGTCTTTTCTCCTCCTCAATGCCTCTATCTTGTTCTCTATCAGAAGAGAGCCTCATGGCCTCGTGTCAGAAGTATCAGGCCAATCTTCGCTTTTTTTTTTTTTTTTTTGGCTGCACTTGCAGCATGTGGAAGTTCCCAAGCCAGGGATCGAATCCATGCCACAGCAGTGACAATACTAGATCCTTAACCAGGGACCTTCTTGATAGTTTTAACAAACATTCGGAAATTCTGATCTTGGTTTCCTAGGCTCAGTCTGCTAGCCTCTTAAGCAATTCGCTTTGTGTTACAAGAAAAGTAAATCCAAACCAGCACATTGAAAGAATTTTCTGTGGATGCCCCACTCCTCGTGAGGCCAATCAAATGTAGGGTGTGTGTGGTCTGTATAGTTGGTGCCCAGCACAAGGTGCAGGCTATAAAAGGGAGTCAGAAAACCTACTGAATGTGTCGTTGAGTCAACCATCAGTGAATGTAATATTGGCCAGTACAGGGAAGCAGCCTTTCCCATGTCATGTTCCTTTTCTCCCCCAGTAGCATTGCTTTTACTTTTCTCCAATCTCTGACCAAGTACTAGCCTTAAACAAATCCAAACTTATGTGACCTGTAAAAAATGAATAGTGACCTTAGAGGCCATGCATAAATCAAGACAGAGGCCAAGGTCTTGTTTTGTTTTATTACATGCCCCTGACAGTGTTTTCCATGGGTCCGTGACCTCCAGGAGCCTCAGTGCATCTGAGAACAGAAAGTCTGCTCTCACTTTAGTTCAAAGGACTTTCAGGTCCACCAAGACTACAAGTTGTTGTTTTATATAGTGAGCTAAAGGACTTTGGAATACACAGGAAGAAGGTGGAAAAAAATCACCCTTTCTAATTGAAAAGGAAGCCATAAGAAAGACCACAGAGATGGTAAACAGAGATGTGACATTTTAGGACGGAGAGAAAAAAACCTAAGCTGGGCTGGGACATCCCTAACACATGTGCATGGGACTCTGTGCCCAGGCTGTTTCTGAATTTATCATGGCTTCAGGACAAGAATTCAGCAGAGCAGCCAGGAAAGGCAACTCTTTATTTCAAAACCACCCTGTCCTGCAGGTGAATGATGTGTTCATGGACATCAGCGTCGTGCCTGGTTGATGGAGCCTCCTCAGCCACAGAAGGATGGACAAGTGGGACAAAGTACACCTGGAATCCAGAAAGGCAGGGGTTTGAAACCCAACCTTATCTGTATGTAAAGTAGGCAAGTGACTTAACCTTTCTGGATCTCAGTCTCTCTCTTCAAGAAATGGAAATAATAATGCCTCTGTACAGTACTTTGAAGATTAAATAAGGCTATATACAGCACTTGGCACATAGTAGTCACTCATATCCTTTTTTTAAAGCAAATTTTCTAAATTGCTGAAGCTTAGGTTTTTTAAGTATCAAGCTTTTTCTTGATTATAGGAAGCATTTTTAAATGGAAAATTTCAGGAAAGTCTTGTAGAGTTTTCTGACTTCTTAAACCAAAGATAATCAATATAATTTAAGCTTTTATTGATGACCTAACAATGACTATGCTATTTTGCTCTACAGGGATGCTTTAGAGGGGGTGTAAGCTTTCTGGGGAATATAAGGCAGTTTTCCCCAAATGATCTTAAACAAATACTCCTTTAAAGGTCTTCAGCTGGGTTTTTCTAATATTTTCTGTACCCTACCATTCTGTTTATTTCCTTTTTTTTTTTTTGGCCACACCCTAGGCATATGGAAGTTCCCTGAATCTGAGTCTCAGCTGTGACCTAAGCCACAACTGTGGCAATACCAGATCCTCAGCCCACTGTGTCACAGTGGGAACTCTTCTGTTTATTACTTAATGCTGTCAGCTGGCCTACCTGATTCCCATCATGTTTGTTGTTTCTAAGCTGTTTGTCATTTGGGAAATCAGATAAGCAAGAATCTCCACATACTGCTAGTCACCTACCAAATATATGGCCTTGACTTTCTCCCTCTAGTTAAGAGAACTCTGATTTTTCACTGGGCATATTACTTCCCAGGTCAAAAACTAAATTAAACTGGAATGTTCCAGCTTCCCTTGCAGCTATCTGTGACCACTGATTGATTTCCAACCAATGGGCTCTATCTAGGCAAAGCATGGGACTTCTGGGGAATCTCCTTGAAAGGGAAAGGGCTTGCCCTCCTCCCTTTCTAATTTCACTCTGCTGCTTGAAACCAGAGTTCTGCAGGCATTCTGGGCATGGGGATGAGGGCCACACCCTGTTATCAAAAAAGTGGAAAGTTAGTAGGAGTCTGGGTCCTGATGATCAGGCAGCTACCACACCAGCTCTGGACAAACCACCCAAATGTGCTTATGTATCTTTTTAAAACTAGGTTATTGATACTCTATGCCACATTTAATCCAAGTGCCCCACAAGCTTCCTGGAAGAATATATAAAATTAGAGTAAATGAACTCCAAGATATAATAAACCACGCTCATTTTAGGGCAGGGATTTTGTGTCAGTGATTTTAGCTCGAAGCCCTTTTCTGCTTTCTTTGTGGTTTTTGGTTATGTTCTAGGTACCTCATCTTGTGGAATATGTAACCTCTCCTCTCCCAGGTGAAAGAGACGGGTCTATGTGTGAACATACATGAGATATGGTAAGAGAACAATGGGAACAATGGCTCTGTGTAGCTTGTGGGGTCACAATTTTAAGTCATAGTATATAACACACACACACACACCTGGCTTTTTTCCTACATAACCAAAATGAGAGAAATCTGACATATTATTAAAATCTACATAATAATGAACTATATTATAATGACATTCTATTGTGCTATTTTTGCGTCAACAGAAGTTCCTGATAGATATTTGTTCAAGGATTGAAAAAAAAACAGGTAGGAATGTCTGGAAATGCCATTGAGAAAATTAAAAGAAAGTAAATATCTGACTTTTCTCTGTTGATCTTCACCATCAATCTATGCATTGATTTGGACAGAGCACTCACAGGCTTGTTTTAATGACTCAGTGAGGTGACTGACATGAAGATGCCTGGTATGAAACTGGTCTCTCTGTCATCATCGTCATTAGCCATGATAATGAATGACTTGAAGGTTCTGACCACCAGATTTTATGTCAGACACTAAATGTGTTTTGACACCTATCTGCATCTGGGCTCCATCTGCGATCTCTATCAGGGGACGGTGAAAAGGACCACTTAGAATGAACATGATGTTATCTCCAGGTAGCTTCCATGCTATTTCTGCTGCTTTGTCAGGGAAGATCTTTCCTTCAGAGAAAGAAGACATGTATGGATTTCTTAAAATGATATAGACCCACTTGCCACTTGTCTGCTTCCTCGGCCCAAACACAATCGTTGCTAAGGTTACAGCCATCGAGACTTTAAAAATGAAAAAAAGAAAAGAAAAAAAGAAATCAGAGTGTATGGAGATATTTCTTTGATATTCATCAGATATGATTCCAAGCAGGACATTTTAAAGGATTCTTCCCAACTGCTATCCCCTCCTCAACCCTTCTGGTGCAATCCACACACGGTCTCAGTGATAGGAAGAGAAGTAGGGAGAGTTCAAGTGAGAAAGTATTTTTATCCAGTTCTTTAAATAATTCTCTACTCTACTTGGCAGATGCCAAGGGACATACCAAAAACTTTGTGCTGCATGGATGTCTAATACATGAGCATGCAGACGTGTGTGTGTGTGCGCGCGCGTGCACGCGTCCATGTGCAGAATTCCACATACAGTCATGTGTTACCATGGAAAGCTAAAGGCAGCAAAGCCTTTAAAGCTTGTACAGGAAGGCGGGTGAGAAGAGATGGGCAGCAAAAGATCAATGAGCAGAACACCCCTCAGAGAAAGAGAAGGGGAAGAATAGAGGAGGAGAGGTGGGGGGCGGCGTGAAGCAGCAATGAATGAGGGAGAGCAACCTGGAGCAGCGAGGGAGGCGGCAGGCAGCCCCCGGCCGGCTGCTCCTGCTGGAAGGCGGACAAGAGGGAACAGATGTCGGCAGCAGGGATCTCTAATCTGTCAGCAGCCATTCCTTCATGTGTGACCAGCCGGCCCAGCCTGGGAACTGGTGCCAGTCTGGGTGCCCTCCCCCTCCCCCGGATCCTCCCGGAAAAGAATGCGCCACTGAAGAAACCCTGATGGTCCAGGGAGGGCTCCCCAACCCTGGCTCCTGCTGTCACCCTCCTTCTGGTCTGGCGTGTGCCCCTGTCTGCAGCTCAGGGTCAGATCCTGCAGCAACTCCTTCTAAAGGTCAGTCATGCTGAACACCCTGCTTCTTCCACATCCTTATTTACTGGCCACATCAGGTCCTGGAGAATTCTTTCCGGAAGATGACCATCTCTGCATCCATGACAGCTCCATTGGAGAGGAAACACAGAAAGGCTCAAACCATTATTTATTTAAAATGTGCGAGGTCTTACATAGATGCAAAAGCCACAGAACCATTTCTGCTCTCAGGAAGCTCATGTTCATTAAGCTGACCTTGCCAGCTGTGGTCCAGTCCTCACTCAGGCTTCCAGCCCATGTCTGGAACCATAAATGACAGCACTCTAGCTTTCTGGCAACTCGCCCCCATCCTTCCCGCCACCCAGCCAGCCTTTATCCTCTGGTGGGAAGAGAGAGCAGATGGAGAAACAACTCCCACTCAATTCCTAAATAACACAGGCTTCAATCCCCATTAACTGTGAATTTGCACCCTTGTCTGGGTAAGAACCAAGGGA
Organism: Phacochoerus africanus; assembly: GCF_016906955.1. Classification (NCBI taxonomy): domain Eukaryota; kingdom Metazoa; phylum Chordata; class Mammalia; order Artiodactyla; family Suidae; genus Phacochoerus; species Phacochoerus africanus. The sequence goes on along the minus strand of NC_062550.1, from coordinate 62,495,279 downwards.
GCAAGGGTTATGGGGACATTGCCAGACCAGGGCAAAGGTTAACAGGGGAGCCTTGGCTGCCTGGTGGCTCCTCCGAGGCCACGGACAAGCTGAAGAGAGGCAGCATGCTCCACACAGAGCCCCGCTCCCGCCAGGCAAATACCTGGGTTCCTCGCCCGCCCTACTCTGAGCTTCTGTTCTCACACTGGTAAAAGCTCCTCCCCATCCCACCCTCTATCCCCTGGGAACACATGTCTTGAAAGGGCTGGATCGGATGAGCACCAAGGCCTTTCCCAACTGCGAGGCTCTGATTTTAAGGGCAGCCAAGGTTCCTTTACAGCTTGGTTAACGTGCAGCAGGGTGAGGGGCTGGAATGCCAGTCCCCAAGGCAGACCCAGGCTGGATCCTGGCATCACACTGCCAACTGGGGGGTCCCTGGGCCTCTGGTTTCTTAAAAACATGTAAAATGTGGATAATAATTCCTGCCTCCATTCATACGTAAAGACAAACATTTACTAGGTGCCTACAGTGTACCAGGCACTGTGCTAGAAATTCAGAGGTTAAACACATCCTGCTCTGGGGGGAGCTTAAATTCAACCGAAAGGAATAAGACCACAAAATATTTTAAAATATAATCTATACAGTTGTCAGATAAGTGCCACAGAGCGAAATAAACCAGGAGATGGGGATAGGGGTTTGGGGAGGGCGGGAAGTACACATTGCCCTTAAAAGGGTGATCAGAAAATGTCTCCTAAGACATCTGCAAGGATCAGGAGTTTTGCAAGGATCCCAGCAGATACCTGCACGATGCTGGGGGTACAGTATATACTCAGAAAGGCAAGCAGCACTGGAGTTAATAACTTGGCCAGCCTGGCTGATGACAGGGTGCCTGTGAGCATTTACCTGTGACCCTCTTCTCAACCCTTACCATCGCCACCAACCCACGTGCTTTGGGAGGCAGTCTGCTCTCAGAAGGAGCCTGTCCATGAAGAGCCACTGCTCCGATCCTGCTTCCTGCCTCTGGACACCACCCTATTCCTCCCCATGGATCCCAACCACCTGTGTCTTCCTGCCTGGCACAGATGGGTACACACCACCCCCTTCCCCACTCAAAACTGTCCTTAGTGAAATGCATTTCTTTCCCCACTCACTCCTCCTCGCTATCTCCTGTCCACTCCTCCAAACTGTGAACAGTTTTTTTTAAGGAGGAAGAAAAAGAGTGGGGAGGAAGAGCAGGGGGAGAAGGAAAATGAAAGAGAAGAAAGTAGGAAACACCAAATATGACATTGCTAAGTTTTAAGTTTTACAAGTCAGCCATGGAATGAAGTAGTGATTAAGGAAAGAATCATGCAGAGGTCTCAGCATTAACCACTTAAGAATGCTTTGCACAGCTTTGAACCGAAGGGAATAGAGCAAAACTCTCTTGCTGAAATGACCATCTATTTATCTGATACCGAGGAATGTGAAAGTCTATGGAAAAGCAGAAGAGCCTGAATAATCCTCACATCTAGTCATTCCTCCATGAGCAGTTAAGGCTTGCTTTGCCTGAATTACAATCACTAGTGAATGAATATATCTTTTAAGATGGTGATTAGATTCTTTGGTTATTTTCCCAAGTTTTTTTTTTTGTGTGTGTGTGTCTTTTTGCCTTTTCTAGGGAGGCTTCCGCAGCATATGGAGAGTCCCAGGATAGGGGTCTACGGAGCCATGGCCACCAGCCTACGCCAGAGCCACAGCAACACAGGGTCGGAGCCGCGTCTGCAACCTACACCACAGCTCATGGCAACGCAGGATCCTTAACCCACTGAGCAAGGCCAGGGCTTGAAACCGCAACCTCATGGTTCCTAGTTGGATTCGTTAACCACTGTGCCACGACGGGAACTCCAGTTATTTTCCCAAGTTTATATTTCCTTCTCCACCACTGAGCAGATGAAGTCTCTCTATACACAGGTCGTGTCTTGCTTTACTGAACATTTCATGAGAAAATGGAGCTTTTCTTAGACTCTAGAAGATTTCTTTAATCAGGTAAAGGGTCACCATGCCTAACAGTCCACTTATAACTGTGCATTCATGGAAACTTTGGGCTGGTTCACATATAAATTCTATTAAGTGTATCGATTTTACGTATTTGCCTTATCGTAAACCTGCCTGTGCCTGGCACTTCACAAATATTTAACAACTAAGAGATGGGGAATGACCAAGCAGCTTGTGCCCACAGTGTCTAAAAAACTAATTGACTCGATTCCTCATGTATTTCTTAACCTCTCAGCACTTTCCAGGCCAAGAGAGTAAAGGGAGTGTCCCATAGGAAGAGTTCAACTAAGGGCTTTGAGAATAGGGCTTCTGCCCCAAGGCTAAAGGCAGACGGTGTTCATCACAGCGCTTTTATTTGCTTTTTCTATATTATTTATTTATTTATTTATTTTTATTTTATTTTTTTGCTTTTTAGTCTGTGGCATACGGAGGTTCCCAGACTAGGTAATCAGAGCTGCAGCAGCCGGCCTACACCACAGCCACAGCAACACAGGATCTGAGCCACGTCTGCAACCTATACCATTGCTCATGACAACGCCAGATCTTTAATCCACTGAACGAGACCAGGTATCAAGCTCATATTCTCATGGATACTAGTCGGGTTCATTTCTGCTGGGCCACAACAGAAACTCCCTATCACAGCTCTTTTTTTTTTTTTTTTTGTCTTTTTGCCATTTCTTGGGCCGCTCCCACGGCATATGGAGGTTCCCAGGCTAGGAGTCGAATTGGAGCTGTAGCCGCTGGCCTACACCAAAGCCACAGCAACACGGGATCCGAGCCGCGTCTGCAACCTACACCACAGCTCACAGTAACACCAGATCCTTAACCCACTGAGCAAGGCCAGGGATCGAACCCGAAACCTCATGATTCCTAGTCGGATTAACCACTGAGCCATGACGGGAACTCCCACAGCTCTTCTAAAAAGAACCTAATGAAATCCCTTTTCCCATCAGTCATCCCCATTTCTCAGATAAGGATTCTGGCCTTTTGAGGCTGCAACTTCCACAGGGAAGGCAGAATCTGGGGGTGACAGTGGGGGGTGGGGGTTGTGCAAAACAATAGTTGGGTAGGAAACCTGAGTTCACCAGGGGGAAATAATCAGGCAAGTTTCCTAAGAGGTCATGCCATCTCTTAGGAAAGATCTCAAAGAACATCTGCTCTCTATCCAAGTCCCCTAAGTGGCTATGTAGGAAGAGGAGGAGCACTGGATCCTCAGGACAGAAAGAGAACCCAGAGGTGAGTGACAGATGCGCCATCATCTGAGTGAGGGAGACAGACCAGCCAAGGATTGGAGGTACACTGAGAAGGAAACTAACCCTTACTTGCTCCACCAGGGATGTGATAAAGGAGAAATGTAACAGCCAACAATTCTTCTCTAGCTTAGGGGGATAAGGAAGGGTTTAGACAACCGGCCTCATCACTTTTTAAATACTTATAGATTATCTGGTACCAGAAGATGTTCAGGCTTTTCTTGGGAACTAAGAAGATCCTTCACTTAGAGAACACAGGACATAAGAAATTCTCCAAAAGTTCCTGGCTGGAATAGGGTGCTCTCAAGCACATCTTGGTATAGGGCTCTGTACCACATTTACTAATAAGGTATAAATGAATGCTAACAAGTCCCAACAGATAATTAATTCTTAGTAGGGTTGTCATATTTAGCAAAATAATAATAATGATAATAATAATACAATAATAATAATATAGGAGCCCTGTTATATTTCAATTTCAGATAAATAACAAATTATCTTTTAATATCAGTAAGTCCCATGCAATATGTGAGACAGACTTAATACTAGGGAAAAAAATCCATCATTTATCTGAAATTCAAATTTAACTAGGTTTCTGTAGTTTTCTTGCAATCCTGGTAAAAAGCCTTGTCCAGCAGCCTAGAATCTGGAGACAGGCAACAAGTCTATAGAGCACCAAGCTTCCAGGAGTTAAGACGTGCTGGAATTTGTAAGTAGTAAGTAAGGAATTTGGATATGTGATAAATAACATTCATTTGACAGCAAACAAAATAGTTCACTTTAAGGATCTTCTCTAAGAATGCTTATACGTCATTTTAAAAATGTTTCCTTGAGTAACTAACAAGTAAATCACAACAAATATGTATCTCTCTTTGGGATTCAAGATGGTGGAACCTCCTGCCTGGATTGTCTAAATGGAGACTCGAACTTCCTGCACATGGGAGGAAAGCCACAGTCTGGTCAGATATAAACAAGGGATTTATCTTCCTTGACGGAGGATTCTGAGGATAGACCACAGGGCCTGTGAATGCTACTGGATTTTCAGAAGGTGAGAGGAAAAGCCATTTTCTGACCCCGAATTCCATCCTGGGCTGTGTCACCACCCCACTCCCCATACTGCCGCTGAGGAGCGTTCCTGGGGCAGAGGATGCTGCTGCTGCTGCTGCAGAGGGAAGATAAGCATATGCCCAAAGGAAAAGTCCTCCTCCTCCTCCTCCTCCTCCTCCTCCTCCTCGTGAAATAACCAACCACTTGCAACAATTTTATTTGCAAAGACTTCCCGCTGTGGTGAAATGGTGTGGCAGCCTGGTTTGTTATTTAAAAGAGTGACCCTAGTGAGACCAGAACTCTGGGGGGTTGGGGGGAGGTCTGATTTCAGAGCTGGAGGAGGAGGAGGGGCCCTGACCAAGGATGCCTAATGGAATTCCACCCCTGCGCTGGAGTGCTGAGTTCCTTAGTCCCTGTGAATCAGCCCCAATCCTTCCTGGGTCCTGAGAGAAAGCATATCCTAATACTAAGAGGAACTGGGCTTGGATTCTAGAACCCTGGGAAGCTGCATGTGGGAGGAGAGGAAGGAAAAGGCAGTGAGGAGTGAGGAATCCAGGTACATGGATGGGGGAGACAAGGAACAGAAGAGATCCAGCAGGCAGTTAGATACAGAAGCCTGGGAAAAAAACCCCAGGAACTGGGGCAGGACAGAACATCCATAGACTAGGGACTCTCTTAGGGGACGAGTTCTCTGCTAAGTCAGAGATCTTTTACACCACATACTTAAGGAACCAAGGGAAGGTAGACTCTCTCTGGTTTACCCTGGGAATGTCTGAATAATCTGTACTGTGCCACTCTTGCTCTGCCCTTGAGGAGATGGAGCTGGGCATTTGTGGCCCTCTTGACAATAACCTCTGAGGAAGGCATGCAGAGGGTTACTTGCCAAGGGGCCACGAGAGACGGTGACAAAGGTTCAAACCAATCGTGGTTTCAAAGATGCAGTGGTGGTTGGAGACCCGGCTTCAGAGATAATATTTACATTCTTCTAAGGTGATGTAAGCAGAATGGAAGAGAATGTCTTCAGATGGCTCTTGACCCAGAGGGGGCTTTCAGATAAAAGCAGGCCATCCTGATCCAGATTTATGGACCCTAAGGCAAGACCCACTTGATATCGTTGTGTTGCTTGGCAGATGTTTTTGTCTCCTTATTCCTTCACTGTTAGCGCTGGTTTTAGTGAACAAATTATTTGGGCAAATCATCTGGATAAGATTTGAATTTAACACTAAAGACCAGTAGAAAACGTGAGTGGACAGAACTCAATAAATAGGCTTTCAAGGGGACCCCTCTTGTCTTGCAAAGAGGAGCAGGGCAAGGTGGCTCCCTCTTTCAGCAGAAAGGACACCACTTTCACAGGACTTGCAAAATAAAGCACGTGATTACAACAGTCCGAAGAGTGACTTTATTGGAATGGCACAGGCTGCAAGGAAGGCACGTTAGTCCAGGGATCCACCTTCCAGTGGAAAGATGCCAAGACCAAATCTTGAAGGATGGAGAGAAGGAGGCAGGTGAAGGGACAACTGCATTTCTGTACAGGTGGTCAGGGCCACCTGAGGAACACATTCAAGGCAGAGGGAGGAGCTGGGAAGGAGGGAATATAGCATCTTCGGAGGACTGAAGTCAGTGTGGCATGGCAGGAATGAATGCAGTGTGGAGGGGAGAGCGTGGCACAAGACAATTTGGGGATGACAGGAAGGCTTATGCTGTGGAGGACTCTATAAACCATATTAAGGAGATGGGACTTTATTACAGGAGCAATGAAAAGCCACTGAAAGGTATTAAGCAAGAGAGTGATGAAATCACATTTTCATTTTAGATCACTCTGGCTGCAAAGGAGATGGAAAGGAAGCAGATTTGGGAGCCAGAAGATATTTAAGAGGCCTTTCAGCAAGGAGGGGAAGAGATGGGCTGGGATATGGCACAGGGGTGGGAGCTAGTGAAAGCGCTCCAGGGAAATCCATAGCCAAGGTCATGACTGACTACGAGGGGTCAGGACTATGGAATCAAGGACAGCTTGAACATTTCTATTTTAGGCAACTGGGTAACAGGTTGACCTTTTATAAGGGGTGCTGGTTTGCCTAGAAGTAGTTGGTGGGGGAGAGGAGACAGAAGGTCAGTTTTGGATGTGGTCGGTTCTAGGGTCCAAGGCCTCCAAAGGAACATATGTAGTCACAGTTAGGGACAGACGTGGGGGCTCAAGGGAGTGGTTTCAGCCAGAGATGTCAAATTGGGGAAACTTACAGCCATTGATTGTATTCTCAGCAACAGATAAGAAAAGAAGAGGGATGGAGGAATTCCCTGTTGTCGCCCAGCAGTAATGAACCCAGCTGGTACCATGAGGATGCAGGTTCAATCCCCGGCCTCACTCAATTAAGGATCCAGCGTTGCTGTGAACTGTGGATAGGTCGAAGATGTGGCTCGGATCCCACATTGCTATGACTGTGGTGTAGGCTGGCAGCTACAGCTCTGATCTGACCCCTAGCCTGGGAACTTCCATATGCCACCAGTTCAGCCCTAAAAAGACAGAAAAAAAAAAAAGAGAGAGAGAGAGAGAGAAGAAGAGGGTCTAGGGCAAACCCCTAAGAAGCCCCAATACTTAAGAGATGCATAAAGGAAGACAAGCATGTCTTCTTCTCAGGAAGTCTGAGACAGAATCACCAGTGAGGCAGGAAGAAAACCAAGAGAGTCTGTACCAACCAGTGGAGACAGACAACTAGGGATGGACAAAAAGAGCAGAGTTCAAGGTCAGAGAATGTTAGGATGGACTCACTGAAGCAGCCACAAACCACTTTTTGTTTCAACTCTGAATTAGAAGCTTAAATGAGAGGCCCTGAGTCCAAGTCCCTCCCAGAAGTTAAACTAGGATAAGCAGGTACACATTGAAACTCCACTAAATGTATTTCAACCACCTGGAGTACGCTTCCTAATATTTTATTCCTTAAGCAGGATGGTGGTACCCAACTCTGAATTAAGTTTTCCTGAATATCCTTCTATATGTCTGATATAGTTTATAATGAATGTGGAATGGGTACCCCAAACGCATTGTTGAGTGAGAGACATTCAGGTGACTGAACGACGTGTCTACTTATGTAAAACTATAGCTTTATCTCCACCTAGGTATACACACAGAGGGAGACAGCTAGAAAGACGGTCACTAATTATTTCAGCCACGATTGTTTCTGGTTGGTCAGATTGAAGATCGTTTTTTTTTTACTTTCTCTGATGAGCTCTGCCACATCATTTGACTTTTTACAGTGCATGCATGTCTCGGTTTTATACAAAGAACAAAACCACAAAGCATGGTATAGGATTGTCTACCCCACACGGTCACAGGTTGGCTCCTAAGAGGATGTCACAGCCAGATGTGAGGTGAGGTAAAGGGTGCAGAAACCCACCCACATTTTCTTATTAATAAGCCAACAAAGTGCAACCAGAAGAATTTCCTCTACAGCAGCATTCTCACTCTTAAAGGCAGAAAGATGAGAAGCACAGGCAGGTGAAAAACCAAAGGATGGGTCCCCTTCATGCACCGCCTACAGACCCGTTTCCCTTTCTCTAAGGCAGAATTCCGAAGGTAAGTAGGCAGGGCCTCCCTCATTTCTGCCTGTCTCGGCTTTCACAGTGAGCAGGTGTGTGGGCATCCGAAAGACCTGGGTTCAAGTCCAAACTGAACCTCTCTCTTTCAGCATGACTTTGAACAATTTATACCGACCAGCCTATTCTCTTCCATGATAAAAAGGAAACAATCTTTAAAGGCTACCTAATGGGAGTTCCCCTTGTGGCTCAGTCAGGTTGTCCTTATGAGGATGTGGGTTCTTTGATCCATGGCCTCGTTCAGTGGGTTAGGGATCTGGTGTTGCTGCAGGCTGTGGCCTAGGTCCCAGGTGTGGCTTGGATCTGGTGTGGCTGTGGCTGTGGCGTAGGCTGCCACTGCAGCTGCAGCTCCGATTAGATCCCCGGCCTGACCCAGGAACTTCCCCATGCTGCGGGTGTGGCCATAAAAATTTAAAAAATAAATACATTTTTTAAAAAAGCCGCCTAGTAGAGTTGTTGCCTTGAGGGTTAAATGCGGTGGAACGCACAAGCCACTTAGAGTAAGACCTACCACATGGTAAGGGAATCTCATAAGTGGGTGTGGTTTCGTATCTCCTAGAACAAGAGCACAGCAGGCCAGTTGTGAGTGTGGAACACACCCATCATCACTAAACAATCGCCATCCTAGTGGGCACCTTAAACCTCTGGCATCTTGAACTGCTCCTCCCATGGTGTCTGGACCTCCAACCCCGCCTTGGAAACCCTCCCCTGACTCCCGCCCTCAGCGTGTCCCACACTCACCTATTTAGCATATTGGACTGGTAGATCCTCTTCTCATGGGTGTTGTAACAACTGCTCTTGGGCTCAGGGATGAAGCTGTGTTCGGACAGCATGTCGGAGGCGGCGGTGGTGATGATGGCGATTCCATCCCTCACTCTGGCAGGGAGGCCATAGTCCCATTCGTCATAGGACACAGAGATCAGCCCGGTGGGGAACTCCGAGGGCACTGTGTCTGTGTCGCCTGCCACCAGACTAGGCACAATCCACGTGTAGCCGTAGCCAGTCAGCCCTACTGAGTTGGCCACTTCGAAGATGTAGGTGGCTTCTTCTTTAGTACAATAAAGGAGGATGATGGGGCTTTGAAGTTTCTTGAGCTGGTTCTGGATCTTAGAATCTCCATCGTCCAGGGACATGTCCAGCAGGAGGACTTCCTCTAACTCCCAGCCCACGAAGCTATTCTCGATGGTGCTGCGAATCTTGTTTACAAAGTCCTGGTAGCCAGGGAAGTAGGTGGTGACAATAGAGAAGATGTACCAGTCATATTCTTCCATGATGTTGAGCATCACAGAAGCTTGCTGTTCAATAGATGGGCCAAACTGGAAGAACATGGAGGATTCATCCTAGAGTAGCAAAAATGCAAAAAAAAAAAAAAAAGGAAGAAAAAGAGAAAATAAATCAAAACAAAGATGAGGGAGAGTTTGAACCCACTGGATTCAAAGTTTTGTGTTCATTGTTTACTTTTTCCATATAATGCCTTTAAAATTGAACATGTTTGAATTGCAAACATTTGTAATACCTTCCTTCCTAAAACCTTCCCCTTGAGAAAATCAACATGGGTCTATACTCTCCTTGTCTGAAATCCTTGGGGCTACTGCAGAGCCTCAGGCAGCTTCCTAAAATCAACTATGTTAGTATTTCTCTAGCAAAACTAGCAAAACGTATGAAGAGTCAGATAAAGTGGGATAAAGATTCTAAATGGTCTCATGTCAGCTCAGGTCAGGTTATGCTGTCAAATGAGTTATATAAACACAAACACACACTTTCCATTTTTTGAGCCTTTTGAACTTATCAACTGTCAGTGTGTATCACTCAGTCAGAGTGAATAATCCACACCACCACCCACCTACCCTTAGATCTACCTGTACGTGGTACAGGCTCACAGGCCCAGCAGGTGGCTAGCAGGGAAGCACACCAGAGTACAAGATTTGATGAACAGATTTTCTATAGAGACATAAATTAATGGCACATTGAGTTTTCTACCTTCTACTAATGAGGTATGCAGGTAAGAGTAAGGCACACACAGTATCTGGCAGCTACGAGTTAGAAAGACTTGTATTCGAGGTCATCTATAATTAAGCTTTATTTGAGAACAATACATGCCACGGGGCTCTGTCTGAGCTGTGTAATATACACAGCCCTCTGTTGATCCTAAGCGTCTTATGTTTTCTGCCACCTTTTAGGGAAGAAGCCATTTTAAATTTCTACCACTTTAACCTGTATCTCACCTGCTATTCTGAGATGTCAAGCCCTGCGTTTTATCTTCACCTGACAACTGGAAGAATCTGAAACCACAAAATGAAGACGACCCACTCAGCCCTGTCCTCCTCTTTCAGTCCATCTTCCCCTGACTTCCTCCTGGGTAATGGCATCTCTTTTCTTGCTCAATGGCCTCTATCTCCTATCTGATGGTTTATTTCCATTTTATAATAACCCAAGCTAACAAAACTGTGTCTTTCTCAAAGGGGCAGTTCTTTTTTATTCGCTAAACCGAAGCTTGAAAGTAGGATTATGAGAGATTAGGCTTTTAAACAAATCTATGCAGTGATTTCTTAGTTCAGGCACAGGGTGTTGTACAGCTGAGAAACTGCCGAGTATTTGGGCAGCACCCACTATTGAAAAAGAAGTGGAGGCTGGGAAATATCCAGCTGGTGTCCGAAGACCCTGACTTGGCAATGGAAGCAGCTCTGAGCTCTGCCAGAGCTGTTGTTCACTTCACGTGACTTAAATTCTTCACATTTCCCACTGGCAATCCAGAATGAAACAGCAGCTGCTTTGTCACTTGGGGGCAACTTCTTTCTGCTAAGGGTAAAATAGTGCTTCTAATGGCTCCCTCCCCTGGCTTAAACATATAGTCAAAGAGGTGTCTCAGAGCACCATGGAGTTCAGTGAAATAGAGCGGGTGGGGCACAGAGAATGGGGGTGGGGTGAGGAATTAATTCAGAATAGAACAATGGTTTCATGTCTGTTCATTCCAACTGTGGCCAGCCCCTGCTCCTGGGCTTCTACTTCCACACATGTATGCACTGCTCTTCAGGCGAAGCTGACCTTGTCCTTAGGTTAAAGGTTATTTTGGACAGCCAGGACAACAAAGCTTAATTATTACAAGACTTGTCAGGAGCCCACAGAGAACCACCATGATGGGAAAGGAAGGCCAGTGACAGAACTACTCACCCAGAATGGTCAGCACTTTAAAGAGATGGCCATTTATTTGTTTTCCTTGTTACTTCTTGCTAAATTAAGGAATTGGGGGGATTCTCAAATGAGATGTAGCATCACTCGAGTGTTCACAGGTCTGGTGGACATAACCAAATGCACCTTAAAATGCAAAGGCTTAGGAAGAAAAGGATCTCAATTGTAAACAAAGTTAAGTCCACCCGTTCTATGACGAATATAATTTATCATAAGGAGGTTCTTGGATACTGACAAAGCTCCATCTACAGGGAAGCCACAGCTGGTTCAAATACACAGCTAGGGTTAGCCTTGAAAGGAAACCCATGGGGGTCCACAGTAAATGAGCCCATGCTAATGAGATTGAATTTAAAAGAAAACCAATCTATTATAGTCCAACCTAACCCTCTCCTCTCTTAGTCTTCTCTTAAAACTCTCTCACAAGTATAAACGAGTGCCTAAAGAAACTGCCAGTACATGGGAAGGAAGCCAATATATGCTGAAAGTAAGAAGAGGAAAATTAATCTGGCTCCATCTTACCCCCACCACATGCTCATCTTACCTTCTAATCTAATTCTTTCACCTTCCACAATCATCCTTCATCCTTTTCCTTTTTTTTTTTGGTCTTTTTTAGGGCTGGCCCTGCAGCATATGGAGGTTCCCAGGCTGGGGGTAAAATCAGAGCTGTAGCCACTGGCCTACACCACAGCCACAGCAACACCACACTGCAGTTCACGGCAATGCTGGGCCCTTAACCCACTGAGCAAGGCCAGGGATTGAACCCACATCCTCATGGACCCTAGTTGGGGTCATTAACCGCTGAGCCGTGGATGAGAACTCCATCATCCTTTTTCTGATTCCTCTGCTCCCATCAATGCCCAGTTCAACCATTTTATCTCACCAACCCTTCCTTAAAAGAAGGAGGCCTTACATGACCATTTTATCTGTGGCACCAAGAGGAGGTTAGAGAAATCAAAAAACATAGTTATAGCTTCGGCAAATGTTTCCTGGTATAATGAGTTGTCCAGTGTTATTCATTTACTTGACACATCCGTCTGGCGTATAGCAACCGGGAATGGAAAAGCTCTTTTTCAACAAAGCTTTGGGCTAACTATAAGTTGTAAGCAGTGACAGGCTTTGCAAATTATGATCCCAGCCACAAATCAAAGAGCAATCTTCACGTGTGCATGGAGTGGAAAGGACTGGTGGCCATGCATCCATCTTTGCAGGCCTCCACCGTGGACTGTGAGCACCATAAGAGTAGCGTCTTCTAGGAGGAAGGACAGGCCTATAATTCAGTTTGCAGCTCACTTACAGTTTGCTTCCCCACTTACATTTTTATCTCCTAATGTCATTACAAAACGTTATGTGCAGGGGGCCTTGGAGAAGTCCCCTCCTTCTGGGGAAGATTCCCAGTCAAATTTATCGCATGAATGTACTTCACCTTGCCTTGTGAGCATCTTGAAAGCGGTCCTAGGTAAAGAGCTACCATTACGGACAGGTGCAGTTAGCACAGGGAAGGGACAATTGTACGTTAGACTCCATCAGTCTAGAACCGTTATGTTGAACCCCTCACCTTGGCGTTCATGGTGTTTATTTGCTAAGAAGGAGAAACAAAAACAGGTACTTTTTTCATTCTATTAACTGTCTCAGGAAATAACTGCCTAAAGAATTAGCAGTACAGGAGATTCTTATTCTCACTACTGAGATACCCTACAGATCCACTTTAGACATAAAGGATTAACTACCCCAGCTAGTGACGGTGCCCCTAGCAATTGGGTTCAACTGTCAGCCCTCTTTGGGGCAAAGAACCACATGGCCCAAAGTCGTGTCCCCTTCCTGGGGGAAAGTGCACTGAATGACTGCTGTCATGGAGTCTAAAGACCTGGTCCTCTTGCCTTAATTGTGGGCAACTCTGAAGGATGAGCCTGTCTTCGGAACTTTCCACAGGGTTGGCTTGAGCCTCCATGAAAACTGCATCACAGCTGTATTTCTCCCTCCACTCACTCCAGCCCAATCTTCCCTTCCTTTCACGGTGTTGATCTCAAGAACATGCCCTCATTAACCTCCTGTTCACTTACTTAGTCTCAGAGTCAGCTTCTCAGTGAACACAGCTTGTGATTTTTATCCATTTCCCTTTTCTCAGTGTGGAAAAGAGACAGCTTACAAGAGAGAACATGGTACCTATTTTCAAATACAGAAATGACTTATATGGTAGAAAAATAAGTTTTTGCCCATTAGCACTAGAGGAGAACACAGGGAACAATGAGCAGAAATATTAAAAGGCACTCCTTGGCTCAGTGCAGAAAGTACATCTGCAACAATTATAGCTATTTAAAATGAAACTGGCCTCATGAGGTAGGAAGTTCTCTGTTGCTATAAACATTTAAAAAAGAGATGGATTATTATCTGATAAAGGGATTCTCTCCAGCACTCATTTGGAAAATGTCATGCTCATCTTTGAGATCTAGCTCAATTGTCAGCTTTTTTAGCATATTGTCTTTTCTTTCTTCCTTTTTTTTTTTTTTTTTTTTTTTTAGGGCCACACCTGTAGTCTATGAAAGTTCCCAGGCTAGGGGTCGAATCAGAGCTAGAGCTGCTGGACACAGCCACAGCCACAGTAATGCCAGATCCAAGCTATGTCTGTGACCTACACCACAGCTCACACAAACCTGGATCCTTAACCAACTGAGCAAGGCCAGGGATCAAACCCACATCCTCATGGATATTAGTCACGTTCTTAACCCACTGAGCCACAGCAGGAACTCCCACATATCATCTTTTCTAACTTCCCCTAGGTCAAGTTGGTTCTCTTTCCCTTATGCCTTATTTATTGATTTGAAACTTTTAAATTGAAATATATTTGATGTACAATATTATATGTCATGAATATGCAAAACAGTGTTTTATAACTTTTAAAGATTATATTCCATTTATAGTTATTATAAAATATTGGCCATATTCCCTGTGGAGTAAAATATATCCCAGTAGTTTATTTTATACATAATAGTTTGTATCTCTTGATCCCCTATCTGTATATCGCCCTTCCCCCTTACTCCCCACTAGTAACCACTACTTTGTTCTCTAGATCTGTGTCTGCTTCTTTTTTGTTATATTCACTAGTTTGCTGTATTTTTTGAGATTCCACATATAAGTGATATCACACAGCATCTGTCCTTCTATGTGTGGCTTATTTTACATGGTATGCTATTCTCTAGACTTATCCATGTTGCTGCAAAAGACAAAAATTCATTCTTTTTTATGGTGAGTGGTATTCTATTGTGTGTATTTGTACACACACACACACACACACCTCACATCTTTATCCATTCATTTGTGATAGACATTTAGGTTGTTTTCATGTCTTGGCCATTGTAAATAATATGGCTATGAACACTGGGGTGCATGTATCTTTTTGAAGGAGTATTTTTTTTTTCAGAAGTATACCCAGGAGTGAAATTGCTGGGTCATATGGTAGTTTTACTTTTAGTTTTTTGAGGAACGTCCATAATATTTTCCATAGTGGCTGCACACATTTACATTCCTACCAGCAATGCATGAGGGTTCCTTTTTCCAGCAGAAAGTATATATGCCTATCTCATCCCATTAAAAATATATATGTTTCTCAAGAGCAGGAATTATGTCATCTCTGGATCCCTAGGTGGCACATGAAAAACATTTAAATGCTCTTGTATTAATATTATAAAGATGTTTCTTTGGAGTTCCCGCTATGGCACAGTGGGTTAAGTATCCAGCATTGCTGCAGCTGTGATGTAAGTTGCAGCTTCGGCTCCAATTAGATCCCTGGCCCAGGAACTTCCATGTGTCATGGGTGTAGCCAAAAAGGGAAAAAAAAATTCCTTTAAGGATGGGTGACAAACTGAAGTGAACTTGATGGTCTCAACTGGTTCCAAATTCCTATGGTGATGGCACATATCTACTTCACAGAAATAAGGTATGCCTGGATAGTTGTGCATTTTTACAAAATGTGAGGGGGATCCACCTGGGAGTCAGCCAGAGAGACAGAAGGTGTACCAGCCACTTCATCCCTCTCTGCAGCAAATTCCTTGACAGCATCATCTATACTTAACTTCTCCCAACTCCTCCTTTCCCATTCTCTCTTATACTAACTCCAATCAGACTTCTGACCCTACTACTCCACTACAAACATCTTGTGAAAGGCAGCGGTGACCCTGGTATTGCCAACCCCAGTGTCCATCTGCAGCCTTTGACTTAGTTGATCTCTTGCTCCCAGAGGCTTTCTTCCCTTAGTTTCCAGGGCTTCACCATCTCTTGACTTTCCTCCTGCCTTATTGGTTGCTGTCCCTCTCTCTTTGCCAGTTCCTTCTCTTCCTTCTGACCCTGTGAAGCTGGAGTGCCTCAGGGCCAATCCTTAATCCTCATTTCATTTCCATCGATATTTATCTCCTGGGAAATCTCATTCAGTCTCCTGATTTCAGACCCATTTCTACACCAATCTCTCTCACATGACTTATCAAACCACTTATTGCACAGCTCCACTTGGAAATCTTCAAAACACATCTCCAACACTTCCAAAACT
The DNA here is from genome assembly GCF_016906955.1 of Phacochoerus africanus. Taxonomy (NCBI): domain Eukaryota; kingdom Metazoa; phylum Chordata; class Mammalia; order Artiodactyla; family Suidae; genus Phacochoerus; species Phacochoerus africanus. The sequence continues at coordinate 62,479,649 of NC_062550.1, read as the reverse complement.
GAACTCAGCCTTTCTCATTGCAGTAAAGGCAACTCTATCCTTCCACTTTCAGCTCCTCTCCTCCTCTGAATTCCCATATTGGCTCAGGACACCTGGATTGCCTGACCTTCAAATGGCACCTGGAACCTATTCCCTTTTTCACCCACTCTGTTTGAGCCACCCTCATCCTTCACCCACTCACTGGAAGAGCCTGCTAACGGGCCTCCTTGCCTCTGCCCCGGTCTCCTACAGTCCATGCTCAACAAAGGAGCAAGATGATCCTTTTAAAATTTAAATCATAAGATGTTACTCTCTGCCCCAAACTCTCCATGGTCCCAACTCACTAAAAGGAAAAAGCCAACATCCTTGACTTGGGCCCCCTTGCTCCTCAGACTCTTCCTCTCCTCCAAGCATGCTGACTATTCTTAGATAGACTAATTCCTGTCCCAGACTTTCATCCAAGCTATTTCCTCTGCCTGAAACACTTCTTCCAACTACCCAGGTATCCACAAGACTAACACAGACACCTGTTTCAAGTCTTTGCCAAAACCTCACCTTCCTTTTTTTTTTTTTTTTTAATGTCTTCTTGCCTTTTCTTGAACTGCTCCCGAGGCATATGGAGGTTCCCAGACTAGGGGTCGAATCGGAGCTGTAGCCGCTGGCCTACACCACAGCCACAGCAACGTGGGATCTGAGCCGCGTCTGCAACCTACACCACAGCTCACGGCAATGCCGGATCCCCAACCCACTGAGCAAGGCCAGGGATCGAACCCGCAACCTCATGGTTCCTAGTTGGATTCGTTAACCACTGCGCCACGACGGGAACTCCAACCTCACCTTCTGAACAAAGCCTCATCCTGACCCTGCAGGGCAATACTACAGCTGCCCCCTCCTGTCACAGGTAGTCTGAGCCCCCTTATCTCACACCACTTTTTCTCTTTGCCATAGCATTTGTCACCATCTAACAGGTGACCTGATATATTTATTATGAACACATAGCTCTTCCCAACCAGAATGTAAACACCGTGGGATCAATTTATTTGTTCATTGCTGTAACTTAGCACCTAAAACAGGGCCTGGTCCAAAATGGACTCAGTAAATATTTGTTCAATTTTAAAATGTAGTAATTGCGTGTGTGTGTGTGTGTGTGTGTGTGTGTGTGTGTGTATTCACATATTCTTTATCCATTCATCCATCAGTGGGTACTTAGGTTGTTTCCATATCTTGGCTATTGTAAATAATACTGCAATGAACATGGGGAAGTCACGTATTTTTTTCAGTTAGTGTTTCTGTTTTCTTCAGATGAATACCCAGAAGTGGAATAGCTGAATAAGATGGTAGTTCAATTTTTAAATTTTTGAGGAACTACCATACTGTTTTCCATAGTGGCTCTATCAGTTTACATTTCCACCAACAGTGCATGAGTGCTCTCCTTTTTAAAAAATTTTTTTTAAGTTTTATTGAAGTATAGTTGATTTGCATGCGTATTCTCTTTCCTACACATCCTCACAACACTTGTCATTTCTTGTCTTTTTGATTATACCCATTCTAATACGTATGAAGTTATATTCCATTGTGGTTTTGATTTGCATTTCTCTGATGATTAGTGATGCTGAATATCCTTCTGTGTGCCTGTTGGCCCCTGCATATCTTCTTTGGAAAAAAAAAGTCTATTCAAGTCTTCTGCCCATTTTTAAATTAGATTGTTTGTTTTCTGCTATTGAGTGTTATGAGTTCTTTATATATTTGGATATTAATCCCTTATCAGATATATGATTTACAAATATTTCTCCCATTCAGTAGATTGCCTTTTCATTTTGATGATTTCCTTTGCTGTGCAGAAGCTTTTTAGTTTGATGCAGTACCACTTGTTTATTTTTGCTTCTGCATTACTCAGCCATAAAAAAGCATGGAATCTTGCCATTTGTGACAACATGGATGGACCTTGAGGGCATTATGCTAAGTGAAATAAATCAGACAGAGAAAGACAAATACCATATGATTTCACTTATATGTGGACTCTAAAAAAAACCAAAACAAACAAATCAAATCAAATCAAAACGAAACAAACGAACAAAAACACCAAGTTCATAGGCACAGAGAACAGATTGGTGGTTGCCAGAGGCAGTGGATAGGGGAGGATAAATTAGGAAAACGGGGTCAAAGGTACAAACCTCCAGTTAAAAAATAAATACATCACTGGGATGTAATGTACAACACGATGGCCATAGTTAATAATACTATATTGCTTATTTGAAAATTGCTAAGAGAGTAAGTCTTAAGTGTTGTCACCACAAGAAAAAAGTTTTCATAATATGTATGGTGACAAATGGTAATGAGACTTACTTCAATCATTTCAGTGTTTACAAGTATGATTATATCATACACTAAAAATTAATACAGGGAGTTCCCGTTGTGGCGCAGTGGTTGGCGAATCCGACTAGGAACCATGAGGTTGCGGGTTCGGTCCCTGCCCTTGCTCAGTGGGTTAATGATCCGGCGTTGCCGTGAGCTGTGGTGTGGGTTGCAGATGCGGCTCGGATCCCGCGTTGCTGTGGCTCTGGCGTAGGCCGGTGGCTGCAGCTCCAATTGGAACCCTGGCCTGGGAACCTCCATATGCCACGGGAGCGGCCCAAGAAATAGCTAAAGAGACAAAAAAAATAATAAAAAATAAAAAATAAAAAAATAAAAATTAATACAATGTTGCATGTCAATAAAAACTGCAACAATTGATGTTGCAATCAGCTAAGTCTCAAATCTAGTTTTTATCTTTGTTGGCTATCCAATTGATAATGTGTTTTTCTAGTAACTTAAGTTCTTTCACATTATTCAAATCCTAGTCATTTAGAACATCATAGGGATTATGATCCTTTTCTATTTTTATTTTTTCCATTATAGTTGATTTACAGTGTTCTGTCATTTCTACTATTCAGGAAAGTTACCCAGTCATAAGTTACCCAGTCATGTATCATATATCATAGCAGGATCATAATCCCACCTCATATGGTAGTTCTTTTTCTCACATTATCCCCCATCATATTCCACCACAAGTGACTAGGTGTAGTTTCCTATGCTATACAGCCAGATCTCATTGCTTATTGACGCCAGTCCATCCCACTCCCTCCTCCTCCTCCTTGGCAACCACAAGTCTGTTCTCCAAGTCCATGAGTTTCTTTTCTGTGGAAAGGTTCATTTGTGCCATATATCAGATTCCAGATATAAGTGATATCATATGGTATTTGTCTTTCTCTTTCTGACTTACTTCACTTAGTATGAAAGTCTCTAGTTCCATCCACGTTGCTGCAAATGGCATTATTTTGTTCTTTTTTATGGCTGAGTAGTATTCCATTATGTACATATAGCACATCTTCTTAATCCATGCATCTGTTGATGGACATTTAGGTTGTTTCCATGTCTTGGCTATTGTGAATAGCGCTGCAATGAACATATGGGTGTATGTATCTTTTCCAAGGAAAGTTTTGTCCAGATATATGCTGAAGAGTGGGATTGCTGGGTTATATGGTAGTTATATATTTAGTTTTCTGAGGTGGGATTATGATCCTGCTAGGACATTAATGTAGTTTCAGATTAAATAAATCTAATTTTTCTCCTAGTCCCCCCTCCTCCTAATATATAATTTTAAAAAAAATCCTTCTGTTTTCCTTCTAAATTCAGTTCTTAAGGAACTGTGTTTAATCAAAGGCTGGAACTGCTAGGCTTTTGCTGAAAACTTTCTCCACTACCACTGACATAGGAGGCAAGTGTAGAAATGATGGTCTGAGAGGTCAGGTTCACCCTGGCTGGGTTAGTCTTGGGTATTTCTTCTCTATTTCTCCCACACTGAGCACAAGGAGAAGAATATGGGCAGAATCTCTCTCCTCTCCCAACTTGAAGGGGATTTTCTCTCCCCATCTAACTCCTCCCTCTTTGGTGACTATAAATTCTGATTCCATCCATCCCCTTTTTTAAGGTGAGAGAGGCTTGTGTTAGCTCCTTAGGGTGGGTTTGAGCAGTGTCAATTTTGTGAGCAATGCCTTGCACAAAAGGGAAAAAAAAATGCCCAATGTTCTCCAGCTGCACCATTAATCAGATGTATCATGACTGAACCACACAATGGAAGATCATGGAAAACCATGATCTTCCCTGCCAGTTAAAGGCCAGACCCATTCTTTTTAAACCCTTGAACGCAAATGAAAACACTCTGGCTTTTCAAAAGCCCATGAACAGATATTTGAGCAGACTGAGCTGGTCTAAGAGCCATTCTAGATAACTAAACAGCACCCACAGGAACCAGTCTTCTTTTTCTTATTTGCTCTTTCTGAAGATAATTTTTCTGTCTCCTTTTTTTGCCCCATTTTCTTCCTTGAGTCTCCCTCTTGGATATGCTTCAATAGCTGAACTTAAGCCACAGCTGAGAAACACTCAAAGTATTCACTCTGAGAATCTTGACAAGGTTCTTCCCATTCTAGGTCTCAGGGACAATTTTATAGCAAGAAAGAAAGCTTACCAGCAACAGTTGGGGCAATGAGAAAAGAAGGATAAAAAGGCTGACTCCCTCTTGGTAAGATACCCGAAATACAGAATTAAGTCAGGCAGCAAAAGGGCTGGAGGAGACCAGAAGAGCTTCCAGAATGTGCCTGTGCGCCTCCAGAAGGTATCAAGATGCCAACATCCTTAACAACACAATTGCATTTTATCTTAAATTAAAATTCCTCTCTATGGCTTGTGCCATTATGCACATCAAAACAACTCTCAGACGGACTGACTTGTATCTTTATTAAAAGGCTCTTTTCTATAAAAGAGAGAGCTGACAAGTTCAGCAACAATCACATGCTGTGACTGAATAAATGTACTTTTAAGTAAAGGCAGGCGAAGAAGGTAGAGGAATAGGAAAAGCTGGGAAAAATGAAATAAATAGAGAAAAAATAGCATAAATACTGAACTAACAGTATTAATTAGGAATATCAATATCAGACTCAATTTATTTATACAAGTTTACAAAATGGAGTGTGTTCAACATGAATATAGACCTGGGCATATAACAGGATTTTAAAATGGGGGCATTATAAAACCAAACCAGAGCTCCTGATGTGGTGCAATGGGTTAAGGATCTGGTATTGCCACAGCTATGGCATAGATCACAGCTGCAGCTCAGATTCGATCCCTGGCCCAAGAACTTCCATATGCTCTGGGTGGGCACCCCCCCCAAAAAAAAACACTAAACCATACAAATAAGGAGAAAAAAAATGTTAGGTATGAAACACTAAATCCAAAACTGCCTATACTATCAAAATCTCTCCATTTAACTTAAACCAAAAGGGTAGAGTTTACAGAAGAATTTTGATCATTATTAATGAGCAAGGTGAGGTGCATGCCAGTGATGATACTTTATATATTAGCGGCATTTTTCAGAATGAAGATGTTGATACTTGTCTCAAATACATTCACATTCCCATCATTTCAGGTGTATTTGCTCAGAGCATCACGTTCACATACCGCTGGGGCTAGGGAACTGGGGAAATGTCCAAAGAGGGGGAGGGTAGAAAAGGCATTCTATATCAGATCACGCTAAGAGTGCGGGTACCTCATTCGTTTCTGAAAATAACAAAGCACTGGTTCTTGATACTGTGATTATGTTCATACACATGGGTCTCTTCAAGAGATCCCTGGGAAACAAAGTTCTTTGCACTTCTGTCTCTGCTCTGTATACAAAGATGAGGCATCTGTGAATTTAGGATTTGGACCAATCGTGCTCATTTGGCAGGTTAACAAGCCATTGTCCCAATGGCAGAAAGAAGTTTTTCTCACCAAACATCCAGTGATCCATTTTCCCAGGTCTCCGGACTGGGAAACTGATCACCAATTTGCTCACATAAAGCCAAGTACGGCTGTTGACAATTAACGCAGCTTTGGATTCATTCATTTGTCCCAAACCAATTTGGTCTTCCGTCTAAAAGAGGCAACATATTTTGAAGGGCTCCGGAAATGAAAATCAAATTGCATACAGGCAGATTAAAAAAATATATATACATCCTCAACAGCTTGTCAGCACTTGCCCATCTCAGCTTCATTTGATCGTAGGACTTAGAATTTTAGCCACCAGGCATGCTTTCCAACCTTATACCAGGACTGGCCATGCTCCATTCTCACCAAGAACATCTTCTACAGCTGACTGGGCTGCTCTAAGCCCAGTATCTGGAGCACCTGATGTAAGCCTGGCTGGGTGCAGACGTGCCAGCCTGGAAGAAGCCTTCATCATTAACAGACTCACCACGTACCCAGTCAAGGTTTCTTCCTCACGTCCCGTCTTTTACTCCAGTCTCTGTTGGATGAGGAGACCTACTCAGAACTCCTGACTCTTCTGCAGAGACCCTGACACATTGCAGACACCCTTGTGGCAGGACCCTGCTCCCTCTCTCTGCAGACGCCAGCAGAGGTTGGACACGCCTTTCCTACCCTTCACAGCGAGACATATATGTTGCTTTGTCCACTGTTGAACTAAACCCCGGCATTCCCACACCAGTCTGAATCACACCGAGTGGGCTATGTGGGCCCAAGTAGGTCTCTTGGAGCTTGCTGACCCTTACCCTGTGGCAGGCAAGGTTAGATCCAGTCCCCCCACGCCACCCCTCTGTCTCTCCCTAGACCCCTTCTTGTTCAGATCCCAGGATGCCTGGCCTGCAAAGAGCACGGGGTCCAGTATTTGACTGGTTACATCTAAGTTTATTTGAGATTTTCTTTGTTCACTTTATACCGAAAATTGCTCTCATTTTCCAGAATTATTCAACTCTTACTTTTGCTATGCCTCATTTTTGCCTGCTGGCTAAAAGCACTGAAAATGGCAGAGTTCAGAGTTCCTAATTGCTTACCCTTCATTTTCTTTCCCTCAAGCCCTGGGAAGCATGGGTATAGGAAGTCTCAGTGAGTACACAACACAGTCTGCTGGACCTGGCTCCCAGCATCTGCCTGACACGGGGAGATGCACACAATCCCGTCCATGTTCTTAGAAAACACCTAACTACTTCTTTATCCATACACAGATGGAATATTTGGCTTAGAAGGTACAGAATGATGTAGATCCAGCTTCCAACGAAGTCCAGGGTTACTCTCTGGTCTAGCCCACTCCCCACCCCCTGACATAGCAGTACCAACCCTGTCCATCTCCCTGGCCATTTTGTCACTGCTGTCATCAGTACTGAAGACTAAGCTGAGGCTTCTTCCTTCTCTGACTCTCTTTTCCCACAGGCCTCATTCCACAGATAAAGACCCCATTGGGATGTCCTATCTGGCCTACAGCTTTAGCCCAACCAGTGCTTCCACTGTCCCTTCTGGGCCCTTGGGTAGATGAAATGCTGTCAGAATCTCAACTTGACTCTGGAAGGTTGGCCAGGCAGGGGCGAGCAGCGGCCATCACTCAAGGGAGGTAGTGAAGTTGGCAAGATCTTCCCTGAAAATAAGAACTTGACAAGTAAAGGAATGGCCCATTATACATTCTTATTTTGAAATTTTTTTGTTTGCTTTTAAACCACATTCAGTGGTCTCCCACATTTCTATGGTTCATAGACTTCACCTGAATACTTTTCCTTCCATGGAAGCCTTCAAGCAGAAAAAGAGCTCTTTAAGTTAAAATGCCAATTGGCACTTCAAACAGAAAGCAGCTCAGAGCCTAGCCATTTGCCCATCCTCTTCAGCCTCCCTGGAGTACAGAGCCGTTGTTACAATCAAACACTAGCACTCACATCTAGTCCTTCACGTTGGGGTCTCTGCCTATAGGTGAGTCAACCCAGACTAGTATGATTCTTACATATTCTCATTATCTTTAGACCCAGCAATAAAGCAAGTCATCTCTTAGGCTCACATGAGCTGGCTGGAAATTGTGATCCACACTGCCCAAAATAAGATGGCGGACCCTGATGGCTCACCAATGACAGCGATGCTAATTCGGTACTGAAATGTTGACACTGCCTAAGCACAGCTTAAACTCTCTATTAAATAATTATTGCCCAGGACCCCAAAGAAGACGCATTAACCTGAGTGGCTTGAGAAGACACTGGCCCAGCTCAGAATAGGCCCACAGTGAAACTGGTTTTGGAGACTGTGACGTGGAACTAGATTATTTTCCAATCCTTCAAAGAAAATTCTGCAATTATTCTCAGTTACACAGGCCAGTGAGTCCAGCAATCCTGACTTTCAGAAGTTCTTCCTAATGTCTAGCTTGATTCCATCATGCTACAGATGAAGCTCACTGGCTCTCATATTTTCCTTGGTGAAAGATCCTCAAAAATTTTATCGAACTAAATTACATAATGGTGTCAACTTACATAATGGTTTGAGATTTACTTCATGTGTAAAGAATATTATTATACTTATTCTCAGCCTTCTCTTCCTTAGCCTAAACAACCCTCTTTACTTTTCATTTATTATGGTTCTTACTACAACATTTGTCTAGTTTACAGTGTACTGGGTGCTACACATGTATTATGTCAATTAATTCTTGTATCTCTGTGAAGTTAAGTCCTGTTACTCTCTCTGTTTCATCAACAGAAAGAGTGAGCTTTAGAGAAGTTAAGTCACTCACCCAAGGTCATGGCTGGTTTGAGAATCTAGCCAGGTCTGACTTTATAGTGTACTTCACCACCATACCACACATCCTCAGGCTTCCTTGAATCATCTCTGTGGCTCCCATCTGAACCATCTACATCTACACCTCCTGTTTTAACTGTGAAGCACAGAATGACCACAGTGATCTAGTAAAAGTCTAACCTCTATCTGGTATACTACAGAGACCATCTCCATGAATTTCTTAAGCTTCACCCCTATGGCTCCATCCGCTAGCACAACAGTGCTACTAAGCAGTAATGGATTTGGTACATGTTATCGCTCAACAGTATTCTTCTACTGGAGATCATACAACCAGTTCTTTATGATCGTATTAGTTGCTTGCTAATCAATCACATACGTGTTAAATGTCCATCAGGTGATGTGGGAGAGACAACATGTAAGTGATCCTCATGGAACTAGAGACTCTCATACTAAGTGAAGTAAGTCAGAAAGAGAAAGACAAATACCATATGATATCACTTATACCTGGAATCTAATATACGGCACCAATGAGCCTTTTCACAGAAAAGACACTCATGGACTTGGAGAACAGACTTGTGGTTGCCAAGGAGGAGGGGGAGGGAGTGGGATGGACTGGGAGTTTGGGGTTAGTAGATGCAAACTATTGCATTTGGAGTGGCTAAGCAATGAGATCCTGCCATATAGCCCAGGGAACTATATCTAGTCACTTGTGATGGAACATGATGGAGGACAATGTGAGAAAAAGAATATGTATATATATATATGTATAACTTGGTCACTTTGCTCTACAGTAGAAATTGTCAGAACACTGTAAATCAACTATAATGGAAAAAACAAAAATCATAAAAGTAAATAAAACATTCAATGCCAAATATATAAATAAATAAATAAATAAAAATAAATGATACTCAGAGTAAGCTAACTGGATAAGATCATAATATACAGAGTAACTGAGGGCTTTCCTAAGTCAAATGACCTAACATAAAGTTTAAAATATGTGTCATAGGAAAGATGAGGAGAGAGGGCAGTGAGGCTGGACATCTATTTTTTTAAGCTTCTTTTTACTTCTTTCTGTCTTTGCCAGTTCTCCCACCAGTTCTGTGTGGTGAGCAAATTAAACACCCATGCATTTCAATCCAAATACCAGACTATGGATAGAAATATAAGTATTACTGGCCTTGAGCTCAGCCTTAGATCTATCCTCAGCTGTACAAAGAACCTCTGATGTCCACATTTCAGGCAGCAATGTCAGGGCTGATAGAAATACCATATAGTATCACATCCAAAGCACTCCATCATCTAAATGAATTATATATAAATATTTCTCCTTGATCTACCCAGCTTTTCATTTTCATCTCAGAAGATTAGATTAGTATGACAGGACGCGTCTTTATGAAGTCAAGCTACCCAGTTACAAAAACCCTCTTCTCTTCAAATGATTGCAAATTGATTTTGTTAATATTCATTTCCAGTGTTCCTTCAGAAAAGCTAGAGGAATGATATTTCTAGTCTTTGCTTTCTCTCCATGTGCTTTTTTTTTCTTTACTCGGGACTTTTTCCTCTGGTCCTCCAACAGTTTTCGATAATTGCAGGCATCATTAAGAGATGAATTATCTAAGTGTTCCTTGCATAAAGAAGACCTGGGATCGCAAAATTAAATCCAGGCAACTCGCAAAAGGAGCCTGATACCAAATTTTCTCCAGTTCAATTTATTAGTTTCTATGCCCCATTCATTTAAAAATACATAGACAACTACCCAAACGCTATCAGTTCTCAAAGCTCCCTTCATGTCTATTAAAGAAACAACATAGTTCTTTTTAATCACATTTGCCTACTGAGAAACCAAAGGTATATTTTAAGAACTGCTTTTACTCTTGACTTCATGAAATTAAGTGAATACACAGTAGCAATGGCATCCCTGCTTATTCACACATTAACACAGTTTCTCACCTTTGGCATAAAAAAAAAAAAAAAAGACACATCTGAACCAGAGGTGCTTCCAGGTATAAATGGGGTGAGACTCAATGTTCTTGTCTATAAGCTGATGCTTATATTGGTTACATATGCAAATTTATTAGCAAAGTTACTAGAAGTAATCAGTTCAATTTCACACCAAAAGGAAAGATGTCTTGGCTCTTAAGAAAATATTTCCTTGTATTGACACTTCTGAGTTCCACAATGGTGCAACGATTACCCAAATTATCTAGACAGAGTCCCCAAAAGACCCCCTACTGAGTAACTCCATTGAATCAGTCACTTAGAGTAAGTTCTTAATATTCAAACCTTTGGCAATGAAGAGTTAAGTTCATCTCTCTCAACTTCACCTCTTCCTGCTGTAAGAGAGAATAACTCCCAGATTGCCCACTCACCTCAGTCACATAAAGACAAAGATCCTCCTATTCTGGTCACAGGAAAGCTCTTTGGATTCCTAATTGGCTTTCTTTATTAAATATGTACTAGAAGAGGGCTTCCATGTTTTTCAATGAGTGACTTTGAGAGACTGGATCAGTTAAGCTCCTTCTTTGATACATCTGATGCCAACAAAACCACAAACCTTTCACAGGTGTTGAATGGGTTAACAATAAGTTGCTTGCAAACATGCTCCCCAAAGAAATAAAGCCAGTGGATGATGTCAAGTAACTCTGCACGTAGACCGTACACATACAATGAAAAATCAAGTGCAGAGACATGTAACACTGAGCAAAAAGGCAGTTGCTTCACAGGCTCAGTGGCCACTGGGACCCATAGGAACATTTATTAGGTTTTTTTTTTTTTGTCTTCTTAGGGCCCCACCTGTGGCATATGGAGGTACCCAGGTTAGGGGCTGAATCAGAACTGTAGCTGCTGGCCTACATCACAGCCACAGCAACGCCAGCCAGATCCAAAGCATGTCTGAGACCTATACCACAGCTCATGGCAATGCCAGATCCTTAACCCACTGAGTGAGGCCAGGGATCGAACCTGCAACCTCATGGATGCTAGTCAGATTCATTTGTGCTATGCCACAATGGGAACTCCTCTATTAGGTTCTGAGGAAGGTTGTTCCTGCAGTATCAGGTCAACATCTAACGGTTCAGAAAGTAAGCTATTTATTTTACCTGCTTCTCTATTAAAAAAAAAATCTGCTAGTCTGAATATGGCCCTTGGTTTCTGAAATTTTAATACATCCCATTCGCCACAGTTACAAGAAATGAAATCTCTCCCATCTTCCACCGCTCTCTCCAATATTTTATCAATATGCGCTGAATAAAGCCAAATTCATGCCAATCTTCAATTTCTCCTCACTGCACAAAGAGGGAGGGTGCATTCTGTTCACATAAAGTCATTTACTATGTCCTTATAAATTTAGGATGAGAGGAAGTCAGTGTTTCTTTGCTTCTGAATTCTCGGGCATTTCACAGTGACCTAGCTGTCCATGATCACTTCAAAAGAACTTAATGTTCATTGACTTTGACTAAATTTGGCTCACTCTGAGGGTATCAGAACATAACAAGTTAAAAAAAAGTTTACCCTCTGTAAAATGGTGGCTGAGTAGCTGTCAAAAAGACTAGTTCCCGGAATATTGAGTCAATTTCACTGAAATTTGGAAAGTGGGAGGTGGTTAGTTATTTGCCAGCATTGAAATTAAAGATCAAAGATTAATTTAGCCCTTGGGATCAGTATCTCAACACCATAACATACAAACTGTAAACTCTCTCCATTTTAAACACATGTGAAGAGAGATATGCACTATGTATTCCTGAAAATAATGGCCTGAGGATATTCTGTGATGACGTCTGTCCAACAAGAACAGGAACCCTGACCTCCAGAGATTTCCACAGTTTTACTCTCTGGGTTTCAAACCCCAGATGCCTCAGCCTTCTTTGTGATTTTGATAATGGCTTTCCCACAGCCACCACTTCAGAATGACTCCTAAGTGAACATCTAAAATTTAGATTTTGCTCTTTATAAACATTCTTCCTTTTAAAAGGAAGAAGCCAAGGTAACAAAGCCATCAGTACAAAAAGAGAAGAAGCATACTGGGCTATGGGAAAATAACTGGATTTGGAATCATAAGACTAGATACTTCTTATTTGTCTGATCTTAGACAGTAATTCAACTTATCCAACCACTATTTTCCTCTAGAAAACAAAAGTGCTAATTCTTAATTTTATAGAGTTGTGAAGAGGATCAAATGAGATGACACATAGAAGTGGCTCCTACCACGCCTGGCACAGAGTAAATTCTCAGATTCAGTGTGAGTCTATTTACCACATATGGTGACCAACAACACAGCCAATGAGAAGCTTTATTTCACACGTATTTACAAATGGGTTAAGTCAATAAATTCATCATCATTTTTATGGTCCTCCTTGCCTAAGCATCAGGCATATTTCATCAAACACAGCTTCCAAGTTTGACCTCACATTTAGTATCACCCAGAACAGCTGGGGTCCCAAGCTGTCCTTTTCTAAATATGTGAGAACTCACCACCTTCTCAGGTCTTCATGTGGGTCCCACTGATTCTTTCCATGACTTAGGTCATTCACTCAACTGAGTGACTGCTATGATTTCCAGCTCAAGAGACATACTCTTGTCTCTTTCCTGCTTCTCACTGTCCAGTCACATGTCTGAAAACATTCACCAGCCCATTGATGACGCTCAGTCTACGGTTTCACAGAGTCATCTACTTCAGCTACTGTTCCCAGCAGCCATCCAGTCTCAGGTGGAAGAATTCCACTAGGTCTGTTTGGCAGGTGCCATTTGGATAGTTCTTTAACAACAGGCTACCTTACTTTACCAGACACACTTCCTCTTCACTATCTTAAGGAAAACTACCCTTTCTTCCCATATGAAAATCATAGATTCCATTTAGGCTTGTCCCAATCTGAGTTCTGCCCACAGTCTGAAGAAGACCATTAGTTTCTAGCTCGTCTGTAAACTGGTTTGTGCTAAGCATAAACAACGACTGAAACTCCCCACCTCTTGTTCCAATTCATGCTTGAGGCTCAGGTCACAAGCTCCATCCAATTTCCTTGGTTCTTTCTGATGACTCATCAGCCAGCATGTATGCAAATGAAATACCCATCTAATGTCAGCTAGTTAGAGTTTTAGAATCTAAAACTCTCTAGACACACACATAAAGTATGCAAAATAATTCTTACTGAGTAAGAAGCAGTATTTAAATCATGTCTGCATGGAGTAAATACCTGAGCTAAGAGCAAGAAGAGATAAGGCAAAAATAATAAATTGAAATTGTAACTATCAGAATCACTTAAGACAGAGTACATTTCTATCACAGGCAACATAGCGGCCTTGTAACAGATTTTTTTTTCTTTCACAGATCAACTCATTTCTAAATATCTTCACAGGTCTACAAAAATAATCACACTTTCCAATGCTATTCATCATCATCAAAGCTCTCCAACTAATGTGTTCGCAGTTAGCAATGTCTCCACCTTTATTCTTCCTCACATCTTCAGTGGTGAAATAAACGCTTTAGGGTCCATTCTCCAGGAGGGTCCAGCGATTTCGCTGAATACAGCTATGGGTGAATTTCACACTGAAACACTAGCAGAGTAGGAACTCTTGAACAAATGCAGTCTGCTGGGTGTTGAGTTGGAAAGGATGGTTAGAACTACAGAAGTGACCTGTGTCACCATGTGCTCATCCGGTGACTCACAAACATAGGCTTGGTAAGTTCCTTCCCACCCAGTCATATGGAAACTGCAAGGCTCTATGAAAGAGACAACATGTTTTTCCAAGTTCAACTTTTACATTATCCGAAATAGCTAGTGTGCTCTCAATCGTGAGCTTGTGCATGCACACATCTGCACAATATTGTGTGTGCATGTGCAAAAAAAAGGCAGAAGGGGTTCAACACAAAAGATCTACATGTAGAGAGTGCACATCTATTAAATATATATAAGGTAGGTCATAGTGAGATGGAACTTAACGTTGTTTCGTAAAAGAAGCTACTGGTTGAGTCTTCATTAAGATGGACACCAGTAATCACTTTGGAAAAGGAGTCTGTATCTTCCTGGAAGTGCCTCAAGGCAAAAAAAACACCTCCTTTCCCGGCATTTAATTTGATCTTAGAGGCCTTAATTTGGGATAGGGGGGCACTGAAGAAGGGATTAACAGCCATTGAGCTACTAACCTTGCCAAGTCAATTGCATAAAGTAAGAACAAATATTTTTCAACGCAGTGCCATAACGTCACAGTGCTTTGCTGAAGTCTTTTTATCAAGACCTCTAGCTGGGGGATGTGTCTTGAATAGTCTAGCCTTACAGATTTACTTCCAAAGGCATAATATGTATGTAATCATTCCTGAGCACCATCTACACAGAAGACTCTACCGTAGGCATGAAGGGGGATGCAAGAAGTTATGGGAAATGATCTCTGAGCGGAAAGAATTTACAATTCTGATACTCGGAATGTACAAGTGTCAGTAATGAAACGTGTAGTGTCATTATCACACAATGAATTAAAAGAGCTGTTGTGGGGCTTAGAAAAGGAAGGGATCACACAAGATCAGGACTCAGGAAAATGTTCATAGTGGAGAACTAAGATAATGCTGGTGGTGGGGATAATTAAGACCTGGTACTGATACGGTGAGAAGCCAATTCTAGTGGTGGGAATGGTCTAAGTATAAGTGAGGATTTGGTTCTGAAGACAATAAAGGGGTTCAATTAGGCTATTCCTTTAGGAGACAGTTATCAAGTATCTAACAAATGCCAAATGCCAGGTTGGAGGCTGGGGACTGAGACAGGAGCTTCTGACCTAAGTCTTCATGGGGTGGAGCAGAGGAGTGAGAGGTAAACAGGAAAATAATATATTAGGGAAGCACTATGTTGCATGATGACACAGGGTTAAGAGCAGGAGCTCTGGGCTAAGACTGTCTAGGTTGGAACGGGACTCCCCTTGGCTGTTAACACAGGCAAGTCACTAGTCTCTCTTGCCATGGCTTCCTCATCTGTAAAATGGGTCAGCAATGCTCCTGCCTCACAGGGTAAGTGAGACGATGCTGGTGAAGCGCCTGGTGTAGTGACGGACGTGGAGTAAGAGCTCAGTAAACTGTCCTGTGAAGAGTATATTTGTTTGTGGATGGACCTAGAGATTATCATGTAAGTGAAGAAAGCCAGAGAAAGACAAATATCATATGAGATCACTTATATGTGGAAGCCAAAAAAAGTGATACAAATGAACTTATTTACAAAGCAAAAAACAGACTCACAGACAGAAAAAATACTTGTGGTTACCAAAGGGAAAAGGAAGGGGGATAAATTAAGAGTTAGGATTAACATATATACAGTGCTATATATAAAACAAATAATCAACAAGGACCTACTCTATAGTATAGGGAACTATACACAATGTTTTATAATAATCTATAACAGAAAAGAACCTGAAAAAGAATACCTATATATACATTATAATATAATATGTATGTGTATATAACTGAGTCATTGCATATACTCCTGTAATTAACACAACACTGTAAATCAACTATATACCTATATATGTGTGTGTGTGTGTGTGTATGTGTGTATATATACATATATATATATACACACACCAATATATGTGTGTGTGTGTATATACATATGCACACATATATATAAGTACCCCCCCGAAAAAAAAGAATATGTTTGTTGTACTTCTGTCCGAATACCCGACCTGAGGACAGTCTCTTTAGACGCAGAATTAAGGAAGAGTCAGTCAAGGATACTAACCTTTTAAAAGTCATTAACGCGTTTTTACACACTGTTTTCCAAAAATGTTGTATCATTTCACACTCTTGTAAGCAGCGTAGGAAAGTGCTGATCTCACCATACTCCATAGTTAATGTATTCTTTAAAATTTTGCCAATTTGGTAGCTGAAAAGTGATACGTCATTGTTGTCTTCATTTCCATATCTTTCTTGAAGGTGAGGATAAACGCTGTTCATGTGTGTGAGCAGCACATATTTATCTTCACATAAAATAGTATTCCCATTCTACAAGTGGGAAAAATGGGAATTTGGGTGGCAGAGTTTGGACCTAAAGAGGTACAAAATGTGAAGTGCTTGAAAATCACTGAGAGGGGAACACATTAATACCATCTTATACTACAGTGCACCTGTGCCAGCTCCTTTCTTGTCTATGATTGGGAAAGAATAGAAATAAACTCAATTAATACTAAGGAAAATTTGTGTGGGGTTTGGAGCAGGCATGGATTAAAACGAGAAGATGAGAATAAATTGAAAACGTTAAGCCAGAAAGAGGAATAGGAAACAAGATAAAGAGAAAAAGAGACAGAGAGAGCAACGTGATTACCAGAGCCAGGCAAGGAAAGGGAGGAGATGGGACATAAGCTCCTAAATTAAAATTTCCATCTGTATAGTTAGTATCTTTTCATCCCCCACCTCTGTACTTGAACCAGTACCACTTGAGCTCTATGGCTTGTGCTGCAAAATGTACCATGATGTGGAGGGGAGAGTGGAAAGGGTTAAGCACAGAGGGAGAGAGCAAGGGCACACTAATGGCAGTCCCAAAGGTGCACGTTCACCTTCTCAAAGCCAAGAGAATCCTGAGCCCCCTTCCATTAACTCAGTGGCCCCATCTCCGTCCTGATCTGGAAGGATCTGAGTCAGAACCGCTTCCATACATGGATACTTCAGCCCAAGTCATGGAATGTCCCCTTCTGGTTCTAAGAACAGAAGGTCAACACAGAGGAAACAGAGTTAAAACTGAGGCCAAGAATAGGAGTGAATCGGAGCCGGGAGCTTCCTCTTACCAACTTCCTTAAGGACACTTCTCTCTGTTCAAGAGTGATCACCTCGCCAAACTCTCGTCTGCATCCCAACCACTCAAGAGTTTCCAGCCTCCCCTGGACCTCTTCTTTTCCATGTCCATTTTAGCCCACTTCCCCCTGTGCCAGGAGACTGCAGAGAAGGCAGAGCAGCTGGGAAGGTAAAGCCAGCAGAAGAAAGTTAAAGGAAGCCCATATCCCCACTGCCCCAAGGTTCACTGCAAAACCCACCACCCCAGCCCTCAGCAGAGCAAGGAAACTGCAGCTGCCAGATCCATGGAAGCTGGGGTGAAAGGCCCCTGAGGGAGAAAAAAGCTACACCATTTGGTGCCTTCCCATCCCCCGGAGCGATTTCTCCTCCAAAGCCTTGTCATTCGTTAGCCTTTCTCCTTTGTCCTCCCCCCTCCCTCAAAGAACACTGACGTTCAGAAGAGGAGCAACAGATGGTCCAGGTGCAAAGGATGTGCTTATAGCCGATGTGTCAGGTGGTGCCTCCCTACTCGGGCAGTCGTACTGACTTTGGTCCAGATATCAGTTCTTAGGCTGGCACACTAAAAAATCTTTCCAGAAGTTCTTACAGCCCCTGTGGTTTATTTCTTCTCAGTCTGTCTCAAGGTCCCGCGTCTGCCCTATTTGTCCACTGCCACTCGGACAGATTGAAATTTGCAGTCCAGCCTTAACTGGTTTCTATATACAAGGGGGAAAAAATAGCCACTTGTTTCATCCATCTTGTGAGCTTGGTGATTTTATGTAAGATCTGGGTAGAACTAGGGAAGGGCCATATTACTGAGGGAGTGGACTTGTACCATCTTCATAACTGGTCCACACCCCTGCTCACCCCTCTCTCCCTCTATCGTCCTCCTGTTCTTGGAGAATATGATGGATTTATTTACACATTATTCATGTAATTCTTCTTACATCAAGCAGAACAGATTCTCCCATTCTAAAGTTCCTCAAACTCAGCTTCTACCCCAGACAGATGTTTCAAGTTTTTTCTTCCAAAGAATAGATATTACTCTCACCAAGAGGTATTCTGGAGAATACAACTTCTTCTGCTCATATTACATGATGGTGCAAATGCTATAAAATTAGAGAAGTTACAAGTTTCCCTTAAGCATGAGCAATATTCATAATATTTAGAAAGTTCTCTGGTGGCCTAGCCGTTAAGGATTCAGTGATGTTACTGCTGCGGCCTGGGTTTGATCCCTGGTCTGGGAACTTCCACATGTTGCAGGCATGGCCAAAAAAAAAAAAAAAAAAAATAGTGATTGGCACCTTCACCAGCCAAACAGAAAAGAAGATGGCCTCAGAGATGAGCAGTCTTAGGCTTCTGCTTGGCCAGGGATCAGTCCTTTGTGATGACTTGTGGGAAAGCCTGGAGGAGGGGCTGGGGGCACTCACAGGCTTCAGAGCAGCTGCTATTTACCAACTGGTATAAAAGTAATTCCATGGTTTCATGACTGTACAACCACACGAGGATTCACCAGCTGAATCCTGGCAGCTCATCAGAAGCAATCTTACTTGATCCCATTTTATTTGCTGAAAATACCACCCCATCTCTCCCCAGTCCTCCTTGTTATAAAATCAGCTGGGATCCATGATTTTGGTCATCCTGTCCTTAACTTGATTATTCACTTTTGGTTTTTCTTTTGGTCCAAGACCAGTGCTATGTGACTGTTTGGTCTCTGGGAAACCAATTCATTCTTAACCAAATACTTTAGGGAAAAATTCCTTCCTTCCGAGTTACCCCAAATCGCCTCTGTGGCCTTTCCAGGTTCAGGGTATAATATTTCTTACAAGCATTCTCCTTTCCTTACAGGACCCAACTCAACTTAGCAAACTGCTCTGCTCTGTACCTTTCTCCATTCCTTTTTAACTTGATGGACATTACCAAAACTCAAGGGTGTTTATTTGTTTGTTACTCAACAGCAGTCCTTGAGAGTTAAGCTCTAGAATGGCACTATCCAACAGAAATATGATGCGAGCCACATACATAATTGAAAATTGTCTGATACACACTAAAATAAGTAACGAGAAGCCTTTGAGCTTAATTTTTACATCTTCTTTAACTCAGTATATCCAGAATATTATTTTAATATGAAATCAATGTACAAACTATTAATGGGGTAATACACATTCTTTTGTTCCTATAAAGTCTTCAAATCCCAGTGTGTAAATTGTGCTTAGGACACATCTCAATTCCACATTGCAAGGGCTGATTGGTGCATGCGGGTAGAGGACACTCTGCTGGGCAGCACAGCTCTAGAGTCGGGCTGTCTAATCAATCCAGCTACTTACGGCTTCACCAGTTCTTAGCTGCTTGGCCCTGGGTAAATAGTCTCTGTGCCTCAGTTTCTATCCTCCAAAAAGTGATAATAATAGTACACATATCATAAGATTGTTATGAGAATTCAGTGAGAAGGCACAATTCCTGGAATGTAATAAGACTTCAACAAATGTTGGCTATTGTTATCACCAGCATTATTCAGCTATTTTATCTCCCAATACGACTCTCCATTTGCCAATTTTTTATTCAACATCCAAAAGAACTGGTGTTGCCACATCAAAAAACTTCTCTCTCTGGGAACTTGTTGCCAGGCCTCTGCTTTCTTTTCAGTTGGAGAAAAAATGACCTAAAATACTCCCCTATCTTTAACTAATTAGATGATGTCTATCTGGCCCAAAACAGACTGACTGTAACATGAAGCGAATTCAGCCAAGTACAGCCCGAGTACAAACACAGTGAGAAGTACAATTTTTATTTACCTGGTGTTTGAATCCTTATTCACTATTGAGCTATTTTTTAAACCAGTCTCCTCATTTATGTAAGCAACTTCTATCTCAACTTCTATGCCTGAATTCTAGCCAGTAGTTCATGAAGTTTCAACCACAGAAAAGCACTCACCACGATTTACCCTTCCAAATATTATAGAATGTTATTTACGTGGCCTTTCAAAGGGTTTTGCATCCATCCCCAGCCATGGTTTCATTTCAACCACAAAAAATAACAAATGCACCACATTTCCCAAAACTCCTTTAAAAACAACCATGCAGATGCCAGGAGAACTGGGAATATTAATGACGGGAAAGTGGAGAATTAAGGAACATATGTAGAATGATGGGAAAGGGAAATCTAAAGAGCCCAGTTCTAGTAAGGGTGAAACTGTTCAAAAGAGAGCAAGAGTTTATACAGCTACATGGCAGGAGAACTGATAGAGGAGAAAGTCAAAGCCAAGAGTCAATAATTATCTAGGATCAAAAGTATTTGCAGAACCAGGTTGTATGATATTACTTATAGAGAAAAATAGATGTTTTAGGACTCAGAAAAGGTGTTATCACCTTTTGAGTAGGTTTTACCAGGAAACATATGTTTGCATATGTAAGTGGCATGATTTATGGAACCAGAAAAAAAAGAGAAAAAAAACGAAAGAAGCAGTTTTGTCCACATAGTACACACCTATATTTTATTTTTATCAAGAGGAATACTTTCCGAGCACAGACATGGCCAAATATTTCAGCAGGACACTCAACAAAGCGCTTTATGAGATACTGATGAAAAGAAAAGGAGGAGAATAATCTACAGGGAGATCTCTAGGAGGGGAAACCAAAGGATCCTTAGGGCGAACTGTTTTATTTTCCATTTTTACCAACAACTTGCAGCAGAAAACTCTGACAAATTTACCAACTCTGTGCAAGACAAGAAGATGGAAAAGATAACTGAGATGTCAGGGGAAGAAACAAATTTTAAAAGTATAGGGACAGACTAGAAAGATGAGCTCCACCCAAACAACCCATACTGAATGGGGTTACATTTAAAACTGACTGCACAAAGAGAGCATGGGGAAGCTTGGCTTACTTGGAATCCCAGATCATGGAACTGGGGAAACCAGGCTGCCAGAGCAGCTCCTGCAATCTTAACGTACTTTAAGAGCAGGGCAGCACACCAAACACCAGAGGTGATAATTTAATGTATTTGACTATTAGCAGAATGCAGCGATAAATCGACCTCTGGTACCTTGATTCAATGTCCAGAGGGAAAGTATCTGAAAAATCACTGGATGTGAAAACCAGCTGAAGAAATTTAGGCCCCTTAGTTTACAGGAGAAAGCTCAGGGGCTCCCTAAGCGATGAGATGATATAGCTAAAGGCAGTTGTAGGGGAAAAATGGTTAAAAATAATTCTGGAGGATAGACTGACCCTACAAACAGCCATCATAGTACAGTAGATTCTGTCCTAATATAAAGAATGCAATAGAGGAGTTCCTGTGGTGGCTCAACAAGTTAAGGATCTGACTAGTATTCATGAGGATGCAGGTTCGATCCCTGGCCTTGCTCAGTGGGTCAGGGATCTGGTGTCACCTTGAGCTGTGGTGTAGGCCACAGATGAGGTTCGGATTTGACCCCTAGCCTGGGAACTTCCATATGTTGTAGGTGTGGCCCTAAAAAAAAAAAAAAAAAAAGTATAGATTCCCTTGACCCTCCAGGTAAGCTCCCTGCCACCAGAAATGCTCCAACAAAAGTCTCAAGGGCCACCTTCTCTGTCAGGTATTCCTGCACTGAATGAGAGGCTGAACTAAATGGCCTTTGGGGTTCCTTCTGAGACTCTGTTAATACGGTGGTATTGGTGAAATAAAATGTGCACAAGGTGAGTCAGTTCTGTCTGATACTATAACATGAGTGTGAAGTAATTACACATACATACCCCCATCACGGAGGATGTGTGTTATTACTAGACTCAAACTCTTCCGGGTTTGTAGATCAATTATGCCAACAGAGTTATGTGTTGGACTGGGAGCTAGTGAGGTTGAACGTAGAACAGGATCAGAATTTATCTGGGTGAATAAAACAGGCTTCACTTTTCCACAATTAGAAAGCACAGGTCAGTCTGTGGGCCTGTCGAGGGAAGGAAAGAGGCCACAGGGAAAAAAGAATAGTTTTCAGTTTTCCTGCCTATGATGGCAACACAGGGGAAAAGAAGGGGCTGCTTGAGACACACACACACATATTCTGGTAGCATCCAGAGACCAGGCTCTGTCACTGTCAACATTTCTAAGCAGCTTGAGTGCAAATGTTCCTCTTCTATATCCGGATGATCTTTGCCATTGAGGTTAAGAATAGTATTATATTTTTCCTTTTCTCAAGGGATGCATTTGTCAGATTGTCAGCTATCGTTTTTGTCTTCGAGCTGAGGCTACAAGAAAATACAGAAAGAATTCTATATCATGGCTCAGCTTTTCGGTTTTAAAACCGATGATTCAATATGTCTCCCTTTCTGATAAAAACATAATGAGGCTCATTTCTTGAAGGTGTGAGAGAAGAACGCTCGCTCCAGAACTTCACAGTTCCACTTTG
The DNA here is from genome assembly GCF_016906955.1 of Phacochoerus africanus. NCBI lineage: Eukaryota > Metazoa > Chordata > Mammalia > Artiodactyla > Suidae > Phacochoerus > Phacochoerus africanus. Next base: position 62,456,964 of record NC_062550.1, on the reverse strand, counting down.
TATGTCATCCTTGAGCTATCTTTCACCCCGGTGAATCAAATTTGGGAGACTTTTTGCTGTAGACCCGAGTCACCCAGATATTTTTATCTCCCCATCACAGTCCTGGCTTCACCTTGGTACCTTACTGAAGGTCAAAGCTGTAGCTCAACAGCGGACCAGGGACTCAGAAGGTAGAGATTTGGAAGGGGTCCGTCCTTCAGGAGATGGGAAAAATAGATCTCTGCAGTCTTCACAGGAAGAGGCATATACCATGCACGCACCCAGAGGTCTCCCGCATTTGACAAAAGTCTACTGTCACTCTCAAAAGAAACCAAATTTTTCAAAAACTGAATGAGACAATTCAAAAATACTATTAGTGTGAAAAATTACAACATGTATTCTTCATGACAAATTTAAATAAGATAAAGATCAAACAAGTTTATGAAATGTTACCAAAACATAGCAAAAGCTTTACCCAGGGCTTTCACTAAAAATTCATTTAGATCTCCTCCAGGTCAGTTCATCCTTCTCCCACCCCAATAATCAAAGGGTCAGGATACTGAAAAAAACAGGAGGATTCATGCAGGGATAAAGAAGAGCATAAGTTAGTGATTCCATGTGTGATAGCTATTTTCTGCTTATAAGCAACAGGATTTCCTACGTAATCAGCTATGGATATTCCATTGATGTCCAAAATATAAGACAAGAGAAATACTAACATGAATGGATTTTAGAAAACTACAGAGAGGCAGTAGGGGGGAAATGCAGCCCTATGTTCCAAGCAATAGGCAGGGTGAGGTGGGTGTTAGCAGAGAAGCATTTCAAAGGCTAAAACACCATGGTAATAAAGACACAATGATCTAGGCACACAAATCTGGGGCATATGAACACTTGCAAAGACTGTGAATACCTGAAAAGACTGATGAAGGACTTTGGGATCTTCTACAGGACAAAATATGTTTCATTATAATGAAGGAAATGATCCAATAAAAGAAATGAAATAAAGGTATTATAAATAAACAAAGAAACCCACTCAAACTGGAAAGCTCTAGAACCTGCTGGTCAGACTTGGTGTAGATTAGCTCAAGAACCAAGTGATGCCAAGCCTGAGGTTCAGTGTCCTCAGAAGCTGAACTTTAGCAGTCCAGGGGAAGGCAGGAATGAATTATAAGGAAGACAGAGCATATCCATTTGTGCCCTCACTAGCTATGTGGTCCCCGGCTCTTCCTCAATAGGAAGCTTCCTGAAGGTAGGAAAGGCCTGGAGCAGTGACTAGAATATAGTAAGTGTCTAATAAATGTTTAGCATGTGACCACAGTAGCTCAATTTGAGCAGTCCCTGTGTAGCAGGACTGATGGTACCGTTTCCACTGATGGCCTCTCGGGACCTACTCCTTGCAATGTAACTGTGCGGTTCCTCCCACTGAGAAGTATAGTCTGTTTCTCCACCCCTGGAAATGAACTTGCCTAATGCCTCATTTCAGCCAACAGGATGTGGGTTAAGTGTCACTGTACTAATTCTAAGCTTAGGCCTCAAGAGACTTTGCACGTTTTTGCTTTTTCTCTTGGAAACCTGCCATGATCTGAGAATAAGCCCAGGCTAGCCTGATGGAGGACGAGCGACCACATGGTAAAGGGCCCAGCTGTCCCAACTGAGGTCATCTTAGACCAGCCTACAGCCAGCCAATACTTGCACATAGGGGGAACTTGGCCATGATGTTCAGAGAGGCAACCCAACCCAAAGTCCAACACAGTTGCATGACTGAGTCCAGCTGAGACCAGACCTGCCAAGTTGACTCCTAGGCTCATGAGAAATGGTAAATGGTTGTTGTTTTAATTTTTTGTTTTTTGGTTTTTTAATGAGACACTGAAGTTTTAAATAGTGGCTTCTCTCCAATGATAGCAAACCGACACACCTCACTAAACACTCCTTTTATGTCCTTTACACTGACCTTGTCTTTAAGTGTTTGTGATCTATTTTAGCTTCTAATTCTTTAATACAAAAGAAAACACAAAAAAGAATCCCTATCACTCATTCAATAATAACATGTCTAAATGTCCTCTCTCTTTCCCCTCTACTTGTCAATACCTTTTTGAAGTCCCCATTTATGTCTCCATTTTTCTATTAAAATCAATCTCTAGCTGGTCCCCAGGCCTCCATCCTTGTTCTAAATCCACCTGCAAAACATGGAAGCCTTATCACCAGAGAACCTCTGTGTGATCATGTCACTCCCCTCGTCAAAAGTTTAAATCTTTCACATCCTGCACAGAAGAAAGTGTCATCTACACACAAGGCCAATCACAGCTCCCACATCTTCGCCCCAGCATCCCTTCCCAGTCTGGCCTCACACCACAACCCCCACACACCTCATGTCCCAGCCACACCAGGCTGCCTCCACCACTCTCATCTTTTCCTTCCCCACCTTCATATTTCTGTCCAAATTGTTTGTATGCTTGCCATTTCCCACCAGTCAAAATCCCACTAAAGCCACCCACTCCAAGAAGCTAACCTAATCTTCCACTCTATCTTTATGTAATAAAAATGATAGAATGATGACAGCGCCAATAATAACATTTAGTAAGCATGAACTGTGAGCTGACACTGTGTTGAGCCCTCCAAATGCATTCTCTTTTAATCGTCGCATCAGTCCTAAGGGCACCGCTATTCGTACTGCCCTCTGCATGCTGTAGATGAGCAAACTGAGACTCAAAGGTGCATCAGTCCAATGTCAAAGATCTACAAAGCGGCAGAGCTAAAATATGAAGCGAGGACTCCAGAAGTAAATACACTGAACTACATCATGTTTGTTTGCATGGGAATTCCCCATATTTATTGCAATAAATTAAACTAAAGCGCAAAGGAGTTAAATGACTTGCCCAAGGCCACAGAGCCATCAGGAGAACTAGATGATGAATCAAATACTCTGCATCCTCCAAGCATATGCTAATTTTGTGCCACCCAGGAAAATATAACTGCTAACTGGTCTCCCCAAACAGAATAGGAGAGTTTTTGCCTTTACTCTTTTTTTGTTTTTTTCCCAGTTAGAATGTCTAAATGAAACTAAGTAGGTAAATTTCATTTTTCTCCTGCTGTTGTAATCATCTGCAGTTCTTCAGCCAAGATTTCAAGGCTAGGGGAAGACGGTGAGTCAAAAACCAAATTAATTTTTGGCTTCATCTAAGTCATGTGTCAAGAATAGCCCACCCAGTTACCCTGTTAATTTACAAATGAACTAAATTTCCCATATTCCCAATTGAGTTTAATTTTTTTTTTTTTTTTTGTCTTTTGGCCTTTGCTAGGGCCTCTCTTGCAGCATATGGAGATTCCAAGGCTAGGGGTCCAATCGGAGCTGTAGCCACTGGCCTACAGCAACAAGGCATCCGAGCCGCATCTGCAACCTACACCACAACTCACGGCAACGCTGGATCCTTAACCCACTGAGCAAGGCCAGGGATCGAACCCACAACCTTGTGGTTCCTAGTCGGATTCGTTAACCACTGCACCACAATGGGCACTCCTAATTGAGTTTAATTCTGTAGGGACCACAAAGGTGGCACTGGTGCCTTAAACTAATCTCATCCTGTCCCATTTTAGGTACCAGTCTCTCAAAGAGCAGCCCATAGCTGACCATACTTGTTTTTCAAGAATGGTGCTCCCTTGGAATTCTTGTCATGGCTCAGCAGAAACGAATCTGACTAGCATCCATGAGGACTCAAGTTCAATCCATGACCTTGCTCCGTAGGTTAAGGATCAGGCGTTGCCATGAGGTGTGGTGTAGGCCACAGACTTGGCTCAGGGCTCAGATCTGGCATTGCTGTGGCTGTGGTGTAGGCCAGAAGCTACAGCTCCGATTCAACCCCTAGCCTGGGAACTTCCACATGCCATGGGTGTGGCCCTAAAAAGACAAAAAAAAAGGTGCTCCCTTTTAACTACAGAAAGTGTCCATCAGGGCAGTCCATAGTCCTGGCAGATACACTTACACACCAAAGAAAGCAAGTGTGCAACTGGCCTGTGGTTATGGATCTTCAGAGGCTAGGGGCCAAGAACGGAATAGAAGCAGGATATACCAGATTTTGCCCACAAGTATCAAGTTTGAAAAAAAAAAAAAAAAAAAGCCAGGTTGAATACAAACCCAGGTGAACCATGTAAGTTTAGAAATAGCTCTTTTTCTAACTCAAAGGGGAAAGAAGGGAAACTGACACAGCTTGTTTGGCCGCTGTGCCTGTTGTCCATTCCCTTTCTTTGTCCAGGCGGCTGCGCAGCCAGGTGCAGGCAGCCACTGAGAGCAGCAGGGGCTGCAGAGGGAGCAGAGAAAGGGGCTATTCAAGAGCGACTGGTCCTCCCAGTTTGAGACTCGCCACAAAAGACAGGCAACAAATACAGGCTTCAAAGGAGAACAGGAAATGTTACAGTGATCCGCCTCCTCCAAGGAGCCTGTGATGGACAGCGCTTCCCTGCTGCTGTATGCCCATCCTCCACCTCCCCAGATTCCCACTCATCTAAGAGGCTTTTTTTTTTTTTTTTCCCTTAAGGCCTATAAAATAGGTATAACGTATAACAAGTGACTGGATGAAACACAGAGAGGATCAGGCCTAATCTAGGCTTGGAAAAGTCCGCTCATTATTATTTGGAAAACGTTCTTAACATTATGAGAAGCTGGAGTTCTGGAGGTGGCTCAAAGGGATAGGAGGCGTCTCTGCAGCCCCAGGACACAAGTTCCATCCCCAGACCAGCACAGTGAGTTAAAGGATCTGGAGTTGCCGCAGCTGCAACATAGGTTGCGACTGTGGTCTGGATCTGATCCCTGGCCTGGGAACTCCATATGCCATAGCGCAGCCAAAAATATAAAAATAAAAAAAAATAAATAAAAGTTTACAAGAAGCCCCTGTATTAAAAAGGAACTTTAGCTGAATTCTGGATCTCTTGGATTATTCCTCACTTCTCTCACATAGATCATAAGAAGAGGCAAAGATTCTATTCTATACGGTCCAGGAGAGAAGGAGGGAATAGCAGGTGAGATGAGTCTTTGCTGCTGGGGATGCTCTTAGAAAAGAAGTCTTCAGATTCTGGGGCTGTGCATCCACCTGCCAGAGACATGTGCATTATTTCAGGTGTTCTCAAAGTTTGACTTAATAGAACCACTGATTCGCTCCCGGCCCCACCCACTCGGCAGGTTTATGGCACCTCTGCCAAAGGGTGGGCAGGACCAGTGAAATGAAATACAAATCATAGCCACCTCAGCTAGAAAAAGATCTCACAGGGGACAAGAGTGAGAAATAGGGGCTTTCATAACGTTAGCCAACTATCTAAGGATTTCATTATTCTCCCAAGGCCCATAACTAAGACTAACTCCAACACATGTAACAGACTCATCAACACATTTGAAGACACAGTTTAGTATAGTGGGAGCGATCTTTTTTAAATAAAGTGCCAAAGGTTCATTTATTCACTCTGGATATGAATGAGAAAAGGGAAAGTGAACAGTTAGCATAAAGATGTAACCTGCATTTCTAAGAATAAAGATCTCACCTTTTTTATTGAAATATAGATTATGCACAGTGTTGTGTTTCAGGTTACAGTGAAGTGATTCAGATATAGATAGGCAGATAGATAGATAGATATTATGTTTCAGATTCTTTTCCTTTATTGGTTATTACAAGATATTGATTCAGTTTCTGTGCTATACAGTAGATCCTTGTTTATCTATTTTATATATAGCAGAGTTTATCTATTAGTCCCCAGCTCCTCATTTATCCCTCCCCTGCCTTTCCCCTTTGGTAACCATAAATTTATTTTCTATGTCGGTAAGTCTGCTTTTGCTTTGTAAATAAGTTCATTTGTCTCACTTTTTTGAGATTCCACATATAAATGATCTCATATGATATTTCTCTTTCTCTGCCTGACTTGCTTCACTCAGTATGATAATCTCCTTGTCAGACCTCACATTCTTTACCTGACTAACCAGACCAGTCCCTGATATACACATGCACCACACTCCAAAAATTAATTCCAAGAAGTTATTGCTTAGAAACCCAAAAGCATTCTTCCATTGATCCAATGGACCAGGTGGTGACTGCAATCTCAGGCTGCCTGCAAACACTAACCTATCTCAAATATACTAGGAAGGATCTTCCTACGAGCCCCAGGCCTCTCTGAGCCTAAGTCCATGGAGTCTTCTTGAATCTTAAGTCCCTTTGGCACCAATACCCTGACATCTCAGAGCCAAGGGTGGTTGGAGAGAAGGAAAAATATATCAGGTTCCATCACTGTGGCAGCTGGAGAAAGTTTCAGGTGGGAGAGGAGGAAAGAGAGAATACTCCTTCTAAAGCCAGGGAACATCAGAGGAAGGGAGATGGTATATGATAAAGTTTTCCACTTTGATCCTAAGAAAAGACCCTGAGTTTAGGGGATAGAAGTAGGCTCTCAGAACATCAGAGAAGCCACTATAGCTTTCAGCAGAATATTAACTGCACATGCAACTTTTTCAGCAAATATAACTAATAAAGACACCACATTTCTTTCATTTCTACAGATTATAACCATTACATACTCATTTTAGAAAGACACAGTTTAAAAATCTAGATATATCAACCTTATCAGTATACTCAACTCTTACCAAGAATTTGCCAGAACCAGAGAGTTTTTGCACGTAAGGGAGCCTTGGGGGTTATCTACCCCAATGCCTTCATTTTTAAAATGAGGTCACCTCGAGATAGAAAACTTGAGTGATTTCCAGAAGGTACTCCAGTTACCTAGACACAGAAATCACCTGGTGTCCAACGGGGACACTCTGCCTCTTATATAAACTTTGCATTTCCTTGTTTGAGGAGCCTTTAATTTCTCTGCACTGATGCTCCCCTGGGAGGTAAACTCTGCTCCCAGCCAGAGAGGCTGTTTATCTAAAGGAAGGTATTAATAATTTCATCCCAGGCATCTCCCTTTGAACTCTGAGGACTCTGTTGGACCCCTCTTTGCAGAAAGGAGAGACTATTTCTCCAAGGAAGGCCATCCTTGGCCCCGACCACTAGGCCTTCTGCCTTCGCTACCTCCAAGCCAGTGGAAGGCGCTCTGATGACAGAGCAATAAAACTCCTACAAATGTCAAACTCACTTAATTTCCTGACCAACTGATTTATGGCTCATCTCCACATTTCAAGTCGGCCCCAGCTAAACCTCTGGAGCTTCTTGCCAAAGGCTTCTTCAAGAGTCTTAATTTTTTTCTTCCTATGTACACTTAAAAACCTCATTAAGCAAGAGAGAATGTTTTTAAAACAGTCAAATAGTGCTTTATCCATAGCCTTGCATGCCGGAGGTTATAAACTCTTACATTCAACAACCTGCCTCTGTAGGATGAGTGCCAGGGCAGCACAATGATAAACCACTGACAAGGATGCAAGAACGGTTTCCTGTCACCGCTCGAGCTCTTAAGTGGCAATAACTGCAAAAGGATGTTACTATTAAACTAAGTGTGTGTGCCTTCATATTCCAGCGAAAGGTTTTAGAAGCTGGTTGAGGTCTAAAGTAGCTGGATGAGGATAAAGGATGCTACAGCTGAGGGGGTCCTGCTTCCTTGAGTCCCCGGGCCAGTCCTTCTGGAACCTCAAGCACACCCTAAAAGGAAGAATATTTTGGTGGTAAACACTTTGCCGTTAGACCCGAGGGCCAGTCCAAGGTCTGCTGCTTACTGGCTCTGAATATGGGAAGAAATTGCCTGAAAACGATTAGCTTGTCTTTCCTCAATGGCAAAATGGTGATAACAATGGTTCCCCTGTATGAGGACAGCTGGAAAGATGAAATGATTCAGGCCACACATTCGAATTTGGCAAACCAATGAGTACAAGAAGTAAGAGCTCAATAAATGATAGCTGCCATTATCATTATTTTTTTTCTTGGTCTTTGGTCTTTTTAGGGCTAGGAGTTGAATCAGAGCTGTAGCTGCCAGCCTTCACCACAGCCACAGCAACATGGGATTCGAGCTGTGCCTGCGACCTACACCACAGCTCACGGCAACGCTGCATCCTTAACCCACTGAGCAGGGCCAGGCATCGAACCTGTGTCCTCATGGATTCTAGTTGGGTTCGCTAACCACTGAGTCACAACAGGAACTCTACCTGACATTATTTAAAAAAAAAAAAAAAAAAGTTGAAATAGGATGTCTTTCAGCATTCCTCGCCACCACTGGTATCAAACATAACTTGCTTACTATCACCCAGAAGTAAAATCAGGGCAGGGTGGAAATGGGATCACGGTGGAAAGTGGCAGCCTGGTGGTGAGAGGAGCAATTTTTTTTTTTTTTTGGTCTTTTTGGTCTTTTTGTCTTTTTAGGGCAGCACCCGCGGCACATGGAGGTTCCCAGGCTAGTGGTCTAGTCGGAGCTATAGCCGCCGACCTACATCAGAGCCACAGCAACGCAGGATCAGAGCCGAGTCTGCGACCTACACCACAGCTCACATCTCTGAGCAAGGCCAGGGATCGAACCCACAACCTCATGGTTCCTAGTCGGATTTGTTTCCGCTGCACCAAGATGGGAATTCCAAGAGGAGCAATTTTTTGCCTGTCCTGAGGATCTGCTTCCCTCCGCAGGCCATAGGGCTTCCGAGCCCATGTGTCTGTTTTGCCCAACTAGCTTTTACTAAAATGCGGAGGGGCCCCATGGCCACAGAGGCGAGGCAAATCAGAAGCAGAGTTTCACGTTGGCCAGCTTGGCCTGAGTGTAAAGCAGAAACGCACCATCAACGCTCTCCCTTTCCTAGCCCGACAGCACACCGACTTGATTCCACACCTATCAGCTGGAGACAGCTCCTTCGAGATGTCTGCCTAGCTTTCAAACTCCTCGACTCCTGTGGAGCTAGGGGTGCAAAGCACTCTCTAGGGCAGGAGTGAATCTGTCCTCAGCTTTGCTGGCCTCCACCCGCCTGTCCTTTCCAGACATGGCCCCTCCGCAGTAAATCTTTAAGCTTCAGCCTACAGGGCCTTCAGTCCCTCGTGCAGTATCTCTGCTTCCTCTCATCTGAGATCCTCAGGCCTCCACGTCCCACTCACCCCCAAGCCTTTCTGACCGGAATCATCTCTTTCCGAGCTCGTTATCTCTGCTTTCCTTAAAAACACAGATTTCATTTTTTGGGGGGAAAAAAAAAAAAAAAAGACCTTATTTTTTATGCTGTTCCCTAACCATATGTCTAACTGACCCAGGTGAAAATGTTTTTATGTCCCCTTCACGAGATGCACATAGAGACAGAGCGGTAAAGACAGCATCGGCAGGCCCACAGAGGTCTCCCATTCCTGTTTTCCATAACATTAGGGGTAACCGCATTTGATAATTGTCATCTCTCATCAATGCTCTGCAGGGAAGCATTTCTATTCTGGTTTTGGTGGGCGACAGAGTAGTGGGGCAGTGGACAGTGGGCAGTGATCTTATAAAATACTTAGTAGGAATCTTGGGTTCTGGGAAGATGTTAAAGTCAAATGAGCACCCTTATTAGGACCCATCCTTACAGTTGGGCCTAAGCTGGGTAGTTTGGTTTGGGCAAGACTGGGGTGGCAATAAGGACCCAGAAGGGGTACCAGGGACCAATGACAGAGCAAGGCCACAGCTGCTACTGGAGCAGGAGTGAGGAGGCTGGAGCACTGCCCCAGACACAGACCATGAGGCCTGAGGGACGAGGGGCAGAGAGGGAGGCACAGCCTGGGCCCCACATCAGGGGAGCCCTCCGAGTGGGCCTTAGTAATTTCAGCACAGGTTGCCATGTAATAGCCACAGGAAAGACTGACAGTGCAGAAGGCGTGAAGGGCCTTAAGTAGAATCTGTTCACAATAACAGGGTCAACATTCCACCTCTTGCAAAAGATACACAGAATTTCAGTGGCAAAAAGACCCACAGGAGTGTACCACAGATAGGACACTGCTCCATTTCTTACAAGTGTGCTCATCGTTCTCTCATAGTTCTCTGACCTCACCATAAGAACACTACTCTGTGAACTGTTTCGTCTTCTCGACAGCATCTGAGGTAGGAATTTTTAACACAAATGTGATGAGGAGGCAACTGAAGCTTGGGGACACAAAGGGGCTTGCCCCCAAGGCCATGCGGTGGGACTGGATGTCAGCGGTGGGACTGGAACATGCATTCTGATGCTATGTCTCATGCTCTCTTCAATAAGCCTCAGCTAGAGTTCCTGCCATGGCACAGTGAGTTGAAGAATCCAACTTCAGTGGCTCAGGTCACTGTGGAGGTGTGGGTTCAATCCCTAGCCCAGGGTAGTGGGTTAAAGGATCTGGCATAGGGCATAGCTGTGTCTTAGATTTCAATCCCTGGCCTGGGAACTTCCATATGCTGTGGATATGGCCATAAAATTTAAAAATAATAATAATAATGAGTCTCAGCTCCTGACCACAACCGAAGGCAGAATCTCTCACTTCCTGAAGGTCAGTCACCGGCCTAGGACCCATGAAGGTCCTGTCCCCAGGTGTGCCAGCACTGGCGTTCTCAATGTTTGGGCCTGCCCTGGAAACTAGAGGGGTGGGCTCTGCAGATGTCTGTTTCATGCGACTTCTGCAGAAGTCTTTCTTCCTGAGAAGGGAAGGAGCAGCATGGGGGAGAACTTATCTTAAGAAGGAATCAAATGAATTCTACCCATTCACAAGTGTAGAGTCATAGGATGGGAAGAGCAGTATGGAAGCCACGCTGCTGGCTATCACTTGACCTCCTCGGCCCAGCCTGATCTGTGGGTCCTCAGGGAATGAGGGAGGGAATGGTGTGTGACTTAACAGCGGATAAGAACTTTCACAGACACCTTACTGCAGACCCTGTTGAAGCTTTGGCATCTGGAAGGCTCCAGGGCACTTGAGACAGGTGCTTAGTGAGCAACTGGACCATCCAAAGGGAGACTGTGGTCCCCATGGAAGAAGACATAGGAGTTGGAAAGAGGCCGTGGTGCAAGGCAGATGCCATGAAACTCAATGGAAGCAGCAGCCGCACAAAAAAAACAAAAAAAACAGAGGAAACAGCAGCAGTACCAATGGAGAAACCCACAGAAAATGACAGCCATTCCCAGCAAATTGGTACCAGGACCATTTGTGAGCCTGTGACATTCCCTCCTGAGGACTGCCCAAGCCACACCAGCAGATAATGGCTTTGTGCGGGGGACTGTGGTCTTAAATGAGGAGGAGGCAAGCAAGGGTGTGATTTGAACTGTACTGACGTTATACACGCACAAAGTGGGGAGCCCTGGGGAAATCAGGGCTACGTGTAGTCTTCCTAACTGCATTTGTGATATCTGTCATTCAAACTCATCCCAAAGTGGACCTGAACCATCTGGATAAAGTGATGGGACTCACAAATCTTTAGTCCTTAAGAAAGTTTCAGGACACACGTGTCCTCCAACCAATATTATGTTCAGCACCCTCCCCCCTTTTGGAGCAGAATGAACTGAGCATGAAGGCCCTTACCAAACGTAGTTCTGTGTCTCTCCTGCTCCTCTTGGGCCTATGCTTCCTTTTTTTGGATCCATTCCTCATCAGTTCTTCAAAGAGCTCCAGTAATCTAGCCCCAGCTCCTCTCCTTATTGACAACCAGAGGGTGGAAAAGCCCTTTCTGGCCTTGGGTTTCTCCATGGTTTGTCCCCTTATTTGAATGGTATGTTCCAGTGGGGGGTCTTCAAACTCCATCTTAGCATCTGAACACAACAAGTAAGTTCCTCCTCCTTATTAGACATTTTGAGGGCATAGCAGTGGAGGGGGCAAGTTTCTATGTCTTTCGTTTTAATGAAAGTAGAAACAAGTTGAAGCAAAGGAAGAGTGAGTAGTTTACCTATTTATATGTTCCCATGTAAGGACCACCTCTGTTTCCATAGCAACAAGCCAGCAGATGCTTCTATAGCATAGGTCCACTTCGGTGTATCTGCAAAAGTCCCTCTCTACCAAATTAAACACTAAATGAGGATGAGCTATCACAGCCCAAACTGTCATCCCTCAGTCAATTCCATTACCGTGACACCTCCCCCTCCCAAACCCAAGAGGTCACAAGGATTCAGTGACAACAGGAACATAAAATATTTTTATATGAGCAAAGCTCCCGCAAGAAATTCCTCTATGATTGCCTGACAGAGATATCATTTTTCTCACAAAGTTGTTCAAGACAATTGAGTAATCAGAAGAAATGAGGCTAAAAATAATGTTAGCCATGGAGTGGGAAGATGTAACTCAGCAAAATGCTGGCAAGCACTTCCCCACTCGCCAAGCCTCAGCATACACAAATGCCCTTTGCTGTTCAGCCATAACAATCTAATTCAGGTTTTGTCCTCCCAGGAGGTGATCAGTGAGGCCAGATGGACACCGAGCCATCTCGTCTTCCTGGGCACAGAAGCCAGACTGCACTGCAGGTATGCGTTCCATCTCTCCACCGCCAGCTAGCCTGGCCCAGAGAGTAGCTGCCTGCCCAGAGCCAGCTCCTGGGAAGGCGGGGTGAGGCCATGGAGCCCAAAGATTCCTTAGGCCACTCTGATGCTTCTGGACCTAAAGAAGCAATCAGAACTCAGCTCTGCTCACCCACCAGAACTGGAGGACAGAATCATGACATGACTAGAACCAAGGGAGTAAAGTAACAGGAAACAAAGGCTGCTCAGTACAAAGAGGCTGAGTCAGTCAGTCCTCAACCGAGGAAAAATACATCCAGGAACACTTAGTGGATAATAAGCCAAATGAGTTAGTGATGTAACCAGGTAAGAACAAGTTATATCAGGATAGCTAAATTCCACAGTGTAAGGCAGACATAAGAAGGTGGTTATCATTCTTAAAATACGGGCTAGATCTGTCAAGGAGGAAGAGATTTCCCTCTTCCCTTCTAGGTTCTTCCAGCTGGTCTAAGAATTAAAATGCCATGAGACAGATAACAGGAGAAAAATCACACAAAAGTTTAACAACATGTATACAAGGGAGAGACCTAGGAAACTTGAGTAACTCCCCCAAAAGGCTAAAACCCTCTGCTGAAATACTATCTTCAGCTGAAAGCAAAAGAGGATGTTGGGGGTAATGGTTTGGAGCTTGAAAGGGGAAGAAGGCAATTGACATGGAGGTGGAAAAGCAAATGTTTTGTAAACAAGTGTTCACTGGGCCTTGCAGACACTGGGAGGGGGCGGGAGGACCTGGGAGGGATCTTAACAGACTTTGCAAGGTTCCTCCCTATCTCCACCCTAGTTCATCTTGGAGTTACCTATGGTGACAACTCCTTTCTGGAACAGATCCTCTGTCTACATTCTTTCTTTTGGCAGTCAGGGGCAAGGTCAATGGTTCTTCCTCGGTTTTTTCAGTTCAACATAACCCACCTGCCAAACAGACATTTTGCTCCCCTACGGATCTTTTCTAGAGAAAGAAGTGAGGATGGGGCTGTGGCAAAAACAAAATAAAACAAAATATAACATAAAAAATAGGTTTACACTTAGAAGTACTGGATTTGGCCTTGCTATGCCCTTCTAACTATGCCACCTGGCATAAATTCTTTGAACCTCAGTGTTCTCATCTGTAAAATGGACATAATAGCAAAACATGACTCATTGGACTGTGGTAAGAATTCAGTAAAGTTATGCAGTATGGGGCAAGAAGTCAGAGTTCAAGAAATGCTAGCCATTAATGGAACGTCTATTTCTGACGTTGCAAAGAAAGATGAGCAGAAATGTACTGTAGAAGGGTCTTGGGGAACGTTGTTATGCTTTAAATATTGTGAAATATGTTGTCTCCTGAAAACTTGACCAACCCACAGGCTCACAAAGCAAAGGACCAGGCAGGCCCTCAGACTTTGCGCCCCACCTCCTATCTGCGAGGTTCAGCCTAGATAATCAGCCAGACTCCTTGGCTATCTTTCTCTTCAACTTCATTTTGTGAATAGAGAAAAAAGGGGCCAAAGGGGAGCATAATTTTGACTACAGGGCACAGGTCTGGATCAGCTGCTGCTGGGCTTACAAATGACCAGCCAAGCCCTTCCCCAATTCCAAAATGCTTTTAGGACCATTTTCAATAGAAATGTCCATTAACCTTAAAAGCAGGCAATTAGTAATGCAAATATTAAGTCACCTTATAAAGAGAGAGGGAAAAGATCAACTTATTTTAAAAACCTTTGTGAGAGAAACAGGCTTCATGCCGCAGTTCAGCCTCTTCCATCTGGTCAGCCAAACCTTCCCATCCATCACTCCACCACTTGACTGGCCATTTCTCCGCAGGCTTGGGAGCAAGAACAGGAAAGACCTTAAAGTCCACCCAGTCCAAACTTCTTAGTTGCACAGATGAGGAATGGAGAGCTGGGACAATTAAGGTGTCAGCCAGGAATTCCTATTTAGTAGCAAAAGTGAGACGAGACCCTGGTTTTCCTGATTACCTGTCATACCTGTCATGTTCCTTCTCACCTCAAAGATTTTATGATGACAAGGAATATGATGCCTTTACTTCTATTTGGACAGCAAGCTCCTTCTAGGAGGATAAAGCATCCAGCTTTTGTATTTCTCACTCTCAAGCATAAATTGATGATTATAAATACACATCAACTGCACCTTTGCTGAAATGACAGTGGAATATAGAGGAACCAGCACCCATTTGGCAAGAATTGGTTTATTCTGCTTCACCCACATCAGATATAACTGTGCTAATAATTTTGAAAAATCCCTAATGGTTACCAGAATATGGACAGGACCTGCCTAGCCATTTTCAAATAAGCCCAGCGTTGTGCAAGTGGGCAGAAAGGTATGTATTTTGAGTAGAGTGATCGTTCTCCATTTCCAGAAAGGATTAAAAGCTATCAAATAAACTCCAACCAGAGTTTCATGATACATGAAACAGAGATAATGTCCTTATTTAGTGGGCATAAACCTCTAAAATAAAGACGTGGTGTGATCTTTATTCCTACAAATCTTATGAAATAACACTGTCCAACTTGAACAGTTCAGCCATTCTCCCATGTGAAGACGGAAGCTGATATCTTCCCTCCTGTGAGCCTTTCCATCCTTTTACTTTCTGCTACTTTAGGACAGTGATATTCTAGCCATGCTTCCTTCCTTACCACCATTATTATCTCCTCCCTCCAATAACGTTAATATTCTAGTTTGTGAAGAGCCTCTTTACCTATTCAATCACATCCAATCCATCATTTAAGTCACGGCTGTGATTCTGAAGGTCTGGGGTGGAGCCCACAGGACTGCATTTCTAAGAAGGTCCCCCAAAATACTGATGCTGTGATCAACTACCCCACCTTGACCTGGATGTCTCCCTAAAACTCAAAGGGTCTACGCTGACCAGGGATGTTTCCCTCATTTCCCAGATGTGACTGCTATGACCTCAGATGTCTAATTATCCAGGCGTGTCTACCGTGACCTGGGATTTTCCTTAACAGCATACAGCTATCAACTGTAACTTGCTAGGTCTGCCTAATAACCCACGTTATTCTTGACTCATCCCCCTTCCTCAGTAACCTCTTTACTAAAATGTTTAAGATGCTTTGCATGTGTTTACTGTAAGATGATTATATGATTGCAGTATTATTATGAATAAGAACCCATAGTGTTACTCATTCTTTCAGTTAAAAAAAAAAATCAATGTGCAGCATGGTATGCATCATACCAGCCCCTAGGGAGACAAAGATGAAGCACACACAACCTGATTTGGAGATAGATGTCTTGGTCGCACAGCTTAGTGGCCAACTGACCTTGGGAAAATGACCTAATCTCTTTGTGTGAGTCTTTTCTTCTATAAGGTGAGGGTACCAATGACTACCTCACAAGGTGGTTTAAGTATAAAAGAGAACTATGTATGTAAACCCACAGCACATTCCAAAATGTACTATAAAAATGTGGGATGTGCTTATTATTATCTGTTCACGCTCCCCTCTTACACTATAAACTGCCTCTAGAAAAGAAATACCACTTTTTCCCTTCTTCCAAAACTAAGAGTTTAGCATAGATCTTTACACTTTATGGTGTTTAAATTCTTTCATTGAATGTCTTATCTCTCTTTTTCCCATCGTTGGATAAGCAGCACATCCCAGAACACTTCCACAAGAAAAAAAAACAAAAAAAAACAAAAAACCCGAGCCAGATGGACATTAGGACATAACCTCCAGAAAATCTGTTCTGAATTATTTCTCATTCCAATGCTAAGGTCTTAAGGTACTACTTCATTTCCCTGTGGTCCCTTTCTTCCATTGATCTCAGAACACTTCCCATAATCGCTGGCACTCAATCTGTTCACTGAATGAGTGAATTAATATTAGGGTTTGGCATTTGTTAAATCCAAGAAAATATTGACAGGTTTGAGAACTGGGGCCAGAACCTGAAGCCCTTCTCCCCTTCATGGACAATTTCATGGCCCTGGGTCGGAGCAGCTACCCATCACATCCCCTGGAAGCTGTATGAGACCTTGACATTGTGCCTTGGAAGCACTTATGATTTATACACCTGTTCCTTAAGAATCACGGCCACTCAGACAATCGACACCAATTAGCCCTTCCCACTCCAGGCCCCCACACAGGGCCAAAGGCTAAATAAGACACAAACACAGGCCACCTCTGAGGGTGGTGGAAGATGAGTGACACACTGGCAGAGGATGGAGAAGAATTTCGGGCTTTCACCGCTATTTGTCCTGTCTCTTTCGCTCCAGTATTACACTGTGCTTCCATTTCTAGGGACTGTCAATCCAGCACCAAATCCACTTAAGCTGAGGCACAGCCACTGTAAGGCTGAGTCCAAAGGCTCTCAGATCACAGGACACCTGAGAGATTGCTAAACCGCGATCTCAGGGTAGAACCCCAGGGCATCTCTTGCCCATTGCCTTCTTCTCCAGGTGCTGTTCCTGTGGCCGCCACAGACAAGATTAACAAGAAGGTTATATTTAAACTTCCAAGAGGCGCTGCTGTGCCATTATGGGTCTATTTAAAATCCTCCGGGCAGCTGCAGTACATAATAACAAATCAGCGGGAGGGAGGGAGGAGAGAGAGGAGGGAAGAAGGAGGGGAGGTGGTCAGGAGCATCTTGGATTGTCTCTGTGAAAAACTGACTGCCCAAAGATGGCAGGGGGTGCAGGCAAGTAAAAGATGCCCCCCATGGGGAGAGCCAGGGAGAGAGAAAGCAGTAGCAGAATGTGCTAACCAGGGAGCCTAGGGTCCTAATATGAAAACTTGCTGCCTGCCTGGGATAAGTCACAGCTCCAGAGTACTCTACTTCTCCCAGGGGACCCCACTGAACAATACCAGCCATGCATCAGCTCAAGGCTGACGGAAGATCAGCACCAGAATATCAAGAGCTCTGTAGAGGGAGTACAAAGTGGCTCCTTCGAACCCAACTGAGGTGTGCCATCTTGATTCAGCATCTGTACTTGACCAAGGGGGAGGTTTAAGTCAAGGTCCCTTACAGAATGTTCCCTATTGCAACAGCTGTAGGACCCAGGGGCTTACCTGCAGCTGGGTTCAAGTTTGACCTTAAAGACCCACCACTTTCTGCTGCCTTTGCCAGGTTTGGGTGGAGGTCTTTTTCAGCCTCTCCCTGCCCTCTCCCATCAAAGCCCTCTGCGTACAGTGAGATAGATACAGTGTTCAATGAGCTGTGGGGCACAGTCATGTTAATTTTCCTTTCCCAGCACCACCTTCGTCGATGGCATTTGTTAACCTTGATTTGACTCACACGATTCTAACTCTTGACCATTTGCATCACTCTTTGCTAAAGTTGCTTCAAAGTCACTAATGGCTCTCATGCATTTTCTTCATGGGCAAGTTTACTTAAATCTCCACTAATCATCCAACTGATCACTCTCTGCCTTCCCCAGGGCCTCCATATGATATAAACATCTCTGATCTCACAAGCACAGACATTACAAGATGAAACCAACGCGGCCCTCCTGGGCAGCATAAACTTAAAACGAGAGAGAAAATAGTTATCACCTGACTGGACTTGCTTCTATGGATGACCAAACCGGATGTCACAGCCTCAAAAAAAATCATTTATCAGGGACATAAAACATAAGACTTGGAAGTCCACAGTGATCCAGTAAACCAAGTAAATCTCAGAAATTCACTTTCTATACAAGGAGATTTTAAATGCCATGCTACATTCTGACGGAAGTATGTAAGTAAATGAAGTAAGATAAAGCTCCTATATAATTTATCTCCAATAGAATATTCCAGTAGATCAGCAAATGTTAACAGTTTATACAAATTAAGAGTGCATTCCTCAAGGAGTTGTATTTTCTTTTTCTTTTGTTTCTGGGTGAATGCCTCATAAGCAGGAGATTTATAAAACTATCTGGCCCTGCTAAAGCAACAATCAGCAAACAATATGTAAAATTTGTAATAAGCCTAAATCTGCCATATCAACATATATTTATTGATAGTAACTACAGATTTAGAATTAAGTGCTATGTAAGTATAGTAACTGCTTATTAAGCACATTATGTGGAATATATTGCACAAATATTACCAACATAGAGAGACTGTATAAAACACTCTGCCACTGGAGTTCCCATCATGGCTCAGCAGTTAGAGAACCTGACTAGCATCCGTGAGGACTCGGGTTCAATCCCTGGCCTTGCTCAGTGGGTTAAGGATCTGGCATTGCCATGAGCTCTGGTGTAAGTTGCAGATGTGGCTCGGATCCCTCGTTGGCTGTGACTCTGCTGTAGGCCGGCTGCTACCGTTCCAATTGGACCCCTAGCCTGGGAACCTTCATATGCTGCAGGTGTGACCCTAAAAGACAAAAAGAACAGCAACAAAAATAAAACCCTACTCTGACACAATATGTTCAAATCACAATCTGTAACCCAGATATCAAGATAAGAATCTATAAATGATTTATTATCTAGTGTCATGGTCCTTCCTTCTTTTCATTCCCGTATCTTTTCCTATATATACAGGGAGCTCAAAAGAGATAAGACTTCCAGAAGGAGAAAGCTAGAGGGATGTGCCACTCTACCAGGTCCAACTTCTCCAATGACTACGGGGACAGAAACCTTGTGACCACATCCCAGTCAGGCTCCACCATCCACTATGAAAGCACAAGGGGTTGGCCAGAAAAATGACCTCCTCAATAAGAAATATAGCAAAGACCCTTGTCTTCTTCAAAGAGTTCCTTCTGGGTGAGATGATCAGTTGAGAAAATCAGACATAACAATTCCAAGGTGTCAGACAGGAAAACCATGGATAAAACAAAAGAAATGCAACTCTGTGGACAAACTGTCCCTCATCAGGACCCCTCGTGAACCTATATTGACCATTAGCTCATTCTCTGATTCCTGGCCACTTGACTCACCCTGTTACATGTCATCCACCTTCAGCTGGAGTAAGCCTTTGAGTGGGTCTCTGGGGGTGGCTCTGAGCTGTGCTTACCAGCAGCTTGAAGGAGACCTACCTACACTCCCCAACTGCGCTGAGTCTGGAAGAGCAGGCAGGGGCCGATCACCCCTCCCCGCTTCACATCCTGCCCCCCATCCTTCCACTTGCTTGGGACCTGTCTATTCACACACCCACTAGGACACCTGAGTCTTCCTTATGCTGGTGCTCCAGAGAGAAAAAAATAAGGTATGATGCCGCCCTGAAGGAATCTGAAGTCTCGCCAAAGTACTAAACATATAAACAAAGAATAATCATTTAATCAAGTAAAATCATGAAGGCAGACCCAGGGGACAAAAAAGCTGCCACTTGAAAGTCCCTACCAGAATGACATACAATTCATAAAAGCAAAATAAAAATCAAGTGACTAATAAGTACATTTTAAAAATTCAACCTTACTGATAAATCAATAGAAAGTTAAGCATTTTTTCCAGGTTTATGGAAAAGTCATTGACATATGTCACTGTATAAGCTTAAGACATACAGCATGATGCTTTGATTCATATATACTGTGAAATGATGACCACAATAGGTCTAGCTAATATCCATCTTCTCATCGAGAAACAATTTTTTTAAAAAAGGTAAAAGAAAAAAAATTCTCCTTGTGATGAGAACTCTTAGGCTTAACTCTCTTAACTGTATACATTTTATAGCCTAACTGTATAACTCTCTTTCCTGTCTATCATATAGCAATGTTAGCTATGCTCATCTTATGCTACATGACACCCTTAATAATTATCTTATAACTAAACGTCTGTACCTTTTGACCAACTTCTTTCAATCCCCCCCCCCCGCCCTTCACCTCTGGTAACTGCAAGTCTGATCTCATTTTCTATGAGTCTTAAACAAGACCATTTTACCTTCCTATAGAGATGAAGTTTTTTCTTCACTGCAAACATTGGAGCAATGGAAATTCTCATACATACACACAAACACAAACACACACAATAGTTTTACATTTCTGGAGACGACTTTGATACTATGTACCCAAAGCCACAAAATGTTGATAACCAGCGGACCAAGTAAATCCAGTTCTATGAACTTATACCAAAGAAATAACTCAGGAGAGATAAAAAGATTTAGCTGCAAGAATGTGCATCATTATATTATTTGTAGAAGTCCTCATTTTGAAAATAATGTAAAATACTGATCCAGAGAGAACTGGTTACATTACAGAATTCTATGCAGTCATTAAAAATGCTGTAGAAAGATGCTTTTAACAGGAAAGAATGACCATTATACTGATAAAAAGAAAAGGTTGGATACAAAACAATATGCATAGTATGACCTCATTTTCATTTTGCATAACACACACTGAGAGATGTTTATAGTGCTGCTATCTGGTGAGATGATGTCTGCTTTAATTTTTCCTTTCTCTTCCAAATTTTTTTCCGATGTGCATGTACTGCTTTTGTAATAAGAAAAATAATTAAAGTTACACTGAATTTTAGGAGAGAATAAAGTGCCGGTCCTGTGGTAGGTACTAGGCTGTGGGGGAGGGGCTCTGTGATTACTCCATCTCTAATTTTCACAGTCTTGCAGAGGATGACAGATTAAGTGACCCACCTAGTCAGACAACTGGTAAACCAGCAGTCACGATCAGAAATTATTTCCTGACCCCTGTTCCCCTTCCTTTGGCTAGTCCATAACACTTGTTTCCTAAAACGAGACTATTTCCATTGATTTTATTATGATGTTACAAAGACTTTTTCATCTAAGCCTAACCAACACATTTTTTTTTTAAACCAAGAGAATAATTAAGTAAAATCTGGGGTACTGGGAATAGGCAGAAAAGTGCCTTTGAAAGGTTTCTTTCACTTTACATTTGCGCTCACAGCAAAGCCCCCTAAAACCTGTCATGAGAGGGGAAGGGGGAGGAAGAGAAGGAAGCCAAAAAACTGAAGACCCTCAGGTGGGAACAACATTCACGCAGGACTACCCAGAGCCGCGTCTCAGCTAATGGAGAGAGTCAGCCGACAGGCATTTGCCTTACTGCCCATGAACCTGCAGCTGGGTTTGTCCTAACCGGTCATTTCATGCCCCTCTGCTTTTGTTTAAAGCACAGTCCATGGAATTACACTGTGCTCAATAGGAAGTGTCACTTCACTAAGTGCTTTATTCATTATTTACCCATTTTCATCTTTCTCTGAACCTGTCAAATTATATCTTTGTGCTGGGATACATGCTGCTGGGTGATCAAGTATGAACCTGTCAAACTTCTGCCTCTTCTTTCTGATTTCACTATGTCTTGTGGTTTCCACAGAGGCTTTTTGTTAGTGAGATATTCTACTGAGATAAGAAATCTTTGCAATGCTGCTTTAATCCCCTATTGTCAGTTTTGTCCAATCTGTGCTGTGCATTACTTAGATTTCATAAATTGATTTTCACTCTCTGCTTACTGAAGATCAGAGCTTTCTTATGTTTTAAGTTGTTATTCCTAAGGTGTTTACGTTCATATTATTCTTATACCTTTTAGTGCTCCACAGGCATTTAGGCTGTCCCACATTCTGTTCCAACCTATTATCGCCCTTTCTCTTCAATTCTTCAACATAAATCCAAAAGCAAGACATCCAGACTCCTCATTTGTGCAAATGATTCCACTGTCATTCATGTTTGGTCATGCTGCTCCCTCCACGTAGATTGCCCTTCTCTTTGTCCTTGGAAACCCATGGACTTCAAATACTACCTCCTTCTCTGATCACACTAATTAAAGCTTCCCTCTGCATTCATATACAATGCTTAGTTTTACAGCTCCTGCAGTGTATCTCATAGAGATAGGTATTAATACTCTTGGTTATATCTTATCTTCTCCAATAAATTCTAAACTCCATGAGGTCTGGAAGAGTGTCTTGAAGCAATAATGCTTTGCCCTTAATAGGCCCTCAAATATATATATATTTTTAATCAATGAACAAATAAACCTAACCATGTTTCCCTAAGGCCATGGTCATGAGGACAAAGGCCAACGTATACAGTCCACACGTACCTGGAGTTCATGGACTTACTGGCCAGAAAGTCTGCCCCCCGCCCTCCCCCCACTCCCCTTAGGCCCAATACACATACAGCCTTGATGTTTGGCTATTAATTTCAGTCTGGTCTGGCCTTGATTTAATTTTCTCTATATACCTTTTATTTTGGAGTCAATTTATTTCATCTTTCGGTATTTATTTAGTACTTCGTGTTTGGCAAGAGCCTTGCAATCATTTATTAGTTATTCTTCTGTGAGACAGATCCCTCTTTTACAATCAAGAAGCTGAAGCCTAGAAAGCTTCAGTGACTCATGGAGGATCAAAGATAATGTCAATATTAAACCCTACGGAGTTTCTTGCCCACAGATTCCCTTATCTCACCACATTTCTTACCAGAAGCCAGGGCTCACAGATTGGCACAGAAGAACCTCATAACCTAAACAAGATTGGATTGAGGAAAACCTGAAGACCAAAAATCCAAAAAGTGGAGTTCCTGTCATGGCTCAGTGGTTAACAAACCCGAATAGTATCCATGAGGACATGGGTTCAATCCCTGGCCTTGCTCAGTGGGATGGGGATCTGGCATTGCCATGAGCCATGGTGTAGGTCACAGATGGTGGCTCAGATCCCGTGTTGCTGTGGCTGTGGTGTAGGTGGGCAGCTGTAGCTCTGATTCACCCCTAGTCTGGGAACCTCCATATGCCAAGGGTGTGGCCCTAAAAATACAAAAGACAAAAAAAAAAATCCAAACAGTTATCTCAAACTGCAGCACTGGGATTTCATTTTGTTTGTTTTGTTTTCCTTGAAAGTAATACTTTTCAATGCCAGCTTCAGCACCAGAGAAAGGAAGATGCTTGCATCCTCATTGTAAGGTGATGGCTTTTCTAAAAAACAAAAAGCCTGCAGGTTATTATCATGTATGTTATTAAAGATCTAAAAATATTAGCTCGGGAGTTCCCATCATGGCTCAGTGGCTAATGAAGCCAGCTAGTATCCATAAGGATGCAGGTTTGATCCCTGGCCTTACTCAGTGGGTTAAGGATCTGGTGTTGCCATGAGCTGTGGTGTAGGTCACAGACACGGCTCAGATCTTGAGTTGCTGTGGCTGTGGCATAGGCTCCAGCAGCTGCAGCTCCTATTCAACCCCTAGGCAGGGAACTTCCATATGCTGTGGGTGCAGCCCTAAAAAAAAACCAAAAAATAAAAAATAAAATAAATAAATAAAAATATTCAGTTCAAACTCTAATTTGAGCAATAGAGCCTGCCACTGAAGTGTACTGAAAGGGCCTCATAAATTATAATACTTCATACAAATATAAGGTCTATCACTGTGTTAGGTTTATTTTCCCGCCAATCCCATGAGACTGCTGGATCTTCTTTACTTTCTGTCCAGAAATTCTGCTTGGTATTCATGCACAGGACACAAGTTCCTTAATGGCTCTGGGGCTGTTTTATGGACAGAGGCAGGTGGATTAGAATATATTTGTCCTGGAGTTCTTGTTGTGGCTCAGCAGCTTAAGGACCCGACACAGTGTCCGTAAGGATGTGGGTTTGATCCCTGGCCTCAGTGAGTTACGGATCCAGTGTTGCTGTAAGCGGCCATGCAGGTCGCAGAAGCAGCTCGGATCTGGCATTGCTATGGCTATGGTGTAGGCCGGCAGCTGCAGTTCCAATTCCACCCCTGGCTCTGGGGAACTTCCATATCCCTCAGGTGCAGTTGTAAAAATAAAATAAAATAAATAAAATAAAATAAAATAATAAAATAAAAATGTCTGTCCTCCTGCCCAAACGTGCTATGGCTGCATGTATTTATGTGGCCGCGCAGCTCTGACTGATCTGAAATGATGGAAACATCTCAGGAGGGTGGGTGGTCCTCGGGTGAACACCGCACCAACTGCTTCACACCACGTCTCATGAGAGGTCCTAGAAGAACTGCAGCTACTGCTGGGCACTGGTTCACACGGCACTTCACACGCTGCCTTCTCCTTCTCACCTTGCATCTCCTCTTGGACCACAGTCACCTCCCCTCCCCTCTTCTCGTCCCTGTAGGCGAGATTTACTAGGCCAGGAGAGAATCTCACCACAGCGAAATCTGCCTCAATTTCAATCAGCAACAGAGAGGGGGAAAGTGTCCAAATTAAGCTGCTTGATTACGGAAATTAATCTTGTCATTTAGCGGCCCTGTTCCGCAGAACAGGGCCTTTGATTAGCCTCCTTGTTTCAGAATATTACGAGCAGGCGTTTATTAAGCAGAAGGCAGTTTTTGTAGTCAGGCGGGTCGGAGGGAAAGCAAAGGGGTCAGGGGCTGCTGAAAGAAGGGCACCCAGGACCCTCGCCGGCTTCCACACCCACGCCCTGCCAGGGAAAGGCGAGCAGGGAGTCCGGGCCGCGAGCAGCCCGCCCAGCTGTGGACGGTGCCTTTGATGGCGAGTCAGAGAAGCAGCAGGATAATGCACAGTCCTTTATCCTTTAAGTAATGGAATGAGCCTCTGGCCCTGGAGAGACAAATGATGACTATGGGTGACTCAATGCACTGGACAATTAAAATACAAGGCGTGGAGAACTTGCTACTTTTACAGGGCCATCCGCTGGAGCAGCCCTGAGTTATGTTTGTGCCTAGATTGAGGAAGCCATAATGATGGCAGGCGGGCACATTTTTGGGGGGCGAGGGCACGAAGGGCATTCTGTCTCTCCCATCCGTGTGCATTGGCATTTTTAAACTTTGAAGATGTGCTATCTGATGGAAGGCAATTTGCTTACAAGACTACGTCCCCAGTCTCAGGGCTGCTGGGGTCACCTTGAATTTAGAAGGAGGAGACAGTGAGGGTTCCAATTCACCCAAGTCACCCAACTTGCTGGTAGAAGGGTTGGCAACCTGACCTGCACAACTGCAAAGGCAGCTCAGCGTAGAGAGATGGGGCAGTTCAGTGCAGGAGCCCCAGGATTTCGCTCGAATGGCTCAGGGGCTCCTGAGCTCTGGAATCCAAGCCTAGGATACCATCAACCAAGAGACAAAATGGTGCTGAGATAACCACTCATTGACCAAAAGCAAAACAAAAAACAGCCTTTTAGTTAGATCCCAATTTCGCCTTAGAACAAGAGCATAGAAATGCAATCAGGGTGGTGACTGATGCAGGAGCTATATACTGAGCAAAGTCATGGACAGGTCAGGAGTGCAGAGAAGTGACCCTGGAACAGGATTTCTGAACCTTGGCTCTACTGACATGTGAGGCGAGATCATGCTCTCACATGGGGTCTGCCCTGTGCATTGTAGGGCGCTTCAGCAGTTCCCCTGGCCTCTACTCACCAGACGGCAGCACACCCCTTCCTTGACTTGTAAAGACCAAAAATGTCACCAGATATTGTCAGGTGTCCCTGAGGGTCAAAGTTACCTTCCCTTGAGAGCCACCACTCTCAAATAATAGCAGTCTCAGAAAAACCAATTTCCTAACATTCCCCGAAAATCATGTCCCTCACCTCTAAGAGACAGCCTGGTGTGATGGCAAGACCGTGAGACCCCTGATCAAGTCCCAGCCACCAGGCATCAGTGTGTGGCCATGACTGAGGTACTTGATCTCACTGAGTTTTAGTGAAATGAGAAGAGGAATTTCATTGCAATTTTTGTGATGAAAACATATCATACCACGTGCCTGGCCTCTGGTTACACAGGAGATATTAAAAACTACTGGCAATCATTATTACTCAGAATCCTAAAACCCCAACCTGAGGCAGAGGATCACATGCCAAAGATAAAGAAGAAACTCATAAAGTGAAACACTGACCACCTTAGCTGGTCATGATGAAGGGTGGTTTTGAAAGGGTTTGAGAAGCGAAAGGAAGAGAGAAGGAAGCACGTCCCACTGAGCGGTGGGCTCCTTAAGGCTGAATCAAGAGTACATGCACCTACCCTGGCCTCCTGTCCCACTTCTGCGCCCCCACCTCCCCCAGCCACCTTCACCCAGAGCTAGGAGCACTCTTCTGTAAACTGAAGGGCCTTTTACTCCTTCTCTGTGCCCCAAGGACAGCACCCCGGCATCTCAGCCTGCCCCCTCCCCTGCTCTGCTCCAGCCAGGAGGGCTTCTAGCTCTTTCTCTAACTGCCAAACATGTTCCTGCTTCAAATCTCCGCTTGCTGTTCTCCTCACCTAGAAACTGCCTCCCTCCCTCCCACCTGTCATACCTTTGCCCACCTGTCGTCTCTTCAGGGAGAGCTCCCTAGCCCATCTTCTTGAAATGGACTCCCTTCCCATTGTCCACTATTCTTGATCCCCCTACTTTTCTTCCCAGGGCTTAATTCTGTCACAAACTAGATTTTGAGTTATCTGTTGTCTGTCTGTCTCCCTCATGAAAATGTAAGTTCAAAGCAGGGTCTCTGTCTTGTCCACTCAGTAGCCCCAAGGTCTGGACTGTCACGGCTCTCAGTAAGCAGTTGTGGAAAAAACTGTGGTTGAGTGTGTACGTGTCATTCTAGAGTGTCTTCTCACTGGGGTCCAGCAGCCCACCTCCCTGAGCACCGGCTCCTGAGAAGTGGGGTCATCTCGTCACTTCCGAATGAAGAGTCACTGCGTCCTTCTTAGTAGTGTTTGCACGTCTGTGTCTAAGGTCTGTGCCTGGCACACGGAAGACACACAGAAACACTGATTGCTCCCAACCATCAGAGAAATCAGAGGAACAGGAATAATACACCTTCTTTGTTCTGTCAGTACATCCAAATCCTGGGCCAGTTGTTCATCCTATATAAGAAGAGGGTCACAGAAAGCCTACCTCCTCTTCACCAGCACCCCGAAAACATCTCCACAAATAACAGTCTACCACTGTGTGGGGAGGTCTGACTGGATGGATTGCATTAGGAACCAGTGGGCAACAAAGCATTGGCTTCCTGTCACATTCAATAGGGTTCATTCATCAGATCCAGAAGTAAGATTCATTCGTCTGAGCATTGCTGCCTATGGTAACTAGCAGAGAACATTGGCTTTGTCTCAGTAAATGGACACTGGCCACGTATAACCGGGGAAGGAGATAATGAGGATGATGTGGAAGCAAAAGAGAGTCAGCAAGATGAAACCCACACCCTCCCTCCGGTCCCACTCCCATTCTGCAAGGGACAGGCCCTCGTTACAGATGACCCAGTTGTAAAAGGACGTTCTGGACAATATTACGGACCGAGTGCTGCGGCAGGCATTTTCCTCCATAAAACAGAATAACGTGGCTCTTCAGAGCTGCAAACTCTGGCAACTAACACACTAGGCTTATTAGAGGGCACAAAGTGGGTAATGACATTGAGACTTCTGGTTTGGAACGGGGCACAGAGGTCATCTTTTTATTTATTTATTTTTTTAGCCATACCCTCTGCAAGTAGAAGGACCAAGGCCAAGGATCAAACCCATGCCACAGCAGTGACCTGAGCCACTGCAGGAACAACGCTGGATCCTTAACCCACTGTGCCACCAGGGAACTACCCAGAGGTCATTTTTAAAGAGAGGTAAGGAATGAGGACGACATCAAGGGAAATGTATGATTCGGAGCGGCGATGCTAAACCTGGGGTTTGTGAATGAGCCTCAAGGAATCCATGAATCAATCCCCTGAAACTACGTGGAGAATTTGAGTACTTTCCTAAAAAGGGGGTCTATAGCTCTTTAGTCTTTCGAGGCTCTATGAGCCGTACATACAAGTCACTACAGATAAAAGAAGTATGTCCTGTGACTCTTAAGATACAGCAGTGTTCATACGCAAGGTTAAATTTTTCAGTTGATAGATCTATCCAACCATAAAAATCAATTCAAAAAATATTTGCTAATCCCCAGACTGAGTAAGATATTGCGTAGCACTCTTTGCAGGGGTGTGCCTAAGAGAAGAAATTTCAAGAAAAAGTTAGTATCCTTTTCTTTTATGTGGGAATACAATTCTTAGAAAACTGTTGCTGAAATAACTTCTGGGATCAGGCATTTGGACTGAATTTTATTCACCTGCTTTATTTACATTCTGCACTATTTACTCCCCCAACCTCTATTTTCATGGTACATATCATTTTTTTTTTTCATTTTTTCTTCTTCTCATCTGCTACTAAATCTCTTTCAACTTTAAACATTCTCCATGAGCAAAATTCTGCTACGGTGCTTTTGCATTCAATAAAGGAAGAATGATATAAAATCCAACAAGTTAAAAACTGCAAATGAAATCAAGAATTCTGTGTTTTACTCCGTTAAATCCGAGGCAGCTGCAGGAGACTGGATCACAATGTCTGAAAGAAACAGAAGTAAGGAAGAGAACTAAGAAAATTAATAGTAAGAGAGAGATGGTGATCAGATTGCCCATCATAAACATGTGATATTTAAAACCACGAAACCATCTGCACTGGCAGTGAAAAGGTAATGGACTCGCCCTGAAAGTGACCGCTGTAGGAGTTCCCGTTGTGGCTCAGTGGTTAACGAATCCATCTAGGAACGATGAGGTTGTGGGTTCGATCCCTGGCCTTGCTCAATGGGTTAAGGGTCTGGCGTTGCCATGAGCTGTGATGTAGGTCACAGATGCAGCTCGGATCCCGCGTTGCTGTGGCTCTGGTGTAGGTCGGGGGCTGTAGCTTGGATTAGACCCCTAGCCTGTGAACCTCCATGTGTCGCAGGAGCAGCCCTAGGAAAAAAGGCAAAAAGACAAAAAATAATAATAATAATAAAGTGACCGCTGTGGAAATCAGTCAAGGCATTTCATGAGGCATGGTACCCTGGGAATCCAGGCTACAATGAGGTAAGCAAATGAGAAGTCTGGTGAAACTTTATATAAAACTGGAAATCAAGAAAAGTAAAGACCAAGCAATAAAGCTATTTAAAGAGTCATCCATTTGAATACTGAATATCAGAATTATGATAGGAGGAGAGAATAAGAGTGGGCAAAAATGAGAACCAGATGGCAAAGCTAGCATGTGAGAACGCTGTCAATCCCAAACACCACACTTCCGGGACTCTGGGCGCTGGGAGCTGAAAACAGGGTGAGGACAAAAAGTTTGGGGGCAGCAATAAACAACAGCCACAGCAACATAAAAGTAATCATCCCAGCTAAAACCAGTGAGCACCTACTATGCGCCAGTGCTTTACACAAGTTCACTTTTCATCCTAATGACCACACCTCAGGGTTCTGTAACAAACAAGGAAACAGGTCAGAAAGATGCAGGCACATGCCAAAGGTCATTCATGCAGGATTTACTGCCTAATTCCTGAGTGCTGATTCAGTCAAAGAGGTGCCGAGTAAAAGCAGCGAAGATCTGACTACACATTCCTTTTTTGAGCTGAGTACCGCAATTCAAGAAGGGTGTAGCCAATCTTATAAAACCAGTAATGAAATAAAGAGAGAGGTTTTCTGTTTTTTCCTCGGCCTTGCCTTAATTAAGCTATACAGCCCCGCCTTTGAGGAAATTTGAAAATCACAAGGCTGCCAGAGTGTATGCCTCTCTGTACATGAGTTCTCAGGCTCCATCAAGTGAGTCTTCAGATCAATGTGGGCAGTGGCTCAAGAGACAAAAACCATGGACGTGTCACCACTTCAGGATTCCTTGTAGACAAAATAAAAAAGTTTCTGTAGGTTTAAAAAAAAAAAGTCATAAGGAAGGAGACAGCTTGAAGGAGATTCAGAGCTGGGATCAAAACCTTGGGTTTCCAGATAACCTAGAAAGCATCTGGATTTGGGGGACTTAATGCCTAAAATGCCAAATGCTTTCAAAAGAGATGAAGGCTGGCAGGTGAGAGCTTCCCCCTGGGAACTTCATGTGTTACAGACTTCTCACATTATACTTAGCCCGAAGGTTGGCTGAGATGGCCAGCAAAGGAAAGAATCACTATAAGGCAAGTGTTTTTTGAATGTGATGCTTATTTCATATGTTCTAAGATTTGCGACCAGTTTCACCAGGACTGCTAAGAGTTACTAAACAGCCACAAAGCTTAGTACCCAGGGAGAGAACTAACGAATTTCAGTGAATAGGGAATGCCCTTCATGGCTCAGCAATAACGAACCCAACTAGTATCCACGAGGAGGAGGGTTCGATCCCTGGCCCCACTCAGTGGGTTAAGGATCTGGTGTTGCTATGAGCCATGGTGAAGGTTGCACATGTGACTCGGATCCTTAGTTGCTATGGCTGTGGGGTAGGCTGGAGTTGTAGCTCTGATTTGGCCTAGGCTAGGAACTTTCATATGCCACAGATGAGGCCCTAAAAAAAAAAAGAATTTCAGTGAATAACAACAAGAGGCTCCTCCAAGTCACCCAACCTTTTATCATTACGGATATTCTTAGGGAAGTTTAAGTCCTCATAACCTGTATTTTCTGCCATGATCAGTTTTCTCTCTGCTTCACAGCACTGTTCGGTTGAGCTTCTAGTGATGATGGGAATGGCTTCTACCTGTGCTGAGTGGACAGCCACTAGCCACAGGTGACTATTGAATACTTCAACTGTGGCTCATTCCATTAAGAAACTGAATTTTTAATTTTATGTGGTTTTAACCAATTAAAATTGAAATAGCCACAGGTGGCTAGTGACTACTGCATGGGTCACAGCAGAAACTTCAGAGCACTGAGAAGGCCTGGCTTCTTATTTCCTAGTTCTTCCTATCTCTGAATGCTATTTTCAGCTCTCCCCTTAACTTTCACCTCTCAGATTTTTTTTTTTCCCCTTTAGGGTCACACCTGCAGCATGGGAATTTCTCAGAGCTAGGGGTCGAATCAGAGCTGTAGCTGTAGGACTATGCCTACAGCCACAGTAACTCAGGATCTGAGCTTCATATGCCACAGCTCACGGCAACACCGGCTCCCTAACCCACTGAGCGAGGCCAGAGATTGAACCCACATCCTCATGGATACTAGTTGGGTCCTTCACCCACTAAGCCACAATGGGAACTTCTCATCTCCCGGATTTTTAAAAACTGATCTTTAAATGTCAGTCTTGTTTTTCAAGGTCTTTGTATATTGCACCTTCACTTTAGGTGAAAGCATATAAAACTGCCCTTTTACAGGTCAAAAACAATGGAGTATCTGCAATCTCATATGGATCAACTCTACCTCATCTATCTCAGGCTTCTTTTGTGTGCCTGATTCCTGACACAAAGCCATGCACACAGGGACCACCTGTGGTTGAATGAGTGAATGAAGTGATGGACGGATGAGCAGACAAATGAATACTGGCCAAATAAATGAGTGACAAAGTTAGGTGGCCAGCAAATATTGAAGCATTATTCAAGGTATCTTTCTTCAACTCAGTGGGCAAATATCTTGATATTAAGGTTAAGCCATGGGGCAAAAGCCTCCCAAACCAAAAACACAGAACAGGAATAGGTTTCAACTGAATCTAGTATGAGGCAGCATTCAGAACAGACAATAAAATTATACATATAGAAACATCTGACGCTCTAAGAGTAAAACAATCACTGAGCACCCAGGGATGCACAAATTCCTGGAGCAGAAAATGATTAAAAATCATAAAGGGCGGGTTGTTTATTGAGGAGGGAAATGGGGTCGTTCGAGAAGGGAGATTTGGGGATATGCACTAGAGACATTTGAAGAGACTGTGGAAAAGACATGTTCACAGTCTAATAACTGGCCTTTGTGAATATTTCCATGTAATATGATAACTGGAGACATGAAAAAGAAAATAGGATCACGAGTTTTTAAAATCTAACAAAATGAGCTCTCACTGCAATCAATCTGGCCTGGTGATGTTCATGAAAGCCCACCCATCTTTGAAGTGGAAAGGTGGGTTAAAATGCACATGCCTTTTCTGTCTCTCCTTCTCAAAATGTGTTTGTAGACTTTAGATTTTCTTCTGGTGCTTGTATTCATGGGCTTCATTTGACGTCATTCCTTACACAATAATATTTCTATTAAAAGAACACAAGTAGGTGATAATTACAAGTGTAAATCAACACCCTGAGTCAACAGACCCAAAACATACACACACACACACACACACAGCTGCAGTTCCCCATGTATGCAATGATGCCACAAACCCAGCACTGTGTTCGCCAGCACTGCGAACACAGGAGAGGCAACTGCGGAGTGAACAACTGTCCCTGGTCTGTCATCTGGTCCCCATTTGTGAAAATCAGCCAACATACACAAGCCATACGAAGGCTAAGACCATCACATGTGGCCAGATGTAAGAGATGACGGGTCTCTAAAGGGCACGATCCTGTACCTTTACTCCAACAGACTATGAAAAGAAAAAAAAAAAAAGTACGAAGAGCTGGCATGAGTAATACTATGGGGTTTGACAATGCCACGCAACAGGGCCCAGAGAGTGGATGCATATGGAAATGACACCTGATACACGTAAAACTAATTTTTCCCTCCATCCTCCTGGAAAATTCACAGAAAATTCAAGGTTTAGAGTTTCTACCAGTGTTTTGGACTAGATTCCTATTTTCCCCCCATTTTTGTCCATCTTTAAGAAGCCAGAACGATAGGTAACAATGAGGTCACAACGATAAAGTCACAGTTCAGATAAGAGGCTGGCAGGCTTTTTTGGAGCCCATGCTATATGAAGCATGGAAATGCTACTCTGGGAAGGAGTGAGCAGCAGAACCTGGTTTCCATAGCACTGCCATGGAAACAGCTCTCTGTGACTCTGCCTCCAGGCCCTCTGAAACTGAAGCATCTCTCCCTTTTTTGCTCCAACACCCACCTCCGTATCACATGCCCCCAACCCCTCACAAATGATTAAAGGGTATTTTGAGAATGCG
Source organism: Phacochoerus africanus (assembly GCF_016906955.1). Taxonomy (NCBI): domain Eukaryota; kingdom Metazoa; phylum Chordata; class Mammalia; order Artiodactyla; family Suidae; genus Phacochoerus; species Phacochoerus africanus. The sequence goes on along the minus strand of NC_062550.1, from coordinate 62,423,945 downwards.
GGGCTCTCACCAGGCTTTTGCCTGGTTATATTAATATACATTAATATCCTTGACAGAAGAGAAGAAAAATCAGATGTTTCTTCCTCTTTCCTTCAGGGTGGGAGGGAGGTGGTGGATAATGAAGAGAAAAATAAAAACCGAAAGGCCAGAACTCCTAAACTTGAAATTGCAAAAATAAAAACCTTGTCAAATAGTCCATTAAAGAAATGGGCTTATTCATCATGAGCGGTGGGTTCTTTCATCTTCTTTTGTCTGCCTGGAATGCCAGCATACAAATATAAAGGAATTAATTAACTGAGTGTAGAAGAGGCTCTCCCTTAACCATTATCACCTGTGATCAATTAGAGGGTGGTAGGATTTTTTTTTTCCTCAATCTCCATCCTTTGGCCAAGATTTTGAAAGCAGAATAAAAGTTCGGAAATGACCTTCTAGAATCAGGCAGAAAATTCCAACAGAGGAAGGCATGGGTGATTTAGCAAGCTTTGCGTCCCCTATGCCTCTTTCTCCTGTCCCTCTGAGGGCTGAGTGACAGCCAGCCAGTGGTGTACTGGGCCAGAATATGGCTCAGCGACATGCACTCAGGCAGAGCTAGAGCGATGCCCACTGGCCAGGAGCAGGAGGGAGGTCAGAGGTCTGTTAGCCAGCAGATGCTTGGGAACTTGACAGAGCCCAGCAGAATGGTTCCTGGCCGAGCGGGGGACCGAAGCTCAGACCCTCAGAATCCCCTTTGTGTTTTCAGTTCTTTTTCCATTTGATATAATGAACTTGGGGAGTTCCCATTGTGGCTCAGTGGGTTAAGGACCTGACTAGTATCCATGAGGATGTGGGTTTAATTCCCGGCCTCGCTTAGTGGTTTAAGGAACTCGCATAGCCACAAGCTATGGCGTAGGTCAGAGATGTGGCTCGGATCTGGTATTGCTGTGGTATAGGCAGGCAGCTGCAGCTCCAATTCAACCCTTGGCCTGGGAACTTCCATACGCCACAGGCGACGCCCTGATAAGGAAAAAAAAAATGAACTTGGGACACAGACCTTTCCGTACGTGGAACACACAGAGCACACAGCATGGTACCTGAGAAGAGACTGAAGTTACAGTCCCTGGTAAAATTGAGAGGAAACATAATTAAAACAAAAAAAATGCTGATGGAAAAAAGGCTGCAATTTTTTTAACCACTTCAGCATCCCCTGATGATAAGGAAAGGGCAGGGGGAGTGCACATAGATGAGCAAAGAGGATGAAAGGTGAGCTGTGCATTTCCAGCAGCTCAGAAATGCATCTTCTGGGCAAACAACTAAAATGCTCTATGTCTTTATTTCTTCACCTGAAAATTCTCCTCTGCCTGCCCTGCTGAGCACTGTGAAATGGAAAGCAAAGCCAGGATCAGTCAGAGTTAGACAAGGGGGAGTAAAATAAGACAGGAGTTCTGAATTATTCATTTTTATTTATGTATTGTAGTGGCAACTGCTACAGGTTTTTTTGTCTCTCCTGGATGTTGAAACTGTAAAAAGAAGACTGAATAATTCGGCATGACTCAAGAAAACATAAATGGAATACTGTTGGGCAGTGAATGCCTATGAAATAGATTCATTTTGTTGTTATTCTAAACATTTGTAGGATGCACTGGTTTATAACTTAATTAACAACCTATGACGGCTCTACTGAATGTGATAACATTTGTAAAGCATTTCATTGTTCTAAATGTGAAAGAGAACGAATAGACCCACTCCTTTTGTTTTTAACCAAAGGGCAGGGAGGAGCAAGGATCCCAGTCGGAAAGAGCAGGGACGTTCTAGGACCAAAGGCCATTCCAGGAAGACATCAGTGCCCACACATGCCAGAGGCACATCTCCGGGCACGAATTCCTGCCCTGGCTGTCTGAGCACTTGTGCTAAACTCTGCATGCAATCTTATTTCATATCATGGCAACCCTAGAGGCAAAAAAAAGCAGGATTTATTTTAAGGGGGGGGGGTGTTAATTCAGAGAGTCACAGGTGAGTTGGGGAAACATAGAAAGTGTCAGTTTCTCATTATTCCTAGAGATGGAGGCGCCCAAACTCCAATCCAAACCTCATATGCTTAAATCCATTTCCCAAGACATCTGCTTCACAGGGTCCAGGACTGCTGCCTAAGGGAACCAACCAGAAAGGGAGGGAAGATGGGAGAGTGGAGAGGAGTTCTAAGAGGAGAGCTGGACTGGGGGTTGGGACCTGGGATATGCACCCTGTGGTATATGGAATGACTGGCCAGTGGGGACCTGCTGTGTAGCACAGGGACATCTACCCACTATTCTGTGATAGTCTGTATGGGGGAGAAAATCTGAAAAAGAATGGATGTGTGTACATGTACAACTGAATCACTGTGTCGTACAGCAGAATTTATCACAACCTTGTGAATCAACTATACGTCAACAAAACTTTAAAAAATGAAATAAAAAGAAGAGAGCATCCATCACCTGAAGATCGCCAGACCTCAGTTTCCCATCAAAGACAGGGCTATCGTGACAGACCCCAGTCCAGGGACTGGTCCAGGTCTTTCTCTGGATCCTCCCTCGCCAGAGCTGTCAGCCGGTGGGGCACAGGCTGTTTAACAGCCCTGGCCACTATCCATGACATGAGAATAACACCCTGCCGTCATTGTGACCTCTGAAATGTACATTCACACATTTCCCAACACCCTCTGGGCCTATTGTGGGCTGAACTGTGTCCCTCTCAAATCATACCTTGAAGCCCTAAACACCTCCCCGCCCCCCATCACTCCAGTCCTTCAGTATATGGCTGTCTTTGGAGATAGGGCCTTTTGAGAGGTGATTAAGTTAAAATGAGGCCAGTGGAGTGGGCCCTAATCCAGTAATAATCAGTATCCTTATAAGAAGAGAAGATCTGGACACACAGACACGAGGGACAGGCACAGATAGAGGAAAGACCCTGTGAGGACACAGCAGGAAGATGGCCGTCTGCAAGGCAAGGAAAGAGGCCACAGGAGGAACCAAACCTGCTGACACCTTTATCTTGGACTTTTAGCCTCTGGGACTGCGAAAAAATAAAATTTCTGTTGGTTAAGCCACCCAGTCCACAGTGTTTATTACTGTAGGCACAGCAAACTGATGCAGGAGATAATATGACCTCCAGCTGAAAAGCAAAACAAAGTTCTATGGGTCTCCAAAAACTCAGCTCACATTTATTTTGTTCAAAAGCCTTTACCGATCTCTAAGAAAAATGTACAAATCCACAACCCATTACCTAATACTCTAGGAGCAGGATGGGCTTGATAGTTGAAAATTTCTTCAAATTTTCAAGTCACACGGTGGCGCATTTCCTGAATATTATCTAACACTACCCCAGGAGTGTCTAGGGCAAGACCCTGTAATCAAACACATAAATGTTTTCCCCACCAAACATAACAACTGAACACTTTTAAGGTTAAATTAAGATAATAAATCAATTCATATCACTTTAGGTCAGATTTTTGCTGCGAAAGGAATTTATATTAGAACAGATTTTAACAATAAGTTAGCTACAGAAAATGCTTTGTTTTTCAGAAAGTGTTAAATATCTCCATTGCAATTAAGAGATCATGAACTCAATCTACCTCCTTTAATACCTGAAATCCAGAACTCCCACAGCTGAAAACTAAATGGAGATTCCTTTGGTGAACAGGAGCAATCAGCGCACGACATAAACTTCCTGCCCTGAGGTTTCACCTTCCCCGTTAGATTCTCCTACCTTGGTTCCTGGCCCTGGATGAATGCTTCTCTCCTTAAATCCCTGGCCACTTGGGACAAAGCCTTTCCTTTAGTTTCCCTTAAGAGAACTTTCCAAAAGACTTTATCAAATCCCAAGGTCTTCCAAAGGGGAACAAACGGAGCTACTCTAACCCTACTCTGAGTGGGTAGCTCTCAGAGGCTCACAGCCCCCTGATAATCCACATCCCAAGACAAAAGAGGAAACAGGCATCTACAACTGTCCTAAGCCCTGCTGCCTAGGGACACAACCCTATATATTCTGACCTTCCATTTTAAAAACCAAGAGAAAAGTCCCTTCGATAGCCTAAAACAAAGCAGAGAAGTTGTCTATTCCCCTGGCCACATACCCAGACACCCAAGCTCAAATATTCATTCAATAAATACTAAGCGCCTAGTAGGCTCTTTGACTCAACTAAGTGCTAGGGATACAACTGTGAGTATAACGCTCAATTTACCCTCTTGGAACTTCTTAGGAACCCCATCACTCTGTACACCAACAATACATATTGCCTACCTCTGCTGCAGCACTCACTGCACTGCATTTTAATTGTTCTAAGTGTCAACCTTCCTTACTAAACTTTGCATTTGTTATGGGGAGATCCATGTCCTGTTGATTTCTCAAGTGTTTTTCACAGTGCTGGGCCTACATTAGGGGCCAGATAAATGTTGATTGGATTAATGAATAAATGAACAGAGATGAGGGTGAACTTGGTCACTAGATGCTTTTAATTATCTAAAAGGCAATATTTCCCTCTTTTTCCCCAGTGTTGTGCCTTTACTATCTCTTGGCCAATGACTGCAACTGTCTGATAAATGGTCTCCCTGCCCACAAAAAAAAAAAAAATCTATCCATGGTGCTACCAAAGAGAGCTTTCTAAATGTGATCATTTCACCGCCCTTTGATAGGACCAATCCTTTGAATCACATACATGGCCCTTCATAATCCAGCCCAACTTGGCTTTTGCATTGTTTCATTCTGTTTGCCTTTCATTTTTCCTACTCTCCTACTTTCTACCACACAATATTTACCCCGCTTACCCAAGGCTAATCCATGTTCCTGAGATACCCCCTGCTCTTTCATCTCTGTCCCTCTCCCCATGCTGTTGTCTCATTTTTCTGTAATGCTAAACCTCTGCTCCTCTTTCCCACTTCTGTCTCCTACCCTAAATCACCTCCACTGCAAAAACTCATTGTTCGTTGTTCAGGGCCCATCTCAAATATCACTTCTGACACATGGCTTCTCCAACTCTTTAGTCAGTCTCTTCCCCGTAAACCAAACACTACAGTAGAGGGGGGTTCCAGAACGAAGGGCTCTCTTCCTCCCTTACACATACTGTATACTACCAAGAGGGTCATTCCTGGCCCCACACTTGAACAGGGAAATGTATCCCTCTGCTTTTAAGAAGATGTTGTTAAAATGCTAGTATCAAAAAGATGTATCACACACAAAGGCTAACCTAATGATCAGCTAATTGTTATCAGGGATTAGTTAATAATAGCCAGCTGAGCAATAGAAAGGGGCTGATGCCAGGCAAGAAGGAAGAAGTCAGACAGAAAGGGGTGCTACATACAAAGAGAGGCGTGAAGGAACATAAACTCTCCCTGTTTTACCATTTGCCTGATGTCTGGTCTAGGTAGGAATAGAGACTCTGATCATTTGGTCATTTAGGAAAAATTTAGTACCAGGCACTCTGAAACATTCCTTTGGAACCATATATGATTGAATAAGATCCAGCCACTATCCTCAAACAGCTTGCAATCAAGGAGCTATTGAATTCACAAGAATTGAACGCCTACTGTCCTACTCAGGGCCAGATTTTTTTCTACCAACCAAATGTAAAATGAAGGAAATACGTTCTTGGAGTTTCTAGGACTTTACAAATTACTAACATTCTCCATTATACAGAATAAATATCAGAGGCAATGAAGCAGTGAGAAGCTTCCCATAAATATTCTCAATTCTAGCCATAAAATAGGTCCTAACTCTACCATATATAACAAGTCAAATGAAAATCAGGAATGAGATGCAAAGCAATTTTATTTGCTCTGTCTCTCTACTCTCTTTCCTGACTGTTTAAGTACTTCCTAAAAGGCTGGGCATAAAGTCTTACGAATTATTAACATAGGAACTTCAGATGGGAATTTGGATGTGCAAAAAGAGAGGGAGAGAACCCTATAAAAAATTATGGAACTACCCTTGTAACATATTTGGTTAAAAATGATGGTACCCCCCCCTTCTACTATGTTTGTTCAAAAGGAGCCAAATAATGTAACAGATTCTGAAAGATAGCTGTAAAGTGGTTCTACCCTCTCACCTATTATGCAGAAGTCAAAGATCTAAATATATCAGGTACTGGAGGATGGTTGTAGGGGTTACAAATAAGTACACAGTCCATGAACTTACAACCTATATGATAAAATAAAGTGAGCCCATAAAATAAAATATGACAGAATTGGATAATAACGAGATTTATAGCAAAGAAATGAAAGTATGGGGTAATATTAAAGAGAACGTTATTTATTGAGAAGATTCTACATGTCAAGTAGTTTATAGCATACCTGTTAAGTCTCATAACAACCATACAAAGTCACTATGATAGAGGTCTTATCTGACAAGATGAGGAGAGACAGAAAACTTTGGTTAAAGCGAGTAATAGTTATACCTTTTATATCTTATTTTGAGCTAGAAAATATAAATGGGCATCCATTTGCTGAGCTTTTGATATAAAGGAAAACCTTTTCTTTGATTATTGATTTGATAAATAGAGTTCCTACCTTCCTTATGTAAATGACACTCAAAGACCATAATCAACAATTCCTACTTTTAATTCTTTTAAGATACCTGCAAAGGTTGAGAATCACTTCTTCTTCCATATGGATATCTAACTGTTTCAGTACTTTGGCTGAAAAACCTCTTTCTCCATTGAATTACCCTGGCATCTTTAGTGAAAGTCAATTTAACATGTAAGTATAGGTCTCTTTATGAACTTTATTCTATCCCACTGATCTACATATCTACCCTGATGCCATCACCACACTTTCTTCATTACTGTAACATTATAGTAAGTTTTGAAACCAAGAGGTCTAAATCCTCTAAACTTGTTCTTTTTCAGAATTTTACTGGCTATTCTAGGTCCTTTATATTTCCAAATTTCCATAAGCTTTTTGTAATAACTTGCCCATTTCCACACACACACACACAAAAAAAATCCCACTGTGATTTTGATTGATATTTAGATAAATCTAAAGATTATGGTGTGGATTCCTGTTGTGGCACAATGGTATCAGCAGCATCCTGGCAGTGCTGGAACGCAGGTTCGATTCCCAGCCTAGCACAGTGGGTTAAGGATCCAGCCCTGCTGCAGCTGCAGCTTAGGTGGCAACTGCAGTTTGGATCTAATCCCTGGCCTGGGAAGTCCATATGCTGCAGGGCGTCAAAAAAAATAAATAAATAAAAAATTAAAAAATAAAGAATGACTTTTAAAAATAAATAAAGATTATGGTGGGAAAAAAACTGAATTTTAAAATAAATATTGAATCTTTGATCTATGAGCACAGCATAGCTTTCCATTTACTTAAGCCTTCAGTTGTTCTGAGCAATACTTCATCGTTTTCAACATAGAAGTTTTATCCATATTTTGTCACACTTTCTGTAACTATTTCATGTTTTTAATGCTGCTATAAATAGTATTTTATTTAAATTTCTGAAATTTCCAATTTTTCTCTGATAATATATAAAAATACAATTGAACCTTACATATCAATTTCAAAACCTATATAACCTTGTTAAGTTCATTCGTTTGTTTTAGTGATTTTATTTATATCCCTTAGAATTTTCTACATAGAAGATCACGTCATATGTGAAAATGGTACTTTTCCTTCTTCCTTTTCCAGCTGTATCGTTTTTATTTCCTTTTCATGACTGATTTAGTATGCTACAACCCCTAGTACACAATGCTAAGTAGAAGCAGTAAGAGCAGATATCCTTGCCTTATTTCCAATCTTTGGATAAAAGTATTCACTCTTTGACCACTAAGCACAACGTTTACTCTAGGTTTCTCATAGATATTTTTTAACAGGTTGAGGAAGTTTCCTTCTATTCTCACTTCGTTGAGAGGTTTTATCAGTAATGAGTGTTGAATTCTGTCAAAATGTTTTTCTGCATCTATTGAGATGATCATATGGTTTTTTTCTCCTTTTTCTGTCAATACAATGAATCACATTGATTGATTTTATTTTTAAATTTTTTATTATAGTTGATTTACAGTGTTCTGCCAATTTCTGCTGCACAGCAAGGTGACCCAGCTATATGTCCACATACATTCTTTTTTCACATTTTCAAGTGTTAAAACAATAGCACATTCCTGAGCTAAATACCTATTGGATATACTGTATTATCCTTTATATATTTTGCTAGATTTCCATTTTCTATTATTTTGCTGAAAATTTTTGCATCTACATTCACAAGGAATATTAGTATATGGTATTCTTATAATATCTTATCTCATTTAGGTACCAAATGCAGTACTGGTTATGCGTTTGAAAATGTTCCTTTACCTTCTATTTCCCTAGAAGAGTTTGTGTAGAATTTATATTTTTCTCTCCTCAAATATTCATCAGAGTTCAACAGTGAAGACACATTGGCCCAGCATTACCTTTGTGAGAAGATTTAACCTAGGGATTCTCTTTCTTTGACAGATACAGAGTTATTTAGGTTATCTTCTCTTCTAGAGTGAACTTTGGTAGTTTCTGGTGTTTCAAAGAATTTGTCCACTTATCTAAGTTGTCAACTTTATTAGCATTAATTGGTTATAATACTCCTTTGTTATCTTTTCATTTCTATGGGTCTATCACGGTGTCCCTCTTTCATGACTGATATTGGTAATTATACTTCATCTCTTTCATTCTTAGTTTTGCTAGAGGCTTACCAATTTTATTGATCTTTCAAAGATACAGTTTTGAATTTCATTGATTTTTTTTCTTTCCTTTGTCTATTTCATTGATTTCCCCTCTTTATTATTTCATTCCTTCTGCTTAATATGGATTTATATTGATCTTATTTTCCTAGATTCTTAAGGTGAAAGCTTAGATAATTGGTTGCAGACTTGCTTCTTTTCTAATATAAGCATTTAATTCATAAATTTCCCTCTAACCACTTCATTAGCTATATGGCACAAATTTTAATGTGTTGTTTTTCATTTTAATTCAGTTCAAACTATTTCTTAATTACCCTTGTGATTTCTTTTTGGATCCATTTATTTTTAGAAGCTTCTTGCTTAATTTCTAAAATTTGAGTAGTTTTCAGATACAGTTCTGTTTAATACTGGTGTAGTCAAGGAACACATTTTGTAATATATCAATCAGTTTAAGTGCTACCTGTTTCATAGCCCAGAATATTATCTATCTTGATAAATATTACATGTATACTTGAAAAGAATGTATATTCTCCTGTTGGTGAATACAGTGTTCTATAAAAACCAATTAAATTACAAAGGTCAAGGTGGTAGATAATGTTCTTTAAGTCGTCTATATCTTTAGTATGTTTTGGGATACTTGTTTTGTCAATGAATGAAGGACAAGTGCTGAAACTCAAACTATAAATGTATTTTTGTTTATTTCTCTTTTCCACCAGTGTTTGCTACATGCATTTTGAAGTGATTAGATGCACACATATTTAGGACTACATCTTTTTTTCTAAGGCCTTACCCATGGCATATGGAATTTCCTAGGCCAGCGAATGAATCCGAACCACGGTGGTGACACCAGATCCTTTAACCCACTGCTCCAGGGCAGCGGTCAAACCTGAGCCTCCACAGCGACCCAAGCCACTGTAGTCAGATTCTGTACTCACCATGCCACAGAAAGAGTGGATTAATACATTTTCTTGAATAAAAAAGGGGGTGCCCCTTTTTATTATGAAACATCCCCCTTTGTGCCTGGTAATAGTCCTTGTCCTGAAGCCTATTTCATCTTATATTAATAAAATTTATTCAGATTTCTTTGGATTAGCACTTTTATAGTATATCTTGTTTTATCTTTTTACTTTTAACTTACCTGTGTCTTTACAGGTAAAGAAGGTTTCTTAGGTCTTAGTTTTTATCCAATCTGATAATCTATGCCTTTTAATGAAGTATTTAGGCCACTATCATTTGGTTGTTTTTTTTCGTTTTTTTTTTTTTGTCTTTTTGCCATTTTTTTTCTTGGGCCGCTCTCATGGCACATGGAGGTTCCCAGGCTAGGGGTCGAATCGGAGCTGTAGCCACCAGCCTACACCAGAGCCTCAGCAACGCTGGATCCGAGCCGCATCTGCAAGCTACACCACAGCTCACGGCAACGCCGGATCCTTAACCCACTGAGCAAGGGCAGGGACCAAACCCGCAACCTCATGGTTCCTAGTCGGGTTCGTTAACCACTGCGCCACGACGGGAACTCCTCATTTGGTATTTTTATTAACAATGTTTGGGTCTATAGCTACCATTTTTCTCTTTGTTTCCTATTTTTTTTGTTTGTTTGTTTTACTTTTTAGGGCCGCACCAGCAGCATATGGAGGTTCCCAGGCTAAAGGTCAAATCAGAGCTGCAGCTGTCAGCCTACACCACAGCCACACAGGATCCGAGCCATGTCTGCTACCTATACCACAGCTCACAGCAATGCCAGATCCTCAATCCACTGAGTAAGGCCAGCGATTAAACTCGCATTCTAGGGATACTAGTTGGGTTCACTACCAGAGCCACACAGAAACTCCTGTTTTCTATTTTTTTACATCTATTCTTTGTTCCTTTTTTTCTGTTTTTTGCCTTTTCTTGGACTATCATTGTTCTGATGACAGCATGTACAATATTCATCTTTCTTCAAATAATATTATACGACTACACAGATAATATAAGGAACTTGCATTTTCTTCCTCATCATGTTCATGTCTTCCTTTACATCCTTGAATATATTTATAATAGCTCTTTAGTATCTTGACTTGTGTTTTGAACATCTTTGTTATTTCTGCTTCTGTTTCTAATGTTTTGTTGGGTTTTTTTCCCCTTTTTATAGGTCATATTTTCTTGTTCTGTGTGTGTGTGGTACTTTTTAAAATTCCTTTTTGAAATGTGGGACTTTTTCTGGCAAAGAGTTACTTACAGGTGAGTTTGTTTTCTTTTTATAACATTCTAGAATAACCTTTATTTCAACACCAATTTAACTCCACTTCTCAGACCTGGCCCTTCTGTGATCGCAGCTGAATTCAGGGAAGTCTTTACACTCTGGCTGAAGGGAACTAGAATGGTCCCTGGCCCTGTGGGAGTTCTAGGATTGTTCTTCTTATGGCTCCTTGATCATTGTTATTTCCTCAGAAATTGTTCTTATCTAATCTCAGGGAGTTTCACCTGAAATATGCACAGATTGATAGTCAGACAAAGACTCAAGAGGAGCTCTGCGCATATTTCTTGAGCTCTTTCTCTTTTTCGTATTCCATTCCGCAATTTCCTTACATCAGTGAGCTTACCTGGATTCTACTCAGGTCACCCCTCACTGTGCCTCAGTCATGGAATTATCTTCGGGTAAACAACCTAGGATAACCTGATTTCCCTTTTCTCAGGAAAAACAGTTCTGTGCTATTTATTTCCCAATGTCTAAAATTGGCCATTTCCTTTTCCCCTTTCAATTTTCTAGTTGTTTATGGTGAAGGGGGAAGAGTGTAACTCAAATTGTCTTACACTCTCATGGCTAAAGGTTAAAGTCTCATGGTCTTTATTTTTAATATTAAATTATATTCTATTGTCTCTGCTCAGAAACTTTCACTGGCTTCATATTACATGTGAATTACATCCAGATCTTTACCACGGCCTATAAGGATGTACATGATCTGGTGCCTATCCTTTTTCTGACCTCAACTCCTACCAGTCATGCATCGCTCACTCTATTCCAGCCACATTTGCCTTCTTTATTCTCTATAATTGCATATCTAAGCCCTTCTTGCTGCTAACTCTTGCTAAGGTGCATCTACCATAGGTCTTCACTTAGGTGGCCTCTTATCATTTAATCTCAGTCTTAAACTTTCACTTCCTCAGTATCTTCACTGAAACTCAATCTAAACTAGCAACTCCCCTAAGCCACTGTGCATGCAAAGGTTCCGTTTCATTTTCTTTCTAGAACTTACCACTCTCTGAAATTATTGTGTTCACTGATGTATTACCTACCCATCCCCAAGATCAGGACATGTAAACTCCATGAAGCCTAAGACAAGCCTCTTTATCCCTGAATATTCATCATCTGGAAGAGGACCTGTCTATACTGGATACTTAATAAGTATCTGTTGAAGGAATAACACTGTTCGTTTTTCATTCAAATTTTGAAAAAGGAGAGCAGACTGTGGTCTAGAATGAAGAGGAAACACAGGGAGGGAACCAAGCGCTCAGAGATGCTAACACCCTTTCTGTCCATTTGTTCTTTCAACGCACCCACTCCTGCTGCAATATCTGCATTCCTGGCCCAACAGATACATGTCTGAAGACCTAAGGATAATGTGGATTCACCAGATTGTGGCTGAATATTTGAGCTTTGTCTTTTCCTGAATTAAAGTGAGAGTGCTCTGGGATGCCCGTCTCTAAGAGGGAGTTGCAGGAGGTAAGAGGACACCAGCCCTGGTAAGTCTACCTGTCAGAAGCCTTGCTCTTTGAGCCTCAGGTGGGGCTACCCCTGAACTCAGGGGGCATGAGAGGAAGAGCCCTCTTGCAGAAGCAGCTGTCCAACATCTATGGGATGGAGTCCCTGTGACATCGCTCTCTATCTGGAAGAGAGGGGCCACCTCAAGGAAGGCGTCAGTCTTCCCTCTTCCCCACGTGCTGTGAGAAGCTACAGGTATGGAGGGCTGGTGGGTGAGAGGTGAGGGAGGGGATGACAAGACAGGGGCACGGTGGTTCTCATCTATTTTTCACAGCACCTGACAGCCATCCACTCTCTGGCAGACAGAGATGGTGGATCTGTCACCCCATGACCAGAAAATGGTTGAGGTCTGTCAACAAGCCCAACTCCTTTAAGACACCCATGTTAAAGAGACTTGACAAAAGCAGAGAGCTTTTCTGAGGGCGTTACCAAAGGTAAGGGATCACAGCCCAAACCAGAGCAGGACCAAGTCAGTCAATTCACTCTCATGCCTGGGGTTATGGCTCAGTAACGTTTGTGACTTAGATTATAACTCACTAACACAGACTCAGATAAGAAGACTTAAGGTCTTGCAAATGTTGGAATGAACCAGGCTAACTGACTCAGGCTTTTACCTTGAGGAAAAAGATGTTTTCAACATATGACTTCTAGCTTTATGATCTTGTACAAACACCCAAAGAGAGCATGTCTTTTGTTTCTTAATGAAAGTGAAAGTTGTAGAGAAACTACAGAGAATATAATTGGAGATAAAAAAAAAAATGCCCTGGTGTTCCCGTCATGGCGCAGTGAAAACGAATCCAACTAGGAACCCTGAGGTTGTGGATTTGATCCCTGGCCTCGCTCAGTGGGTTAAGGATTTGGCGTTGCTGTGACCTGTGGTGTAGGTTGCAGACGAGGCTCAGATTCTGCATTGCTGTGGCTCTGGCGAAGGCCAGCAGCTGTAACTCTGATTTGACCCCTAGCCTGGGAACCTCCATATGCCACGAGTGTGGCCCTATAAAGCAAAAAAAAAAAAAAAGTAAGTCCCCATAGCGGCGCAGTGGAAATGAATCTGACTAGGAACCATGCGGTTGCGGGTTCCATCCCTGGCCTCGCTCAATGGGTTAAGGATCTGGCGTTGCCGTGAGCTGTGGTATAGGTCCCAGATGCAGCTCAGATCTGGCGTTGCTACGGCTGTGGCATAGGCCAGCAGCAACAGCTCCGATTAGACCCCTAGTCTGGAAACCTCCATATGCCATGCATGCAGCCCTAAAAGGACAAAAAAGACCAAAAAAAAGGTAAGTAAAAAAAAAAACCCACAAAGACCCCCCCTGTCTTCTCTGGTGCAAACACTAGCATTAGTTTATCCTTATGACACTTTATCAAAAGAAGAAAGAAAAATTAAAATATAAATACTTATATTGGGGATATATGTGTGTATGTGTGTGTGTGTGTGTGTATAAAAATCTCAAGCTTAGAAACTAAGCTGCAGGACACATAAAACACGTAGATCAAAAAGCCTCTTCCTGACTGAAGCAGGTTTAAATAACAGGCAGCAGTATCTGCTTAAAGAATCCTCTTTTGCAAGAAAAGAGACCACGAGGAAAGTCTTAGCGTATGTTACCACCATGGTCACCACCACCTCCCAAGCCACCTGTCACAGCTGTAGAGTGAAAACTGCATGTGAGCTGATTTTCTGGTTTCCTATCAAAGTGCGAGTAAAGTCAAAGTTGCCCCAAAAGACAATGTCCAAGGTGAGAGAGCTCCCGGAGTTTACCAACTGCTGGTGATCCTCCCTCTAGATCAGGAGCCAACACCATTTCTGGCCACAGGAGATACCAGCTCAGGCCTGCCAGGCGAGAAAGCAGAGGAGTGGCAAGGAGAGCCTAGGACAGGGAGCGTGAGGCCAGCATAACACCCGGGCAGAGCCACACTGGGTAAACATGATGGACAGAAAGGAGCAGAAATTGAGCAGGACAAATAGCAACCACCTGGCAACAGGCAAGGACAGGAGAAAGGAGAAAAAGAGGCCCAGTGATTGCCCCCCGCAACTTCCTCTAGACCCAGTCAGTAGACCAAAGCTATAGGCCTTGCCTTTGCACCAGGCCAGGCCAGGCCAGATCATTTCCTTGGTTAAATATTTTTAGTCTCTTCTCTTACTCAACCTTATAAAGAAAGACTGTGTACCGACATATCCAAAAACAAAAAGTAATCTGACTGGGCTTAAGAGAAACAATTTGGCAGGCCCAAAATAAATTCAATAAGCAGTACTCTACTTTTCATTAGTTTTCCATAAGGTTTCAGGGGAACTGCCTTTATAAAATAAGACTTTCTTGTATCTATTTCAAATTACATGCTTCTATATGCCCAGGATCGGGGGATGTTCCCGGCTGGGGGACAGGTTTTTGTTATTTTATTTTTAGTTACTGGTGCCAGGCATTAGCAGTAGGGGAGCAAACTTGAAGAAAGGTGGTATTTACCAATAAACATGGAGTCCAGGAAAATTTAGCAGTTTTCCTAGGACCTGTATATTTTTTTTAATAAATATACATCCTTATTATAAGAGTATTATTATATCTGGTAATCATGGAAAATTTATGGATTATAAAGAACATACAGAAGAACATTTAACTCATCTCTACTATCTTCATTCAGAGATCACAACTTACTGGAGGGCCTGTCATGGTGCAG
Organism: Phacochoerus africanus; assembly: GCF_016906955.1. Classification (NCBI taxonomy): domain Eukaryota; kingdom Metazoa; phylum Chordata; class Mammalia; order Artiodactyla; family Suidae; genus Phacochoerus; species Phacochoerus africanus. The sequence continues at coordinate 62,408,880 of NC_062550.1, read as the reverse complement.
TGGTTAACGAATCCGACTAGGAACCATGAGGTTGCGGGTTCGATCCCTGACCTTGCTCAGTGGGTTAAGGATCCGGCGTTGCCATGAGCTGTGGTGTAGGTTGCAGACGAGGCTCGGATCCAGCGTTGCTGTGGCTCTGGCGTAGGCCGGCGGCGATAGCTCCAATTCGACCCCTAGCCTGGGAACCTTCATATGCCGTGGGAGCAGCCCTAGAAAAGGCAAAAAGACAAAAATAAATAAATAAATTAGAGATCACAACTTATGGTTTTCAGTGTCCATAGATCAACTTTTTTCATTGCTCATACCGTCACAGAATATTTTTTTACAAACATGTGCTCCTTCCAAGTTCACTCTCCATGCCCAGCAAAATACCCACCACGCTAGACATGGTCTGGCAGCATAAATGCTCCACCACACCACCACCAGGTGAAACCTTCGGAGTGCATGGTCATCCCCACTGGATACAGCCTTCTAGAGAGTAGGGTCTCTCTCTCTTACTAACACTCCATCCCATTGCTAATTCAGTATCTTGAACACAGCAGGGAATCAACACCTATTTGTTGACTAATTATTACAACCTGTTTTGTTTGTGCCTTTATAGAATATGATATTTTACCATTCAATGAATTTTATGTCTTCTATAATGAAATTTTTTTTTTCTTTGCTTTTTAGGGCCATATCTGCAGCACATGAAAGTTCCCAGGCTAGGGGTCAAATTGGAGCTATAGCCCGCTGGCCTACACCACAGCCACAGCCACAGCAACATCAGATCCGAGGCCCATCTTCGACCTATACCATAGCTTGTGGCAATGCCGGATCCTTAATTCACTGAGTGAGGCCAGGGTCAAACCTGCGTCCTCATGGATGCTACTCAGATTTGTTCACTGCTGAGCCACAATGGGAACCTCTATAATGCAATTTTTAATGGCTGTTTATCCTCCATTCAGGTAGTCCATCACTGAACATGTAAAATGTTTCAAATCCCCATAATAAATAATGCTTTGATAACCATCTTTCTGATAATTATTTTTGCATTGTCATAAGGTCATTTTCTATAAGCTGAGCAGCTGGAATGGGTATACCTATTTTTGAGGCATCTATTACCAAACTGTCTTCCAAAAAGGTCATTCTGGTTTAAATTTTTCTATGAATTTATGAGTGTCTATTTCCCTGTACTCTCACCAACACTAAGTATTTTTAGTTAAGAAAAAATTGTCACTCTGATGGATAAAATACAGTATCTCATTATTGTCTGCATTTGAACTTTTTGATGTCAGTGAAATTGAGCTTTCTGTATTCTTCTGCAAGATTTCAAAAATCTGTTACCTCCCCAAGACTAAAGTCAATTCTCCACCTTTTCTCATTCTTATCTTCTGTTATTCCCCCCATATCTACTCTACCAAAAAACCAAAATGGATATCCACTCCCAGGCAGGCTGTGCTCTGTAGCCTCTGCTCTTTCTTCCACTGATTTCCCTCCACTTCATCTGCCCTCACAGAAAACGCACCTTTCCTTCAAGGCCCTTCTCCAGAAGCAATACTTTTATTCACTCAAATCGTGTTCATGGAGTTCAGGGAGGTCCTCGCTGTGCCCCGCCAGGTGCGGTCTCCCCGTCACAGACCTCTGAAAGCTCTCTGTCTGCAGTGATCATCCCATCTTGCATTATAGTTACTTGTATCCCTGGTTCCTGGGCTCTGGCCACACTGGCTCCTTTGGACTCTCATATTGGACCATGCATCCTTCTCCAGCACAGCCACTGCATGTGCCATTTCCTCCACCCGGAATGCTATCCTCCCCTCTGTGCCCAGTTGGTGCTATTCATCCAGATGCCTTCCTGGCCTCCCCAACCAGGTCAAGTCCTCCTTATACCATGCACCACCCATTCCCAGTATTTATTACAGTTGGAGCTTTAAGTCCCATGTATTTACTTAATGACCAGCTCAGCCACAATCTACATGAAAAAAATGACTTTTTGTGTTCACCACTGTAATCCCAGTGCCTATTATGTCCCAAACAGGTGCTCAGTGGACCATTATTGAATAACACAAGAATGAAGGAGTTTCTGTTATGGTGCAGTGGGTTAAGAATATAACTGCAGTGGCTCAGGTCACTGCATAGGCATGGGTTTGACCCCCCGCCCAGCATAGCCAGTTAAGGATCCATTGCCACGGCTGTGATGTAGGTCACAGCTGTGGCTAGGATTTAGTCACTGGCCTGGGAACTCCCATATGCCACAGATGCAGCTATTTAAAAAAAAAAAAAATAGGAGTTCCAGTTGTGGTTTAGCAGTAATGAACCTGACTAGTATCCACGGGGATGTAGGTTTGATCCCTGGGCCCACTCAGTGGGTTAAGGATCCAACATTGCCATGAGCTGTGGTGTAGGTCACAGAAGTGGCTTGGATCCCGCATTGCTGTGGCTGTGGTGTAGGCCAGCAGCTGCGGCTCTGATTTGACCCCTAGCCTGGGAACTTCCATATGCCATGAGTGTGGCCCTAAAAAGAAAGAAAAAAAAAAATACATGAATGCATACATAGCATGGAATAATGGGATAATGTGACCATGGCTTTGTATACAAATGGTCATTGTTAACACTGTAGGATTGTAGTTATTGGGGTTTTACGCTTCTTGAGAACAACGCCTGTTGTGGCATCTGGCATATGGTGTGGTATTAAAACTATTATCTCTTGAACTGAAAATAGATAGGGGATGTGGATCTGTGTTGAGCCAGGAACATACCACAAATCTGACCTTGGAAGAGGGCTGACCACTAAGACCTCCCACGATTTCAATCAATCCACTCAGAGTGTTTAGACCCTCAAACATAAGAATTGTTAGCTGTATTGTCCAGGCCTGGTCCTCATCAGGGGATTAACACATTAGACCCTATCTTAGGACAAGCCACAACGGACCTCAGAACTTCCACCTTTTTCTTATTCTAATTTTACTCTATGAGTCTTCTCCAATCCCTAAATCCAGTTCATGAAAGTGAGAACATTATACACTATAACTTCTATTATAAAATTGTTATAAATTGTTTTCTGATGTTTTCCTGAATGACCCCTGTGCCCAAGATACTCCAAATCTGAAATTCCTCTCATCTAGTTTATCTCTCACCCTGGTCTAAGATGGGGCTGTCACCACACCGCCACCTGCTAGGTAACTTTGAGCAAGTGGCAGAGCCAACATGAGCCTGATGGAAACAACATCCTTAAAACCAAGGAGACCTTAACAGCCCCACCTCACTCCCATCCCCACTTCATTTCAAAGATGAGGAAATGAGGTCCCCAGAGGGTAAGGGACTTCTCCACAGCATCACAGCTTATAATGACAGAGGTATCAGGCCCTTCCTACAGCCCCATGATTCCTCCCTCATGGAAATCACAGAGGGAAAAAAAACTATGCTGGTTCTAGAGATGCCTCCCAAATGTGATCAAAATTCTGTGAGTTGAAGGCTCCATACTTTTTCCCCCAATACTTATGCCCGCTGCCCACAGCCAAAGGCAAGAAGGAGGAGCAAGGTGAAAACATAGCTTTTCTATTTGACAAGGTCTTGCGCTAGAAGAAACCCTCTATGGGAAGTCCCATCGGCAGCATTAGGTCAAGTTCCAGAAACAAATCAAAATGCCAAGTCACGCTTCCTTCAGGCTCACCACAAAGAGCCTCACCTTCCGGGCTGCGAGTGACCACTGGAGCGCGTGACCTCCCTCTCAGTGTCCTCACATCGGCCACCCCTGGCCCTGCCTGGGCTCCCATCTTGTCATCCCCCGTTGGCCAGCAGACCTTGGCCCTTGGACAGCTCCCGCCTGTTTACCCAGCTAATTGCCTTGGTGTTCTCCCTTCACCCCTTTCACAGGTCAAAGAATGGCCATGTCTCATGAGGACCTTGCATTGTCGAAAAGCGAGGTGTTAAGAGGAAGGGGGAGGTTTGAACTGAATCTGACAAGTATCTGTCTTTTTTCCCCCAAGGATTTCAGAGATGACTACTTTCCAGCCAAGTGGGCGGAAGGCAGGATCACTACCTTCCCCAAACAATCACCAGAGGAGCCAGTAAACCTCCATTTCTGTTATACAGTAGAATTACCTGGAGGGTTTGAAAAAAATTACATCTGAGGGCACCCTTGAAACAATGACATCGGACTCTGTGGGTAGGATGCAGGCATCTGTATGTATTTTTTTTAAGTCTCCAGATGACTCTCAAGTATGGCCGAGTTCACGCACCTCTGTTCTAAGCATGGGCCAAGGGAACCTTCTCTGATTGACCTTTATGTGCTGAGGACAGAGCCCCAGGAATGAAAAATAGGAGAAGGAGAGTTACATCTGTGTCACTTTGCTTTTTCTCTTTTTTTCCCTCATTTTCATCACAGGCTGTAATTCAAGTGGCTCAAAGAGCTATCTACCATCTATAGAGCAGAAACCATCTGCAGGAAAAGAATTCCTCCCCCTGACCCCCTTCCTGAAAGCCCTGATCAACTTCTGTCATAACTCTCAGGTTACAGAGATTTCTTGATTGGAAGGTCCTATTTTCCCGGGATTCTAAAATGAGTTGGAAGGGAAGAAACAAGATGTGGGTGCAACCTCATTTATCCAGAATCCTGGTTATCATGGGAACACTCCCGACAATGGTTGTGCACCTAGGAACACGTTTCTGAGAAATACTACTTAACATCTCAGCTCTGGCTGTCTCTCTACCTTTTCGAGTCACAGCAGCTTTTAGGTAAAGCAGAAACTCATTTGCTATCAGCCCAGCCCAGACAGAACAGGAGTCCAGTGAGAAGTGAACCCAGCAGAAGGGACTCTGTGAAGGCCACTGATACGGCACAGCCCCACATGAGGTGGGACGAGAGGAGAGTGGGGGTGGACCTCAGGAAAATGCCTCCTTAGGCTGTGGGACCTAGCCAGTCCTGGGGACAGACACTTAAATTAGCATTCTGAGGGAGAAAGAGAAGGAAGGATTTAAGGAAGCAAAGGAGTTGTTAAAAAAAAAAAAAAAAAAAAGGCAGCAGGAATATGTCCTAATTTGGAGAAACAGGCCACATTGCCATGGCAACTCTGGATCTCCACGAGGCAGCCAGGCATGCCTTTAAACATCGTGTTAACTAGTTCAGCTATGAAGAAGAAGAAAGAGAAGAGTGTAGGGGGGCTGAGAGAGAAAGAGGAGGTCTGAAGTCTGCTTTGGGCCAGAGGGAGGCGCTGCCCAGGACCCGTCCTCGCTTCAAGGCAGGTTTCAAAAGTGAATCTAATATATAGGGCACAAATGAACCTTTGCACAGAAAAGAAAATCATGGACTTGGAGACTAGATTTGTGGTTGCCAAGGAGGAGGGGGAGGGAGTGGGGTGGATTGGGAACTTGGGGTTAATAGATGCAGCCTATTGCCTTTGGAATGGATAAGCAATAAGATCCTGCTGTGTGGAAACCCTGAGCTGCCATGGAGGGTGGGGTGGTGGTCAAGTGCAGGGACTATGAAAGTCAAGATTGGGTTCTGCCCACTTCTGGCTATTTGAGCAGAGGCAGTTCCATAACCTCTTAGAACCTCAGGCTCTCATTTTAAATCAGGGCCATAATACTTCGTGGGGTGGTCAGGGAAGGAAATGCCTTATGGTCCTTGGTATACACAGACACATACAGGGACCCCTTTTCACTGTAGCCTGCACATGGTCCTCACTCCTCCTTAGAAACTTCATTCAGGACCCCCCATTCAGCACTGGGAACTATGTCTAGTCACTTATGATGGAGCAGGATAATGTGAGAAAAAGAATGTATACATGTATGTGTAACTGGGTCACCATGCTGTACGGTAGAAAAAAAATAATGTATTGGGGAAATAAAAATAAATAAATTAAAATAAAATAAAAAACCATTTGTTCAAAAAAAAAAAAAAGTGAAGCCACAAGGTCTGAACTAGATCTTTCCTTTAGGATTTGGGCAGGGTGGGGTCTGGAGCAGTTAGCCTGTATCTTAAGAAAGATTCTCCCAAAGGCATATAGACATTATTAACCTAGTACCTTTTTCCTCTGAACTGTCCCCCAGTGTCCAGGCTGCCCTCTGTGCTCAGGCCTCCTCCCAGGACCCCCAAGGGGGCTGTGGTCTTGTGCCAAAGGGGAAAGGAATCTGGCAGCCCTGAGGCCAGAGGAAAGGGACCCCTGAGCCACACCTGCAACTCATTCAAGGCACACTAGTTGGGAATTTTGGCCTCAGGGGAAAAAACAGTTCCTTTATCAAAAAAAAAAAAAAAAAAAGATTAAATGCCACCTGGAAACCAAGCCTACATGAAGTTATGCCATGTGTGGTACTTTGGGATCAAGCCAGTGATGACAGGAATTCAGGAAACAGTTTACTGAGTGGCTCTAAACCTTTAGAAAATATGAGTAAGAATATAAAATGTTCTTCCATCTGGAACATTAATTACTCATATCGTGCACTTACGGTTCAGCATTTATTCTAACTCGCGACTAATTCTCAAGCATCTTGTCTTCCATATTATGTTGTCTCCTTCCCGTTTAGAAAGTCGCTCTCCTGGTCCCTTCTGGCCTCATCCACCTGCCTTTTTATCTCCACTTCCCTTCTGTGAGGGCCATGGGCTGCCGGAGACGGAGCGGGGGACCAGAGCGTCCAGTGGATGCCCAAGGGTGGAGGGGCGCATGTCACAGGTAACCTGATGGAGCTTAGTGACAACAAGAATAATAAAAGCAGGTGTATGTTGTTTCCCTGGGTCTGGCCTCCCTTCCTTTTTGTTCACCTGCTTACATCAAATCATTTTTCCCCATAGATTTATCCTTAGCACATGAAGCTGAAATTTCCACTTGTTCTGCTGTGCTCTCAGAAAGTTCCCTGTCCCATAAACATCCCACAGCCCAGCATGGCCCCGGCCTGTCTGGTATGGCCTCGTCTCCAGGAAGAACCTCGAGGTCCCAGGGAGGCAACTGTGAGATCCTAAACCAAAGAAAAGCAGGCCTCTCCATCACCCCGCCCCCTCCAACCCAAACCGTAGCTTCTGTGCCATCTTCTTCCTCCTTCACAGACTCAAATCACAATCCCACCCTCTCCCCACCTCAGTCCTAAATGTCTTCACTTGTGCAATAGTTTCCCCCTCCCAGGATGGCTGGGGGTCCTGAATGAAGTTTCTAAGGAGAAGTGAGGACCATGTGCAGGCTACAGTGAAAAGGGGTCCCTGTATGTGTCTGTGTATACCAAGGACCATAAGGCATTTCCTTCCCTGACCACCCCACGAAGTACTATGGCCCTGATTTAAAATGAGAGCCTGAGGTTCTAAGAGGTTATGGAACTGCCTCTGCTCAAACAGCCAGAAGTGGGCAGAACCCAATCTTGACTTTCATAGTCCCTGCACTTGACCACCACCCCCACCCTCCACGGCAGCTCAGGGTTTCCACACACAGGGGCTTGGGCTGGCAGTCTGGTTGGAAGGTAGGGCTTCAGGGGCTGTGCTGAGGCTGCACTTCATAGCAGTGTCAGCATTAAGTGTGTTTACTTGGGATGCCTTACGTAGGGGCGGAGGCGGTGGGGTGGGGGAATAGCTGATGGAAATCTGTGAGGGAGCTAAAGGCATCCACCCCCAGCACCCCATCTCTCTTGGTGTCCTGAGTGCACTGCCTTTCTAATAAATACAAATAACTATGTTTAATAGAAAACATCATACCATGCATTCCTTGGCTGCAATTCTTCTTTTTGTTCTAGCTGGATCTCCAAGAATTACCAAGGGATTTAAAGAGTTAGTATGGAGGTACAAGAGAAACTGTGAAACCATCCATTTTTATAAAAATGAAACTAGAAAAAGGCTGCATATCGGAGGGGCGAGAGTAGGAAAGAATGAGATAAATGGCAAACGGGAAAAAGGAGAGAGAAAAAGAATCAGTGTTTAACAAACTCGCTACTTAAAATCCCACTCAGGCCAAAGCCGGGAACACAGCCAGACATGACCCAAAGTGTTCCACTTCCCACCCTGCAGGCTGATGCTATTCGCCTGGATGCCTCATTCTCTGAGGGAAAAAATTCCTAGTCTGAGTTCATCTGATCCAGAGAAACGTCCATGCCTGGAGCACCCCAGCCCCCAAACTGTAAAGACTCTGGCACAGGTTTTCTGGCCAGTTTCTCATTCTTCAAACCTGACCTTCCTAGTTCTCTCTCCAGTCCACAGCAGAATTAACCTGCATTTGAAAAACAACTGACTTATCCATGCCTTGTTTCATCACAGTGCTTACACGGCCTCTTGCGACGACGGTGCCAACCTTCTGGCCTCCACCTCCTGTCGGGCTGTCTGCCTCTTCTCCCCCTTACCTTTCCCTCTCCTGTCACCTCTTCAAGGATTAACAGGGTCAAAGCACTCATTTTACCAGCAGTCACTGATGATCAGGTGTGACACGGGAGAATTTCTAACATGGCCTCAAAGCTGTTTAATAGGCAAGATGTGGGGAGGAGGAGCCGCTGCAGAAGCCAAATGTTTGGCCTGAGAGATGAGTATTCTTCAGGGGCATCATAAAGAGGGAACTGGCAGCTTGCTCTTGGCACCCTGATGATGCAAGAGGGCAGAAAATCCGCCTCCCCCCTTCGAACTTATCCCAGGCCTGCCAGCACGCATGTGCTCACCTTCATTGACAACCTGATTCACCCAGAAGCAGTGCTCTGGGGAGCTTACCAGATCTGCGGTCATTGAGCAAGCCCCCCAATGCCCAAGCCACCTTTGTGTCAGCCCATTCACCCATCCACTCTGCCAACACACGGCCAACAAGTTGCCACCAAGGACTCTGAATATAACATGCTGATGGCACTTTGTGATGAGGCCAGCCCTGGCACTGTGAAGCCCACATGTGCTTTTTTTAAAAAAAGGTAAGTGAATCTAAGAGAAACAGCAAAGAATCCAGTGGTTTCTAGAGTAGATTGGCAGGCTGATTTCCCGTGATTTACAATTAATGATCCGGCGTAACGTACATGGACAGCCACGAAAGAAGGGAGAGCGTTTGGGAAGGGGCAAGGAAGTGACAGAGTGAGGGCGACGGGGCCCAGGAGACACTGTACCATGATTTATTTACCCAGAGGAAGGGTTTGGGCTAGAACCTATTCTGGATGCTGGAAGTCTGAAAGTGGTGAAAGGCAACCACACATACAATTGGTGTGGTAAAAATCCCTGAGTTCTGGAGTTCCCGTTGTGTCACAGCAGAAACGAGTCCGACTAGTATCCATGAGGATGCAGGTTTGATCCCTGGCTTCGCTCAGTGGGTCTGGGATCTGGCGTTGCCCTGAGCTGTGGTGTAGGTCGCAGACATGGCTTGGATCCCGCATTGCTATGGCTGTGGTGTAGGCCAGCAGCTGCAGCTCTGATTCGACCCCTAGCCTGGGAACTTCCATACACCGCAGCTGCGGCCCTAAAGAGCAAAACAAACAAACAAACAAACAAACAAAAAAATTCCCTGCATTCTTTCCAATTCTTTCTAAGCAGGGTGATAATTACCCCTAAAGTTTATATAGTGCTTACAACTTAAAGCACGTTGACGTATCTCATTTTAATCATTACATCATACATTGTGATTTTATCGACAGAGAAACTTTGGCTCAGAGAGGTTCCATGATCTGTCCAAGGTCAAGCAGCCGGCAAGAGGCAGAGCCAAGTGGAAGACCCAGGTGTCAGACAAAGGTCTTGTGACTACACGCCTCAGATTTATGCCACTGTTGTCCACAGTCCTGGGAGAAACAAGGGCAGGCACAAGAAAAGCTGAAGAACCAAGAATAATGTGCATATGAAAGCCACCCAGCAGCATCAATTAGCTATTGAAAATGCACTTTCTTTAGTGAGTAACCATCAGGTCAAAGCTTTGATTTTATTGAATGGACCAGTATAGCTCATTCAATGAACATAAAACATCTCCATAAGAGAAAATCTGCATACGTGTGTATTTATATAGGAATTGTGGAATATTTTTATACTTGACTCTTTCAGAATATAATGTAACAGTTTTCCCAACCTAACTGGAGGAAGGCATTTATCCGGTAATGAAGGACCAAACCACTCATAACTCAAATGGCGAGGCGTGTTCTCACCACCTCTAGGAGGACATTATGCATGCTGCCACCGTGCGTGACGCACTGCTCTATTTCATTCTGTGCCTCTCCGTTCTGGCCCGCTGCACCCCTCCATATCACCACGGCCAGCTTGGCTCCCTCTGGAACCCGTTCGTTCCATAAGAATCCAGCCATTCTAGAAACATGCAGCTGGAAAGGAACTCAAGGTCATCTCACTGGAAAGGAAAAAAAAGAAAAATAGCAAAATGAGATAAGTAGAGACTCCAGGGCTGAGAAAAGTGCCCTGGACACTTCCTCTGCATTAGGAATTGACAATGAAGGAATGCATCAGTGTGTGTGTGGGGGGGGGGGGGAATCTTGCGATTTGCGACTTGGAGCCAAAAATGCTCAGTTTAAATCTTGGCTGCACCTGTCACTTAGACAAACACTTCGTATCTCTTGGCCTCAGTATTCTCCTAGATAAGATGGGGATAATAATATCTACCTCACAGGATTATAGTGAAACCAAGATGATATCTTTAAGGCAATATGTTAAATAATATAATACAACTAAATAATATAATCAGATGGGGTAAAATAAAATAGAAAGCACTTGACAAAGAACCTTTTCAAGTTAGATCGCTTTCTATCTTTTATATGTCTCAAATCACTGTGTACTTCTTTGTTGCTTTAGTTTTTAAAATAATACTACATGACTGATTTTTATCTTCGATGTGCTGCATCTTCTGGGGGTTTTTTCCTTTCCTCTCTGAGCCTTGAATTGTTTGTCTTGTCACTTTTTTTTTAAACATTTCTAAAAAGTAAGTGTATGAATGACTTCTTCAGCTTGATTCTCCAGGGACCAGAAGCAAGAAGGAAAAGAAAATATTCTTCACTACGGGTATGACATAACGCCCTATAACCATGTGTTTATTAAGTAATCATGGTTGTCTTCCATTTATGAATAGGTATTGGAGCAGCATGAGGTACTCCTACATCCACGAGCTGGTACAGTGGTCACTCAAAGCAAAGAAACATATCATTTTTCGTAGCCCAAACAGCCTAGTCATGGGTAAATGTAAAGTGACTGTTGGGTTTTTGGGGCATATTTGTTGGGCCCCAGGGGATTCAACTCCCATCTTATGGATGAGGAAACCAAGACCGTTAAATAAAGCGAGTTGCCTGAAGTCACACAGCTGGTCAGGACAGAGCCAGAACTCTAATCCAGGATGCGGAACTCTCAGGTAAAAGCCCCTTCTCCTCTATACCATAGTTGTGAAATAAACTTCCCACCAGAACGTCGTGCCTGGGTCTTATTTTCTCTGATTATTGATGGATATGTCACACAGGACAGAAATAAAAGGCTTGCTCAAGTGGAGACAAAATACATCGATCACGCCCCCAGACCCCGAGCCTCATCGGTCAGTCACTGAAGGAGATTATGATATACTGGAGGAGCTCCGTGCCACATACTTTCTGTCGGAGAAATAGGATGTGAGCGAAGTGCCCCCCTTCCCCCGTCCCTGCCAGGCTCCAGACCAACAGTCCAGGGGACGCATCTGGACCCACGGCTCTTCCAAGTAATTTCCTTGGTAACACTGCCTCTAGCAATGCTATCTACACCAGTGCTTCCCAAACACCAGTCCATGGATCAATGACAGCCCATCATAAAGTCATCACTGGTGCCCGCCGAAATGAGAAAAATAAGAACAATGCAGTGGTTGTTGATACAGCTAAATGTATTCAATGTAAAGGAATTTCCTTTATTCTAAGATCATCTATTTCCTAGTTTTGTTTTGCTCCTAGTATCCAAGTCCTTTCTTTAAAAAAAAAAAAATCAGGAATAGTGTTTACAAAATTAATTGGGAAAAGAAAGACTCATCATGCTGTATCATACCACCACTGCCATCATGATTATAAAATAATTAGTCTGCAAATCAGGAAACCAGGAAACCTCTCCTCTGAGCAGCGGGGAGCAGAGGCTGTGTGTCAGGAAGCATGAATGTCTTCACAGAGACTGGGGCGATGCCAGCAGATATGAGGCTCAGGGGAGAGCCTGCTGCTGCAATGGTCAAGGGCTGCCACTGCAAAGCCAAGGGCTGCCACTGCAAAGCCAAGGGCTGCCACTGCAATGGTCAAGGACTTCTGGGAGCACAATAAACCCATTCTCCAACAAAACACTCCCCATTCGGGTATCTAGAGAATTCAATCACAAAGGGTTTTTCACTGTGCTATATTTGGGATTTTTGTTTTAATTTCTTCCTTTCTATTTTTTATATTCAACTAACATCGGTGGGTAACCACCTACCAAGTGCCAACATCTGTATCAGCATTTTTGACAGGCATCCTTTTTCCGAGCCCTGTGAGGCAAAGCCTTCAAACCAGTCAATGCAGCCATGCCAGGCTTTTGTAGTTCACAGCTGCAAACTTTTCATGCTGGCCTCCCAGATCTTAGTTTCTCACATTCGGTCTTCTTTATCTAATTTCTGGGCCATTTTCTCCTTTATCGAGGCATGCTGCCTGTTACTCGTAATTAAAATCCTATTAATGTCCATCTATTTCTCCAACCTCGCTGTTGTTCTCTCCATGACTTGTACCAGGTTTAATATTTACTGAATGAATAAATTAATCCTAGGCCACTTTCCAAGAAGCTAATAATAAGATAATTCAATGAAATTATCAAAATGTTGACATTTCTTATGAAAACAGATCCGAAAAGAAAGCTATCTTCTACAGTTCATTATGAAAATAGAGTGAGAGTGAGGTGTAGGGAAGTGATGGGTTTTCACCAGCAAAAATAATTAAGATACTTATAATGAGATGACACACATAAAGTTCTTACACATAACAAGGATTCCATAAATGTTAATCTCCTGTTTCCTCTTCTGATTAGTTGCTTGCAGGAATGCTGAGGTAATTTATTTTTCATTTTTTAGGAAACTTGCTTTACTGCTTTAAAAAAAAAAACCAAAACCATAGGTGTTCCCATGGTGGCGCAGTGGTAACGAACCAGACTAGTATCCTCGAGGATGTGGGTTTGATCCCTGGTCTTGCTCAGTGGGTTAAGGATCCCACGTTGCTGTGGCTGTGGTGTAGGCTGGTGGCTACAGCTCTGACTCAGCCCCTAACCTGGGAACCTCCATATGGTGCTGGGTGTGAACCTAAAAACAAACAAACAAACCACAGGATCAACATCGGGCCAAGGAAAAACACCTTGAAAACACCATTTCACCATTTGTTATATTCTCCAGAACACAGACACACACCACACACACACTTCCAAATTTTGGTTGACATCAGATTGCTGATTACTATAATCTTCCAGCCACCTGTGTCCACATGAAATCCTTCTAGTAGCCATGTGCATTTGATTCAGTTCCTTCATTTTTCCAATTTTTCATGGATGATCAAATCGAAAGGTTCCTCAAAGTAAAGATTAAATATACATTTTTTTCTCTTTAAAATGTCTGCATTTTCAGGCTTTCACAGTATCTCAAGGCAGTGTAACAGGACTTTTAGGAACACGAGGAAAACTACTAGAAAGTGGGCATTATTTAATTCTGAGAACACCCGGTAGCTGATAAATATTAATCAGCCAGAAGACATCGATCAGGGCTAGAAGCACCAATGTCCCAAGAGTCACACAAGATGATTATGTCTGGTTTTGAAAGAGGCAGTTTTTAAATAGTAGGCGCACAGTGCAGATCTATCAAGATCCTATCATTTTCTAAGTCCAATACGAATCAGATTTTCATCATTCCTTTGCAACAAATCACAACATCTCTCTGAGATTCGTCACGTTGCATTGGCGGGCTTCTCTCTTTCTGCTTGTGTCTGTGTATTCTGTGTACACTGCCCAATGTAAAAGGGTGTTTAATATCCATCTTAAAGCCAATGTTATCAAAATATATTTCAGTCTACATTCAACAACTCTGGAGTAGGCCAGAAACCTAGTACATTTTCTCCTCATTATCACCTCAGTAAGAGTCCCTTGCCAGGATCTGGCTAGGAGGCTTCTATCTGACAAAGCTTAATGAAGTGTTAATGAAGGGAAAATGTCCCAGCCCATTCTGAGCTTTGGTCAGAACAGGTTTAAGTGTACCCTGGTCAAAAGCTTTACTAGTGGCTCTTTTTTCCCCCAGCCAAGAGCATACAGATCAAGTGAGAGGCTCTACACTTGGCTTTGTCATCTTTTGCTTGAACGTTGTTGTCGTTTATAAACTAACACTGAGGTTTGATCCTTATCCTTATTTTAAAATTCCTTTGTGTGGGCCTTTAGCCATGAAGTCCCCAGCCTAGATACGGCCCAACCTTACCGACACTGCCACATAGACTTCATGTACCCACAGCTTCCTTTTTTCCCCTCTAAGTAAGGTCTTGTTCATCTCCTGTCCCATCTGAGCTCCTCATTTAACTTTGATCTCATCCTTGCCCAACGGGGACCTGCTGTACAGCACAGGGAACTCTATCCAGCAGTCTGTGATGGTCTACGTGGGAAACAGAATCTAAAAAAGAATGGATGTGTGTATAGGTATAACTGAATCACTTCATTGTACAGCAGAAACTATCACAACATTGTAAATCAACCGTACTTCAATAAAACTTGAACAGATGCAAAAAAAAAAAAAAAAAACCCTCATCAGCCAAGGTCGACCAAGAATTCCTTCGGCCACACCCTCTGCACTCCGGGTACTGACTGAGGCCACAGGTCACTCGCATCGCTCCCCACACTTCAGTGTGGTTTACCTGGTTCTCTTTTCTCATAGGCACTAGATCAGGGGCCAGAAAACCTAGATTCTAGTCCTAGAGCCTATATTTCCTCAGTGTTGGAAATAGGATTTAACTTCACGGAGAGTTCATTTCCTTATCTGGAGAATGGGGATGCTGGTTACAGTGACCTTCATACTTCAGAGAGACCATCTACTAAGGCTGTATTTCCCGTCTCGCGCAATTGTCATTATCAAATTAAGACAAAGTACATAAATTCTCTTAGAAAAGCTTTAAACTTCATAAAATGTAAGATTTGGTTGTATTTTCTATCTCCAACCATATATGCTGAGAAGTTCCTTTCTGATCTCTCCCCTGCATTCCCTCTTTCTTTCTGGAAACGCTTCTAGTATGAACCCCCAGTTGCAGACCAATTTTCAGGCGTAACTGATTCTTTCCTAATTATCTCAGTGAGAGAAATGCTTCAAAATGAAAAGTGAGAGGGGTAATCTCAGGGCACCATTTTTGGAGAAAAGGGAAGACCTATCTGTAACAGATAAAGAGTTGGAGGAGACCAGCTTCTTTGATCATTGAAGAGTCTCAACCAGATAGAATTTACTTTTTCCAAATTTACCTTCCATCTGCACACCTGTGATTACCATAAATTCACAAAATCCCCAATATATAGGTCTTTCACCATAAATAGTCCAAAAATTTACTCAATCATATTTGCTTTATCGATATTTGACAATTTGTCAATATACTTTTTTTTATAGTTTACATGAGTTTATTGATGTTTAGGAGATCCTGTTAAACAAATTAACTTTTAAGATGTAATTTACATAGTTCCTATTGTGGTGCAGCAGAAATGAATCCAACTAGTTTCCATGAGGATGTGGGTTCGATCCCTGGCCTTGCTCACGGGTGAGGGTTCTGGTGTTGCTGTGAGCTGTGGTGTAGGTCTCAGACATGGCTCGGATCCTGCATGGCTGTGGCTGTAGTGTAGGTCGGCAGCTACAGCTCCAGTTTGACCCCGAGCCTGGGAACCTCCCTATGCCATGGATATGGCCCTAAAAAAGCAAAAATAAATAAATAAACAAATAAATATTTTTCTTTGGTTGGAGACTATGTTTGTGTCTTTTTAAGGGCTTAATGATTGAACATATGCCTGTGTGTGTGTTTGCGTATGTGTGTAACCAACATATTTGTCTCCAATAACATTATGCAATTTTTGTCCATTTTCTGCTTAGAACGAGTTGTTGATATACTTGTAATCAATTATCTCAGAACACATTTAGTGCAAAAAAAGCAGTGGTAAAAAAACAAAACAAAACAAAAAACAGTCACCCTCTCCATCCTAATTTCAATTTGCCCCTGTCCTTCACCTCTAGTCAGAAGAAAGGAGAGACTGCAGTTCATTATTTGACATTATCTGGCAGACTGTGAACTAGTAGGCAGGACTGATGTTTTGCTGAGGTAAAAGTCCTACCAGAGACTGACCTGGTAATCTGGAAAAATAGGCCACCTCCAGGAGAGAACTGAGGTGTGGCCTCAGGCAAGTCACTTCATCTTTCTTGGCTTCAGTGTCCTCCACTATGACATAAGGACACTGCACCACTGTCTGAGGTCCCTTCCAGGCCAAGTGGTCTTTGACACAGGACAGCGAGATAACACGTCTGTCCAGGCATCTGTGGAAGGGCGAGGACGAGGACAGGAATCCCTTTTGGGGCGTTCTCTCTCCCTTCTCCACTGCATGAAGAGAGCGGCAACCTTCTCTTCGCAACCCCCTGCATTCCAACCTCACGCACGTCTGTCAGAGAGGACGCGTCTGAAAACTGGTCATCTGACAACACGTTTTCTCATTTTGCACTGTCCTAAATTTCCTTTGTTTACTTTTGTCTACTTCTACTGAGCCCTAGGTCTTTCCTGTGGCTTCCCCCTCGCCTATTCAATGGCTCATTCTGCTTTAGTTGACATCCTCTCTTAGACATCATATCAGAAACTTCAGGAATGGGTTATCTGTCTGGCTTTTGTAGCTCATTACGGCAAACTTCTTGTGAGGGCCTCCAAAATCTTAGTTTATCCAATCTGATTGTCCTCATCTGATTTCTGCGCCATCATATCCTTTATCGAAACATTTTACATGTTATAAATCCTCCCAAAAAGTAAATTAAGAGAGATCAAGAGACTTGACCAATCAAACAGGTATGGTTGGTTGGAAAACAAGGCTGAGAATCAGGCTTCCTGACCTCGTAGCTCAGATTAGACTTTCACCTGTAACCCCAACTACCATGAAGTGAATATTTCCACTCCACCCCGTGGGGAAGCTAGACGGAGGATAAAGTCTCCCTCAGAAATCAACAGTAATGTTCCCTCCTCCATGCTACGACCTCTATGATCCAAAGCAATGTGAAAAATTAGCCCCAATTCCTCTCCCCTCAATTGAGATACTGGTGACACGGATCTCACATTTTATACAGTCCTAGCTGGGTATAATTGCCTATTGTGGTTTTTCCCACTTCTTTGACAAAAGTGATTAAATGTGCTATAGAGGAGTTCCCTTCATGGCTCAGTGGTTAACGAATCCCACTAGGAACCATGAGGTTGCGGTTCGATCCCCGGCCTTGCTCAGAGAGTTAAGGATCCAGCATTGCCATGAGCTGTGATGTAGGTTGCAGATGCAGCTTGGATCCCGCCTTGCTGTGGCTCTGGCGTAGGCCAGCGGCTACAGCTCCAATTCGACTCCTAGCTTGGAAACCTCCATATGCCATGGGAGCAGCTCAAGAAATGGCAAAAAGACCAAAAAAAAAAAAAATCTGCTATAGACTCTATAGCTGCAGCCCCACCTCAAACTCACTCAAACCCGTCCTTTCCCCTCACAGCAAGTATGCCTGCTGATCTGCTCCAACTCTACCATCATCTAGCCCAGAATCCATGTGAAAAAGGTAATTAAATCACTTCTGTAATTATTCTCTCATACTTATACATAATTAAGGGCTGCACAGTCTTCCGGAAGCCACAAAGGGCCCAGGAGCAGTGAATGACGGGGAAAATGGATCAGGACACGTGCCTTGGGAAGGCAGTGAAAATTCAATGAGAGGTTGATGGAAGAGAAGGCAAGAGAGTGAGGATGAGGCTAAGAGTCAGGAAAATAGAAAGAGAAGTACAAAACGAGGAGAAGAGACGAATAGAGAGGGGTGGAATTTCTAGACACACTGGTAAAAACAAAAGGGCAATGAAGGAGGAAAACTGTAACAGGAGACCCAGTGACAGAAGAGGCAGGGAAAGGAGTGTGGGGAGTTCCCGTCTTGGCACAGTGGTTAACGAATCTGACTAGGAACCATGACGTTGTAGGTTCAATCCCTGGCCTTGATCAATGGGTTAAGGATCTGGCGTTGCTGTGAGCTGTGGTGTAGGTCGCAGACGCAGCTCGGATTCCGTGTTGCTGTGGCTCTGGTGTAGGCCGGAGGCTACAGCTCCAGCTCCGACTAGACCCCTAGCCTGGAAACCTCCATGTGCTGCAGGAGCAGCCCTAGAAAAGGCAAAAAAAAAAAAAAGAAAGAAAGAAAAGAAAAGAAAGGAGTGCGGATAGAGGAGGCTGAGGGAGGCCAAATATGTGCCATTGTCATCATCCTCCTCGATTCATACCTCAGGAAACTGAGGCACAGGAAAGTCAAGTAATCAGGCTGAGGTCACAAGAGAGCCAGAATCTGAGTCAAGGCCTGTCTGGGCCTAAATTCTGTCTATGCTATTGAGCTCAAAATTTTATTACACCTTTAAAAATATAAAATGTGAATTGACAATGATCTCAAAATAAAAAGTTCATTAAAAAATAAACATAGATATTATTATCACTGATGTCCCTTATCGCTAAGTTAGCATTGGTCCAGCCACAGCCCTTCAGCCACACCCCCAGTGTGGTCAAGGTTTTGGACGTGAAAGGAGGCGGCTGGAGGTTCCCTTGGCCGTGACTCAGAGGAGAGTTAGTGGGTCTTATAGAGACAGGACAGATATCTTTGGTTGGCCTCATTAAATGCCAAGTTCTAACCAAATCTCTATTGCCACAGACTCTGAAAGTCCTGTGGGACAGCTCCAGAAGCCACAAGCAGACCACCTGGGGACTCTGAACTATGCCAGGTCCGAAGGTAGGCCACCGAGGAACCTGGACGCTGACAAGATGAAGCATGAAGGTGGCTGCATGCATCACAGAGAAGGTAAGTCACGTGGAAGAGTGGGTCACAGTGGGGGATGAGGGGGGAGAGGGACAGAGAAACACATGGGAACTGAGATGACAGGGGCGAAGGGAGAAGAGAGACAAGAGAAAGGAGGACAGAGAGAAGGAGAAATCAGGTCTAAAAGGGCGAGAAACCGAGAAGGACCCAGAGACAGACAGGTGAGGAGTCGGGCCCCCGCCAGGAGGAGGCTGTGAAGAGTTCTTAGCACAAAGGATAGGGTTTGAGCCTCCTCTATAGTGTGAGAAACTAAAACAGCCTAGAACTGGAGTTCACTGATGAACCTGGGCTTCCTGCTTCTGCTGGACTCTCTCCCTTCCCAGAAGGAGCAACCAGAGGCTCCAGAGTGGGTTGTGTGCTCTGCCCACCCTTCCCCAGCAGCTCACCTTTAGATTCTCTTTGCAGCAAGGTCTCCGGCAGGGCCCAGGCTAAGGCCTGCATGGACAAGGCTCCCTGCGAACGGCATGACTTGTGTGAGTCAGGAGAGGACTTTCTGTTTTAAATATGTGTTTCCCTTAACGGCCCAACCTGGTATCTGAAATTCCACTCGTCCCAAGTGCTTCCTCTGAGTTGAAATATAAGTGCCCATAGAAAGCTCAGGTCACACATGAGCTGCTTTTGTCTGTTTAAAGCCTGGAAAGGACTGAGTTGTACAGACTGTCTCCCAGATTGAAATGAAACAGAGGCCTCAAAGGAGGACATACGTGGGGGTGGGCTCCATGGGGGACACCCCAGGACACACCCAGGATCACAGTGCCTCTTGAGGCAGCTGCTTCAGTGGGCAAGGCAGGGAGCTGGAGGCAGCAGGGGAAGGTCCTATAGGCAGCCAAGAGGCAGAAAAAGGACACTGATAGTTAAACATGATAGTAGATAGAAAAGCATGGGGAATCAAGAGTTTAAAAAAAAAAAAAGATTAAAAATGCATTATCTCTGGAGTTCCCGTCATGGCACAGTGGTTAACAAATCCAACTAGGAACCATGAGGTTGTTTGTGGGTTCGATCCCTGGCCTTGCTCAGTGGGTCAAGGATCTGGCGTTGCCGTGAACTGTGGTGTAGGTCGCAGACGCAGCTCGGATCCCACATTGCTGTGGCTCTGGCATAGGCTGGCGTCTACAGCTCTGATTAGACCCCTAGCCTGGGAACCTCCATATGCTGTGGGAGCAGCCCTAGAAAAGGCAAAGACAAAAAAGCATTATTTCCCAATTGCATAATTTTTCCAGGGCTAACCAACGAGGTCAGGATGATGGTGGCCCCAGTTGCTACTTGAAAGTCCCAGAACAGACAAAAGAACCCTATTCAAGGCCTACTGCTACCTCCCAGCAGACAGGAAACCAGCTCCAGGTACTTGCAGCTGGCAGAAGCATCAGAAGCCCCTGCTGTCATGATGGGGGAGCCTCGCTACAGGATCAAAGAGCACAAGAGCAGAAAAGGCCAAGGGAAGAGGCTGTGTGCCAACCCCAGAGCAAGCACACCCAACGGTGTCCCAGCCCTTCCTCTGCTGAGCAGGCTCGTCTGCATCAGAATCACGAAACTGGTCTCCAAGAGGAACCATCGATGACTCTTCAAGGTGTTATCACCTCTTACCTTCCACTGCGCAGACGGACTTCTCCTTGGGCACAGAAACTTCAGGGACTGAGGGGGGAACTTCCAGAACCCCAAAGGCCCCATTACTTGCCTTGGGAAATTAGCCACCCCCTTAGTCTCAGAGAGCAACAGAGGTCAGAGGCCAAGTACCCTAGTCTCGTAGAGTCTTCTCATGCCAACAGGCCATATGTTTCTGGGGAAATCATAGGGCAGGCAAACAGGATAGGGATGGAGACTCTGGCCACCACCCTTTCTCTGTGCCCTGCCTAGTAGTCTTGGGGTTGTGCTGCTCAGCCTGGGCCCCTTCCCGGCCTGAGAAGCACTTCTGAGGCCCGAAGGAGTACAAGCAGCGTGGCTGCTATCCACAACTTTAGCTGCAGCTCCTCTCCTGGCTCTAGGAATTGGACACTCACACTTCCTGCCCCAATTCCTCTATCCCTGGGCTCCTACCCTGGCTCACAGACCATTCCCTCTTTCAGTATCGGCTCTGCCTTTCAGAACCCTCCATCCAGGGTAGGAGACCCTCTGCAATCTCCATGGAGAGGGGCTGTGGGGGCAGGGCTCTGACAGAGACGCCAGGCAAGCAGCCAACCTGGGCCGAGGGGAAGAGAATTATTCACAGGATCACAGATGTTAGAGATGAAAAGAACTTGCAGAAACACATCTCGCTCATCCATCCCACCTTGCGACGTAGGCCCCTTTCCAAGAGCATATGGACTGTTCCCATCTGATTTCAAAGGCTCTTTCATTACCAATCAATACGCACTAAGTGCGCCTTGTATGCTGGGTGCTGCCCCCATCTCGGGATGGGGGAGGCAAATGGGCTTTCCCCCTGGGGAAGGGCTAGCACAATGCGAGATCGACGTGCCTCTCCTGTGGGCTGCTCAAGCCCACCCAGCTATCTGTCCCTCAACCCCGACCCAGACACCTTCCACAATGCCAAAATGTTGCTCCTGTACATACATGATTGGACCAAGATCTAGGAAGGGGTCACCTTCCCAGGGGAGGTATCCACATACCCAGGCCTCTGATAATCAGGGAAACCAACAAGGAGAAGAGGTGGTGATGGCCCAGCAGAAAGAGAGGGATAGGCGTTCCCACTGCGCCTCAGTGGGTTACAAACCCAACGAGTACCCATGAGGATGGGGGTTCCAGCCCTGGGCCTGATCAGTGAGTTAAGGATCTGGCGTTGCTGTGAGCTGTAGTGTAGGTCACAGATGCAGCTTGGATCCCACATTGCTGTGGCTGTGGCGTAGGCCGGCAGCTGTAGCTCTGATTCAATCCCTAGCCTGGGAACTTTTATATGCCACAGGTACAGCTCTAAGAAAGGAAGGAAGGAGAGAGGGAGAGGGAGGGAGGAAGAAGGGAAGGAAGAAAGGAGGAAAGAA
The DNA here is from genome assembly GCF_016906955.1 of Phacochoerus africanus. Classification (NCBI taxonomy): domain Eukaryota; kingdom Metazoa; phylum Chordata; class Mammalia; order Artiodactyla; family Suidae; genus Phacochoerus; species Phacochoerus africanus. The sequence goes on along the minus strand of NC_062550.1, from coordinate 62,386,955 downwards.
AGGAGAGAAGAGAGGAACAGCAAGAAGGGGCCAAGGAGGGGGCTGGTTGAAGTAGCCTCTGGATACCTCCCCTGGGAAGGCGACACCTTCCTAGATTTTAGTCCAAGGTAACGACAGTTCTAGCTGATTTCCTAAGACTAGTCAGGAATCAGGAATCAGGAGGAGATGGTCTTCTCCAAGACCTAGGGCCACACAGGTCAGTGAAGCTAACTATTAGTCCTTTTTGTCAGCCTCTCATCTGCTGAGATGGAATCCGATTTCACCTTCTCCTGACACACCACAAGCTGGAAAGAAAAAAAAAAACAAAAAAACCTTTCCAATCCCTAAACTCTCAGTGAAGAGTTTGCTCTGATACAGGAGTCACTTCTGGGGCGCCCACTTGGACATGGGTGGGCTGGAAGGGGTGGGGTCCCCAGCCTCATCTGACTGGGAATTGACTGGCAGTTCTACTCACCCTCAGGTCCTTCTCTCTGAATTTTGCCCCCTTCTCCTTCTTGTCACTCCTCCCACTCTCTTCTTTCCTTCAGAGCTGTTTTCTTTTTTGGATGTTTAGGTCCCAGTCAAGACCAATGGGGAGAGGGCCGAATCATTGCTAAAGGCTCAGCTCCAGCTGGCCTCTCTTTGCGCTGTGGGAAGAGGCCCCCCAGGCTAAGCCCAGCAAGACCAAGTACATGATAGCAATCCAGGGCTCATGCAGCCCACAGCTAATGTCCACGGGAATTACTGTCATCAGGCCAGGGTTCCTGTTGCCACACTGCCACTACTAGTGTGTGTCTATAGCCAGTTTCCTTTCCGACCCTCAGTTTCTTCATCTATTTAAAAAAAAAAAAAAGGAGAACAGGGAGTCCCCGTTGTGGCTCAGCAGTAATGAACCTGACTAGTACCCAGGAGGACGTGGGTTCAATCCCTGGCCTCGCTCAGTGGGTTAAAGACCCAGCATTGCTGTGAGCTGCAGTGTGGGCTGCAAATTCAGCTCAGATCTCTCATTGCTGTTTCTTAGGCTGGCAGCTGTGGCTCTGATTTGACCCCTGGCCTGCTGGCCTGGGATCTTCCATGTGCCATGGGTGCAGCCCTAATCCTACTACCTAAATCTTAGGGCTCCTTTGAGGGCTGAACTGGCTAAATGTTAAAGTGCCATTTCACATAACATGTAGCCCTAACTTTCAAGAGGCACTAGGCTGTTTTAAAGGTTTAAAGGCAGTGACAGAATAAAGCTGGCCTCTGAAACCCCCGAGCTAGTCCACCCCAGCCTCTCAGTAACCAGGGAAAATCCAGAATTCAGAACACGACCAACAGAGCATGTTAATCAGTTCTACACCAGGACACAACAGCCTGCACACCAGTTGAAAGTCAGGGACCAGGGCCTAGGAGCCTGACATCTGATGGCTGGCGGTCCCCTCCCCCAATTCCACGGCTCCTCGTCATTTCTGCATTGCTCCCTCCCTTCCATCGTCCTTTCTGCTCCTCCTCACCTCCTTTAGCTTCTTCTCTTCTTTCTCCAACTCCTCTTTCTCCTTCTTCAATGTTATTAAGAAGCCACATGAGCACAATGCACTGGGGACTGTAACAGACCTAGAGCCTGAACCATCACAAAACTTTATAACCTAAAAATATGTCACGTTCTCCTCACCAGTGGTTCCCAAACCTGCCTGGGTCTCAGAATCCCTTGGGGGAAGTTTGTGAAAATAACAATTAGTGGGGCTTTACTCTGAACCTATTAAATCAGAATCCTTGGGTGGGGGATCAGAAAATCTATATTTTCAAAGAATAATACAATTTTAAAATTCCTCTGTTGCTTCTACATTTCAGTCAGTTTAAGAACCACTTCCAAACACTGTACCACTAAACGACAAAACGTCTATCAGTATCAAGCTCCTTTCCCTTTTTACTGATGTTTTTTAAGTTCCTTCATTGCCATGACCCTCTCAACATATTATGTCATGAGTCTTTATTTTGTAAGAACTTACCAATTTGCTTTTATATGAGCAAGGAGGACCCTGGGACAGTAAGAGAATATAAGGCAAGCAAGAGGTTGGAAGGGGCCGAAGGACTGTGCAGACATGGATCCATGAAGGCAGGAGGAGCGAGAGTACAGACAGAGGGCAGTGGAAATAGGGGTAGGAGGGAGGGGTGGGTGGCAGCAGCAGGGAGGAACTACAGCGAAGCCTGGCTGTACTCGTCTGTTGTCCTGGCAACATGATGCTGAAAGACTGAGGCTGCAGCTCTCCTCAACACTAGACAACATGTTGTCAAGGCAACAGAATGCACCCAGGACACATGGTAGGAGGCCATGCATGAGGTCTTGGTGTGCCAGGAACCCTCAGTTCAAGGCAGGCTACACTGGCTGTGCCATTACACTACCTCCCACTCTCAATGCCCACACCCTTCACCCCCAAATCTTGCCCTGGCCCCTCCATTCCCTGCGACACTCTTCTCGGTACCATCAGCCCCATTGGGAAAGAGGGGAAATTATATCAGGCTGCAATGATGTGGACACAAGTCCAGGAACTGGCCACCGGACACTGGTGCATGCATAGGAACTCCATAAACTCAAAAGGAGAGGGAGCTACTTAGAGGAAAGCCAATCACTATGCTTCTAACTTCCTCCATTGCTTTGCTAATTTGTTCCCCAATTGGTAAACAAACTTTGTAAAAAAAATGAAACAAAACAACTGCGTCATCCATAGGTATACCAAAAGAAAATGATGGCTGATGCCAGAGGAATTTGTATTTCAGTAACTACTAGAAATGATGACAGCAGCGATTTATTAAAACCAGGCATCTTCCTGGCAGAGTAATGAGTCCTTTAAAGGTTATTTCATTTCCTTTCATAATAGCTCTTTGAAGTTGATGAGTATTAACCCTATCACAGAGATGAGAAAAATCAGATCACAGGAGTTACATAAAATGGCAAGAGGTCACTCAGCTTCTGAAAGATGGAGCCAAGGCTCAAAAGGGCTCCAAGGTATACATCTCATCCCCCACACTACACAGCATCCATCTGAAAAGATGCTAAGTCAAGTTACATCATTGCCTTCTTACCCCATTTAGAATGAATGAAAAAATACCCAGAAGAGGGATGGACTGGGAGTTTGGGGTTGGGAGATGCAAACTAATTACATTTAGAATGGATAAGCAGGAGTTCCCATCATGGTGCACTGGAAACAAATCTGACTAGGAACCATGAGGTTGTGGGTTCAATCCCTGGCCTTGCTCATTGGGTTAAGGATCCGGCGTTGCCGGGAGTTGTGGTGTAGGTTGAAGACGCAGTTCGGATCTGGTGTTGCTGTGGCTCTGGCGTATGCCGTGGGCAACGGCTCTGATTAGACCCCTAGCCTGGGAATATGCCGCGGGAGTGGCCCTAAAAATACAAAAGTCAAATTAATTAATTAATTGATTTCAAAAACAGAATGGATAAGCAATGAGGTCCTACCGTATAGCACAGAGAACTATATCCAATCTCTTGGGATTAAAACATGATGGAAGATAGCATCAGAAAAATAACGCATATAATGACTGGGTCACTATGCTGTACAGCAGAAACTGGCACAACACTGCAAATCAACTATAATTTTGAAAAAAATCACATTAAATAGCTTAAGTGACATTATATTTTTTCTCTTTATTCATTGATCAGAAATTATATTAATTTCTAAAGAGCTAGAGTAAATTTTTAGCATATCAAAATGGACTTGTGGTTCCTAAGAGAAAAGGATCTTTCAGTATATGCCTAAAAATAAAAATGTAATAATAGTTGATCTAAATGCATATCTTGAAAAAAGAAAAAGAAAAACATCCAACTTTGTGTCAGTACTCTCAGGCCCTCCATGGTCTCCTTCAACCTCAACTGCTACCACTGCCCCACCCCTCCCTCTCCAGCTCTACTGACTTCCTGCCACTCATCTAACAAACAACAAAAAACATACCCCCTTGGAGGCTTTCACATCCACTGCTCTCTCTGCCAAAACACTGCTCCTCTGATCTTCATGCTTCTTGATCCTTCTCCTCACACAAATCTCAAGGGCCACCTCCTCTGAGACCTTCCCTGACCACTCTAAAGTCGCCTGCAACAGTCCTTCCTGCAAGTTTCATTAAGACACTGACCACTGCCTAAAATGATACTGCTTAACTTATATGTTTGCTTATCATCCGTCAATGCGCCCTGAGGACAAGCCTCTCTTACGGACTACATCTCCAAGACCTCAAACAGTTCCTGACGCCCAGGTGATACATATGCAATAATTTTTTGAATGGATGAAAAAAATCAATGAGAAAGAGGTTGTGTGCTAAAGGAAATTCCAAAATCTCTTGTTGCCACCTTTGGAAACGTACATGCATTGATTAAATTTAGGTGGTGCTACCTTACTGATTAGCATGTCACGTGAATTGCCTATGTTTGTCTTTTGAAACTTTTTACAAACTGTTTATTTCTTTCTGCGTCCTCCTTCGAAAGAGGGCTCATGAAGTCAAGATTATCACGGGCACCTATCTGCTCTGCATGATAAAAGCTTTGCTCTGCTGCCTCAGAATGCACCCCTCACTTGAGACTGCCCTCTTGCCATCGAGGTGCACTGGAAATAAAGTGGATGTGAGTGCCAAGTTGTTGACTGCTGGTATCTGACAGATACGAAGGAGGGAAGGGTGATGGGGACAGCAGCCTAGAGAGATAGAAGGAATGTGCTTGTCAATAACTAACCAGAGATTAAGCCTATCATACATTTTTACATGGGTTTAAAATACTTTTAATGACTATTGACATCTACTGAACTGAAATAATTCATCTACCCATATATTTAATTAAGTATGTATCAAAGGCTCACTATGTGCCAAGCTATACGTTAGGTTCTGCAGATACAAAGATGAAAAAGACATGGTCCCTGCCCTGAGGAGGCTCAGCGTCTAGCAGGACACAGAGCTAATACAAACGATCACAATTAACTACACTTGTAATCAGGACTATAACAAGTAGGAAATGAAAGGGAATAAAAGGAAAAGAAGCAGGAGTTTTATTTGAGGGGAGAGAAAAAGGGAAATCTGAGAGGGTGACTTTGGATTGGAAGGACAACCCCAGGTGAGATGTTCCACCCTGAGCGCTGGAGAAGAGAAAGATAACCCGCAACCACAGCAGAAGACGCACACGTGCACGCACCTGCGCCTGCGCACAAAACAAAGACGCAAAACCAAACCCCAGGAGAGAGAAGGACAGAAAGGGAAGTACTCGGGCTAAAAGATGAGCTTCACTGCCCCAAAGTTCCACCAGGGAAGAGTCGACCAACTCTGGCGCCTGGTCTCTCAACACTGTCCCAGGCCCAGGTGGTCCAGAACATGCGAGCCAATTCCCACAGATCTAGGTGAGTTCAGATCTTGGGCAGCTTGCGTTTCTGATCACATCGCCCTCCTCACTCCTGCATTTATTCAATGGAGATTTAATGAAAACCTCTCTCAGACCCATTCTTACTGATTACTGCTATTATGTCAGGCCCTTCCTAAGCACGTTTAATTACTTAATAACCTTAAGAAACAGCGTCTATTTTGAATCAACATTTTATAGACGAGTAACCTAAGATTTCAGAGAAGTCAAGTCATTTGCCAAAGGTCACACATTGAATGGTGGAGCCAGGAAACAGTCTGGGCAGTGAGATTCCAGAGCTCCTCCTCTTAACTCTTAACTGTGGTGTATGTATTGCTACTTTCCTAGGGCTGCCATTGCAAGTGTATTACACACGTGGCAGTTTAAAACAACAGAAATTTATTTTCTCATGGTTCTGGAGGCCAGACCCTGAAATGGAGTGTCTGCAGGATCGTGCTCTTTCTAAAGGCTCCAGGGGAGAGTCTTCCTTTGCTTCTTCCAGGTTCCAGTGGCTTCCTTGGCTGTGGCTAAATAACTCCAGCCTCTGCATCTCTTTAAAGGCCTTCTCCTTTGTTCTGTCTTCTATCACTTGGAAGGACATCTGTCACTGGATTTAGGGCCCACCGGGCTAATCCAAGATGATCTCATCATGAGATCCTTAATTACATCTGTAAAGACCCTTTTTCCCAGTGAGGTCACATCCCAGTGAGGTCCAGGAGTTAGGACATGGACACACCTTTGGGGGCCACCATTCAACCCACTACAGCGTGTATGCACAGTACACAGTTTAATAATTGCTAACTGTGTAATAACCGTTGGTTATTGCTATACACCAGACACTATGGCACGTGCTGCGAACACAAAAATGAGTAAGGCATGGCCTGGCCCACAGTGAGCCCGCTGTCTAGCAAACGAGACAGACAGGTAAACAAGATGGGGTTAGAATAAAAGCTTAGAAAGGGCACAGTGTTGTGCAAAAAAAAAAAAAAAAAAAAAAAAAAAAAGATAAAAGAAAAGAAATAGAAAAATAGAAATTCTGTGATGATGAGAGTCAGAAAAGGGTTGACAGAAGTGCCACAGTTTCTCCCGGAAAGTGAGTAGGTGCTTCCAGGCAGACAAGGAAGGATATTCAAAGGAGAGCAAGCGGCACCAACAGAGGCTCAGAGGTGCAGCCAGGACCAGTCAGGGAGCAGCAAAGAGCCGATTGTGGCCTAACATTACTGTCCAAGGGCAAGGAGGTTAAGATAAACTCCTGGAGGGGTGGCCGGGGGCCACATCAAAGAGGACGTCCTATTTTAAGCTGTGGGAAGCCAGGGCAGAGTTTTAAGTGAGAGTCTAACAATCAGATTTGAGTTTCTAAGGAATCGCACAGCTAAGCTGCCATGGAGTGCAGACAAGACCATCCCAGGGCAGGGAGGGGAAGGGACCCACAACAAGGCTTCCTTAATGTTCTCAGAACGGTCCTGAGCAGAGGGAATGGCCGGGTTCTATTCCTTCTTAGAACTTCCCATAAGCCTCTCTTTCCTCCTTGTTCTCGTTCTCTTCTTCTCTAAGACTTTCATTAGCTCCTTTTCATCTCCCCCTCCTCTGACCATCCCTCCAAGGGTGGGTTCTGTCCTGGACACGCTTCTCTCCTCATCCTCTTGGTTCATTCTGAGCTTGTCTTCCACCCTCCTGGGGTCAGCTCCCCACTTTCTGCTAAGAAGGCTCATCCCTTAATTTCCAGCTCAAATCACTCTCTTTACCTCCAGTCCCAAATCCAACTGCTTCGTAGACGTGTTCACTCCTATGACCCACCCGTACTCCAAATTCTGCTCCTCCTCATTCCCACTGTCACCAAATCTATGACAAACCTAATGGCTCTTATCATCATTTTGGTAAGAGCACTAAGAGGGTCAACAGTGTTCAGTGCCTCAGAAGGTCATGAATGACTTGGAAACCCCATTGGATCTGGCTTTCCAGATAAAGTAAGAAATGAGGCAGTGAAAACAGCAATTTCAGACTAGAATTTAAGAAACCTGCGTATGAAATGAAATTGCAAGGGAGAACAAACCCAGGGTCAAGGTATGCTTTCAGGCTTCTTTCTTTTTTTTTCTTTTGGTTTTTTGGCTTTTTAGGGCCACACTGTCAGTCACATGGAGGTTCCCAGGCTAGGGGTCAAATTGGAGCTACAGCTGCCACCCTACACCACAGCCACTGCAATGTGGGATCTGAACCTTATCTTCCACCTACCCCACAGCTCACGGCAACACTGGATCCCTGACCCACTGAGCAAGGCCAGGGATTGAACCCAAAACCTCATGGATACTAGTTAGATTCATTTCTGCTGAGCCACTATGGGAACTCCTGGTTTGTTTCTTTATTAATATGAGAGTGATCTGAGCATGTTCAATGAGGCCAAAATTGATACTTTGGGGAAGACTATTCTTGACTGTTGGGTACAATCATATATATTGCAGGACACTTAACGCAACTGGCCTCTGGGTTCTAAGTGCCAGCAGCACAAAATTAAAAATACAAAACATGTCACAAGCTGGGTCTTAATATCTGGTCCCCTCAGCATTCCTGCAAGATCCCTCACACACACACACACACACACACACACACACACACACAACGTCATTATTATCATCCCCCAAATTCCCCCAATACATTTCCAAACTTCTCGTGAGGACCACTGAGCTAGAGGTCAGATGGCAACAGGGAGGAATAAGTTGATGATTAACGGGGGGAAGGACATTACTGCTGAGCCAAGGTCCTAGTTGGGGAGGACATGTGAGGCAAGTGGACCAAGGGAACAAAAGCAGAGTCTGGTGTGAAGCAAGAAGCACGGCAGATGAGTGATGTCAGGTTTCAGAATCACTCCAACACTGACTGAATTCCAGGTCATCGCTTCCTTTGAGACCTGTCTGTGGACTAACCTCAAAGTTGGTCCCAACCCTTGTTCCTTTTCTACCTCCACCAGAGAGCCTTCAACCCCTTATTATTTGGGGCCATCAGATAGAGGATATGGAGGAAAACTTTTCCCAATGGAATACCCAGCCCCCGCGTTTCCCTGCTTTGAGTATGGTCATGACACCCAGAGCTAGGGCAGCCTCCTCACGACCAAGACAAAACAGCAAGAGAATCCCAGAGGTCACCTGTGACCTCCCCCTGCTACTCTACCACGCCCACAGGCCCGTCCCCAGGAAGCCTTGTCTATCTGTTTCAGTCACCATGAGCAATCACTGCCTGAACATCTTGGGCAAAACAGCCTCCCTGGGAGTTCCTGCTGTGGCACAGTAGGTTAAAAATCTGACTGCAGTGGCTCAAGTCACTACAGAAGCACAGGTTCAATCCCTGGCCTGGCACAGTGGATTAAAGGATCTGTCCTTGCCACAGTTGTGGCTTGCAGTCAGTCCCTGGCTCGAGAACTTCCATATGCTGTGCGTGCAGCCATTAACACAAAAACAAAAACAAAGAGCCTCTCTGATCTACAGTTTCCTCATCTGTAAAATGCAGACAAAACGCATGCTGCATAAATTCAATGGGAGGGGAGTACCCCTTGTGGCTCATCAGTAACAAATCCAGCTAGTATCCATGAGGACATAGGTTCATTCCCTGGTCTTTAGGGCAGATACGACCCTAAAAGACAAATTAATTAATTAATTAATTAATTAAAAAATAAATTCAATGGGAGAATGCAATGAAGGCTCATCTAAGGCGATCAGCTCAGAGCCTGACAAAGGTTAATGCACAATCAATGTTAGTTCTCTTTCTCACTGTATTTGCCTGACAACCCATGATAAACTGTTCTTTGTTCCTGAAAAATAGAACTGTAGCAATACATTATTTTTGCCTTCAGAAAAATGGAGCAAAATGAGCCTTGAACATTACTCTCATGCCCGCTGAACCCTTAAACCATAGGCTCAAAATATAATTTTGAATAAAATATAGATATAAAGCCTAAGAATGAGGCCAAAAGATTCACAGAAGTCTCTGAAAGGGGAAGAGAAACATATTCATGGTGTAAAAATCAGATTCCAAGGATTTTCTTCAGCCCTATCAGTGTAATCTATCAAAAACTGCCTGGTGACATAACAGTAAATTAACTGCCCTCCTATGTCTATTTTACTACTTCCTACCTAGTACCTTTAATATTCCCCTCATTTAGCCGCTTACTTTTTCTTCTATTTCAACACTGAAAAATTGATGAGTGGCCCTGGATTCAAATACTCTTTTATTCTGCCACACCTTTTTCATATTCTTGCCTTATCTTCATTGCTTGCATCCTATGTGTATCCCTTTATTGAAATCACTGTATGTCTCTGCTTAGAAAATCTTGATAAGTCCTGATCAGTGCACATCAGTAACTGCATCACTACACAGGTAGAACCCACGGAGCCTTATCCTCCAGGCTTAAAACGAAGGGTACCACTATCCCACACTCCTCTCTTCCGGTCAGTGGGAAAACATTAGATCCTATTTTCTTCCAAGGATTTCAGGAAGGCCTGGTGAAGGAAAATACAAGAGAGCATATACTGAGAGCCTGCTGTTTACCAAGCCCTGGGCACGGTGCTTCATAAAGCTCAGTGCCCACTAAGCCTGAGGTGTCATTTCTCTCCGCATTTTACAAATGGAAATGTGGAGGCTAAGAATGTTTCAAGGGCACAACCACAGTCATGTGACTGGAAGCACACTGAATTCCAGGCCACTGGCTCCGAAGCCTGCATTTCCCCTTGCTGTGTCACTGCCTCCCCATAGACACACCGTCCCCTCCCAGAGGCTACATGAGATGTGGCAGCGCACACGTTACTTTCTAGCAATAAGCAACAAGTGCCTTAATTTTTGTGACTGCCTAAAGCAATTTCTGCAGCTTCAGTTTTTCTGGGCATTGAAACTGCACCTGGACTTCAAGTGGCCGGTCTCTTGAAAGCAAACCCCAGTTCCAGCTTGAAAAGAGTGAATGTGCTGGCCAAAAAGAAGCACATTCCACAGACGCAGGGGGAAAGGCCTGGAATCCACACAGGCTTGAGGGCAGCACCCCTGGAAAGTCTTAGAGAGACTCGTCCACCTGTGTTCCCAAAAAGCCTAGTACCAGGAAGTAGGAAAAATGGCAGAGGAAGAAAACAGCCCCAGACAGGAAATTCTATCCTAGTTTTTTTCTGGCTTCCGCAGTGTGGAGACTAGGAGTTTTAATTTTTTTATTTTTTTGTCTTTTTGCCTTTTCTAGGGCCGCCCCTGCAGCATATGGAGGTTACCAGGCTAGGGGTCGAATCAGAGCTGTAGCCACCAGCCTACACCAGAACCACAGCAAGGCGGAATCCGAGCCGCATCTGCAACCTACACCACAGCTCACGGCAACACCAGATCCTTAACCCACTGAGCAAGGCCAGGGATCGAACCCACAACCTCATGGTTCCTGAGACTAGGAGTTTTGAAGTCAACCAAAAAAGTTAAAAAAAAAAAAAAAGAGTAAAAAGATTCGGATCCCAGGCCCACTCTTCTTCTAGCCACGTGACTTTGGCCACGGTACATAAACTCTCTCTGATTTATTTTTCCCATCAAATGAAATACTACTACTCATCTCACAGGCTTGCTTGAGAATTAAAATGCTCATTAACATCATGCCTGGCAGAAAGTTGGCATGTGGTTTCGGCTTTGTTACTGTCTTCCTCTCCCATCTCTATGCCTTAATTCTGCTCAAAAAAATGTTAGAACCCCACAGTTCACTCTTGAAGTCTGCTATCCCAAGAAATACCGTATCGCAAACAACTAAGAAGCAAGGCTGGAGTTCTCATTGAGGCTCAGCGATAATGAACCCAACTAATAACCTTGAGGATGAGGGTTCGATCCCTGGCCTCACTCAGTGGGTTAAGGATCTGGTTTTGCTGTGAGCTATAGTATAGGTCACAAATGTGGCTCAGATCTAGTGTTGCTGTGGCTGTGGCATAGGCCAGCAGCTGCAGTTCTCATTTGATCCCTAGCCTGGGAACTTCCACATGCTACAGGTGTGGCCCCGAAAAAGCCAAAAAAAAAAAAAAAACAAAGAGGAAGAAGAAGCAAGGTAAAAAAAACTAAAAGGCACCCCAAGTTAGGGAAGAAGCAGAGTGGAGTATGAATAGCATAGCCATCGTGGTTTCAAGATTGGGTTGGACACGGAAACCTACATGAGCAGGTGGAAAGCAACGGGCCACTTACAGTGTCACACAATACCACTGGCTCCACTCCTCTCTCCAGGCGTGGGGGTGGGGGGAGGGAGAGAGTTCAGGGAGAGCGAGAGAAGATGGAGCCAAAGAAAAGTAGGGGCCATTTTCCAGGCAGCACTTGGATTCCAAAACGTGGCTCTGCACAGAAAATCAGAGTGCTCTTCAAAGCTTTAATCCTCAACCAAGCAATTTAGAAATGAGAGAATCATGGCAACAGGTGCCAGAATAAGAATATTTTCAGAGTTACTAGTCAAGTAAAAACAACCCGACTAGTATCCATGAGGATGCGAGTCTGATCCCCGGCCTCACTCAGTGGGTCAAGAATCCAGTGTTGCCATGAGCTGTGGTGTAGGTCGCAGTCGAGGCTCGGATCCCATGTGGCTGTGGCTGTAGTGTAGGCCAGCAGCTGCAGCTCCAATTTGACTTCTAGCCTGGGAACTCCCATATGCTGAGGGAGCGGCCCTAAAAAGTAAAAATAACAAAAACAAAATAAAACGAGGCCATGAGGAGTTCCCACTGTGGTGTAACAGGAATCGCTGGCATCTCTGCAGTGCCAGGACACAGGTTCAATCCCTGGCCTGGCACAGTGGGATAAAAGGATCTGGCATTGCCACAGCTATGGCATAGGTCACACCTGTGGCTCGGATCTGATCCCTGGCCTGGGAACTCCATGTGCCACAAGGCAGCCAAAAAAAATAATAATAATAATATTTTCATCTGTCTTTTTGGGAAGAACAAGATAAGGAGATGGATGACACGAGTTTTAGCTACTGTACTTCACTCTGATCAACCCATCTATTTCCAGACCCTGATCCTCTACTCAGCAACCCTCTCTCTTCTATCCCTGCAGCACTAAAGACTGGATCTTCTGTCCTTCTGCCTGATCCTACTGTAACTTCCACTTTCTGTGTTCCCTCCTACCACCTGCCCAAGCCATTTTCATTGGCTCTACTGCTAGTGACAAAATAACTGTCAATGACTGCCATTCCATAGCACCCCTCTTTAATTCCCTCACCTAAACTGTCTGTCTGCACAGCACTTTTCCAGCTATTCTATTTCTTTTTATCTTCAAAATGCTGTAAAGTGGATGGGGCAGAAAACAAAATTTAAATCTTATGTGGCTGAAGTAATATGTTTGCCTAAATCTCCAAAGCTCCTGAGAACGGAGACTGAAACTCAGGACTTAACACTGTGCTTTCCGGGGTAGATTTGTTTAAATAGAAAGCACAGGCTTCAAAATAGGTCCTTCTGGGATGTGAATCTCAGTTCCATTGCTCACAAGCTGTGGTATCTTTGATTAGTTACTTAACCTCTCTGAGCCAAAATCTGAAGACCCAAGAAAGATTACAGCACATCAGCAGAGAAGCCTCCTGGAGAGAAATGAAAGCATGTCTAGCTTTTAGTTCATTATTTGGATTCAGACAGGCATCCTAAATCCAGGATCTCAGGGAGAATAAAAGCAATTATAACAAGGCAAAAGAAAATAGACTCTTTATACTCAGGTGGGGAGCTGCCAAAAATCACCTCATACATTTTTAAACGGGCTCTGTTAATACTCCAAACAGTCTTTTTCTACAAGCGCTTAGCAGTTCCTTCCTTGTTAGAGTTTTTCCTTAACTAAACATGCCCTTTTTGGCCCTGATGTGGCTACAGCAGCAATAAGCTTCGGCTTTCCTGGGTGGGGGCGGGGGGAGAGGGGGAGCAGGATCAAATGCCCACCCACACCTCAGAGCCCCAGGACTTCACCTGTGCTCCCTTCTTGGGTGGTCTCCAGGTCACCAGTGTCTCTGACTCTGGCCCTGATTCTGTTCAGTTCCCACTCGTCCCCCAGATCATGAAGCCTTCTCTCTTTCTTCAGACTGCTCCATACAACCTTCTGCTCAGCCTACTGAGTGCTTGCTGGACACTGAGCGAAGCACTTGCTCTGTATTACCTCATTTCGTCTTCGATAACCCTATAACTGTTATATTATTATACCCAAGATACAGACAAGAAAACCAAGGTTTAGCATAAGTAGTTGTTCAGTTGTCCAGATCTCCTCATCTTCTAGGGAAGGATGATTAAAAGTGTTCTGACTCTGAATTCTGAGCTTTTAACAGCTCTACTCTACTAGTTCCCATGCGTCCTTCTGCCATGGTTCAAGGTGCATTTCCTCCATGGGAAAGCGGAGTACTAATTAATACTCGTATTGATCAATCAGCACATGCAAAAAAGTGAGCACATACTATACACACTTTTCTATTATAGATGATTTACACTGTTCTGTCAATTTCTGCTGTACAGCAGAGTGCCCCAGTGATACATATATATACACACATTCTTTTTCTCACATTATCCTCCATCAGGTTCCATCACAAGTGTCTAGATATAGTTCCCCATGCCATACAGCAGGATCTCATTGCTTAGCCACCCCAAATGCGATAGTTTGCATCCACTAACCCCAGACTCCCAGTCCATCACACTCCGCCCCCGCCCCCCAGCAACCACAAGTCTGTTCTCCAAGTCCATGAGTTTCTTTTCGGTGGAAAGGTTCATTTGTGCTGTATATTAGATTTCAGATATAAGAGATATCATATGGTATTTGTCTTTCTCTTTCTGACTTACTTCACTTAGTATGAGAGTCTCTGGTTCTACCCATGTTGCTGCAAATGGCATTATTTTGTTCTTTTTTATGGCCAAGTAGTATTCCATTGTGTATATATACCACATCTTCTCAATCCATTCATCTGTTGATGGACATTTATGTTGTTTCTGTGCCTTGGCTGTTGTGGATCGTGCTGCAATGAGCATAGGGGTGCATGTATCTTTTTCAAGCAAAGTTTTGTCCAGATGGATGCCCAGGAGTGGGATTGCTGGATCATATGGTAGCTCTATATTAATTTTCTTCTGTACCTCCATACTGTTTTCCACAGTGGTTGTACCAATTTACTTCCCCACCAACAGTGTAGGAGGGTTCCCTTTTCTCCACACCCTCTCCAGCATTTGTCTGTCTCCTTTTGCCATAAAATCTTTATAACTAACTGTGCTATCTTTCTTTCCTCTCAATCTCCTTGAATCAGGAACTTCATCCCTGCAAACCAGTCTTCCACAAGGACACTTAAAAAGGAAGTGTTATTTGAAACAAACCAACCAAAAACAACTTAGTCAAAAAAGAGTGGCAATGATCTATCTCTTAGAAGGAGGAGGCAAAATGGAAGGAGTATCATTGTCCTTCAGAGGGCAACTATACCTTCAAGACTATGCCTTCAAAAGTAGCATATAGAGGATGGATAAACAACAAGGTCCACCTGCATAGCACAGGGAACTATATTCAATATCCTGTGATAAACCATTTAATGGAAGAGACTTTGAAAAAGAATACATATGTGTATAACTGGGTCATTTTGCTGTACAGCAGAAATGAACACAACATTATAATTCAACTACATTTCAATAAAAATTTTATTAAAAAGACTATTCCTTCAATGTAGCAAAGCTGTATTTCTTAGATTTTCTCCATTAGTTCCATTTTCAAAAGTGTTGTCCTATTGCCCCATCGTTGATTCATAGCTGTCAAACTCTGTGTCCCCATTCTCTGCTGGTAAAACATGGTCATGGTACTAAAAATAAACTTCTATCCAAAAAAAGCTGGCCTTAGAATTTGAGGTGTTTTATTTTTGAAACTTGCCCCCAACATTTATTTCTCTGAGATCTGGGGGACTTTCTTTATTTGCCCTCATGCCAGTCATTAAGCCTGTGACTTTTCCTCTGCACGGTTGCCCAGTTCTCGGTGCCACCCTCCCCGGGGTCTCAGGGGTCCTGCTGGCCCCCTCTGAGGGCCCTCCCCCGCCCCGTGCCCATCCAGGCCTCTTACCCCATGACTGAGCCTTCAGCCCTCCCACCTCTGCAGCACCAGGACCTCTTGCTTGCTTCTTTCTTCTTCTTCCTCTCCACATACCTTTTAGAAATTATTCTTTTCAGGTCAAAAGTCAGTTCAATGTATTTAGGCTATTTTAGGAAAGTGCCTAAAAATCATTGCTCAGTCCCTTTTTTTGCTAGAGAGAGAAAATGATAAGATGGGATACTGGAGTGTAGTTGCAGTGGGGGGAGAGTAGGAGGAAAGACACCAGTGGGGGGTGGTCTTATTACAAGACCCTGGAGAATCCACCTCACTGGCTCCCTTCCTCCCTTTTACCCCTAGAAGTGATGGCCAATGGGCTCCCTACAAATTACGCTATACTGGCTTCCACTATTTCGTATCTCATCAATCCTATTCTCTAGTCAGGTTCCAGTATTGCCAGCCTGAATCCAGTGATGGATTACCTTTAGTTAGATAATATCCACCACAGTGCTATACAACACAGGAGAAAGCAAAGAAGGGGAAGGTACCAGCCTTAACCAGCCTTAGCCAGCTTCTCCATTTTCCTAAGAGGCAATGGAGCATATGCCCTGTGCAGCCAGCAACCAATGTTAAAGCTCTAGCCACCACTTACTAGCAACATCATTTTGGATGTTATATAACCTCTCTGAGCCTCAGCTTCCCCACCTGTTAAATGGAGATAAATGATACCACTTAGCAGGTAGGCTGTTAAGAATATTAAATAAGTAATGCTTGTAAAGCGGCAGGTGCCCAGCACTTGGTAAATACGCTAAAACACCCAGGATACATCAACAAACAAAAGAGCCCAGTCTCTCCACATGGTCTGCATCATTCTTCATATTATTATGTTATTATGCATGCGTAGGAGACACAACAGAGAAGTGGGAGGGGTGAACTGGAAATAACATAAGTTGCACAACAATCCACATACACTAAGCCAATCAATCACTTTCACCTATCTTGCTCTCCAAGTAAGTTTGCACTTACGATTCAAAAATTTGGCTCATCTATCTTGGCATTCTTTTCGTGCATATTGAGCCCTCAAAATACCACTGTTAAAATATAATATAATTTTCTAGGGGCAAGGATGATTTAAAAAATCTACCTGAAGCAAAAACGCAATAGGATTTGCAGAGGCTATCTCTTCCATTCTCTTCAAGTCTCTCCCACTTCCCTTGGCATGGGCTCCTTGTGGCAGCATTTTTTCTAACATCTTTACCTGTGCCTTTACCATGACAATGGGACAATATCTTTCTCATGTGCTCTTAAAATTCCTCCACTTAGTACTTTCCACTTGACCTTTCCTAGACTGAAAAAAGGAAGCTTCAGAACTGACATGAGCCTTCTCTGCCTGCTGCCGACAGATGGCGATAGCGATCACTCAAGGTTATTTCACTTTTAAGCCCTGTGCTGTGGAGGTTCTCAACTGGCCAAGCAGCCTGTGTGTGGTGGTGGTGCTAGGTTTTGAGGTGTTTGCAAACACCATTAACTCCACAGCATGCCTTATAAGTACAAAACTGAAAGCGGTTTTGAAAGTGATGTTCAGAAGTACCAGATGACAATGCAAAAGTAGAAACAATTTAAACAACCCAAAGTGATGCAAAACAATAAATATTGCATTTGTGAAATGAATCATTCTAAGATAAAAATGACTGCAAAGACAGTAGATATGTGAGAAGTGCCATAGCTAGGCAGTAAGTAATAATCATCATATGAAGCAAGGAAATCTAAGCAAATGAGTGGAAAAAAAAATGTGAAAACAAAATGTAACTACAAACAAAGCACTTTTTCTGCAGTTAGAAAAGAAGCATCCATTTCCCATGATGATTATTTTGTCGTGTGACAATCTAATATTAATATAGGAGAGACTGGGATTTATTCACAGCCTTAAAGCAGTGGTTCTCAGCCTTAATTGCATGCTAGAAATTATCTGGGAAGCTTTTAAAAATTCTGCTGTCCAGGCTGTAATCAGAATCTCTGAAGCTGGGACCCAGCCCAATAATCAGAATCTCTGAAGGTGGGAATCTCTGAAGGTGGGACCCAGCCCAATAATCAGAATCTCTGAAGGTGGGACCCAGGTACTGGCTGTGTTCAAGGCTCTTCAGGGAATTCCAATGTGCAGTCAAGGTTAAGAACCACCGCCTTCAAAGCTAAGCCTGAGGAAAACACAGTCGCGACTGGTTCTGTGCCTTAAGATCCATTCAAATGTGCAGATCAAAGCCTGCTAGGTCTGGGCACCTTAGCAAGAATTACTTCTCCAAGACTCTGGTGTCTTCGAGAAGAGAAATTACCTGCCTCAAGGGATTTTGCTTTTTATAGTTTTGAAACCAGTATGGGGAAAGAAAATGTATTATCAAGGAAGAATAGAGCACACCTTTTCTAAAGTTTTGAAGGAGCCATTCATACAAGTATTTGAAGAAAATATACCACAGAACTTTGAGCTTCAACCTCTCTTAATCATTTCAGTGAATCCATTTACAAACAAATGGACACACAAACCTGTTCAAAACCAAAAGAGCGTCTAGGTACCAGCATCCTTCCCTCACTTTCATCTCCAGACTAGACTAGATCCTGGTCTAGCCACTCACTCAGTGCATTCTGGATGCCCTCCATCTTTTATCACCAAGTTTTGCATTAAAACAAGTGCATCGTTTAGTGCTCAATATAAGGCCCCCCACCCCACCCCTGGCACTTCTCACCACAGCCCCTTTGTACCTTGTCTGCCATGATCATCGAGGAGCCCCCATGGATGCCCAGGATGGGGGTGAGAGTCTGGGCTGAAATAAAGTCAAGGATCTGGGCGATGGCTTCCTGGTCTGTGTCATCAGCAAACACCACCCCCTGGATCTTCCGGTCAGACATGAGGTCACAGATGCGGGTGATGATGCTCTTTGGGTCCGTCTCGTTCATGGCTACCAGCTCCACGCGGGGCACCACAGAGAGATGGTGGAAATCATCTTTCTCGTGGGCATCCTTGATGGCCACCTCGTCTGAAGTGCCCACGAGGATGACGGCAATGCCAATGCTGGGGGGGCTCTTCTGAGAACGAGCTCTGCTGCCTGACACGGCCAGGACAGCCAGCACCAACCAGAACTTGGGGGAACAGCACTCTGCTCGGGGCTTCATCTTCAACTTGCCGACTCCCTGGAAACAGAGAGAGAGAGAGAGAGAGAGTGGTTAAATTACGACCCACACTGCGTGACCTGTCTGGGAAGAAGCTGGATACTGCAAGTCAAGGAACTTATCTCCTGGTACTGATAAACCCAGCTTCTCTCTTCAAGCCTGGTTTCTTATCTCTCCTGTTTGGGCAGCAAGATGGGGGGTGGGAGGGGACTTTCAAAAGCATCAGAAATCCTTGGGTAAGACAGTAAAAGATGCTCCTGCTCTAGCCATTGACAGCAAACAAGGGAACGTGGATGTAAGTGATCCAGGCAGTCATGCAAGTGCATGAACATGGGGGCTCCAAAAGGGAGTCCGGCTGTTTCAGCAAGACCCCCGGCACTCCTGTTACAACCCATCCTTGAACTGCTCCTGGGCCAAGGAATGGCAAAGGCCAGGCAAAGTGAGCAGCTAAACGGGCTCAGCAGAGGCTAGCAACAAAACACGGTCAAGATCAGCTGGAACTAGGCAGCTACCGACTCCTAAGCCCTTATTCTTGCTACCTGTACTTGGTATTCATCTCAGAGAGGACAAGAGCCTGAAAATTCTTCAGCAACTCAATTCCTCACCAGACTAAATCAACCCATATGTGGGCAGTTCTTTTAAAAACATCTCCACTGATCCTTATAATAACCCAGCAGGGGGGAAATAAGAACAACATTCTTATCACCATTTTATGGATGTTGAAGCCAAGACTCAAAGAAGCTAAGAAGTCCAAGACCATGAAGCAATTAAGTGAAATGAACATGAACCCAGATCTTCTGACGTGCAGGCCAATTTGCTTTTCACTGCAGTACATCACACCGCCTCTTATGTCACCAGTTATTATGAGGAATAGCAGTTTTAGTCCCATTTGTTTATGCATCAAAATATGGTGGTTTGGACAAGTGCTACTGAATTACTGAAATAGTGACTCTCCTGAAAGGACTGACTTCATGTTTGCATGCATTCACCACTTCTTACCTTTTATAACAGACCCCTGCCTTTTTTTCCACGTCTGCCCCTAAATCTTACACCACACCGGGCTAAGGACACAGCTCTCTTCAGAGGTTGGTCATTTCTCTTTCATGTCTCACCATCCTTTAAGAGTTTCCCTTATTAAGGTAGAACGGGTCCTGCTTAGGTTATTTTCATTTGGTTTGGGGATATTTTTTGGCCACGCCCACGGCATGTGGAAGTTCTCAGGCCAGGGATGGAACCCGAGCCACAGCAGTGACCTGAGCTGCTGTAGTGACAATGCTGGATCCTTAACCTGATGAGCCACCAGGGAACGCCTTGATTTGTTTTATGTAATCATTTATTGTCCATCCGGTACATCCTGGACACCATATTAGGTGTTTCCTCCTATGCAATCTCTTTGGCCCTCCTAGAAATCCTATAAATTAGTCATTTTATCCCCATTTCTCAAATGGAGAAACTGACGTTCAAAACAGTTATGTACTGCTGCCAAGGTCAATGATATAACACCAGCATGCCAAGATATATACACAGCATTTTTATACTCCACAGAAATAGTCTAAAAACTGCACCCAAAACCAAAAGCAGGGGTTTTCACTCTCCAAAGAAAGAGCGTAATCAAGGATAAAAATGCTGCTTCATATCTCCTGCTAGTTTAGGGGGAAAAATGTAAGACAGTAGGAATCTGAAAACTGTGAAGGTTTAGCTAACAAAAAGAAAACAGTGATACTGAGGGTGTTGAGCAAAGAAAGATAAGGAAGGGTCCAGGCTGAGCAGACAGACTGAAAGGGACATTAATGATTTGGGACTAAGATGCTGGGGACATTTTGTGGCTGAGGAAGGGCAAAATCCAATCCAGTTCTTGGCAGAAAACATTCTGAAACCCTCGCTGTTGCAGTCATCCTTCCATGCTGCCAAGAGGGAGCCCTGTGTCGACGGCCTTGCCTCTCTCTCTCATAAATAAGGCGTAAGCTCAGTGGTTCACGCCTGAGCAAAGTGTACTCCTGACAGCTTCCTTGTCTTCAAGTCTTTGTGGAGATAGGCAATGACTGTGCGGCCCTGGCAACCCAGGCTGAGGAACTGTACCCAACCTAACAGGATGACCAGGACTTGAATTCTTCCTCCTGGTGCTCAAACCCAAGCAATGCTGGACAGACTTGAGCAGCACGGAATACTCAGAGGAAGACAGATGGGTTTAGGACTTCAAAGAGCTGTCGGCTAAATAATAATAGTAATTTGTGTAATTTCAAGGACTGGTTCTCCAGGAAAATGGAACGACTTAGAATTTGGCACAAAACCTAGCAGTTAACTTCATTCTGGTGGGATTGGAATCCCACAGTCATCACTCACTAAGTCAGGTTCCTTCACATTGAAAAGTAGTCCCCTCTGCCATGACAGTTTTTATTAACTTTAATGCACTCAACGCTCTCCCACTTTGATGTTTTATTTGCTCTCTTTAAAATATCTCTTGCGTTCCCCTATTTCTTCTCCCACAATATATTACACTTTGCTATGCAATGGCTAGTTGTGACACTCGAAGAATAGAATCTGGTTTTACTGAGCGTTTCTTTTATACTCAGGATAGAGCAAAGCACTTTATAAAGCAATACATTAGGGGAGAGATACAGTGATAGAGGGACCGTGAGACAAACAAAGAAGCGCTGTGAATACAAACTCAATTTCACACATTAGAAGGGGGTTCCTTGAGAGAAAGCTTGCCATCCAAGATAAGCAAATTGGTTTTGCTCCCTTCCACTGAAGGACCATGGTTAGTCTTCAGGCACCTGCTTCATGAAGCTGTGCCCCCTCCTCTCCACTGCACTGCCCCTTCCCTGGCAGAACCGAGCATCCTTTTCCTTTGGCTCTCACCATAGCCCATATGTGTCTATCTAAATACTTCTAACTGTCTTTATAGTATATGACTGTGTACCTGCCTATCTCAACTGCTTGGTAATCTCCTGGTGGGCAGGGACATTTTCAGCTCAACAAGCTTTTATTAAGCTTCTACTCCCTAGTAGACCTTGTTCTTGGTGTCAGAGACCCAAGGGAGGCAGGTTCTACCCTCCAGGCCACAGTCCCGTAGAAGACAAAGACACACAAGAAAACCTTACCTCACTTGTATCTGCAATTCTTGGGGCCTAGCAGGGCCTTGGACACAGGATACAATAGGGGAAGACTCAACAAATGGTAGCCACTGAGTTTCTACGATGATATAGTTATCAATGTGTGACCATATTTACCTATACTAGTAACCTATTTATAGATTATTTATAGTAATGTTTTACCTATAACCCACCATATGCCAGACACTGTAATTGCCAAGTAATTTGTCATGGATTGTTAAATCACATATAAACATTATATACTTTCCCCCTGTGTTACAAACAAATGATCTTCTCTGAGACAGAGGTTAAGTACACGACCAAGACCACAGTTAATAAGGGATGGCATCAAGTATCAAACAAAAGTTTGTTTCCCAAACCCTTGCTCCTTCCATTCTGCTGCCTCTTGGTATGATATGAGTGTGTGTATTAATGAATGAAAAAACAAATTCACTAACTGAAATCAAACTGCATTCTAATACCAGTTCCACATTAATGCAGTACCTGAGGAAGGGCAAGTCCCCCTGGTTCCTGTTTTACTTCTTCATGGGTGAAATCTGGATAATATGCCTAACCTAAATACCTGAAAGAGTTTTTTTGTGAGGATCAAATGAAGGTATGTAGATGGAAGTGCTTTGAAGAATATAAAATGCCCCATAGATGCAAGGATGTTACCTTTAAGCTTCTACAGAAGTTATTCAAGAGCCTAGCTATTTTTGAAAGCACCAAATCAGTAGGTGGGAGGTGGGGAAAGAGAATGGCAGACAGAGTCTGAGAGGAATGTTAAGATGAGCTTCACAATGGGCAAGAGATAGGAGATACTAGTGGTTCTAACTCCCTGAAGAAGATTTCACATGGTGGCCTTGGGGTAGCAGAAAATTCCAATGACAGCTTGCCACTCAAGTGTAGCAGAATTCAAGAGTCATTCAGGCCTGGGACAGCAAAGGGGATCAGTTGAGATTGGTACTACCAAATCATGCTGTAAATTCAAACACGAGTGTTCATGAACAGAACCAACAACAAAGCAGGAGAATGAGAGAGTCAACTGTTTCTCTCCTGGCCCTTTATCTCCTTGAAGCTTGAGCGGAGTGGCCCTTAGATTCACAGCAAGCAAAAGACCACAGTGGCTTATGTTCATGCCTACAACTGGTCCAGCAGGAACCACAGTAGACTCCAAGGGAAGAAATACTTTCGTGAGAAGCTGGGCCAATCCTACCCTTAGAGAAAACTGAGTCCTGGGGCAACCTTGAAAGGAAGGATAAAATGTGATTTAATAGATGATTAAGTCAAATTTTCCAAGCACCATCCTTAATGCAGTCAGGATACTGTTTGAAGTGACCCAGTTAAGGAGACTGTGATTACAATATGATAGGCAGTGAATAAAATGAAGATTAAAAGTGCCAGAACTATGCATCAGGTCCAGTTTCCCAAGCTACCAACAAAGACAGAAAGCTAGGATGCATAAACCTTAAAATCTGTCGCCAAGGAGAATGCAGGGAATAAAGGTGTCTCAGACAATATAAGTCGAGTGAAGTAAAAATGAGTATATCCTTGTTGGAGAGCAATGTGAGACTGTCTATCAAAATGTTAATATCAAGACAAAATAAAATTCAAAGGAGAAAACATCGAAAGTGACAATGAGAGATGTCACATAGTAGTACCAAGAAGATATCACAGCCATGAATATACATGAATCTAAATATACAGTTAATATGTATATTTACATACTAAAGTTACCCAGGCAAGTAACAAATAAATCCAACAGACAGAATGTAAACAATGACATAAATAATCAAAAAACCGAAACAAAACAAAGCATGAGTAATAAGCTTGAACTAGTTTAGATATCTAGCAATGCATATACAATAGAGAATATTCTTTTTAAGTGTATGAAAAATATTAACTCTACAAAAGTGCTTCAATAAATTCCAAAGAATCAATATGAAATGACTGCCATTTTTCTTTTATGTGATTAAATTTACAAATAAAATTTAATGGTAGCTAAAAATATCACATATCCAAAATGTTTTAAAAACTTAACATTAAATAACACTGCGGTTAAGGAGGAAATCATAACAGAAATGGAAAAATGCTTTGAATAGAATGACACTGAAGATATTAAACTTCAAAATTTCTAGAGCATAACTGAAACAGTTTAGAGAGAAACCTATATCTGTAATTTCACTTCTAAGAAAATAAGAAAATAAAAAATAATTAATTGTAATTAAATGTTCACTTATTGAACAATTAACAGAGTCAACCCTAAAAAGGAACTGATTAATGAAGATAAGGGCACGAATTAATGAAACAGAAAGCAAAGAAAATAACAAAAATTGATCCTTTAAAAGACTATACTAGACAAAATTCTGTTGAGACAATCAAGGAAACAATGAAGAAAATGCAAATGAAAGTGACAACGAAAAAGGGAAAATGACAACATATGCTGTAGAAATTTTATAATGATAAAAGATTATGAAAGCTAGTTGCTTTTAAATTTAATGTATAAGTATCTAAAAAAATCAAAAAGAGGTTCAAAAGAATGTAAAAAGCTTGACTATAACAATAACCACTAAAGCAAATAAAATGGTATTTTCATTTTTTACTGGATAACAGTATATTTTAATCATCATCATCAACATCATCAAGAACCATTTATACAAGGAATGCAAGGATGGCTGAGTTTGAGATTATAAATCAAAATAATTCACCACATTAATGGACCAAATAAGATATTTACACGACTATCTTAAAAAAATGAAGAAGAAAACACATTTGATTGAGGGCAACACCTATTGATGATATAAATGTTAGTTTTTTTAACTAATCAAATGAAATGAAAGAGATCACCAGTCTTTACTTGGTAATATTATATACCCAAAACTCTTAATCACATTCTTTTTGGCATTAAGAAAAAGACAAGGTTAGAGCTATTACTACTACTGGAAATTCTGGTAAATAAAATAAGTCAGGAAAACAAAAGTTTTAAGAATGAGAAGGAAAGAGGGAAAAAAACTAGCACTGTATGAAGATAACATGGTTATCTACACAGAAAGTCCAACAGAATTTTAAAATTACTAGTATTAGTATGGATAAAATGAGATTGTTAGATAAATAATACTCTTAGAAAACATCAATAAAGGAGTTCCCTGTCATGGCTCAGCAGTTAACGAACCCGACTAGTATCCATGAGGACTCAGGTTTGATCCCTGGCCTCGCTCAGTGGGTTAAGGAGCCGGCATTGCCACGAGCTGTGGTGTAGGTTGCAGACACAGCTCGGATCCTGCGTTGCTGTGGCTGTGGTGTAGGCCAGGGGGTACAGCTCCGATTCGACCTGTAGCCTGGAAATCTCCATATGCCACAAATACGGCCCTAAAGAGACAAATTAAAAAAAAAAAATCAATAGTTCTCTTTTAACCAACTAAAAAAATATAATAGTCACAATAGCAAATACAAATATAAATTATTTAGGAATTAACAAAGAATGCACAAGACTTCTTCAGAGAAAATTCAAAACTCTATTAAAAGATGTGAAATAAGTCCTGAACAATGTAATCATACACCACATTCAAGGAGGGGATAACATAATATTTTAGAGAGTTCTATTTTCTCTCAAATTAATCTATAACTTCAAGGCAATTCCTGTCAAAATCACAGCAGGATTTTTAAAGGAATTTTATTATCTTATTCTAAAAGGTATATGAAAGAATAAAGGCACATAAAGAATGAATTAATTAAACAAGATATCCTTATCTGAACCAGTAATGAAAGTGTGCCTGAACTGAGAAGTATGATTTACTTAATTCTGCAGAACACATCCAAAATAAAATTTTTAATTAACATATGAAAAAAATGTAAGTTCCAAGTCAATTTGAGGTTTTAAGTTATACTTTTTTTTTTTTTAAATGGCCATACCTGCGACATAAGGAAGTTCCCAGACCAGGAATTAAATCCAAGCCGCAGCTGGATCCTTTAACCCACTGTGCCAGGCTGGGGATAGAACCTATGCCTTCAGAGCAACCCGAGCCACTGAAGCCAGATTCTTAACCCCTAGCCCCACAATGGAAACTCCTAAGTTATGCTTTCTAAATTTGAACTTATAGAAGCAGAGCATATGTTGAACTAAAGAGCTGCTTTTGAGTCAGAATGCTTTGTCTAGGCAAAAACTGCACTCAGCCATCATCTGAAGCAGAAAGTATAGCAGACGTCAAACATCTACTATCTAATGCCATTTCGAAATATGAGACTAATGTCTTTTCCCGCAGATGTAACCCAAGGCCATCTATACATGCAGGGCACTTGGAAACCCAGTGTCAACCCTCCAAATGCATTTAGAGTCTCCTAAACTCACCTAAACTTCATTTTAATCTGTAGAAAGAACATATAAGAGGTACTTACCTTTCATTTTAGTGGACTTAGAACCTAAAACTTTTTCTACGTTGTTATTTTCCTCCTTCTCATACTATGATCAACATCTAAACTCTTTTAGAGCTTCTGAGCTCCTCTGCCTCTGCTCTTTCTTCAAAAGGATCAGGGTAAGAAATCCTGGTCATCTGGGCTTTGGGGGCTGAGACTAGGTGCCTGTGAAACCAGTGATGAAAGAAAAGTCTTTCTGGACATCCTATAAACATGCTGAATCCATTTTTAATGTAGTGACCAGCATAGCAATAAACAGCGCTCTTTGGTCCTGTTGGGATATTTAACTCACCTAAATACACTTCTGTGCAGAGCTAACCCCAAATCTATTTCAACATACCACAGCCACAATGAATAATGCAAATGGAAAATCAAAGAAAAAAAGAGTCATAGCTTAAGTCATTTCTGGGAAAGTGCTTGACCAGGAAAAAGTAGAGTAGGATGGATAAGAGAGGGGGGAAAAACATAGGTAATAATTATCTAGATCTTTGACC
The DNA here is from genome assembly GCF_016906955.1 of Phacochoerus africanus. Lineage (NCBI taxonomy): Eukaryota > Metazoa > Chordata > Mammalia > Artiodactyla > Suidae > Phacochoerus > Phacochoerus africanus. Next base: position 62,360,433 of record NC_062550.1, on the reverse strand, counting down.
CAGCAGTGGAACCATCAAGTCCTCCTACATAAAGCAGGTAAGGATGCCCTTCTGAAGACCACCAAAGTACCAGACCCCTATGAGAAGATGGCCTCATCACTGCAAAGGGCCAGTGTGGCATTGACTTCCTTGGCAAAGAAATTTACTTTCCTAGGACATCTATTGCCTAAGAGCCTGATTCTTCTTTGGTCCAGGCAGACCTACCATCTGAACCTTGTTGTAAAACCTACCACCTTGTTCTGCACACTTCTGGTGGCTAAATCCTGGTTTTTCTATCTGATCTGTTTTTTTCCTGCTGTATGTACAAAGCAGAACTATCACCTCTATTGTCACCTGAATTCTTGATACAGAGGTGAACAGATTAACTAATAAAAGATTATAAATCACTTTATATGTGTGCATTTCATAGAAATGTGTTATACAAATGTAGATGATTATCTGTACTCTCAGCAGCAACAGCCACTTATGATTTTTTTTTTTCTTTAATATTCTGGAGGAGCAGAAACCAAAATTGTTTAAAATTTCTCTTCTAACATCTGCACACAGTTTTTAATTATAATTAATTTATATGCCTCCAAGGACAGTGTGGGCAGCCCAGCTGAAATCCAAACCTTTTGAAACCTGATTCTGATTATTACTATTTGGCAGCAGATTAGGGCAATTGCATGTATTGGTTTAACAGCAAAATAGCATTTTCAAGTGTTAATAAAAATTATTGGCTTGTCACTGACTGTTAAGAGAGGGGATGAGCAATGAAAATGGGTGATGAATGATAAAAAGAGAATGATGGGAACAGGGAAGTAGGAAAATCTCAACTGGGAAGGAGGTCAAAGGAAGATACTGAGAGGGTAACAGTGAGCCAGGCCACCTCTCTGCAACCTCCCCTCCCCCTGCTGCAGAACTATAGGCATTTACCCAGAAAACATTGGTGTTCTGAGCTGCAAATAAACAGCCTGTGCTGAAATAGATTTAAATTCGGTGTGTTGAGTTCCCTGGTGGCCTAGTGGTTAAGGATCCAGCATTGTCACTGTTGTGGCTCAGGCCACTCCTGTGGCACAGGTTCAGTGCCTGGCCTTGGAACTTCTGCATGCTGTGGGTGTGGCCAAAAAAAAAAAAAAATTAGGGTTTTGAGAAAGGCCATTTCCAAGTCCTCCATCAGATCTACTCTACTGCCTAAGTATATTCCAAGCTACTACAACCCTCTCCCAAGCCTCTTCTGCAGCAGCAATAATAATCGCACTGTGTTGCAGTGGCCAAACTTTAGAGCTGAGAACACATTTTACATTTATTCTTAATCTGCTGTGCTATCTTCAATCAGTTTCTTTGCCTCTGTGACCCTCAGCCCCCTCATCTGTAAAACATGAAATAATACCAGCTTTCACAGGATAAATGTGAAGATTCACTCATTTGACACGTTTATGAAATGCTTCCCATGTGCCAGAGTATGTGCTAGGAGATGGGAGCCAACACGTAACAAAATCCAATCTACAAGGAGCCTTTAGCCCAGTGTCCAAGACAAAAAAATCAACAGGAAATTATGGGAACAATAGGATGAGCTATACAAGAGGGTGCCCAGCGCTTCAGGGAAGGTCACCCAATTCTCTCCGCGAGATCAGGAGAGTAACAAGCTCAGGACTAACAAATAAGCAGGAAACCATAAAGAAAACAATATACTAAAATTGCAAAGATAATAAAATATTAGTTAGAAGGGTATTATGATACAGTGAAGAAAGCAAGGACCTAGATCTAGAGTTGACACTTGGCTTTGACAGTTAACTTGGAGGACAGGCAATGACTTAAATTATCTAGACCTCATTTTCCTCATTATAAAATGGGGATTATTCTCCTCACCTCGTAGAGTGGTGAATATTGCACAATTTACTTGAAAGCATCTAGCAAATAGTAGGTATTTATTCACTGAATAAATGGTGATATTTATTCACTGAATGTGAATTCACTCTGTTCAGAAGCAGATAAAGAGCTTCTTTTGCCTTGAATTACTTAAAAAGGAGTCAAAGACTCCTTCGCTCCCATCCCTCTCTCCAGCTTTAGCACAGTTTCTACTAACCTTCAGCATAGGTTGTTTTAAAAGTCTGTAAGTAACAACCTAATATCTAATATAAACAGTATTTAAAATAGATTTTAAATCCTAGACCCAACCAGTACCTACTCCGCTCTCTCCCACCAACCTCCACAGAACCACCAGATTTTGTGAAAAGTGATAGAATAACTTCAACTACATAAAAACAGCTACATAGTGTCTTTGGAACCCATCTCTTCACTTATTAAAAGTGATGCCCCTGCATGGAATACAGGAAAGGAGAACCCAATTCTCACTTGTTTGGCTGATAAGCTAGCTTTTCTAGCAAAACCTAAGGAAGTGAAACCAAGGATTACATGTGTCTTCCTTATCTACCCCTAGTACCTGGCAGACTGTCTGGTATATGGAAGGTACTCAATAAGCATTTGTTGACGAAATTAATAAATACCCAAGAATACCAACAAATTGATTCTCTCTATCTCCATTAACATAAATGAAGGCACTGGTCTAGGTCCTTCACTCCTGAGGGTTACAACATGAGGGGAAATACCATAAACACCAATACCATTCCCAACTTTTTGAATATTCTTAGGGTCATTCTTAGGTCAGCGGTGTTAGCTGATGATTGCCTGTGTATCTGACTGTTCATTTGCCAATACACATATGTGGATAAATCAATGCTTGTGCTAGTGAAATAGGTATATGTGTACAAATTAGCCCTCTCTCCCTTGGACTCTGAGTTGGAAGATGGTACTGCTGATGAAACATGGTACCCAAACATAATTCAGCCTTCCCTCAGAGCCTAGGTTTAAAATAGGACCCCAGTGGGTTAAGGATCTGGCATTGTGTAGGTCGCAGATGCAGCTCAGATTCGGCATTGCTGTGGCTGTGGCATAGGCTGGCATCCCCAGCTCCAATTCAACCCCTAGCCCAGGAACTTCCATATGCCACATGTGCGGCCAAAAAAGGAAAAAAAAAAAAAACCTAAAAAAAACCCCCAAAAAACCCACAAAAACAAGACCCCCACCCCAAGCCATAAAAGACCTCAAAGGAAGCATGGTAGCAAGGCCAATGTCAGCAGGGAACAGAAGCCACACCATGTGAGCTGGCTGGGTATCAGGCCAACTTCAGATGCAGTCGTACATTTCTTAATCTAAAATGCCATCTTTATTTTTGCCATGAATATTTGTATTTGTTAACCACACAACCAATCATGACTAAACTCTGAACTCACTTAAATCCCTCTAATGTGGAGTTCCTGTTGTGGATCAGTAGGTTAAGAACCTGACTAGTATCCATGAGGATGCGGGTTCCATCCCTGGCCCCAGTCAGTGGGTTAAGGATCCAGTGTTGCCATGAGCTGTGGTATAGGTCACAGATGGGGCTTGGGTCCCACATTACTGTGGCTGTGGTGTAGGCCAGGAGCTGCACCTCTGATTCGACCCCTAGCCCAGGAACTTCCATGTGCTGTGAGTGCAGCCCTACGCACGCGCGCGCGCACACACACACACACACACACACACACACACACACACACACACACATCCCTCTAACGTCACATAGGGAATTGAGCACCTACTCAGGGGATTAATCCTAAATGGAAACATGCCTCCCTAATTTCACATGCTCTTCCTTCTCTCTCCCCCTTCCTCTCCAATGACAGCACAAGAAGAACGAGAAGGGACACAGAGCTGAGGACTAGGAAACCGAAGTTTAACAGTCCTGCTACTACCAAGCCATGAGACCTAAAAAGTATTACTCACCCTCTCTGTGGCTCAGGCTTTTTATCCGTGAAATGAGAGAAATGGACTAGCTGTTCTCAAAGTCTCCTCCTGCTTCAAAATTCTTTAAAATTTCAAATGAGTGAGTCCCTCTGTCTTCCTTTCCCCCCTTGAGGTCAACTCTCTAATCTTCTCTATTTTTCTCTGAGCCTTGGGAGGCAGACCTGTCTGGAGCACATCCGCAGACATCCTAGTCCTCTGGCTTCCAGTTGGGTTTGATCCCATAGAGAACACAAGCAAGAGGAAAGAGAAAAAGCAGGCCAATAAGATGGGGTGGGGTGGGGGTTCCCTCTCTGTGCCTCCCCCCTCTGGGGTTACTGAGGGTTGGCTGTATCACTCAACTGCAGGTCGCAGCTTCCAGGAAACATCCTTCTCCCCTCAGCTCCCCCCTCAGATTCCAGAAATTGTTCCCACCTTCCTCCTTGGCGACTATAACCAAGTTGCTTCTAGCTCCAGGACACAAAAATTACTTCCTGAGGTTTCTTTCTTTTTTTTTTTTCCCTTGTCTTTGTAGGGCCCCACCCACAGCATATGGAAGTTCCCAGGCTGGAGGTCAATCGGAGCTGTAGCTGCTGGTCTACACCATAGCCACAGCCACACCAGATCCAAGTTGTGTCTGCAACCTACACCAAAGCTCATGGCAACACCAGGTCCTTAACCCACTGAGCAAGGCCAGGGATTGAACCCGAGTCCCCATGGATACTAGTCAGACTCATTACTGCTGAGCCATTACAGGAACTCTCACTTCTTGTGGTTTCTGTGCATGGCTTGCATCTTGGTAAACAGCCCCCTTTTCAAACTCTCTTCGCAGTAAACCAATTGAGGGTTGCTAGCTCTTTTCTTACCCTGACACTAAATGACACAGACTCTTCCTATATTCCATAATAATGGCTAGAAGCCCACTCAGGGTCAAAATGGAGGATGCAGGATCTGAATTCCAGCCCCACCCACCACTGAATAAGGTATGGACTCTCTGGACAGCACTTCCTGCCTCTCCTCAGGGGCAGGTTGGGCTAGTAGCATTAGAAATAGTCACATTCTCCTGGTGCCTGGCCCTCTGCTAAGAATGGATAAATAGCTGTAGAATATTTCAAGAGAACAGCCTTTGGGAGCCAGCATTTTGAGGGTGAGGAATGTAAAAGCACTGGGAATCAGAAAAACATAGCAAGCAATTATCAAAATGACTACAAAGCACAATCTGGAGGAAGGCTGAGCATTTCCTTTTCCAAGGAAAAGAAAAAAAGTGGTCATTAAATGGGACTTTGTGTTGCTGAAGAAACCAATTGGTTAAGGGAGCCCTAACTTGCGTTTGTTCTCTTTGATTTGGTTGGAATCTGCTGCATGAAAATCTGAGTTGTAGAATCCATTTTCACTGTCAAATTATAAGCCAAAGTGTCGACAAAGAAGCACAGGAACACAAGAAAGCATATAGGTGATATTTCAAGGAAGCGCAACAGTTAACTCTATTTTTTCTTCATGTGTGGAAAAGAAATTAAAATAGTGAAAACGAATTTTAAAAATGTTTGTGTATCCCTTGCTGTAATGACAATAATACGGCTGCAATGCAGCCGCTCTTCACATTTTATATTGTTTTTAAAAAGCAGGTAGTTGTTCTCTCTGCCTGAGTCCAGCATTTTTATACGGATAGAAGGGCACAGGCAGCAGGCCTGTATTAGCACATCCACCATCGAGGGACCAACTGGCTGGCCTGCTCCTCCTTTCCCATGCCCCTCCCAGGCCAAAAGAAGCTCCTCCCTGACTCAACTCAGCCACAGGTCCTGCCAGAATTACTGGAGGAGATCTGTGCATGTCAGGGTACCTGTGACTTGCCGGTTAAAATCAGACTTTGATACAGGAAATGATGGATGTTTACTAAACTTATGTGGTAATCATTTCTCAGTATACGTAAGTCAAGTCATTATGCTGTACGCCTTACACGTACACAGCGCTGTATGTCAATTACATCTCAATAAAACTGGAAAAAAATAAATTTTGAAAGCAAACAACTCAACCTCACACACTCTTCTCCCCTTGAAAGTCCAATGAACCAAAAAATCCTTACTGAAGGCTCACTTTGCAAAATCACAGAGAAGTGTTCCAAGAAGCCTTGGCTTCCGCCTACGAGGACTGCCCGATCCAACACAGGGAGGACATACTCCCCAACACTGGGCCTTCTGAAGGGGGGAAGGATGGAAAGCAGGAGGAAGACAGACGGCAGAGGGAGATGGCTCTGGGCTTGGGAAGTGAGAACAGCATTTTCTGGAAGGAGCTCTGAGGGTATTTGAGGTGAAGACTCAGGCTTGCGCAAAGGAGCAGAAATGAGCAGGCGGCACCGAGGCAGCAAAGCAGCGAGGCCCGAAGCTTATCTGGGATGGGAAACAGCATGGTCTGGCCGGAAGCAAGAATGCAGGACAAGAGTAGCCGTGAGACAAAGCTGCAAAGGGGCACAGAGGAATCTGGGTGCTCGGCTAAGGCACTTAACTTACTGCTGGAGACACAACAAGAAATGACAGAAGATTGGGAGGAAAGGAACAGATCTCCCATCACTAAATCCAGTTTATCCTCAAAGTCCGAAATGAATGAGACTCCAGAGCTGTCTGGGTAATCAACCAGGCTGGCCCCTCACAGCATGGCAATCCCTTCTCTGCTCGCACTCATAGCCACCATTGTCCCAAAGACCCCAATTCCGTGATGATTAAGTGCTGGAGTTCCCATCCTGGCGCAGTGGAAACAAATCCGACTAGGAACCATGCGGTTGAGGGTTCGATCCCTGGCCTTGCTCAGTGGATTAAGGATCCGGCGTTGCCTTGAGCTGTGGTGTAGGTGGCAGACGTGGCTCGGATCCCATGTTGCATGGCTCTGGTGCCGGCTAGCAGCTATAGCTCCGATTGGACCCCTAGCCTGGGAAACTCCATATGCTGCGGGTGTGGCCCTAAAAAGCTAAAAAAAAAAGAAAAAAAAAGAAAAAGAAACCCAAGTGCTGAATAAATACCATCCACTGATGTGTTTTGATTGAAATAACATTCATGGAAACAGTTCTTTTCTCAACAGGAACATTGCCCTGTTGGTAATGAGAACCTAAAAATCACAGCCCTGGATCACTGCCTGAAACTGCCCTGGGCTCAGATGCCCTTCCTCCTCTCAACTCCATCCTTAGTCACCTCCCTCAGCTCCTCCAGTTTAGGACTCACAGCTGCTCATTCAAAGGCTGTCTCAAGGCCTCACTGAAACCCTTCAGCCTCAGGCAGCCTTTTCTCTGTTTGCAAATTCTCTCTGCCTCACGCCGGCTGATGAACAGGTATAAGATTTTGCATGTGTGTGTGCGCGTGTGTGCGCGTATGTGCGCGTATGTGGATTAAAGAGCTAGAGTGAGTATCTCATTTTCATTCATTCGGCCTCTCCTTCTCCATCCTCTTCATACCATTCCCTCCCGAGCCTCTCAAATCTGTCTTCTCTTTTTTCTTAGAATTTCCTCTTCTCTCTTCTCGAATTCTTTTCGGGAATGTCTTCCCACTTTCATCCCCGCCATTTGACTAAAACTACCTTGACACAAGTCACTAACAATATGTTCGTGAATACCTCTGGTCGCCTCTTTGTTTCTGCTGTCCTACTTTTCCTTGGCTTCGCTTGACAAGATCCATCATCCCTTCCCTCCCCGTCCCACCATCTCTCTGGATGCTGCGCCTCTGCTTTCCTTGGTCCGCTTGCACCTGAGAGCCTCTGGGTGCTTCTGCCTCCACCCTTCTCACCTTCTCTGGACCACTCTTTTTCTTTCCTCATCCTGTCTCTCCAGAGGGATTCATTTCTACCCAGAATTTAACCCTCCACTTTCCCCTCCCCCAACTGAGCCGGTGACTCAAATCTTACTCATTCCTAACCTGCAAAGAAAGGCCTCATTTTACACTGTTCTCCATCTGTTTAGTTGCCTGGCCTCCCTTCGAGGTTGACATGTCTGAAACGCTTTCACAGCTCTTCATGTGCCCTTGTCATTTTCCTTCGTCTAATTTATATTCGGGTCTAAGTCAGACCCTGCTATTTTCTCTCTTTGAACACCAAGTTCATTCTTCATCATCTGATGCAAGGTCCTAATGTTTTCATACAACCATCTTTCCTCTGGCTTCTTCCCATTCCACATCAAAAACATCTCCAACAGGAACAGCTCCTCTGGCTGCCAGATTACACATCTCTTCCTTTGAAACCTGACATCTTGTTTCCTCATCTCCTCTTCCCTTAAGAGTCTACACAGAGACCTGGCAATGACAGAGGCATAACTGATGCCCTCCCAGCTCCATGGAGTTTAATGGAAGGGATGCTAAGCCTTTACTCCCATACCTAATTAATCATTTCTGCCTTAAAATTCATTCATTCTTCTACCAGACACATGCTTGGTCATCCCCACACCAGTTCTCCTAATTTCCACCTATCTCCTCATCCAGAGTCAACAGGCTCTTTCTTATACACATATCTCCAAGAGACAGATGTAGAAATAAGGTAGAGATCAACTGGTTATGTTTGACACAAACTATGTGTCACATTTGCCTAAAGGAAGGGGTACGGTGGGTGCCCTAGTCATCAAGAGTGTTTTCCTGGGAGCTCTACACTCTGGAGGAAACAGAAGTGCTCAGACAGAGGGCGTGTGAGGGGAGAGGATTGAGTGCAGCACCAGGAAGCTCCTCAGAATTGGTCTGGACCAGAGAATAAGTGCAAGACACCAAAGCAGGAATTCCCAGCTCATCGAGGGAAAGAAAGAGCACCCAAGTGATCCATAATGAAAAAAAAAAAAAATTTTTTTTTTCATTTTTAAAGAGGTACTGAGAACTTGCAGGGAAAGCCCTGGGTTTGAAAGAATTTGAAAGAATTTTTACTGTGTGGCCTTAAGCATATCACTAGGCTCTCTGACTCTCACGAGAGGTGGCCATCTCTAAAATGTGCACAATGACATGAAAATAACCCTATTTCATAGGGTTATGAAACTTACATGAGAAAAGAGGTATGAACACAGCATATAAAATGAAAGGTCGCCTGTGAATGTGGAAGATTGTTATTTCTAAATGGAACTGACAAATTACACATTCATGCATACATCCGTACATAAATGTTAACTAATAGCAAAGTTCTTTTTTTTTAGATCTAGTTTACTGGAGTATAATTTACAAACATTAAAATTCACCCTTTGCAGTGTATAGTTCTACAAGTTTTTACAAACGTATACAGTATGCAACCATCAAATAGTCAAGATATAGAATATTTCCATCACCCCAAAAGTCCCCTGTATGTACTCCTTTATAAGAAACCCCCCCCCCAACTGGGCAGACACTGATCTGATTTTGTCCCTAGAATTGTGCCTTTTCCAGAATGTCTTATAAGTGGAATCATACTGAAAGTATCTTCTGTCTCTGACTTTCTTCACTTGGCATAGTGGCTTCGGAGGCTCCCCGACATTGTTGCATGTATTGGTACTCGGTCCTTTTTATTGACAAGTGATATTCCTTTGTATGAATGTATCATAGTGTACTTATCCATTCACTGCTGATGGATGTTGGGGTGTTTCCACTTTTCCTGATTATTAATAAAGCAGCTATACCATTCACATACAGTTCTTAGACGTATGTTTTCTTTTTGCTTAAGTGGATACCTGGGAATAAAGTTGCTGAGTTATATGGTAAGAGTAATTTTAATTTTATAAGAAATTGCCAAATTTTTCCAAAGTGCCTATACCATTTTGCAATCCCACCAGCAGTACTTCCACATTTTTACCAACACTTGATCTTGTTAGTTTCCTCTTTTCTTTCTTCCCTCTTTTCTTCCTTCCTCTCTTTTGAGTTTTTTAAAAAAAATTTTATCCATTCTACTAGATGTTTAGTGGTATCTCACTGTGGTTTTGATTTAAATTTTCTGCCAACTAAGAATATAAAGTGGGAAAAATACAGTCTTTTCAGCAAGTGGTACTGGGAAAACTGGACAGATGCATGTAAATCAGTGAAACTGGAACACACTCTCACACCATGCACAAAAATAAACTCAAAATGGCTTAAAGACTTAAACATAAGACTAGAAACCATCAAACTCCTAGAAGAGAACATAGGCAACACATTCTCTGATATCAACTTTATGAATGTTTTCTCAGGTCATTCTCCCAAAGCAACAGAAATAAAAGCAAAAGTAAATCAATAGGACCTAATCAAACTGACAAGCTTTTGCACAGCAAAGGCCATTAAAAAAAAAAAAAAGACAACTTAAAGAATGGAGAAAATAGTTTTAAACAATGCAACTGACAAGGGCTTAATCTCTAAAATATGCAAACAACTTATACAATTCAACAGCAAAAAAGCCAACAACCCAGTTGAAAAATGGGCAAAAGGCCTGAACAGACATTTCTCAAAAAAAGATATACAGATGGCCAAAGGGCACATGAAAAAAATGCTCAACATCACTGATTATTAGAGAAATGCAAATCAAAACTACAGTGAGGTACCCCCTCACACCAGTCGGAATGGCCATCATTAATAAGTCCCCAAAGAACAAATGGTAGAGAGGGTGTAGAGAAAAGGGAACCCTCCTACACCATTGGTGGGAATGTAAATTTGGTAAAACCACTATGGAGGTACCTTAGAAAACTATACATAGAACTATCATATGACCCAGTAATCCCACTCTTGGGCATATACTCAGATAAAACTTTCCTTGGAAAAGATACATGCACCCATATATTCATTGCAGCACTATTCATAATAGCCAAACATGAAAACAACCTAAATGTCCATCAACAGATGACTGGATTAGGAAGATGTGGTATATACACACTATGGAATACTACTCAGCCATAAAAAAAGAATGAAATAATGCCATTTGCAGCAACATGGATGGAACTAGAGACTCTCATACTAAGTGAAGTAAGTCAGAAAAAGAAAGACAAGGACCATATGATATCACTTATATCTGGAAACCAATATAGGATGCCAATGAACTTTTCCATAGAAAAGAAAATCATGGACATGGACAACAGACTTGTGGTTGCCAAAGGGGAGAGGGAGGGAGTGGGACAGACTGGGAATTCAGGGTTAATAGATGCAAACTATTGCTTTGGAATGGATAAGCAATGAGATCCTGCTGTATAGCACTGGGAACTATATCTAGTCACTTATGATGGAGCATGATAATGTAAGAAAAAAGAATGTATGTATGTATGTGTAACTGGGTCACTTTGCTGTACAGTAGAAAATCAATGGAACACTGTAAACCAGCTATAATGGAAAAAATAAAAATCATTATTGAAATAAATAAATAATAAACAATAAATTTTCTGCCAACTAATGATGTTAAGGATATTTTCAAACACTTATTTACCATCTGTATCTCTATTTTGGTAAAGCATCTTTTGCCTGTTTTTTTAATTGGGTTGTTTATCATACTACAGAGTAATAAGGGTTTCTTATATATATTCTGGACATGAGTCCTTTACATAAAATATGTATTTTACACAATATTTTCTCCCTCTCTGTGACTTATCATTTCCTTAACAATGACTTTCAAAGAGCAGGTTTTTATTTTTAATGAAGTCCAATTTATTGAATTTTTTCTTTTATGGTTCATGCTCTTTGTACATCTAGGAAATCTTCATCTAAACAAAGACAAAGATTTTTTTCTCCTGTTTTCTTCCAGAGTTTTTTAGTTTCATAGTTATAGTTCTATGATACATTTCATGTAAGTTCATTTTTTCTATGACATAAGATATAAATCGAGGTGTTTTTTGGGAGGGGGTCAAAAATCAGTTGCCCATGGGTGTGGGTCTACTTCAGAATCCTCTCTGCAGCCTGATTAACCTTTATGCCCATTCTATGCCATTACCACACCATCTTGTTTACAGTTGCTTATAGTTTATAGTCTTATAATCAGTGTATGTCCTCCAACATTATTCTTTCATTCCAAAGTCCTTTTTTTTTTGCTTTTCCATATAAATACTAGAATCATCTGTCAATTTCAACAAAAAAAAAATCTGCTGGAATTTCTATTGAGCTTTGCTGAATCTATACAAAAATATGAGAAGAATGGATATCTTAACAACAGTGAATCACAAATTTTATAAAATTTACCCCTATGAATACCATTTTTTGATGTTGTACATTTGTTTTCTAAATTTCAATGTCTATTTTTTCCCTGATACCATTTATATATACAATTAATTTTTGTATACTGGCCTCATATCCTATGACCTTACCAAACTTACTGGTTCATTTTAGTTTCATTTTGGGGGGATTTTGGTCTATTCTTTGCTACTTTCTACATAGACAATCACAAATACAGTTTTATTTTTCCCTTTTCCTTCTTTTTCCATTTTTTTTTACACTGGCTAGGACCTCTTCCAATACAATTCTTCAGAGTTGTGCTACAGGGAATATCCTTGTTTTGTTCCTAGTTTAAAGGTAGAGCATTTAGTCTATTTCACTCATTAAGCAGCATATCACCTGTAGCGTTTCACAGATGCCTTTCATCAGGTTGAAGAAGTTCCCTTCTAGTTCTAGTTTGGTGATTTTTTTTCAGTCATGAACATGTTTATATGGTTGGAAGGTTTTGTTTGTTTCCTTTACTGGAAATATTTTTTCTCACCTTTGCTTCAAGATTCCTTCTAGGAGTTTGGCTGCTCACAAGGACTCGAGAAGAAGAGAGTGGCACATTTAAATTAATACATGTAGTAGATTATTCTGATTAGAGTTTATGAGACTGACTGAAGTATAACAGAAAGCAAGAAGTCCCCCTCCTCAAGTAGGTTATATCTATTCACACAGGCCAAAAATAAAAAAGAGATGCTGAAGAGATAATAGAACTGAAATTGATGAGGAGTAAAAACACAGTAAGACATGGAGAAGGTGAGAGACCAAAATTGCATTAAAATTGGCCCCTACCTCACTGTTTGGGGAAGAAGTCAGTGATGGGAGACAATTTAGGGAATATGTTCTGTGTATTTTACATCAATTTCTAGGTGTCAGCAGTACATAGAGTTGCAGAAAATCTTGCGCACAATGAAAGATAAACACTAAACCACCGGAAAAAGAGCAGTCAGAGCCCCCCCCCCGCCACACACACACACACTGATTTAAGTGACAACTAAATGAAGATGAAACCCTCTCTAAATTGAATGCACAAATATACATCCTTAAAAAATCTTCCCATCTATCTGGGTATGGATAGAAACTCCCCAAAATGAACTTTTTCCACCCATTAATGAAAGAATTTTCACTCTTTCTTCCTTCATGTCTACTTCGCTCTTTATATAAATGCTTTTCTTGGGCATCTCCATCACTGCCCCTGGCCTATGATCCACATCCCACTTCCCTCACACCAAGGCTTGCCAGCTACAGGGTCTGGAAAGTGCTGGTTAAAAAAAAAACTCTGGGGGAGTTCCCGTCGTGGCGCAGTGGTTAACGAATCCGACTAGGAACCATGAGGTTGCGGGTTCGGTCCCTGCCCTTGCTCAGTGGGTTAAGGATCCGGCGTTGCCGTGAGCTGTGGTGTAGGTCGCAGATGCGGCTCGGATCCCGAGTTGCTGTGGCTCTGGCATAGGCCGGTGGCTTCAGCTCCGATTCAACCCCTAGCCTGGGAACCTCCATATGCCGCGGGAGCGGCCCAAGAAATAGCAACGGCAACAACAACTACAACAACAAAAAAGGCAAAAAGACAAAAAAAAAAAAACTCTGGGAAGCTTAACCAGGTTTTTATATTGGCTTAGAAGTTTACCAACCTTAAGTTGCTTTCTGTTTTTGTTTTGGCCTCCCTCATGGCATGTGGAAGTTCCCAGGCTAGGGATTGAACCCAGGCCTCAGCAGTGACAACACTGAATGCTTAATTGTTAGGCCACCAGGGAACTCTTTAAGTTGTAGTCTTAAGTTTTAAACAAGAGTCCTAGAAACCGACTTTCAGAATGCAACTTGTTCATAAGACAGAGCGCTCAGGCATGGAGAGGAAAAAAGGAAAGCAAAGTATATATAGTTTATTAAAGAACTCTCAGCCAATGCAGTGTTTCTTCAAATATGATCTGCAAGCACCATGCCTCAAAACCACTTAAGCACTTGGCAAAATCTGTAGATACCCAGGCCTGACCCCAGAAAAGGAGACGCAGAATCTCTGAAGATGAAGTTTGGAAATTTGCATTTTTCACCAGGGCCCCCAGGTGATCCTGCTGTGCACTACAGATAAAGAAGCCCCCACTGGAGGAATGGAGAAAAAAACCAATCACTTCCAGGCTAATCTACCAGCACACACAGGGCTATTCTTCCTCTCATATGCCAGCAGAGGAAAACAAATAAAATTTTAGGGTGGACAATACTTTAAAAATAAGCTGAAATGCTTTGGGAAAAAACTTCAGTGAGACGGAAGAAACAAAAACACAAGGAAGAGAACAGATTACAAAAACCTGAATAACATAAGGGACTTTTAAAACACTTTTTATTAACCTGTAACATGTACACAGATGAGTACATACATTATAAGTACGCATGCGGCTCAATGAATTTTTATAAATTAAACTGCCACTGGTGGTTCCAAATGTCTTCATAATTAAGTAAGTATAGATAAATCTTCATGGGAGAAAAAAAAAAAAAAAAAGGATGCTTGCTCTCTCTACCCCTGAAATTAAATTAAAAAAAAAAAAAATCCTCTAATACATAGGGGCAGGAGGATAAGGCACAGAATTCAATAGAACTCTTTATAAAAAGATCAGAATAAGATAACATGAATGGAAGCAGAAAAATATAAAAGGAAATCAAAACTCCTAAAAGAATAATTCAATTCTTTGTCAAAGTGACCTGCTTTCCGAACACTTTGGAGGTTTAGTTCAGTCTTACTTACACTTACCCACTCACCCAGGACACATAATAATTATGCAAAGTGAGTAATGAGGACTGGGGCTTTCTGGATCTCATAGATTTTATTTCTTTGACACAATCTTGAGAAGGAGAGAGGGCCAATAGCTCTGAAGTATGGGGCTTCTGCTGCCTGCTTTGGGGGCAGGTGCTACATTTAAAGGAAACCACGTCACATGGGAGGGGACCATGGCTCTGTCTTACTAGGTGTGGACTCAGCCCTGGGACTGACACAGACTGTGGTCCCCCCACATCCACTTTGATGAGCCTGTTTGCTCTTTGTCCTAATTCCAAGTCAGTTAAGCAAACAATGAAACAGCTGAACTGGCATTGGAAAGAGAAGGCAAAGAGACAAGTGAGGAAGAGGGAAGGAGCAGAATGAATATAAAAGGGGACAGAGAGACAGTTGCGGTTAACCCTCAAATTAAGATACATAATATCCCTAGGCAAGGAAAACAATGCTGCCATCACCTATTAGCACAGTTTAGGGCATTAAAAAAAGCTTTATGATCTGAATCTGCTGAAGGGGTTTTAGGTAAGCACAGTCTAAATTACCCAATTTAATATTCCAGAGCACTTCATCTTCCAACTACTTTATAACCTTTACCTAATTAATTTTCACAAAACCTCTGCAAGGTATGTGTGTATTAAACACCCACTGTAAGTAAGAGGTTAAGTGACTTATCTAAAAGTGATGCTGGTGTGTGAAATCAGGATGTGAACAGCAGTAAGTACTCTGTTCCCCAAAACCATGTCAAACCCATATTTTTCGTTTGTGCTTTCAACCTCCCATCGATATGGAATGGCACCAAGGATGGATTTTTGCACTAGTAAAAGGTGCGTACACCTAGCTTTCATTCAAATGACAAAAAGAGGTGCGTTTCTCATAAGTAAATATGAGCTCAGGAGACTAAAACACCCAGTGGTAATAAGTACAGAGACGTACAACCAGTAGAACAAAGCTTAACATCAGTCATTCTTCAGCCTTTAGGTTTCTAAGCAAAGCCTGGTCAAAGCAACAGTCTGCATCCCTCCAATGAGTAGAAACAAATGGTGTTCAGACCCTAATTCTCTCTTCCTAAGAGGAACTGAGACTGTGCTGCCCACCTCTTGAGCTGATCTTGACCACGTGGCTAGCCCACCCTGCCTCCCTGAATGCTCCACAATTCCCTATCACAGCTGGAGGCTGGCCTTGAACTCTAGCCCACCAAGGAGAGCCTGACCCTCTGCTTGGCTCTTGCCAGTTTCTTCCTTCTAAGTGAATACAAAGTTCTCCAGATTCCCAGGAAAGACCTGGCTTGTTCATGACCCGTCAGACCCTATCATTTGGTAGATTCTCCACCAGTCTCCCTCTCTCTCCTTCTCTCTCTCCCACCCCATCCCTCCCTTTCTCTCTCTCTCTCTCTCTCTCCCTCCCTTTCAGAGAGTACTTTGGAAGCTATCTCTACTGCTGATCTGTCCTATTTTCCCTGATATCACCCTCTCACCCACCATCTTCATCCTCCCTTCTCCCCAGTGCCTACTGCTAGGATCCCATGACATTCTGAAGTCAAATCTTTGTAAACTATGAACTTTAGACATTAAGGACATGGTTTCAACATTGACGAAGAACACCTCCTCTCTCCTGGATATGGGCTACTCCATATTAGCACATCACTGCCACCTCCAATAACTTCCTTTAACCCCATCTGTCTCTTCTCTCAGACTCTTTTGGTTTTCACATCCTGAGACGTTTGTCCACCTACCTATCGCTTCTAGAAAGCAAAATACATCAGGGACTTCTGTACTTGCAGTCTCCTACAGATTACACTCCGAAATTTCTGAAAGTCATACTGGGGATCTGGAAACTGAAGTGACTAAACTGGATTTGAAATCTGACTGTCTGCTGCTGACTGGGGCGGGGATGGGGGGGTGCCACTGCTACCACCCCCTGTACCCAGCAACTGCCCTAGAATGCGCATTTAAAAGTTTAGGAGGAGTTCCCCTTGTGGCTCACTGGTTAACAAATCCAACTAGGAACCATGAGGTTGCGGGTTCGATCCCTGGCCTTGCTCAGTGGGTTAAGGATCTGGCGTTGCCGTGAGCTGTGGTGTAGGTTGCAGACGCAGCTCAGATCCCGTGTTGCTGTGGCTCTGGTGTAGGCTGGTGGCTACAGCTCCGATTAGACCCCTAGCCTGGGAACCTCCATATGCCACGGGTACGGCCCTGGAAAAGGCAAGAAGACAAAAAATAAATAAATAAATAAAATAAAAATAAAAGAGGATTAGGAGCACCAATCTGGTTGGAAAAAAAAGAAGCTAAGAGACCTGTCATAAAACTGCATGTCCATGGCAAACACTATTTTCACCTGCACTATGTGTTTATGGAGGAGAAAGAGTACTATAGGAAGGCATGTAGATATTACGATATTATATAGGCATCACTCTTGATCTCATTGCTGTCATCTGAACCATTTTGAGTATTTAGGTCTCCAAGACCAGACTGGAAGAGTCAGTGAAATCGAGTGAATGGTGGGTGTCTGGTCCACAGCTCTGCGCATCAGTACCCTGAACACAGTGTGACTCTCACCCAGCTCAGTTAGGATTTAAGAAGACACAGTGCTGTTTGGACACCATGCAGACGTTCCACTTTAGGAAAGAGGCAATATCCTGGGTACCACAGTCTCTGAGGCTGCAAACCCCAGTGGGTCCAGGACTCATAGAGCCGACTTCCTCTGCAGCTGAGGACACTTGAGGGCAGTGGCTTTGCCAGTCTTGCACTCCAGCCAAGCCAGACAATCTCTGCTCCCTGTCAGTCAGTATTACTGATGCACAGCCGCCTTTAGCTGACTGCCATCTTTCGTCTTCTGGAATGTGATTTTTAAATGTGTTATGTATTTCATTTGTGCCATACCCTGGAAACTGGATTGGAACACAATTGCAGCAGATTACACTATTTATTTTACATACTTGAAGATAGAGCCTCTTGAACTCAATATGCAAATGCATGTGAATAATATGCAAATCTGTGTTTTCCGCCAAGACTCTGGCATTTTTCTTCTAATGGGACTGTGATTCTTATTCAAGAAGGAAGAGCATCCTCCTTGCATACCCTCGCTTTAGTGCCCTCCCCCTCTTCCCTTCAAGGTCCCGACCAGCTTGTAACTTCACTAAGCTTCAAAGCCCTGAGAAAATTACAGGCTCCACTGAATTACATTTAAACCTATAATGGTCATTCCAAGACATTATTTAGTGCCTTTCAATAGGTGTGCTACAAATGCAACGAGGGTCACACTCCTTCACTGCCAATTTGGGACTTTATTCTTAACCTCATGGAACCTGACAGCCTCCTTAGTAATTCTAAATTTAAATGTTCTCACCTACTGTACAGATGCAGCCACACAACCTTTCTAAAGGAAAAAAAAGGCAGTTTACAAAAGCTTTTTAAAGTGAAATTGACAAAGGGGCTGGTAAAAGGTGTCAGACTGTCACCTGTAACCTTGAATCCTCTATTTAGCCCCAGGATAGTAAATTACATGTATGGGACACATGCTCCCAGGGCCACCACCACCACCATTACCACAACAACTATCAAAGCTAACAAAGAGGAAGAGACTTGCTTGGACCCAAGAGAAGCAACTGCAGAAACTAATCACATTCAATAATTATTTGCCTACTACGTACAAGACTCTCTTCAAAGTTGTTAAAAACAGAAAGGTAAGACCAGCCCTGCCATTTTGAAGTGTGCCATCTAATAAAAACAATGAGAGCAACTAATAATCACTTAGCATTTATTTTGTACCATGCTCAGCACTCAACATGATTCCTCACTGCCCCTGACAATGGTACTTGCCCATGATCTTCAGTTCCAAAACGGCAGAGGTCAGATTCATACCCAAAGAAAGCATCCTAGTGACTCATGTACAAATAATTCTTAAATGAATTGAATTAAAATTTCATAGGCTACCTACAACTGTCCCAAAGAACCAAGGTGAGATCCTTAAATTAACTCTCAGAAAGGGTTCTCATTTGGGGCTATAACAACAGAGGGGAAGAAAGGAATCAGAAGTTCTATCTCCCAGTGGCCCAGTTCTAATTTGTATTTAATACTTATATGTCAACTTCAATAAAATAGCCTCATGGTTCTCTAGTGCTAATCCCTTTATAAAGAATATTATTTTTCAAAAGCTATTTTCAAGTCTCACAATGAAATATCACAACGGCTAGATTTATCCTTCCTATGTTGGGAATGGAATAAAGGAAATTCCCTAAGCAATCTAGGGGGCAATGAGGGCCCAGGATTTTCCAGGACCCTGAACTGAAACATCACACAGGCCAGAATGAAGCTATGCCTTCCATTCCTGTGCTCCACCCTTTAGTTATTCCTCTTTGTTCTGCAGAGGATGGAGAGGCCAGGCAGAGCCTGGATAAAGATGGATAAAGATGCTTCTCCCTGCAAATACAAAACCCTCTCAAACGCCTTATGGACAGGAGAATACAGTGGGACACCAGTGCCTCCAACCCATATTAACCATACAGTTCTCTGGACAACTTTGGAGAAGTGAAGGTTATCCCATTAGCCCTCCATGAGGACATATCATTGAGGCTTTAGAGTATGAATCCTAAAACTTGCTATGAAAGAATTCACTTGACACCCTAAAAGTACTTTCTGTTTCATGGAGCTAGTGGATTCAAAGCTCAGAGGCACATCATCAGGAGGAGAACCTGGAGTCAGAGCTGAGCTGTGACCCCACCACAAACACCCCAACCCCCTGCTGGTTTCGGGCTTTGTTCAGTATGCAAATAACTCAATTGACAATGATCAAGGACCAGCACTTGGCCCATATCTAAGTGCTTGTGTACAAATAAAGATGATTAAGTTGTTTTGAACAGCTTTTGAATTACATCTGAGCTGCCATATTTTAAAAGAGCAAACACACTCTATTTCACCAGTTATCAATAAAATATTCATGGGGCCTGTACACACATTGATTTCTAATCATACGGCCAAGCACCGAAGAAATGTGCCTTCCAGTTTTTCCTGAGCTGGTGGAGACTAATGCAGAAGAGAGATGGTGGGAGTTGGGAGTGGATAACAGAAACCCTTAAAAAGTATATTTCCCAAAGAGTGTTTAGGTGTCATTTAAAAATCCCAAAATTGTGATGTCAAATGAAAAGCACCATGTGAAGAATGTGTGATTTCAAATCAAGCGAATAACCCATAAAAATAAAGAAGGAAATATACCAAAATAGTAGATGATGACACCCATTAAATTCTTTGTCAGTAATGATCAACTAACGCAAAACTGCAAAAAAAAACAAAAAACAAAAAACTTAGGAAGGCTTCAGACCCCACAAGTACTACCTGGAAATTTGTGAAAAGATATACATGGGCACATCTCACTTTGTTTAATAGACATGTTTCTGAAAAGCTACACATAAAACTTAGAAATTTAAGTTTATTCCACAGATATTTTAAGCTGTCTACTCAGAAGCATATCATCACAACTTGCTATTTAAAACTACGATTTTAAGAAAACTAATGACCCATGGGGGGGGAAAAATCAACCAAGAACAAGCAAAATATGCAACTTAATATGACACTTTAAGGGAAAAACGGGTTTTCAGTCATCTGATTTCTATACTGATGACACAAAATTATGTTTGTAAATATAACAAAGAATTTTTAAAATACTGTAGATGTGAGCAGAAATTTCACAAAAGAGAAATGATACATGATTAGCAAACATACGAAATTATTCAATATCACTGGTAATTATAGAAATAAAAATTAACCAGCAGTGGAGTATAATTTTTACCCACCAAATCATAAAGATTTTTTAGTTCATTTTAAGAGGGGAGTAGCCAATGATATGATAGAAAAAGGCACTCTTACATATTGCCATAGGGAGTATAAATTGATTACAAAAAAATTGGAAAAGCCATTTGGCATTATGGATCAAGAGCCTTAAACATGTTCATACCTTTGACCCTGTAATTCAATTTCTGGGCGTCTATCTGAAGAAATAATGTAAAATAGAGACAGAAAAGCTTCATACACCAAAATGTTCACTGAAACATCATTTATAACAGTGAAAAATTCAAAGTAATTAAATGGCTGACAGTAAGAAAGTGGTTAAGTAAATTATGCTATAGCTATGTGACAAAATGCTAAACACCCTAAAAAAATTATGTTTACCAAGAATTTTAAATATCATAGAAAACTCCCTATGGGCTGTAATGTTAAATAACAAACAAGCACACACACAAAAACAGTATGATTCCATCTATATAAAAATGCTGTTAGGAAATATACCCAAATGTCAACAGCAATTACCTTGTTGGAATTTAAGTGATTTTTTTTCTTCTTTCTGCCAACTTTTCCATTTTTCCCAAATACTCCACAATGAGTATATATTACATTCATAACCAGAAAAAAAATTTATTAAAGTTATACATTACATACATTTCAAGTATTTATACCAGCCATTTAATTAAAAAACAGATAAAGACAGAGAAAAGGATAAAACTAAAAGGCGGCAGAAAAACAGATTAATGGAGGCTCTTTCTGTCCTCTTTTAGGTACTGCCACTAAATTTTTTAAGGCAAAAAAAAAAATTTGCGTTCACAATTGCAAGCAGATGAAATATTTACCCCATTAGCTAAATAAAATTGTTAAGTGCATAAATCCGTCTAGGGTCACATATTTCCTACTTCTGACTTAAATGCATCACATAATGAATCATTTTGGAAAGAATCATTTCTGTTAAGTGAGAGCCATGATCTAACTCTGAGTTTTCAAGTTTATTTAAAGGGCTGCACCCGCTTCTGTGTACCTATAAAGGTATGTGTACATTGTGTAAATATTGTGAACGTATTGACAACATGTAGATACGTACGGAAGAGTATAAGAGCAACTAAGAGTTGGATGGGATGATTTTCTTCAACCCGCTCCCTTACCAGATGAAGAAACTAAAGCCCAAAGAAGTCATGAGGCTAAAAAAATTTGCTCAGGGTCACGTGGCCTGCCAGTAGCAAAGCCAGAGTGGCTGATCTACCACTATGGAAGTTTTCCAGTTATCTGCATTGCCAAGTTTATACCCCAGGGCTGTGACTGAACGAAACTGGAGAGCTGGAATATAGTTGCAGTAACACCCGACTCTAAACCTACCCAGAAAATGAGCACTCTCCCTCTAACCATTTTGTTTGATGGGACTTCAAAAGCTATAGGGAGTGTGTGGCTGAGTGCTTTGATCTATGCATAACGGTCCTGAGTGGTCGCTAATCACTCAATTAGCAGAATAAACTGAAAGCAGAGGCTAAAGCAGCATTTGTTTTATGGGTATTGTAAGATCAAAACAGCTCTTTCCAAAATTTGAAAGGCCAAGAATTTGAGAAGTTCTTGAGGAATGACAGAAAAGTAGGTTAATAATGTAAACTGAAATCTGCAGATAATAAATATTTCACTGCTCTTGTACAACATGAGGCTAGCTATCGCTGCCTTGTGATTCATGGTGGCTGCGATTAGCATATGCAAAGTATTATTTCAAGGTGACTTATTAAGCTTGAATAAGTCAAGCTTATTCAAGAAGGCTTCAGAAAAAGGGCTTCAGAAAACATTTTTGAATGTGGATCTTTAGATCTTTTCATGCTGTGTCAGTTCTTCCAACTTTGGGGTCTAAGAAAGTGTCTTTTGGCTTAAAAGTCCTTGTGCATATTAATCAGGATATTCTTATACATAGCAGAGGTTGACTACATCAGGACTTAAACAACTTTGGCAGAACACGTAAACTCCCTTTGTATCTAGTGAGCTTTCATCAAACTTATAAGTGCATGTTATAGTTGGTGTATATACCTAATATTTCATCTATACTGTTTAGGCAAATTTCATTTACCTAAAGTTTCAACCTACTATTGATAATACAGTTGAAAATAACATATGCGAACAGAGGATCAAAGTGCGATTTCAGAGGAGAGGTGAAGTGTAAGAAAAGGTAATACCAACGTGGAGGCTCCTTTAACTGGCTATAAAGTCAGAGCTGAGAACAGCAGGATTGCGCCAAGGGAAATGAGTAATTGCGAGAAGACTGGGACAGGAGTGCAGAGCTGACGAAGCTAAGGTGCAGGATGAGCTTGGCTAGGACGAGCCCACGGAGCACTGAAATTACAGATCAGGGCAGACATTTGGAATGGCATCAAGAAGGGGATAGGGTGTCCAGTGTAAAGAGCAAAATGACGGTGTAAGTCCTTTAAAAGGTCTGCAGCATCACCACGGGCCAGGTAGGGCACGCAAAGAATCCAAAGTTATGAAAATGCGGAGGATTTAAGAAAGTGACCATTAAGGCCACAGTGGTGTTTGTGAAATTGGAAACACGTATCTAAAATGAATGTAATGCACAACTACACGGCAGCGATGTCCCAAAGCCATACTAGAAAAGCCATTTATCTCACTGTTTTATCATACTCACCTGGTGATCTCATGACTCTATGGACAAGTGAAGTCCTTGAGAGAGAAAAGTCCAGAACATAAAACGTCTTTGAGGGAGGTCCTTAGAAATCCATATATAAAGAGTATTATCACGTTATGGGCAAGTTAAGTTTTATCAGCATATTGGACTCTCTAGCAAGGACTACAGACAGAGCTGGCCTAGCTTGGACATAACACTAGCTGAGTAAGCTTTCTCAGGCAAGTTTTCTCATCTGTAAAAATAACAATATTGAGATAAGAATACCCACCTTGAAGAATGCTTATGAGAATTAAATGAGATCATGTACGTAAAGTGCCTAGAAAGAAGCCTGGCACATCTGCCCCCATAACAGATACTACTGATGAAAATAATTATGCTAATGAGGTATGATAATATTGTTACTTACTTAAAATATAACAAACATTTAAATTTCTCCTTCCCTTGCTCTTTTCAATTGCCCTACAAAGAAGCATCATGCCACTGTTTCCTGCCCTGCCTACAACTCTCTGAGAAAAGCACAAGAAACAGGGAAAAGCTGATGTGTGAGGAAAGTTTCTCACTGACTGAGCTTATTTCCTCAGAGCCTCTCACATAAGTCAGCCAGTCAGCCAAACTCAAACTTCTCTCATGCAGGGAAATCATGGCCCAGACCAGATAGAGCCTTGCTGCAGAAACGATCCCAATCCCCCCACCAGCTTCTCTGTCAATATGTTCTAAATAAAAGACCTTTGACCCCCAGCCCAACTGCCTTGCTAAAGCCAAAAGTTGCATATGAGCAGGCACAGAGAAACCCCCTGTGTAACGCAGAGTACATATGATGATCAGACAAGAGACATCTAAATCTTTAAGATGTGACAAGAATACAAATTAAAGTACTAACCTCCTCACCTATCATTTCCCAAGAAAGGTTTCCTGAACTCCTGCATTCTAACTCTGTTTTCGGTCTGTGGGATGCACAGGCTCACCCACTGGAGTCAGGAGCTCTTAGGCCTTCAAAAGTAACTGTCCATAAGATCTCATGCAAGACACTTATCTCTCTGGGCCTGGATTCTCCCTCTAGAAAATAAGACTGTTGTATTTGGTAACCCTAACAGTCCATTTCAGAGATATATAGGCAGATAGGTAGATTCATTTGACTCTTAAACAATACAGAGGTTATGGGTGGCGACCCCTGCAGAGTTGAAAATCCCTGTAAAACTTTATAGTTTTTCCTAAATATCCATGGTTCTGCACCCCCGAATTAAACCAACTGCTGGTTGTATAGTACTGTAGTACATATTTCTTGAAAAAAAAAAAATCTGCATAAAAGGGGACCTGGCACAGTTCAAATCCATGTTATTCAAGGGTCTTTATTTAGATAGATGATCAACAGATGATAGATATGTAAGGAGAGTATATTTTTACTGGGAAAATAAAAATAATTAAGTATGGTTTAAATATTTAGTTCTACTGTATAATTATGTTCTGGGCTCAGATTATTTTAATAACTTGGTCCTTATTGAGAAAAAAATCACAACACAGAAAAACTTATGGATTGGAATAAAAGAAGTTAAGGGGGAAACTGATTATGATAAACACTTACTTTAAATAGAAAGAAAAATCTCCAATCAACAACCTAACTTGACACTTCAAGGAATTAGAAGAAAAAAAAAATCAAACTAAACCCAAAGTTAGCAGATAAAAATTAGAAATAAATATAATAGAGAATAGAAAAATAGAAAAAAAAAATCAGTGAAGTTAAGAGTTGGTTTTTTGGAAGGATCAATAAAATTGACAAATCTCTAGCTAAGTAAAGGAAAAATGAGAGAACTTAACAAAAATCAAGAATTAAAGAGGAAATATTACAACTCATGTCACAGAAATAAAAATAATCATTAGAGACTAGTATGAACTACACACTAACAAATAATATAATCTATAAGAAATGTATAAATTCCTCAAAACCTACAATCTATCAAGACTGAATCATGAAGAAAAAATAAATCTGAACATACCTATAACTAATAAGGAGACTGAATTAGCAGTCAAAATTTTCTGAACAAAGAGAAGCCAGATTGCTTCACTGGAAAATTCTACCAAACATTTAAAGAAGAACTAACACCCATATCAAACTCTTCTTAAAAAAATGAAGAATGAACACTTCAAAACTTATACGATGAGGCCAGCATTACCCAGGCAAAGATACAGAAAGAAAATTGCTGGCCAATATCTCTGATGAATATTAATGCAAAATTCTTAGCAAAATACTAGGAAAACAAACTGGCACATTAAAAGAATTATTCACCATGACCATGTGAGATTTCTTCCTGTAATGCAAGGATGGTTCATCATACAAAAATCAATCATTACAATACACCACCTTAACAGAATGAAGGACAGAAACAACATGATTGTCTCAATTGATGCCGAAAAGCATTTGACAAAATTCAACACTCTTTAATGATAAAAATACTCAACAACAAACTGCAGATAGGAGAAAACTACTTCAATATAATAAAGACCACATATGAAAAACCCATAGTAAACATCATACTCAATGGTGAAAAAAATGAAAGCTTCTCCTCTAAGATCGGAATCAAGGTAAGGATGCCTACCCCCGCCACTTCTACTCAATACAGTACTAGAAGTTCTAGTTAGAGCAATTAGGCAAGAAAAATAAATAATTGGCATGGAAGTTGGAAAAGAATGAGTGAAACTATCACATAACATCATCTTATTTATAGGAAACAAATAATATAATCCACAGAACTATTATAACTAATAAGTGAATTCAGCAAAGTTGCAGAATACTAAATCAACATACAATAATCAGTTGTGTTTCTATACACTAACAATGAATAATCTGAAATGGAAATTAAGAAACAATCCCATTTGTAATATCATCAAAGACAATAAAATACTTAGAAATAAACTTAACCAAGAAGGCAAAAGACTTGTACACTGAATGCTACAAAATATTCCTTAAAGAAAGTAAAGAAAACACAAATAAATGGAAAGACATCCCATGTTCATGGATTGGAACATTTAAGATGTTCCAAGATATCCAACCTATCTAAAGTGGTCTACAGACTCAGTGCAATCCCTATCTAAATCTCAATGGCAATTTGTTTTTGTTTTTGTTTTTGCGGAAATAGAAAACCACCCTAAAATTCCCATGGAATCTCAAAAGATCTCTGAATAGCCAAAAGAAGTTTGAGACAGGAAAAAAAAAAAAAAGCTGGAGACCTCACAATTCCTGACTTTGAAACATATTACACTCAAAACCAATGGGACCAATAGAATAGAACAGAGAGCTGAGAAGTGAATCCTCACTTATATGGCCGAATGATCTTTGACAAGGGTGCCAAGGCTACACAATGAGGAAAGGAGAGTCTCTTTGAAAAAATGGTTTTGCATTTCTCTAGTAATCAGGGATGTTGAGCATTTTTCATGTGCCTGTTGGCCATCTGTATATCTTCCTTGAAGAAATGTCTATTCAGATCCTTTGCCCATTTTTCCACTGGGTTGTTGGCTTTTTTGCTGTTGAGTTGTATAAGTTGCTTGTATATTCTAGAGATCAAGCCTGTGTCAGTTGCATCATTTGAAACTGTTTTCTCCCATTCTGTAAGTTGTCTTTTTGGTTTCTTTTTGGTTTCCTTTGCTGTGCAAAAGCTTGTCAGTTTGATTAGGTCCCATTGGTTTATTTTGGCTCTTATTTCTGTTGCTTTGGGAGACTGGCCTGAGAAAATATTCATAAGGTTGATGTCAGAGAATGTTTTGCCTATGTTCTCTTCCAGGAGTTTGATGGTGTCTTGTCTTATATTTAAGTCTTTAAGCCATTTCAAGTTTATTTTCGTGCATGGTGTGAGGGTGTGTTCTAGTTTCATTGATTTGCATGCAGCTGTCCAGGTTTCCCAGCAATACTTGCTGAAAAGATTGTCTTTTCCCCATTTGATGTTCTTATCTACTTTATCAAAGATTAATTGACCATAGGTGTCAGGGTTTATTTCTGCATTCTCTATTCTGTTCCATTGGTCTGTATGTCTGTTTTGGTACCAGTACCGCACTGTCTTGATGACTGTGGCTTTGTAATATTGCTTGAAGTCTGAAAGAGTTATGCCTCCTGCTTGGTTTTTGTTTCTCAGGATTGCTTTGGAAATTCTGGGTCTTTTTGCAAATCAAAACTACCATGAGATACCACCTCACACCAATCAGAATGGCCATCATTAATAAGTCCACAAATAACAAGTGCTGGAGGGGGTATGGAGAAAAGGGAACCCTCCTACACCATTGGTGGGAATGTAAGCTGGTACAGCCACTATGCAGAACAGTATGGAAGTACCTTAGAAAACTATACATAGAACTACCATACGATCCAGCAATCCCACTCTTGGGTATATATCTGGACAAAATTTCCTTAAAAAAGACACATGCACCCACATGTTCATTGCAGCTCTGTTCACAATAGCCAAGAGCTGGAAACAGCTCAAATGCCCATCAACAGACAATTGGATTAGGAAGATGTGGTATATATACAAAATGGAATACTACTCAGCCATAAAAAAAGAATGAAATAATGCCATTTGCAGCAACATGGATGGAACTAGAGACCCCCATATGGAGTGAAGAGAAAGGCAAATACCATATGATATCACTCATATCTGGTATCTAATATACAGCACAAATGAACTTTTCTATAGAAAAGAAAATCATGGACTTGCAGATTAGACTCGTAGTTGCCCAGGGGAAGGGGGAGGTAGAGGGAGGGAGTGGGAGGGATTGGGAGCTTGGGGTCAACGGATGCAAACTATTGCTCACGGAATGGATTTACAATGAGATCTTGCTGTGTAGCACTGAGAACTATGTCTAAATACTTACAATGCAGCACTACAATGGGAGAAAAAATTATGTATACATGTAAGTGTAACAGGGTGCCCATGCTGTAAAGTGGGGGAAAAAAAGTGTGTTGGGGGAAATAACAATAAAAAATAAATTAAAATAAAAAAGAAAAATGGTGCTGGAAAAACTGGATATCTACATGCAAAAGAAGGCAGCTGGACCCTTAACTTATACTTTATACAAAACTCAACTCAAAATGGATTAAAGACTTAAATATAACACCTGAAACCATAAAACTCCCAGAAGAAAAGATAGGGGGAAAACTTCATGGCATTAGGTTTGGTAATAATTTCTTGGAGATAACACCTAAAGCAAAGGCAACAAAAGCAAAAATAGACAAATGGAACTCCATCAGACTTAAAACTTCTGTGCAACAAAGGAAACAACAAAGTGAAAGCAACCTATGGAATGGAAGAAAATATTTACAAGTACATATCTGATAAGAGTTAATATCCAGAGTAAATAAAGACTATAGAATCAACAACAACAACAACAACAAACCCCCAACAAAAACTGTCCCAAATAACCCAGTTTAAAATATGGACAAAGGACTTGAATAGACTTTCCTCAAAGAAGACATACAGACAAGCATAATGAAAAAATGCTCAACATCACTAATCATCAGGGATATGCAAATCAAAACCACAATGTGATATCACTTCACACCCAATAGGATGGCCATTATAAAATAATAATAATAACTAGTATTGGCAAGGATATGAAGAAATTGGGGCCCTTGTGCATTCCCGTGCAGTTAGTAAGAATGTAAAAATGGTGCAGCCCGTATAGGAAAAGTTCAACTAAGTGCATCAAGTTAAAACTACTGTAACTGCATATTTTAAAATGATTACAATGATGTATTTTATATTGTTCTTTTTACCATAATGAAAATAAAAAATAACTTGGTCCTTGTTTTTCAATCTCCTAACTCCCACCCCCCACTGCCATCCTCTTCATAATAAAGAAAAAGCTACCTTGAAACAGCACTGGCTTTGCCGACTGACAAGGCTTATTTTTAATGAGGAGACAAAGAGAGATGGGAAGGAAACAATAAATAATAAATACCCACAGGAACTGCTGATGTTACTCTACTTCTCTCCTTTCTGAGCTAACCAAGCCCACAGGCCGCAAAGGGGACCCATCAGGACCAGACACTGAGATGCAGAGAAAAATCCCAGTCATTATTTCTAGCTCCTTATATTCTTGATTAATAGGAATATTCCTAGAGAAGACTAATATTATTATTATTATCATTATTATAAATATTTGTTGAATAATTTTGTGTCAACCACTATGCTGTGCCATTTATATACAACACTGCATTTGATATTTAAAGCTTTTCAAAGGTACGTTATGTTATTAGCTACATGCCACATGGCTAATAAAGGGGAAGGAAAAGGCATGAACCCAGGCCTGCCTGATTCCCAGGCTGGTGCTTTTACCCACAGGAGAGAACTCTGCTGCCATATGGTGGTATGGTCACTATGTGGCCAGATCATCCTGCTTGCTGGATATGGGGAGAAATCAAGAGACAGAGCACAAATGCAGTTCTTCCTTTTCTGCCCACTGCATTTTCTGGCAGTCTCTAGTGCAAATAATAACAACTAGTACTATTACTACTATTTATTACTATTATCATCACTTACTGAGAATTACATTTTGTCAGATACTATCCTAGGCTTACAGGAGAATTATTTTCCTACACTTTATAGATAAGAAAACTTTTAACTTCAGAGAAGCCAATAATTTGCCCGAGGTCAAAACAGCTTATAAAGTGTAGATGAATTTAGAGCTCAATACTGTGTGACTCAACCCAATATAATAATGATTTGGATGAGGAATCAAGGCCACATTAATTAAACTGACATATAACACTGAATTGTGCAGAGCCTCTAACTCTTTCAAAGTAAATATATATATGTGTGCAGATATACACACACACATGATATATATTTATATGTACACATGTATATACTTATACAATGTATTTTAATGTTAAAGATATCTATAGCTATAGCTATATATAGTTATAGATATCTTTAAATGGAAAAGAAACCCTCAAAAAAAGGACTGGATAACGTTCAGTAGAAATAAGACAAGACACTATGATCTGTCAAAAGTTAAGTGGGTCAGTGCCAAGTTGGAGAGAGTTTAGTTGTAGAGCAATCGGGCAGGTGCCTTACGTAAGCCATTTTCAATCCAAATGAAAATGAAAACAGGCAGGAATGTCCAGAGGGGGGTCTGCTTTTGCCCCAAGCAGCTCTGCTACGCAACATAGCATAGTGGTTAAAAGTGCCAAACACACATTAGGAAATCTATAAAGATTAGAAATGATTACTTTCTACGTCAAAATAATAAATTAAAGCAAATGATTCATCTGCAATTATATTAATCAAATGGGGAAACTGCCAACTATCTACTTCCTGTTAGGTGGTATAAACAAAGAAAACCATGTTAAGATGTTGAAAACCCTTCCCATTCTGTCTGATGCCAATGGCGATACGACTATGGCCATGTTTTCTTTCAAGAAGTCCACAGATATGTTTTGTAGAAGATGATGTATCTATAAAGGGCTTTTCTTTTCTTTTCTTTTCTTTTTAACTGAAGAGTAATTTCAAAACAATTCCAAGTTTAGGAAGATCTCCCATGGTATATCACTAAGCTACACAACAGCCTTATTTCCCAACAATTCCTACCTTCTCTTAAAGGGTGGTACTATTAACAGGACTCAAACAGGCATGTCTTCCCACTTCCCTGACATTTTCATGATGTTTCAATCTAGAACCATCTCTCCTTGTCTCTGTTTGTTGAATCTATTCACACCACTCTTAAGTATCCTTCCTCTAGTTTCTTTTTAAATATTTCAAGAAGACATAAGCAGCTTAGGGCTTCCTTTATTAATGTGGAGTATACATACCAAAAGTTCAAAAACAATTTTTTCTATACACTTTTCCAAGTAATTCTGGAGTGAACACTCCCACAACCACTGCCCAGATCAAAGAATAGCACATTATAACTACCCCTCAAAAGGCTCTGTGAGTCCTTTCCTCATTATGACCTTCTCTCTCACCAATGGAGGAAACCACAGCCTACTGAATGTTGTAATAATCATTTTCTTCCTCTTTTTCATAATGTTCACCTAATGACAAATCCCTAAGTAGTATGGTTTAGTTATGTTTTATAACATTACATAAATAGAATCATATCATGCGTATCATTACACATTTTGCTTCTTTTACTCCATATCATACTTGAAGGATTTGGCCATGGTGTTGGGTGAAGCTGTGATTTACCTTAATTGCTGTATACTGCTCCATTCGACATACTTATCTACATTAGAATATAGATTAAGGGGAGTTCCCCTCGTGGCTCAGCAGAAATGAATCTGACTAGCATCCATGAGGACACAGGTTCGATCCCTGGCCTTGTTCAGTGGGTTAAGGATCCAGTGTTGCCATGAGCTGCGGTGTAGGTCGCAGATTCAGCTTGGATTTGGCATTGCTGTGGCTATGGTGTAGGCCGGCAGCTACAGTTCCGATTAGACCCCTAGCCTGGGAACCTCCATATGCTGTAGGTGCAGCCCTAAATAGACCAAAAAAAGAAAAAAAAAAGGAATTTAGATTAGGACCTTTGGGTCGATTCCAGCTTATAGCTATTTTGCCATGTCAACTCTTGTCCAAGAACCCTTGGTATGACAATGTATGAAGTTCTCTTAAGATAGTTACTTACACGTGGGACTCAGAGTGGGGATGTATATATATGTATGTGTATATATGTATATAAACATGTGTATTTTCCCTATGAATTTCAAACTTATCCTCTATTTTTAAAATTTATTTATTTTTTGGCCACACCCCTGGTATATGACAGTTCCTAAACCAGGGGTCGAATCCAAGTTGCAGCTTTGACCTATGCCAGAGCTGTGGCAATGTGGGATCCTTAACCCAGTGCACCACAGTGGGAACCTCCACTATATATTTCAGATTTAATAGGTAATGCCAAATTACTTTTCAAAATTGGGCAATTACACTTCCATAAGCAATGCAGATGTATTCCTCTTAATCTACATTCTCACCAACACTTGGTGTGTTTAAAATATTTTAATCAGTTGAGTATGTAGCGGCAACTTAAAATGTTTTTAATTCGTATTCCCCTGCTTCCTAATGAGGTGGATATCTTTTCATAGGTTTATTGGCCATTTAGGTATTCTCTTACAGGACGGGCTTATTAAAGCCTTTTCACTACCCATTTTACTACTGAGCAGTCTTCTTTATTAATTTATATAAGAATATTCACTTCTTACAAATCATGAAAACCTTATAAAGATATAGGGCTATATTTTTAAATATATATAAATACCACATATAAATATATATAAATACCATATTTATCCATACATATGATGGATAAATATGGTATCTATGTATATATACAGTGTGTGTGTGTGTATATACATACATACATATATATATATATATATATATATATATATATACACACACCCATATACACACACACACATATATAGTAACTAGTCATGATGTGGCTATTGAGCAGTTGAAATATGGCTAGTGCAGGTAAAGAACCACTTGTTAAAATTAATTTAGTTTAATTTAATTTAAATAACCAAATATGGCTACTGAATACCATACAGTACCACACTGGTACTGAAGAGTACAACCAATCATGAGGCTTTTGTCAGCGATGTATCTTTTAAATATGTCTTCCCACTCTGCAACATGTCTTTTAATTATCTTTATGGTGTAACCTGATAAACAAACAAAAAACATCATAAATTTACTGTTGTTGAACATATCAAACTTGCCCTTTATCATTAGGCAATTTATTTGAAAAATATTTTCCTATTCCAAGTTGATGAGATAGTCTTCTAGCTTCTGTGAGGTTTATAGCTTTACTTTTCACAATTACATCTCAAATCTACCTGGAACTGATTTTTGTATATGCTGTGAAGTGAGGAATATATACATATATCCCAATTTTCCCAGCCCTAATTATTAAAAAGTGTATCTTTTCCTCCACCAATCTGCCATGCACTTCTATCATTTATCAAATATCTGTATAAGCAGGGCTCTGTTTCAGAAAATTTTTAGTCAATTCCACCAATATGTTTGTATATCCTTGTAGGAGTAGTACACCATTTATCTTTAAAATAAGTCTTGCTATCTGGCAGAGCAGGTTCTCCCATTTTGATCTTCCTCTTCAAGAGTGTCTTGACTATGCTCAGCTACTTGCAATTTAGAGTCAATTTTATAATCCCTTTGTTAACTTCCTCCAAAATAAAATCTCCTACATTTTGATTTGAATTAAATTGAATCTCAGTCACTTTGGGATGAGTTAATACCTTCAAAATGCAGTCTTCCAGTATGTGAATATAGTTTCTCTCTCTTACAATTTAAGTTTATAATGTTTTGTATTACTCTGTGTGGTCTTTGCAGATGCATTTTGTTGTTAGATGTATTCCTAGGTTGTATTTTTTGATGACTTAATAAATGATAATTTTAAATTTTCATTTGTAATTATTGCTTGCTTAAGAATATAATTGATTTTGTATATTTTATCATACTACAATGTTAAAATCCCATTAGTTTTAACAAATATATTTGGATTATTTTTTATTTCTGCATATACATTCATATCATCTGAAAATAGTAATAGGGATTCTTTCTTCCTAATTTTTTTGAAGTCTTTTCTTCTTGCTTTATTTCACAGGCTAAGACTACCAATAGAATGCTGAGTAAAAGTGGCAATAAATGCATTGTCTTGTTCTTGATCTTAAAGGTAATGCTTTCCACATTTCACAATTAACTATCATGTGTGTAATAGGGTTCTGTTAGATACTATTTATCAGAATGAGGACAATCTCTTCTATATATGGTTTACTAAGAGTTTATCATTATTAAAAATGTTGAAAATAATATAATTTCCTCCTTTAATCTATTAATGTAATGAATCAAGCTAATTGCAATTACAATATTAAACTAACCTTGTTTTCCTGGGAAAATGCTTGATATAGAAGTGATTTCAAAAGCTGTTGGATTTGATTTTTTTTTTTTTTTTTTTTTGTCTTTTTGCCATTTCTAGGGCTGCTCCCACGGCATATGGAGGTTCCCAGGCTAGGGGTCCAATTGGAGCTGTAGCTGCCAGCCTACGCCAGAGCCACAGCAATGCAGGATCCGAGTTGGGTCTGCGACCTACACCACAGCTCACGGCAACGCCGGATCCTTAACCCACTGAGCAAGGACAGGGATTGAACCCGCAACCTCATGGTTCCTAGTCGGATTCGTTAACCACTGCGCCACGACAGGAACTCCTGATTTTTTTTTTTTTTTTTTTTTAATGGTTGCATCTGTGTCATGAGTGTAATAGGCCTGTCTTTGTCTTCCTCATAGAGCCCTTGCTGCATTTTGGTATTGAGACCATGTAAGCCTCATTTAAAAAACACGCACACAGGAGTTCCCGTTGTGGCACAGTGGAAACGAATCCAACTAGGAACCATGAGGTTGTGGGTTCAATCCCTGGCCTCACCCAGTGGGGTAAGGATCCAGAGTTGCGTGAGCTGTGCTGTAGGTTGCAGACGTGGCTCGGATCTGGCATTGCTGTGGCTCTGGCGTAGGGCAGAGGCTACAGCTCCAATTCGACTCCTGGGCTGCAAACCTCCATACGTTATGAGTTCGGCCCTAAAAAGACAGAACGAACAAACAAAAAAACCACGCACACACACCTAGGGGTTGTCATCTTTTTAAATTCTCTGGAAGAGCTTATGTAAGTTTTCTTTTTAATGGTTGGCAAAACTTGTGATCGAAGTCTGACATTTTCTCTTTAGGAAGATTTCTTTATCAATTAAACATTTTAAAGATTATCAGAATCTTTGGATTTTCTACTAGCTTGTGAATCAGTATTAGTAAGTTACATTTTCTAATATATTTTCTATTTTAGCTAAGTTTCCCTGTTCATATCAGCATACAGTTTTTATAACTTCTTTCATTTTACGTAGCATCTATAGTGTTTTCCTCTTTTACTCCTTAGATTGATTACATGTGAACTTTTATCGCTTTTTTCATGACTAGCCTTATCAGACATTTGCAACTAAGATTTTTTCAAAAAAATCTTTAGAATTTGTAAATCCTTTATATGTTCATTATCAATTTTCACTTATACTCTTGAATTTACTCCCTCCTACACTCTTCTAGATTGTTATATTTCCCTTTATCTAATGTCATGAGACAAATGCCTAGTTTATTAATTTTTAGTCTACTTAAATACAAGCTATAAAGACCATAAATTTCCTTCTAAGGACTGTTTTATCTTCATCCTACATGGATTGATACATAGCATTTTTGGGTTTTGTTGAACTCAAAATACTTTCTAGATTATTATGATTTCTCCCTTAAGACATGATTTATTTATCCCAAAATATACAAGATTTTCTAGTTCTCCTTTTGTGCTTGATTTCTAGCTTAACTGCACTGTGATTAGAAAGAATAAGATCTTTTTTAACCCTTATTTCAGTCCTTTGAAATTTATTGAGATGTGATTTCAGTTCTGGTAAATGATCAATTTCTTAAATGTTCCATATGTGCTTGAAAAAAATTATATTCTGCAGCTTTTTACTGCAGTGTTTTGCATATGTATCTCGAGTTGTTAATCATACTGGTCAAATCTATATCCATATTGATATTTTTTTGGTTTTTTCTATTAGCCACCGAGAGAAGTATTTATAAATCTCCTATCATAATTTTGACTTTATATTTCTCCTTCTTCAACCGTTAATCTTTATAACATATATTTGAGGTTGTTACTAGGTTCATATAATCTAAAAGTTTTATAACTTCCTAGTAAGCCAAAATTTTAGTCACTGAAGTGACCCATCTGCATAAAGGTCTATTTCATATGATATTAATATAGCAATGTCAGCATTCTCTTGTGTTTTTTGCTTTTTAATTATTTTTAATGTTTTTAAATTTCTATTGAAATATAGTTGATTTACAGTGTTAGTTTTAGATGTGCCATAAGGTTGATTCAATCATATTCAGTTACATATACGTGTGTATGTGTGTGTATTCTTTTTCAGATTCTTTTCCATTATAAATTATTACAAGATAATAATCTTGAGTATAGTTTTCCCTGTGCTATACAGTGGGTTCCTGTTGGTTACATATTTTATATATAGTAGTGTATCTATATATATTTTTTGCCTTTAGGGCCACACCCGCGGCATATGGAAATTCCCAGCCTAGGGGTAGATCAGAGCTGTAGCTGCCAACCTACACCACAGCCACAGCAAAGTCAGATCCAAGCTGCATCTGCAACCTACACTGCAGCTCACGGCAACACCAGATCCTTAACCCACTGATCGAGTCCAGGGATTGAATGTGGGCCCTTATGGGTACTAGTCAGGTTAGTTACTGCTGAGCCACAGTGGGAACTCCAGTAGTGTGTATATTTTAAAATTCCAAACTCTTAATTTATCCCTTCCCCATTCTTTCCCCTTTGGTAATGCTAATCACAAGTTTGTTTTCTATGTCTGTGAGTATATTTCTGTTTTGTAAATAAGTTCAGTTGTATCTTTTTTTTTTTGGTTCCACATAAGTAATATCATATGATATTTTTCTGACTTACATCACTCAGTATGATAATCTTTAGGTCTATCCATGTTGCTGCTACGTTATTTCATTCTTTTTTATGGCTGAGTAATATTTCATTGTGTGTGTGTATATGTATATACTGCTACTTCTTTATCCATTCCTCTATTCATGGACACTTAGGTTGCTTCCATGTCTTGGCTACTGTAAATGTCTTGGCTATTGTAAACAGTGCTGCTACGAATGTTGGGGGTGCATGCATCTTTTCAAATTATAGTTTTTTCCAGATATATGTCCAGGACTGGGTTTGCTGGATCATATGGTAAGTTTATTTTTACTTTTTAAGGAACCTCCAAACTGTTCTCCATAGTGGCTACACAATTTACATTCCCACGAGCAGTGTAGGAGACTCCTTTTTCTCCACACACTCTCTCAGCATTCTTTTGGTTAATATTTTAAGATATATATATTTCTAAATTTTTATATTCATTCTTTCATTATCTTATAGATATGTCACTTATAAATAATGTGATTAGATTTTTAATCCAATCTATTAATTATCTTTAATTAGATCATGTTTAGTTTCTGTAATTATAGGCTTAAATATAGCATTTTATTTTGCATTTTCTGTTTGTTCCACCTCACTTGTGTTTCTTTTTATATTTCCTCTTTCTTTGCCTTCTTTTGGATGACTGAATATTTTTATCATTTTATTTCCCATCTGCTACTTTAGTTCTATACACTTTTATTATCTTACTGGTTATCCTAGAAATTAAAACATGTCTTAGTTTGCTGAAGTTTAAAGTTAATATCTTTTCCCTTCTCTCAGAAAATCTAAGAATCTTAAGACATTTTAATACTCCTAACCTCCCTACTTAATTTATACTTTTTGTTATCATTCACTTTTCCCCTGTTTAATTTTATCACTATTAGTCAATTTTACTATATTGTATAAGGTTAACATTCATTTAGATTCACATATTCATTACTTGTTCTTCATTCCATTTTGCATCTTCTTGGGCTCGGTTTCCTTCTGCTTAAAGTATAACCTTCCAGAAGATTCTTTAGCAAAGGACTGATGGTGACTAAAATTCTAGTTTTTATTTTGCTTACTGCTTTCAACTGTTTTCATTCTTAAAAGATATTTTCACTGGCATAAAATTCTAAGGTACTAGTTACGTTCTCTCAATACATAAAGTTTCTACTATTTTCTGGCATCTGCTGCTGCTGTTTAAAAATCAGGAGTTAGTCTATTGGTCATTTCTTTATAGTATTCTAACATTTTCATATGACTTCTTTTAAAATATTCCTTATGTAGTTGATTTTCTGCTACAATGTTATGATACAAATTTACTGCACAAACCATTTTGAAATATAAATTAAAATACACTTACGTATTTCTTAGTAATCATTATACTTCTTGAATCTGTACTTTTTTCTTATAAATCTATTAATTTATAGATATAAACAGATTAAGGTAGATATAGCAAAATATTTTAGGTATATATGAATTTTAAATTGTTACATATACTTGATAAACTAAACTTTTTATCATCATGATGCAATTGTGGAATCTATGCATGTGACATATTACATTATTTCTTCAAATATACTACTTCTGCCTAGTTTCTCTCACTACTCCTAGAATTCTGATTATAAGCATAAAAGGTCTTTACCTTCTTACTCTATCCTCCCATGTATTTTAATCACTATTCTATATTTTCTTTTTTTCAAGGGGGAGAGTGGGAATGGTCTCCCCCAGTTGCCACTGGGTAATTCTTCTGATTATTCTTCCAGTCCACTAATTCTCTCTTCAGCCATGCAGAAACCTACTAAATCAATCACATGAGTTATCACTTTCAGGATTTTTTTTTTCAGTTTTGTTTTTGCATTGCTTCTAAAAGTTCTGGTTAGTTCTCTATTTTTCCCACCAAAAGCAGGTTTCTATTTTTAAAAAGTGGGTAGTTTAGTCCACAATACAATCACTTGGTGATACTTCAGACACAAAAGTGCTTTATGCATACTCCCCATTTCATCACACAAACTATTCTTTAAGAACACATATTCAAAGGTAGAGAGCTAACAAAATTAATAGCATTTTACTACTTCATCAAAGAAATTGAATATGACTGGAATATTTTTTATCATGAATAATAATAAAACAAAAACTACTAGTACAGCTTGGTACTACTGTCTTGATTTATACAAAAGCACCAAGGACCCAACACTGTCTTTGCATCAGTGGTGCAAACATCAACATGGTGAAACAGGCAATTGGTATCTACGTACTATTATTACAATAATTTTGACTCTCAAAGCCATAAGGGAGTCTCAGAAGAACTCCAGGAGACTAAAGACTATGCTCTGAAAACTCTCGTATTAAGGCAATACTTTCATTTTTTTAAGACTATTCATTTGTACACAACATGTATGTATACAGATACATATAAACAATGTGTTAGTCTGTGTTGAAATTCCAGATCTACCATTTGCCAGCTATTTGACCTTGAGTGAATTATTTAACCTCTGAGAATCTAGTTTCCTCAATTATAATATAAGGATAATAATAGTGCTTACTTCATAGGGACGTTTAAGAACTAAGAGATTAATTTATGCATAGTAATTAGCACATAGATTTACAAATATTATCAGATCAATAAATAGTAACTATTATCATTAATTAGTATGTTTTAAGAGGGTTTTTTTAACTAACTAAATTATGAAGGATATTTTCAGAATTAGCAACTACAATGTAATCTCCACAAATTTCCCAATTAAGAAGAACCCTTGGCCTAGTTTATAATCTTAACTAGTTTATCACTATGCAATTCTCATTACTGATTATACTTTGATTCATGTTTTGATGGCACACAGTTTTTGATATTGGATCTATTTAATTTATATGAACAGGTTGGGTAGTTAGTTCCTGGTTGAACTATCATAAAAAATGATGACATTTTCTGATGCCCATTATGCTTCTACTAGATGACTACCCATGATGGGCCACAACTTTAACTGGGTATTGCGGATTTTGATAAATAATATCCAATGTATCCCTGAGCTGATTGCATAGTTTCAGCAACACCCCCAGGTTTAGACAAAGGCTGAACAATGTCACAACCACCTGAAATCTAGATTCAGGATAAAAATTTACAGGCAGACACTGGATTTGATGTTGGGTTCATGTAGCATTGATTTGTAGGCTCGAAAGCAGCAGTAATACATCCACTGAGTGCACCACTCTCTACTCCCCTGAATATATGTTGGGACTTATTGCGTTCAAAATATTTGATGTGAAGTTCCCGTCACAGCGCAGTGGAAATGAATCCAACTAGGAACAATGAGGTTTCAGGTTTGATCCCTGGCCTCGCTCAGTGGGTTGGGAACCTGGCATTGTTGTGAGCTGTGGTATAGGTCGCAGACACGGCTCAGATCCTGTGTTGCTGTGGCTGTGGCATAGGCCAGCAGCTTTAGCTCTGATTTGACCCCTAGCCTGGGACCCACTCCATATGCCAGGGTGCAGCCCTAAAAAAAAAAAAAAAAAAAAAAAGTGATGTGACTGGCTTTGAACTCAGTAACTCTTCAGCCAAGACTGACTCACGTTCATCATCATCCTCATACTCTTTTACTTCCTTCTGCCATGGTTCCAGCTCTTCTTCACATGCCATAAAGAGTTTTGCCATTTTTGAGTTACTTTTTGGTGAAAGGGATGTCACTCACCAAGTTGCAGAGCTGACTTTCAGCAAACTGCCACCTAAGTACATGTGAGTCCAGACAAGGAAGCAAATTATATTTCAGTGGTCCTTCCTTTTCTCTCTTAACCTGTCTTTTATCAGTTTAATTTGCAGGTCCTAGTAACTTAACTATAAGCAGAGTGGATCCATCTGACTGGGACCCCAAGGAAGCAGAAAAAATGGAAGTAAATGAGTGCATGAAAAACTACACAAGCAGCAGTGGCACCCTCAGTTCCCATAGTGAGACACTCCCACAACCTTGGGGAAGAGAGGTCAGGGCTCTAGTGGGGCCGGCACAGTGCATCATGGGTAGGCTCTGGGTCACCCTTGTAAGATCCAGGATCCCTTTCTTCTGGCACATGCAAGAAGAG
The DNA here is from genome assembly GCF_016906955.1 of Phacochoerus africanus. Lineage (NCBI taxonomy): Eukaryota > Metazoa > Chordata > Mammalia > Artiodactyla > Suidae > Phacochoerus > Phacochoerus africanus. The sequence goes on along the minus strand of NC_062550.1, from coordinate 62,319,720 downwards.
GTGCGGTGTGTGCACGCTCCAAGATGCAGGAGCTCCAAGTCTTTGCAGGCACCCCACGGCTCGACTGCCCTTCACAGGCTAGCAGCTGGCCACGGCCAGGGTCATGCATAGCTGTGGGTATCCGCCCAATAGCTCGCCCACTGTAATCCCGTAATCCCTAGTTAGTTCTTTTACAAATCTTCTAGAACATGTTTATACTTCATTGGTTCCTGGAGATATTTTTAAGGTGGGCTTTTACATCTTTAAACGCAGTCACTGTAGTTGTTTGACAGTGTGCCTCTGATGATTCCAAAGTCTGGAGACATTGCTGGACTGTCTCTGCAAGCACTTGTTTCTTCCAGTTCATGCTGTTTTGTTGCATGCTAGTTATCTCTGTGAGCACTGCTCCATACCCTTGAAAGTAGCGGGGAGGAGGAAGTTCTCAGCAGTCTTAGAATGCAGGTGTGTTCCCTCAAAGAAGTTTAGTATTTGCTTCTGCCAAGTGCCTAAGGGTACTAGGACCTCGAACCATCTCTAGCTGAATTTCCTGCTGGAGGACTCTTGACTGTCCATTTATGCAAATATGAGTTGTAAGTACTCTGCTGAGCTGAGAGTCTGCTGTGGTTACAACGTCTCAGTGACAGGTTTCTTTCACTTGCCCGCCCCCAGCCCCTTTCTGTCAGTCTCAAAGCAACTCTCCATAGACTCGCCTGGGGATGTGAGGAGGGTTTTTCTGATTCCAAGATTCCAGCTTAATATGGGGGGCTTCTCCTAGGGTCCCCAACTGAGCTGAGCTCCAAGCTTTGTTTTTTGCCCTCTCCTGTCAAGCCATCAAAACTGCAGCTCCATTTCCTGGGTCAGCAAATACCATTGGGTAAAATGAGCTCCCAAGGTTTTTCTCCCTCTTGGATTTCAACCTCTTGATTCCTTATTTTCTTACAGCAATTTGATGCTGTTAGGACAATATCCTTTTTATCCAGTATTTTAATTTGTTTTTAGCCAGAGGGTTAGGCTGAATAGCCAGATTGCCATATTCCCAGAGATGAAATGGCATTTCTTTGTATTCCTGTCACTTAATGTGTTTCATCTTGTATCTGGTGTCCTACAAACAAATCCATAGGCGCTCCGAGCCGTACCTCCTGTCCTCTGGGGTTCAGAGCTTAAAGTGCACTGTCCACGGCAGAGCAACGCTTAGCCACGCTTCCATCTCCCCCATGCCCTTATACAGTTTTGCTACATTCAATCAATTCCAAGAACAACATTTTGAGTCAATTATCCACTTAATGAAATAGAGATGAATAGTTATAACTCAGGAAACGTGTGGTTTTCATAGGGTCTGTTGAAGGTGGTGTATGTGTGTGCGCATGCGGGAGAGAAAGTGAGAACAAGAGAGAGGATGTGTGGGTTAAGACTTGGCCGGGCCAAATCAATTCCATTTTGTTTTCCCTAGGGCTTTATTACTTTGTGAATGGGCACAATGACAAGGATTTTCTTCTGTGGACAATCACAATAAGCTGTGTAAAAAACGTCATTGCCAGAATGTGTATATAACCGAAGGAGACAGTGCAATAGTGAATAGGATTAATTTGTAACATAGTAATTGGTAATTTTAAATAATTCACTTTTTTTATTTTCTCTTTTTGCCTTTTCTAGGGCTGCACCCGCGGCATATGGAGGTTCCCAGGCTAAGGGTCTAATCAGAGCCATAGCCGCCGGCCTACACCAGAGCCACAGCAACGCGGGATCTGAGCCACATCTGCGACCTACACCACAGCTCACGGCAATGCCAGGTCCTTAATCCACTGGGCAAGGCCAGGGATTGAACCTGCAACCTCATGGTTCCTAGTCGGATTCGTTAACCACTGAGCCATGACGGGAACGCCTAATTCACATTTTCTACATGTAATTCAGACACAATTCTCACTAAGAATCAGTTTGCAAGAGATTTATCTATATGAAGATACAGCGTACCATGTTACTTGGTCATTACTTAAATATGCAACTTAATGTCATTTAGTGTCAGATGCCTTATTTGTTAATCACAGGGCATGGACCTGAAATTGTGTAAGACTCCTTCCAGCCTCACATCTCTTCCAAAGATTGATTTGTAATAATGGAAAACCATTTAGAAAAAAGCTTTTTGCATAACTAGTTACATATAACAAGGAAATATCTCACAGGCAAAATGTTAAGTGAAGGCCACCAAACACAAGGGTACATGTTGTTTGATTTCCTTTATATGAAGTTCAAGAATAGGCAAAACATCTAAGACTTGACAGAAGTCTGAATAGTGGTTACATCACTACTGGGGGTGGTACTGACTAGAAAGGAATGTGAGGGAACTCTCTGGATTGATGGTAAAGTTCTATCTTTAACTGTGCAATGGTTATATGGATATAGATATATAAAAATTCATCCAGCTGTACACTTGAGATTTGTTCACTTAATTGTGTGTATGTTATACCTCAGTTTTTAAGTATACAAACAGGACTTTAGAAATTAAATGTTATACTTTATTATTTCAATGTTTCTAAAAATTCAGGATAAAACAATGTATCGTTTTCTTAAAAAAAAAAAAAAAAGTGTGCCTGAATAACATTTCACTTATTACTGCCCATGAGTACCTTAGTTGGAAATGTGGATGATATTTTTAAATCCTAAAACTTCATTTGTTTATTTTAAAAGTCAACTTTAGCCAGGTCAGAACAGCATTCTCATCCATCCTACCCGATGTTCCAGTTATTTTGAATCCAAGGCACTGTTCACTTTCCTTTTCCTAAACATCACAGGAATATCTACGCCATTTAACTTTTTCTGGAAGCTAAGGCTTCTCAGTTCTCCACTGTAGGGGAGCAAAATTTGCCACCCCCAAATGTCCCTCTGGCACGCAGGTTATTTCAGACCAAAAATAATCAAGGCTCAAAAGACTCTGGAAGAAACTTTGACCTTCCCCTTAACTGCCTAAAAGAATTTAGATAGAGGGCTTGTCCTCCGGATAAAGCTATCTTCAGAGGTATCTGCAAAGAATATGGGCTGAGTGTCATGGGGGAAAACTCCAGGCTAGATCTACAGAGTCCACTCTGTGTCCCATTGTCTCTGCCTGGCCCAGCAAACATTTATTTACCAATCATTTGATTTTCCACCTTCATATGAATTGCTTCCTCCTTTATTGGGGGGGGGGTGCACCCACAGCATATGGAACCCAGTACATTCGACCCAGGCTAGGGGTCGAATCAGAGCTGCAGCTGCTGGCCTACACCACAGCCACAACAATGCAGGATCCAAGCCACGTCTGTGATCTACACTACAGTTCATGGCCCAATGTGTGGGGCCAGGGATAGAACCCACATCCTCAAGGATCCTAGTCAGGTTCTTTTATGCTGCATCACAATAGGAATTCCGCTTCCTCCTTTCTGAAGTCCCAAACCACCACTACCTTCAACATCCTCTTTTGTCTTTAGCTGGAGATGGTATTTAAGGTGAGGGTTCTGCTATTTTGGCAAGTTGCTCAGTTTTTCTGAGCTCTCCCATGTATACATATTATTAAACTTTTGTTTAATTTTCTTCTATTAATCTGTCTCATGTTGATTTCATTCTTACACCAGCCAAAAAAAACCCAGAAGGGTAGAGAACAATTTTTTCTTCCCTGACACCACCAACCCACTTCGCTGAAGGAAAAAATAAGAAAACCACACATAAATATTCTAAAGAATTCCAAATTCAAAAAGAAAAAATTACAATGCTCAATTGTAATAGGAAACACTAGAAACTACTATTAGAGTTCAGACTGTTAATAAGTGCCAACATGGCACAGTTAAGCACTATGCATCATGGTGAGAGCACTTAACTGGTATTATGTTATCAGATAACCAGAGAAATTCATGAGATAAACACTAATATTAACCCCATTTAATGAATGAAGGAACTAAAGATTAGAAGAGTTTTTAATAATTACCCAATTTTACATGGCTAGTAACTGGCAGATGGTGACTTTAAACTCAGGAAGTTTGATTCCAATGCAAAAACTCTTAACTATCACACTCTACAATTCTTCCTTTTATTTTATTTTTTTCTTTTTTTGCCATACTCTGGGCATATGGAATTCCCAGGGCAGGGATCAAATCCCAGCCATAGCTGCAACCTATGCCACAGCTGCAGCAAAGCTGGATCCTTAACCCACTGCCCCAGGGATTGAACCGGGGCCTCCCCAGAGACAAGCCATATCTTTAACCCACTGCACCACAGTGGAACTCCTAAAACCCTTCCTTATAATGAACCGAACTCTGTCTCCCCTGACCTTGCACCTCTTTCTGCTCCTTGGGGAGACACAGAACAACTTTAATCCCCTTCCCTATGACAACATTTCATAAGCTTGGGGAAAACTGCCGTGTCCTGCCCTGATCTTCTCTCCCACAATTTAAACACAACCACTGCCTTCTGTGAACTGAAGTTTGGCACTTGCCATCCGCCTCTACATGGAGGAGAACATGAGCCACTGCAGCTGCCGACCCGCAGCTCCCCCTGAGTGGGGCTCAGGGTGGAGGCCAGGAGTGAGGCACTCTGTGCTCTGGGAAAACTGGAAGAATGGGGCTTCACATAGTTAGCTATTTTCAGAAGACTTTATGAGCCCAATTCTTGCATCTCCTCATAGCTAGAAAGAAACTAAAATCCATCAGTGATGACGGATGTCCACGACTTGTAGTAACCTTCCCAAGACCAGCAGCAAATTTCTATAAAATGTGTGCATGGCTGCACGCACCTCCCCCTTCACCTTTGTGACATATCTTGATATTCCTCCTTTCCTTTTTGGGGCAGTATTTCAGAGCCATCCTGGGCTGCCTCCTGGGCTGTAGTTAGTGGGCAAAACAAAAGAGCCACTCCCAAGGGTGGGCCAACAAGCCCTGAGAGAACTAAGGAAAGCATATCAAAGGAGTGATTCCAGTAAGCCCAGACCTTTACATCTTCCCATAGAAGTGGTTTTCTGTAACTCTTCTGTAAATCTGGTTATCTGTAAGTCTTTGGTTCCTACCAGCTCCCCATTGTTTCAAAACCTCATATATCCTAGCTCCGCCGTGTCGCCTCCTCGAAGGGGTTTCTCGGTTTCTTGGGGCCACCTGAGATGCTGTCTCTCAGGCTCAAGTCCTAATTTCACCCCAAATAAAACAACTCTTGGAGTTCCCGTCGTGGCGCAGTGGTTAATGAATCCGACTAGGAACCATGAGGTTGCGGGTTCGGTCCCTGCCCTTGCTCAGTGGGTTAAGGATCCGGCATTGCCATGAGCTGTGGTGTAGGTCGAAGGATCCCACGTTGCTGTGGCTCTGGCGTAGGCCGGTGGCCACAGCTCTGATTAGACCCCTAGCCTGGGAACCTCCATATGCTGCTGGAGTGGCCCTAGAAAAGGTAGAAAGACAAAAAAAGAAAAAAAAAAACCTTAACTCTCAACTTTCAGGTTGCATTTTTTTAGTCGACACTTCCACAGCTTTTTTCATCTGACTTGTTTCAAGTCATGTCCCCCTTTCTTGAGTCTTCTCACAAAATGCACCCCCCAGTGTATCCAGTGACAGGCTGGAATGGAAGAAACGGCATTCAAAGCAGTCTGAAAAATACACAAGACAAGGCACACGGCCAGACTGCTCCAGAAGACAAGGATCACTTTAACAGAAGCTAGAAACACCTGGTAAGTAGTGGAAGAAGTGGTCAGAAGAAGGAGGCCTGGGACTGCGCTTATACACCACTCTAAGTAAACAGGCACTATTCTTTCCTTGCAATCAGGGCAGGCTCCAGAAAGAACACAAAGATACTTCTTTCTCTCCTTCTACCTTCCTAAAGCCGGATCAAAGCCAGTGATCCTTGAGCAGCACAGAGGGCAAAATTTTGGAGCTCCCAAACACCACAGCACAGGCACCGCCACGTTACGTAAGGCTTCATTTAAAGTTGGCTCATCTACTTCTCAGGTGTGTAAAACCCACGATCGGCTGTGAGACAACCATGTGAAAACCCATAATCGGCTGTGAAACAACCCAAGTAGGTAAAGATGAGTGGTACCTACTCGTGCAAACTTACTTTGATCGGGACTTGCCTAGGTTCCACACAAGGAGGACAGAAGCCTCTTGGGATGGTTAGAATAATACCACTCAATAGGGCCACCAACATGTGCTGTGTGTCCTAGTGATGTAGCCCAAACAGAAGGGGAGGGCAGGAGACAATGAGCTCTGCTCTTCAATCCAGTAAAACTTTCTGATCAGACTTTTCAAAGTCTCAGGGAAAGATATGAACGGACCACAGCATAACAAACAGGACAGTCTGGGGCCCGGCACTAATGTGCTATGAAAATACACTGTATCCAGCAGCCTGGTGGCTGACATCTTACTGGTCATTAAATTAGGACAGACTAGAAAGACTCAAGAAAAATGAGGCCAACAAGAAGTAAAGTTGGAGGAATACCCAGGAATAATAAAGACAAATGTGACAAGGAATAAATATGAAGGCAAGAAGGATGTTGCAACTAAGAGACAAACTAATGGTGGCTATTCTGATTTATAGAAAACATCAGTGCAAAGGGACCTGAATTGGAAAATACCAACTGTTTTTGTAAAAAGCTCTTCTTTCTAAAGACAGGTTGATTGATCGTCAGACCTTATGGAAAAGCAAAGAAATACCACCTCCTGTATTTTAAGAAGCAATCTCCAATTAAGGCACCTAAGTTATTTACCGACTAAAAATATTTACCTAGGAAAACCAAGAGCCGAAGCCATTTGTATTATATTTTAGGAATGGATTTTAGTACGTTCAGAAGTCCAATACTTGAGATTTTTCTTCTAAAGTTTAAACTCAAAGTGCTTCCAAACCTACTTATTCCTTCCCTGAGAAATACAATAATGCTCCTGGGGCTTAGATCTTATTATTATTAAATACTTATTAAGTCTCCCTGGTGTGCTGAATGCTGCATGTAATAGATGGATAAATACATCATGTGCCCTCCTTTGAAGAGCTTAAGAGTCTTAAAAAACTGATAGGATACACAAATAAACACCCCCAAGTTTCTGCCAGAGAGTATTTACAAGAATCAGTGCCATGACAATGCCTTGGTGTGAGGTTCAGGGGTGAAAAGTGAATTGATCTGGTCAGATGAAAAGGGAGAAACACTTGGACTTAATGGTTCTAGCACTATGCAGCCTTCTCTTTCCCTTCTCTCGTCCCAAAAGAAGCACAGCCCCACCTCGGGTCCAGAGCTAATCCCTCCATCCAGCCCCCATCCATCCATCCTCCTGCCAAGGCTGGGGCTCAAACCTTCGTCTTTTCTGGCCGGGATCACTGCAAAGACCTCACCACTCTGAGCAATCCTCCTGCACACTGTCTCCCAAGGAATTTTTTTTAACAAACTAAATTCCACCATATCACTCTTCTGTTTAAAGATGCTTCAGTGGGCTCCCACAGCTCTCAGGACATAGTTTGAATCAACCCCATGGCATGACATAAAATGATCTTTGCAGTTTGCGTCTTTCAGAGATTTTCACCCTCAGCTTAGAGCACGACCCCTCAGGAACCCATCTGCTCCGAACCTACTGCCCTTGACTGGAAGGCTCCCAAATTAGCTGGGCATTTTCACATCCCCATGCCTTAACTCATGCTGAAAGGGGCCTGGGCTGCCCTTCCCTGCTCTCCTTAGGGAGCCAGTTGAAGTTCAAGCATCACCTTCACTTGAAAGGCATTTTTAACCATCCCTGCATTTCCCAGGGCTGGCCCTGCTCCAGGCCCCTTTCTGTTCTCAGGTGAGACCCTATAGATGTGTCTCCTATGACAATGGATATCCTGTCGAGTCTTGACTCTCTCCTCATCTAGAGCAGAAGCAACTCCAGAAAACAACTGTATCCTATTCCTTCTTATGTTTCCAGCACTGACACAGAATTCATAAGAAAAAGAGATAAAATAAGAAGCAATGAGACTAAAGTGGAATAAAACCGTACTTTTGAATACACGAATGAATGAAGGATCACAGGGCTGGTTCACAGGGGACTTTAGGAAAGGATTGGATTCCCAGCCTCAACACCAAGGCTCTGGGAGAAGATGGAAGTGGGGAGGAGGGGGGAGTGAGTGGCAAGGGGGCCTTTGCCAGGAAAACCCAAGTCTGTTCTGCCTCATGGCCTGGGAAACAGGAACCCACCCACAACCTCTGTAGAGTTTGTGTCAATATTTATTATTCTTTACCCAGTTCTCTTTGGCTACCCGCTCACCACAGGCCATAAATCAAAATCCTATCTTCTAGCTTTCTGGAAGGCTTTATCTTCCATGGCTTTGCGGGAAGATGCTGTCTTCTCTCTCCCGAGGTCCAGTGGGGACCCCTGATCTCAGTCCGAGGCTCCTTCTGCCCCCTCACGCAGGCACCCCCCAAGCGCAGGATGTGGGGGCCAAGCGCTTCGGTACCTGCCTTGAAAGAGGTGGGGCTGTGGGCAGGCAGAGGTAGCTATTCGGCTACTGTTGACTTGAGCCTCTTTCTCTCTCCTCTTTCTCTGGGTTTTTCCATTTCCCGAAGGAAGCTTTTAGCTGGAAAATGTCAGGCTTGAGCACCCAAGGCGCCAGGACTGCAAAGCCCTGCCTCACCTGCGGGTTCTGCAGGCAAGGATGAAAACAGCCCCTAACAGGCCATGCAGGACCAGGGCACAGGGACAAGGCGTGGGATTAATCAAGTCCCTGGGAACCCAGGCCACCTCTGCCTTTCATAGGGAGGGCATCTGGGCGGCACGGTGGTCATTAGGATGGAGCTGGTGGCGCACCTCTTCATCACAGGCTGACACGTGCTCTGGATGCGACTGAACCACTGTATGCGGTGAATAATAACCGACCAGTCTCTTCCCACTCACAAAGCAACAGGAGAAAGAGAAAAGCCAAAGAGAGGGGAGCCGATCAGAGGTCAGAGGAGAACGGAGGAAATGAGGGGCACATAAAGTGAGAGGACAAAGCCAGTGACTTCTCACATGATTAACATTTAAAGGCAAGGCTTCGTGGAATTGGCTAGTAAGGAATTGATGCTTCTGCGGAAGCTGCGTATTTAATATGACTGGCAGGAAACCACCTTTAAAGTTTCAGACAGCACAGGACATCCAAGAGAGGAACAGGCTCAGCTGAGCCTCCTGCTCAGGGTTCTGTACTTGTGGGCACAGGATAAGGAGATGGCCAAACTAAGGCGGCCTGGATTTCAGGTGGTGTCTGGACTTGCACTGTCCTCCCCAGGAGTCAAGATGTAGACAAAGCGTGGCTTTAGGATTTGGGGGTGTTGGGTTCAAACTACTTCTTTCTGTCTGTTGGCCTCTAAGAGTTCCAGTTTCCCTATCTATAAGATGGAGCTGCATATAGTACCCTTCACAGATTTACCTGGGAGGAGTAAATGCAGGTGCATTTTGTGACAGGCAATCCAAGTGTCAGCCCTGGATGGCTCCCAATAGGGGGAAGCAAGAAGCAGAAGAGCAGGAGGGTCAGGGTGAACATTACAAATCGCTGGGGTGCCTCCTTCTGGTCTCCAGTTAGAAGAGGAGACAGGCAGGCTCCTGGCCCTGCAGGTGAGAATTGCAGCCCTACACCTCCATGGGCTGGATAACATCTCACCTCATTCCTCAATCCTCCCATCAAAAGAAATGGCAGCCCTCCACCTGCCACCTGAGCCAGGGCTACCAGTGGCAGAGGGTATCAAAAAACCCCATGAAGACAGGATACAAATCCAATACCTAGAGCCCACATGGCCTGGATGGAGGATCCCAAGCATAACTTTAGTCCTGTTGGAGGCATGTTCACCACATTTCCTTAAGTCTAATTAAATCACAGGCAGAAATCAGCTTTAAGACATGGTTTTAAAGACTAGGCTCTTGTATTCAACACCTCTAAAGCCCTTCCAATATTAGCCTTACTAAGACACAACCCAGGACACACATGGAATGGCTGGAGTGAAATGGATGACAGAAAACAGTTTCACACGTAGACTCACACAGAGAGCCTCCAAAAGCTTCTACATACACAGCGTCCCCTTTGAAAACCAGCTATCCCAAGAAGGGGTCAGAACCGTAGTACTAGAGGCAGGGAAAGGTTTGTTTATGAGGGGTCCTGGACTGCCACTTGCTCTCTGAGACACTGGGTGAGTCATTTCAAGCCTTCAGGCTTCTGCTTCAATATCTGAAAAATGAATAGTCTGCAACGTGCCACCTGCAGGTGAGCTTTGGCTGAACCTCACAGATTCACAGTTAACGTGAGGGTGAAACACTGAGCTGGGCTGCAAATCCTGTTCCCCAATATTCCTGACCCCCTTCCATCCGGCATGTCAAGCACTAACATAACCACTTTGCCCCAGGGCCATCAGAGACAGCCACAAATGGAGAAAATGCTTTCTTTTTTATTTATTTGAATGATTTTTATTTTTTCTATTACAACTGGTTTACAGTGTTCTGTCAATTTTCTACTGCACAGCAAAGTGACCCAGTCATACATACATACATACATACATGCTTTTTCTCACACTATCCTCCATCGTGTTCCATCACAAGTGACTAGATATAGTTCCCTGGGCCATACAGCAGGATTTCATTGCTTATCCACTCCAAATGCAATAGTTTGCATCTATTAACCCCAAACTCCCAGTCCATCCCACTGCCTCCCCCTCTTCCTCCCCCTGGGCAACCACAAGTCTGTTCTCCAAGTCCATGAGTTTCTTGTCTGTGGAAAGGTTCATTTGTGCCATATATCAGATTCTACTTATAAGTGATATCATATGGCATTTGTCTTTGGGAGAATGCTTTCTAAGATGCCATGCCTCACTGTGCTCTTGGACAACTGACTTTCTGTCTCCAAACCCCAGTTTCCTCATCTGTAACATAGGTGCAAAAACAGTGTCTACATCATAGGGTATTCATGGGGATTAAATCAGTTAACATATGCAAAATGCTTACAACAGTAGTTGGCACACTGAACAGTACCGACTACCTAAGTATTACTATTGTCATTATTGTCAATGTATCGTCATCTTTGATCTTAATTCAGCAGATCCTCATTTCATTCACTAAGCTACCCATAGAAGAAAAACCCTCCTCAGCATCAGTCCTAGATGACAGGCCGTGACCAAGGGGTTAAGCCCTAAACAGGCTCCAAGGGATTAGCGGATGCAGCCACCAGGCTGACTTCTTCAAATTACTGTCACCCCTTTTAACTGTGGGTTCTTTGCCCATCTAGGCCCTCCTCCCTCTCCCTACCCCTAAAGCCAAAAAGCATTGAAGTGGAGTCAGAAGTACCAAGTTCCGACTCGGACCCCACCACGGTGTCTCTGAGACTTTTTTTCCTCATCTATAAAAAGCAAGAAAAGAGCCACTATCATAGAGGTAGAAATAAGGTAACCAAGGTAAAAGCAATCAATACATGACTGGCATGACTTAGTTACACAGTAACTTAGGTAGATTTCAATTTGAGTCTAAACCACCCCATTTCGTCCCTCTCCAGTAGCTATGTTTCAGACCTGCTAGTGGTACCCAAGGATATCACCCGCCTGGCCACAGGCAAACCAACACCATTTGCTGTCCTCTCTATTTTAAGCCATGCCTCCTGGGACTGCTCCTGGCCATTCTGGAAAAGTCAGGCATCTTGCAGATGTAACACTGTAAGTGTCCAGGTCCTTGGAACAGCACTGCCCAATAGCACTTTCTGCAATGAAGGCCATTTCTGTCTCCGGCATCCAACACAGCAGCCACATGTGGCCACTGGGCACTTGAAATGCCACTCAGCAATTGAGAAACTGAATTTGTATTTCATTTCACTTTAATTCATTGAACGTACAGATGACCGGTGGCTACTGTTTCTTAGATTGGACAACACAGCCTTGGAACCACCCTTGGGTACTGCCAAAGTGCTAACTCCAGCCACTCTTCCAGGCAAGACATCCAAACCTTCCCACCAGCCAGCTGGTGTCTGTGTTTGGGCTTTGCTACTTCCATCAAGGTTGGCTTGGGGAAGCAGAAAAATGAGGTCACTCAAAGGCTATTTCCAAGGCCCCTCCAATCACTAGGCAATGAGAAGACTTGTTTTCAACATGTGGGTAAAATCCACATTTCCCTGGGCCACTGTATTTGGGAGAAGTATGTAAATTTCAGCTATCCTTTTCATAGTCGCAGAGGGACTTCCCTACCGTGGGACTGCTTTGTAGGGTATTTCACCAAAGGGCAGGGCTTTCAGGCCAGTAATGAAAAGGCTGTGCACTGGCTGAAGATGAGGGGGCAGAATGCTGGGGACCTTTTCAAAAATGAGATCCCTGGCATCTCAATTTCATTCAGTCGAAATCCCCCAAGAATTACCTTACTTCACAACATTTCTACATTAATCTTGCCAAGCAAGACCAGATTCCAAGAAGCAATAAAGAATATTAAGTTAGCTTTTACTTTAAATCAAAAAGTTTGTTATGCTTGATATCCTACACAAATTATCATCTTTGCCAAACTGAGACTGGCCCTTAGGGGTTGACAGCGAAAATTCGACCTCTTGCTTGGAACATGTGAAACTTGCTTAGTTTCATGACCTTCATCCAGGTGTATTAAATGTGTTGTATGGATGGATGGTTCTCAGCCACCTGCCCCAGACAAAAAAAACAGAACAAAACAGAACCCCCTGGCCCAAGCAAGAGAAAGTGGGGGAGGGGAGGGAAAGCCCATCTGCTTACTTGATAAATATCTACCAAGACTTTACCACGAGCCGGGAAGACATAGACTGGGGGTGGAAGGGCTCCGAGTTCAGTTAGAAACACATCTGTAAACAAGTAATTACCACACGGCACATGGTCCACACAAGCTGCCTAGGAATAGAGATGGGAGCAGCATGTTCCACAGGGAAAGTCAAAGAAGGCTTTCCCAAGATGTAGCCTTTGAGCAGGAACTGAAAGATGGCCTGGCAGGGACAGGAAGGGGGAGAAGCTTTGAAAAGAGGACAACAGCTCAGAGAGGGACGAGCCTTCTACACTGAGGTCGAGCCAGAGAAGTGGCCCCATTTTCCTTCCAGAGCCTCTCAGTCTTCCCAGTCTTTGCAGACCCCCTTCCAAATTCAAGGGACCAGCCCATTAGGAGGAGGTTCCAAATTGGGTCCAGCTAACAAAATCCCATCATCCTACAAATCAAGGGGGCTGCTTCTTCATACAAAGCCCCAGCAGCCCGCTGTCTCTGTGAACAGTGTTTGCTATTTCTTGGAAAACTAGTATCCATGAGGGTGTGGGTTTGCTCCCTGGCCTTGCTCAGTGAGTTAAAGGATCCAGTGTTGCCATGAGCTGCCGCGTAGACACAGCTCAGATCCTGCGCTGCTGTGGCTGCGGTGTAGGCCGGCAGCTGTAGCTCCGATTCGACCCCTAGCCGGGGAACCTCCATATGCCATGGGTACAGCCCCCACCCCATTCCCCCCAAAGAAAAGAAGACTCTCAGCAGATGACCCAGGTAGCCACCTTGCCATAGGATGATGATCCAAAGATTTTAGAGGGGGCTGGAGACCATTAGGGTGGGCTGGCTGTGTTGGGAAATGCTGTAGCACGTAAAAAAAAGAGATGTTAAATGGCAGCTAATTGAATGAGGGGAATATCAGGAGGCTAAAAGTGGCTGCAAAGTAAAGTACAGTAGAATGAGGCAGAAGAAGAAAAAGTAGACAAGCAATGACCAAGGTAAATGTGGGCTAGCGGGAAATTTTTCTGGCATGACATTAGATTCCTAAAATTGATCTTCTAAGCCAAGCTTATTTAGGAGACCGGGTTTTAAGAAGGTATGCTTATCCCAAAGTGCAGAAGAAGCTAGAATATTCACAGGAAACTATATATTACAGTTGAATATATATTCAAAGCTAGCCTATAATTGTTAAATGGAAAACATTTGTTCCATTATGTGACAGTATCTCGTTTTAAGTGACCATTTCAGAATATACAGAAATGCTTCTTTTTCTGTGGATGCTAGAAAAATATTAGATTTTTAGGGTAGAGCTGGGTTTTTTTGTTTTTTTTTTGGTTTTTTTTTTCCTGTATCCTCTCATAAATTAGGTCACCTCACCAGGCTTTTTGCACATGCTGGGTGGATTTTCCCAAATAAAGACATCACAGTGGTCAGCTGGCAACATCAATGATAGAATTCAGGTCCCAGAAACTGCAACCAAGTAGGGCGGCCCTGTAAAAACAGCACTGGACCTGCCATCAGTCAGCTAGGAGATTCAGCTTTTGGTATGACAGGTCCACCCTTTCCTCCTCGTGTGCATATAAAAAGACGAGTCTCTCAATTTCGCTGGACCTCAATTTTTTAATCTGTAAAAGGGAAATAGTAATACTTCATAAGATTGCTGGGAAGATTAAATACAATGATATAAGTGAAAGCATATAGAAAATAATAGTAAATCTTGAAATCTTAGTTCAGTTGAATCTGATAAATACCACGCATTGATTCATAATAGGAGGTTTTCTTTTCTCTTTGACCACGCCCTTGGCATGCAGAAGTTTCTGGGCCAGAGATAGAACATATGCCACAGCAGCGAGCCGAGCCACAACAGTGATGTCAGATCCTTAACCCACTGCACCACCAGGGAACTCCCATAACAGGAGTTTGATGGTCTGAAATCTGATGTTAAATAAAATGTCCAGGAGCTCCCGTCATGGCGCAGTGGTTAACGAATCCGACTAGGAACCATGAGGTTGCGGGTTTGGTCCCTGCCCTTGCTCAGTGGGTTAACGATCCGGCCTTGCCGTGAGCTGTGGTGTAGGTTGCAGACGCGGCTCGGATCCCGCGTTGCTGTGGCTCTGGCGTAGGCCGGTGGCCACAGCTCTGATTCGACCCCTAGCCTGGGAACCTCCATATGCCGCAGGAGCGGCCCAAGAAACAGCAAAAAGACAAAAAAGTAAGTAAATAAATAAATAAATAATTTAAAAAAATAAAATGTTCATATAGCTATCAAAATCCTGGCTTCTCATCCCTCACCTAATCATCAGTCACAAACAGCACTGAGCAACCCCAGTTCCCTTGCATTTTCTTCTCATTCCACCTTCTGCAATGGGACATTGATTGAAGGAAAGGAAAATATATTAACAGAATGGCTATTTGCTTCCTTCCCTAAAGCCTGTGGATAACTGATTCATAGACTACCCATTTTGAAGGCAGGGTCTCCTTTTTCACATGGGACCTGTAGCTCCAAAACAAATGACTTAAAGCCGGAAAAGGATTCCTTAGTCCCTTCCTCCTGTGGTCTCTTTTGGGAACAATCAGCTTGAAAATCAGCTTTCTTCCTCCAGATCCTTCTCAGTCTTTCCACCCACTGAGAACTACTGGCAATCCAGCTAACTTATTTTTATTTATTTCACTTATTGAATAGCTCACTTGTTTTCAAAAGGAATAGAGACTTCTAACTCTACCTGCTAAGAGAGAGTCACCTGCTTCCACATCTCTATTCTGACAAATTCCCACCATGAGCCTGAGCTCTTCTTCCTCCACATGCAGCACCCAAAAGCTCCACATTTACCTGTCTGATTTCAAGGTGCTGACACCCATATAAGGAAACCTTCCCACAAACTGGCATGCAGACCTTCAGCCTTCTAAGCCAGAATGTCTGCGTTCAGAGTTTCATCCTGGGTGACCTTCTAGAATGCAGCTTAGAGTTTATAGGTTTAGGACTCCTGATATACAACCCACATAGAAGCAAAGAGAACCAAGGTCAAGATCATAAACTACTATTCTTCATACATTCTATTCATATTATTCCAATGAAACCCTCACATACATAAGTCATTTGTTTCTTTCACAACTTTTCTAAAATTCAAACTCTTTTCTAAACTAACATTCTCTAATATACTCTTGGAGTGATCCCAGCATTTTGGAAACAATGGCCCTGTATGACATGCAAGGTGCCAGGTAGAGGCCATATGGCTTATTTTTCTTATGAATTTAATGACAACTCTAATAAAACTTATTTAAAAATGTGATGAAGCCTCTTAAGACAGTTCATTAACTTAATTCATTTGAGTAAAAAGAAAAAACGATGGTGTCCATTTACAGGAAGGTAGAGAAGATAAAAATGAACCAAAGAAATCTTTTGGCCAAGATCTTGCTTAGAAGTTGGAGGCTGATGAAGAGAAAGTCTTGGAAAGGAAAGGAAAGACTCCCCATTCTAAAGGTGGTTGGGACCTCAGGGACTGAAAGAAAACAGACCTTCTTCTTTGGGTTCATATCAAAAGCATCTTGAAAATGAGATCAGTGATGCAGCAGATGAACTGCCTGGAGCAGTTAACTCCCTTTACCACAGGAGGAAATCACAGTCCTACAGAGGAAAACCCTATAAATCCTTTAAATCAATTCAGCTTTTCACCCTGTGTCTTCCCTAAAGAGCTTATCTCTGAAGAGGTCTCAGATGATAAAAGCCCCCAGAGGAATTCACACACTGTCCTGAGACTAACAGCCCTTCTCTTCCCTAAAAGAAGGGGATGGGAGAACCAAGACAGTGGAAAGTGGAAAAGTGAAACAGAAAAGGAAGAGAGTCAATAAAACCACATTTCAGAGTTCCCGTTGGGGCTCAACAGTTAATGAATCTGACTAGCATCCCTGAGGACACAGGTTGGATCCCTGGCCTCGCTGAGTGGATTAAGCACCCAGCGTTGCCGTGAGCAGTGGTGTAGGTCACAGATGCGGCTTGGATCCCACGTTGCTGCGGCAGCTACAGCTCTGATTTGGAACCTCCATATGCGGTGGGTGTGGCCTAAAAAGACTAAAATAAAATAAAAAAATAATAAACCACTTTTCCCCAATGTGGTTTTATTCTCGAGGAGAAGGTTGAAAGCGATATGATTGCAGTAGGAAGGGGGGAAAAAAAGGAAAGGCTATTGTCTTGCCCTAGGCCAAATGCCGTATTTTAATTGTGCAGTAAGGGATGTGGTTTGTTGATCCTCAGCACCCTGCTCATCTCTCCAAGCTCTCCTTGCATCCCAGGTCTTGAGAGCCTAGCAGCTTCCTTTCCTAGATGCGCCAGCCAGCAAGTTTCTGGTTAGATTCCACCAGTGAGCAGTGAGAGTGAGATGAGAGCAGAAAAGAAAGCCTCTATGCTTCAGGTACACATGGAGGCAAGGACCTGGATGTTGGCACCTGGCAAAGGGGAGTCTGCCTGGGACATCAGGCATCTCCTGAGAATCACCCACTTGCTTTACTGGAGTCCCCAGACTTACTTTCCCTGGCCTTCACTCCCCTAACCCTTCAAAGGTTTCATAAACCTCAAATTCCTGGTATTAAACCACTTCCCATTCAAGATATCTACAGAGGCTTCTGTGACTCTTGGCTGCTACTGGTCTCTTCCATGCTTCTCAAATCTGAGTATACACATACCAACCCCTGAGGGCACTGGGGATGCAGTAAACTGCTGAGAAACACACTACATACCCTTGAGCCACATTTTACTCCATGGTACCTACTTTTAGGAATTGATTTTTATATTAAAATAATCATTGACATATTATGAGGAAAGGGCATTTTGAAATAAATGTTTGATGGACTCATAGACATAGAAAACCAGCTTATGGTTAAAGGGGGTGAGAGATACATTAGGAATTTGGGATGAACAGACACACTATTGTCTGTAAAACAGATAAACAACGAGGACCTACTGTATAGCACCAGGAACTATAGTCAATATATTGTAATAACCTATAATGGAGAAGAATCTTAGAAAGAATACACACACACACACATGCAACTGAATCACTTTTGCTATATACCTGAAATTTACACAATATTGTAAGTCAACTATACTTCAATTTAAAAAAAGAAAGAAAGAAAGAAAGAAAGAAAAGAACAAAATGGAGTTCCCTCTATGGCACAGCAGGTTAATGCAGCGTTTTCTCTGTGGCGGCGAGCATTCGATCCCTGGCCCAGCTCAGCCAGTTAAAGACGCAGTGTGGCCACAGCGGTTGCATAGGTCACAGCTGTGGCTCAGATTCAATCCCTGGCCTGGGAACTTTCATATGTTGTGGGTACAGCCAAAAAAGAAAAAAAAGAATTAAAATAAAATTTTAGGATAATATACAAAACTTAGAAGAATGAAACTGTTGCAGAAGGCCACTCTATACCACACTCTCAGAACCTGAAGGACAGGTTTGACTCTCTGCAATTATTGTATCTCAGCAGAAGAGTTAGAGACACAAAGTACACCTGTCTGTCTATCTGTCTGCCTATCTATCTATCCATCCACCTGTCTATCTACTATCTGTCTGTCTCTCTACCTACCTACCTAATCTGCCTATCTATCTGTCTACCTTCTATCTATCCATCTACCTACCTACCTATCTATCCTTCTACCTTCCCAAGTTTCCACTGTGTTCCTGTTCCAGAAGGGATTGCTAGATGGCACAGCAGCATCAGGTGTGCACTCTCTGTGGACAGCACAGTCAGGGCACGCAGTGTTCAAGTCACTGAGTTTCCATACACAGGGGAGCTGTAAGAATGCAAGAGCCCTCCTGGCAGGTGAGGCAACATGTCTAACTAGCTATGCAGGCTCTGCACCATGTGCCTCAAACAGTGCTGGCCCATCGTAAGCACTCGACACATATCTTCCTCACTGAATCAAGGCATCAGCAAAGAGATGGCTGGGCGGATAAGCATTTACCAAGCACGAGTGGCTGCACAGCACAGAGGTTATAGTACATAAAATACGTATTATTAAATGTATAACCTTGGACAAGTTATTTTGCCACTAAGCCTTCAGTTCTGCACCAGGAAAATGAGGATAATAATTGTACCTACTTTGTAAGGTTGTTAGGGTTGGGGTGAAAGTTCAAAAGAGATGATCCAGGCAAAGTGGGAGGTGCCTGGCACATAGGAGGCTCCCCATAAATATTAGCTATTAACATTACCAATTTTTCCTGGATTTTGAATAGCCTAAAATATGCTTGGATTATACAGCTACACTGAGCTTAATTCAATCTTTCCTCAATGGTTCAGAGAGCACTAAAGTGCTTCAGCAGGTCATTTGAAATAGAAATTGTGTCTCCAGTTCATTAGCCAGAATGGCAGCTAGCAGGGTGCCCTGGTTGTCCTAGCTCAGGCCCTTGCTTACACAACGGAAGCTGGCCAGGAGAACTGATGCTTTGGCCACAGAGCAGCCTTCCCAAGTGAACTATGATTCGGGCTAGGATTACAAGATTAGTAGAGAGGAGCACACAGTCAATGAAATCATACATTTTGACTCTAAAAAAGAAACCGATACAGCCGCTCATGAAAGCTTACTCCTTCCATGAAATTCAAATTGGCAGCAGTGTGAAGCTCATCAGAGGCTAAAACCTGACTAAAGGCAAATGAACAATTATCAGTGATAATGAACATAGTCAGAGGAACGCCTGGTGGGGAGCCTGTGGCACCCGTGGTAAGTCCAGTTTTATTTAACGTCTTACTTAATGATCTGGAAGAGAGAGAAACAGAAGACGAAAGAGAGACGCTGAAGTGGACAGCTGTTGGCTTTGCCTGCCAGGCACCTGCTCCCCTGTTGGTGGTAACAACACCCAAGATGTGTTTTGAGGAACAGCCTCTTCCCCAGTGGATAAAATCTCCATGGGACTGTCAAATAAGATGCCCCATGCTGGCCAGAAAGCTCCCCTCTCCCTGGAATCTGAATCTTAAACAGAGTATCACGAAGACTTTGGACACCATGGAACCATCAAGCAGCATGTGTTCCAGGTGTATATCTCTGGGAGAAAGAAAATGGATTAGTAAATTCCTGCTACCCACATCCTTGGAAGCACCATGACACTTTCCCTTTCCTTTCCCTTCGAATCTAACATAGGTCTTTTTTCCCCCTTAAATTAGTCAATATCATTTTCTGGGGACTGTAACCAAAGAGCCTCACTAATACAGATGAGGCTTCTACTAAATCTGGAATAACTGGAAATCTGCTGATCTGACCCTTAAGCAATTCTCAAAATACTCCTTCAGCCATTAGCATAAGAAACAAAGCGAGCCATTTAAAATCACAGTGTTTTGATTCAACTTGAAAAAAAAAATGCACACTGACATTTTTCTGGGCAAAAGAAATGATTCTAATAGTCCCACAACAGAACAAAGCATCTAACCTTAGAACTAAGGTGAAAGCAGAGGACCAGACATGAGATCTCAATGAGATAAGGCACTTCTAAATGCCATTAAAGTTCTACATCGCATCAAGTACAACGCATCAGACATTAGCAAAGGACAACATGCTAAGTGACCTCTATGGTACATTGTCTGAATTATTAGGTACCTACTTTCTTTCAAGTGAGAGAGTAAGAGAATAAACCCAGTGGGGTTTGGAGAAGCGTAATAAAAGTGAATCAGGACATTCAGGGTAAAGGGATGAATGCTAGGATACGTCAGCCTTGTTTTCCAAAAGCCCTGCTTTCCTGGGTGGGGAGTGTGTACGGAGGCCACCCTCTTGGCTTGAGACTAAGAGCTACTCCATACCTAAGTGCCACCCTTGCTGATTACAGAAACCTCAGCAAAGTTCCCTCCATGGTGCACACGGTTAAGTATCTGACTGCAGCAGCTTGGGTCACTGTGGAGGTGCGGGTTCAATTTCCAGCTGTGACATGGGTCACAGCTGCAGCTCAGATTCAGTCCCTGGCCTGGGAACTTCCACATGCTACAGATGCAGCCACAGAAAGGACAACAAACCAAAGACCCTCAGCCACCCAGGCTCAAAGGAGGAAATGAAAACTAAGGGTGAGTTCAGCCTAGGAGCCCAACTGGGTGTTCTCGGTCACCCAACAAACCCTAGTCTGGCTCCATGACAACTTGCCTACTCTGTTTGGGGCAGAAGAAGCCACCAAAAAAGGAGGAATTTTCTTCTCCGTAGTGGAGAGACTCAAGATCCATTTCCTAGCCCCCAAAGAAAAGGAAATCCTACTCCCATTCTCCCATTGTTCTTTCCTCCCAGAATCTCTGCACAATGCCTCTGGGAGGAATCACCAGTGCCCCATCCTGGCTGGGGGTGGGGTGGGGTGGCTGCTAGGGAAAGACCTGAGGTATATACACCACATAGAGTGGTAGGTATATTGTACATGGGTATAAGATACCTGGGGTTGTATCAGTCAGGGTCCCAACAAGGATGCTGAAACACCCTGGGTCTGGCAACTATGGGAGCAGTCACTACCCTAGATCCCTGAGGAGGCAAGGGGAGTGGGCTCATCACGGATCCGGCGGAGGCTGGCCCTGTGAGAGGGCCCTAAGGAGTTGCGATCTTTGGGAGAAGAAGGCAGCCATTCTCAACTCACAGAGCAGGAGGTGAAACTGACAATGCTTATGACTTGAACCTGGCCAGAATCCAGATTTGGATTTGAACCCACATGCTGGGACTCGAACCTAGCCTAAACCCAGACTGGGACTTGAACCCAAGGTTTTTAAATTAAAATCACTCACCCAGTGTCTGGACTTACTGAGGTTCAGGTTCTTCGTGTCTCCACACAGAAGGAATTCAAGCAAGAGACAAAGAGGTAGGCAAGAAATAGATTTATTAAGATAAGACACTTAGAGATGCGAGCAGGCAGGCAAGGAGGCTCTGCCCCGAGGATTGGGTGGGCTACATTTTTATAATCCAAGGGGAGTGGGGATGGGAAAAGACTGCCTCTTCCTCCTTCTTCAGTAGTAACTCCTCCTTTATATCTGTAAGGAGAGTATTTGACCCTATAAGGTCATATTAGGACAGTCAAGATGCTTATTCAAATCAGCATAAGGGGGGTCCTTAAACTCCTGCCCTTAGTCCTAAGGGTAATGACCTGAGGCATATCTCTTGCTTTTATTTGTGGAAAGCCTGCCTCCTTCTGATGGCTTTCTTGAGAGATTATTAACTTACAGTGGTCTCCCAAAGTTCCCTAGGTTTCCCTCTCTATCTCTGGTCCCCTACTGGGACTTCCACAACTACCTGTGTAACTATCCTACTCCATCCCTATCAGAGGGATGAAGGAAACCGGGGGTGGGGGTGGGGGGGTCCTGGGTTGGGGGGATTGCCATCCACGCTCACTCTTCTTCTGATGCTCTTCCTTGCAAGCATCTCACGGGCCAGTTCTACCTAGATCAATAGGGCGCCCACTGAGCTGGTAAGCCGGGGTCAGCCTCACAGAGGTCAAAGCAGAGGAGAAGGATGGGAAGTGTCTCTGGAGGAGCAAACAGAGGCATATATGTCTCCGTCTCTGTACCTGTACAGACGTCTCTATCTAATCTCACATCCTGACAACTTTTACCATCTTTCTCCAAAGTATGTGATGTTCACTTTAACCCTTCTTCTCTCTGCAGGATCTTCTACCCCTCTCCAGATGCTAATCTACATGTTCCTTAATATTCTCAGTTGTAGAATTAGGGGACGGGGAGCAAAAGCGGCATTTCCTCCTTCTCCCCCCAGCATCGATGTGGACAAAAGCTTCCTCAAGATTGTAATCATAAAGGAAAAGTGACGATCCTGATAGAAATGCTAACTTCCTCTCCCAATACCTCAACGGAAAAGGAAATCTTTGCTTTAATAACACATGAAGGGCAGAATCTAGGGAGACTCTAAACGTACACCTGAAGCAAAATCCAGCTCTATTTGTTTTTAAACGGCTGAAATAGCAGCATCGCCATCCACCTGCACTGCCCACTTTGCCTGGGTCCACCTTAGAAACAGCTCTCATCACCTCCTAGTCTCTAACTATAGACCAAGTCCCGGGCCTCCTGTGTGACTTGACCCACCCATGACTCTGGTTTCCACAAAATCCTCTTACACAGCACGTGGCAGGGAAGGGATAACAGGAAGAAACTATGGGGTAATTGGGGAGTACAGTGTTAGAAAAAGGCGCTTGTGGAGTGCTCATTGTGGCTCAGCAGAAACAAACCCGACTAGGATCCATGAGGATGAGGGTTCAATCCCTGGCCTTGCTCAGTGGGTTAAGGATCCGGCATTGCCATGAGCTGTGGTGTAGGTTGCAGACACGGCTTGGATCTGGCATTGCTGTGGTTGTGGTGGAGGCAATGATTAAACCCCTAGCCTGGGAACCTCCTATGCTGAAGGTATATCTGAGCAGGGCCCTGTGAGGCTCCTGGGCACTCAAGCCTTTCTGCGTCCCCCATTTCTTGTTTTTTTTTGGGGGGGACAAAGCCTCAGCCTCCAGGACATTCCTTGAGTTCCAAAGGGCACCTGCTAAATCAGGGAAAGGAGGGGATGCAGAGACCAGGGAGGACCAGTCAGGAGACAATAGTGCAGCTTTAGGGCAGGGCCCTGGTTCCTCCTCAAGGAATAAACATAATAATATCTTTGAGCCTTTCTGCAGAACTAATACCCCCAACAAAAGGAAGAACTACTTGATGGAGCATATTTCATTCTCAGGAGGAGGACCACCAGAACCAGTGGGACCAGTAAACACCAGCCTTGAAAGGCAATGCAAGATTGCCTCTAGCCTGACCTTTATCTAAGGCCCTATTTTCCACTTGCAAACTATAAAACCACCTCCTAATCTCTCTGGGGTGGGGGGCGGAGACACAGTCTTTAAGGCATTAGTCTGCTGTGGCCCCCTTTGCCTGGCAAAGAAATAAAGCCATCTTTTTCTCCTTCACCCAAAACTCTGTCTCTGCCCTTCTATTCAGCAACAATGGACAGAGGCCGAGTTTCAGCAACATGGTATGGCCTTAAAAAAAAAAAAGGAGAGAAGCGTTACGTCATGAGAGGACTGCAGAAAAAAGTAGGGCAGGTGTCCTTTTTGAGCTCTTTGCTGATGGAATCTTCAAAGCAGCAGTGCTTCCTCTCCTGATTCCCACCATGTTGGAAAAGGATGTGTGCCTGGCTCAGGTCAGAGCTCCTAGCACTTCTCTGCTCTGACAGTGACACCAGGAGTCAGTTTATGAGCGAACTCATTCACTGCCCTCCACAACCTCTGGCTTTTGGGAAGGACCAGAACACCCTGAGCTTCCCTTGGGGCCTTAAAACCAAGGGAGCCCAACAGTCAACTGCTCTACCTTTAATTCCCGACAGTTAGAATTCAAGCATTCTGAGACAGTTTTTAAAACTATTAAAGCTATTAATACTGAGATTTTGATGAGCTAGTTCAAAGTCAGCATTAACGACCTGTTAATGATTTTAATGGTTCTTGCAATAAGTACTGTGAATGACCTATTGTTAAAATACAGAATGACTGGCTTTTACATGAATCCATTAACTCTTTTTTTCTCCCAATTTTGCCCCAACTGAAATATTTTCTTCCTTTCAATTTGAAGCATTTGTGGATAAAGAAAATTGAGGTGCACAAAAAGAATACATTTTAGTGACTGGGGATAAGAGGAGGCTAAGGAAATTCAGAGGCAAGAATAAGCAAGATTGAGTTCTTGTTTGTATGAAGCTGTGGTCGAGAAAGGAAATCCATCTAGCAGGGGCACAATCAGACCAGAGTTGAGGGTGGAGGAGGAGTGCAAACTCAGAAGGCAGAAGATGAGAAGGTGATGGAGATGGAATGACAGGGACAGGGACACGCTATGGGCCAGGATTTTCAAGGAGCTGCACTGGCTTCAGCCATACACACTCGAGTGCAAAAAGCAACATCTCACCCTGGTGTGTTCCTGTAACTACCAGGTTCATCTCTCCTGTTCTGACCTGGCTTAATGCCTGGGCTACTGCCCCCTGCCTGTTGAAGTTCTCTTAAGCCACATGCCACACCTACACAAGGGACCCTCTCTTTTCTTGCCAGGCAGCAGGAGCAGCTCCTGTCCGGGCTAGTTTAGTCTTTCTCCAGCTGACAGCATGACTCAGAGACCACCTCAGACAATGACCATCTCATTGTACAATGACCCTCTTGCTCCAGCTTGTCCCCAGTACAATCCTGCTTCATGGCTAGGACCTGGGTGAGAGCAGAGAAGAACATCCACCAACAGAAGCCTGAGGAAGTAATCAAGGCATAGAGTAAGTCTGTGGCGAAGGAATAAAAGTCAAGGCCTTGGATCCCTCCCCCGCCACCCGACTCTGCCAGCATGTAAAAACAGCCAAACAGGCAGAGAAGGCATTCAAGGTGTTGTAGACGTGTGTGGGAATTCACAAACATGTGGGGGCATGTGGATCAAAAAGCAAACAAGACAGAGAGTAACATCACAGTGAATGCAGGCCACCGAGCATCTCAGCCTGACAGAGGATATGGAAAATATTTCCTGAAAGAGATGGCAAAACTGGAAGACAGGCAAGAGATGTTAGCGATAGGAGAGTTCAATTATTTAGACATGCTACAAGTTTCGTTCTTTTAAAATGGGGCATCTGACTTTTCCTTCTGACGGCAGTATTTTCCGGGAGGTTGAGAAATTATTGAAAAGGGCTGCCGTGGGGGAGGGCTTAGGGCTCCACTTCACAGAAGCCCTAGCAAAGGACCCGCCAATTTGTTTTCCTGTAAAGTGACAGAGAGTAAATATTTCACACTTGGTGGGCCATGTGGGCTCTGTCAACAGCTATTCAACTTGGCCTTTGGAGTGCAAAAGCAGCCATGGACAAGGTGGAAACAAGTGGATATGGTTGTGTTCCAATAAAACTTTATTTACAAAAACAATTAGCAGACCCAATTTGGCCTCTGTAGGCAGTAGTGTGTGGATCCATGTCCCAGATGCTTATGTAGAAATACTGATATCCCTATGAGAAAATGACCACATCCTCCTGGAATCTATGCTAGTGAAGAGGATGCTGTCACTCATTTAGTAATTTTTTTTAAATTTTTAAAAAAAAAGAAGAAAGGGGATGCTGTCAACAGTAAGATGTATCATTTAGGAAGATGATTTCTGAAGGAAAATTAAAAGTTGGAAATAATGGAGTTCCCCAGTGGCGTAGTAGGTTAAGGATGTGCCATTGTCACTGCCGTGGCTCTAGTTAGAGCTGTGGCATGGGTTCACTCTTCCGTATGCCACAGGGACAGCCAAAAAAAAAAAAAAAAAAACGGAATTGGAAATAATGAATTTGAGTCTATTGACATTTCTAAAAAGGCAATGTGATTCAAAAGAGATGTGCCACACTGCTTTAAACGATTTGATTCTGGCTGTATAATAGCAACTAATCCCAATGCAGAAGATTTTTAAAACAGTATGGATACCCAGAAAGGTCATATAAAAAAATGTATAGAAGCTAAAGATGTACTCTTAATATATAAAAAGAGGACAGTTAAAAAAGCAGAAGAATAAACTTATAAGAAAACCAGCTAAAGCTTAAGAAAAAAATGGTAAAAGACTTGTGAAAGCTGTGTTCAAAAGAAAATGATCCAGGGAGTGATAGAAACAGCTTTGTATGACGAGGGAAAGTTAAAAGACGACAGAAAGAAGACAGAGGGACTCAACTTTCATCTTGCTTTTCATCTCTTCCACCGAGCGGAATGATCTTCAAACCAAAAAGAGTAAGGTAAATGAGGCTAAGATGAAACTGAAACTTTATAGGGGAAAAGAAACAGTAAAGAAACAGTCAATCTCTTAAACAAATACAGCGAGTGCTGACCCAGAACAATGGCAATTCAGCAACAATGGCCAGTGTTCACTGAGTTCTTAGGATGTGTCAGGTATGTGCTAAACACCTGATATGCATTAACTAAGCTGGTCCCCACGACACTGTATATCTTATAGGCAGACATCGGAGATGTCGCAGGTTTGGTTCCAGACCATACAATAAAGTGAATATGACAATAAGTGAGTCACACAAGTTTTTTCAGCTTTCCAGTGCATGTAAGAGTTATATTTACACTATACTGTGATTTATTAAGTGTATAATCATGTCTAAAAAATGTACATGACTTAATTAAAAAATATTTTATAGCTAAAAAATGCTAACCATTATCTGAACCTTCAGCCAGAGTAGTAACATCGAAGATCACTGACCACAAATCACCACAACAAATAAAACCACAATGAAAAGTTTGAAATATTATGAGAATTACCAAGATGTGACACAGAGACACAAAGTGAGCAACGCTGTTGGAATAAATGGCTCTGATAGACTTGCTCTCTGCAGGGTTGCCTAACGCTTCAATTTGTAAAAAAAAAAAAATGCAATACCTAGGAGGCACAATAAAGTGCAATGAAATAAAGTATGTCTAAATGTAATATCATTTCCCCCCCCCACTTATGGATAAGGAAATAAAAATTTAAGAAACTCTAAGTTCCCAATTAATAGGTATAGACCGAGGACCAAATCTCTAAATGGGAGACTGGCATCTGACCAGCTCTACCTTGCACAGATTCATAGAAAAGCTCTAAAACAGACCGATAAGCAAGTAGTGTGGTTGCTTTAAAAAAAAAAAAAAAAAAAAAGAAGAAGAAGAAGAATGAAGAACGAATGATGAGATCACCAAGAATGATCAACAGGTTCACTGTTGGTGCATTTCTGCCCCGACCCCACCCATCCGCCAGTATAACAGCATCCTAACAAGAGAGGTTCTGCCCAGCCCTGCCCTGAGTCTGGGGAAGCCAGGCACCAGGATGGTCCAGAGAAGAGCTTCCCCACGAGTGCTGGATACCTGATCACAGTCCTCTGCCACACACTTGGTGCTACTGCACTCAGTTCGAACCAAGCCCTGGGTGTCCAGGGGAGTACCAAGCTTCAGCTCTCCTCTCCTTCCATCACTCGTAACCAACAGTGGCCTCCATGGCCTGCCCAGAGCCCGATTCCCAGGCTCCCACGTCAGTGGTTTGGATCCTAGTCCTGCCCTTCATAAGTAGTCATGAAACCTAGACTAAGCTACTTATCTTCTTTGATGACCCATTTCTTTATCAACAAAACGAAGCATCCTCAGCTACACAGGGCTAATGGGATGGTGCAGTGTGACAGGTAAGTGAGAAAACAGATTAAAGCACTTTAGACACTATAACACGCTAAACAAATATTAATAATGACAAGTTATTTTTAAGCTTAGTTTTCAATTAAAACCTATTGTAACATTTGTTCATCAGATTGCTAGACCTGTGATTCAGAAACGTAAATATAAGAAAGCTTGATTTCAGTGGGGCATTCAGCCAAGGTTCCCATGGGATCTTTGAAGACATGACATAGAAAGGTAGGCAGAAGAATGGTATACCCTAGGAGGTTCACAACTGGATAAGAAGGAGAGACCAAGGGGGCTTGGAAAGAGCTTTGGGGAACCGGTGTAAATACATCCAGGTGACAGAAGCATCTGCCTGGCTGTGATCTTGAACAAATAAGAACCAAAACCTCTAACTTTGTGGGGCTTTCCTCACTGTTTAATTTATTTAAAAACAGCCTTGGGCCTATGTGCATTTATATATATATCTATCAGTAATTTGTAACTTATACCTACCCACTTCCAAAAAAATGTGAAGCAATTAACATGTTTATTAATGTCTTAGATGAAGGCATAGGAAGCTGCTTATAAAAGGATGACATAGATCCTTGAGTGACAGTATTAGACACAAAATAGGCCTTGGCAAACCAAGTCAAACAAGAACAAGGGGAAGTGCAATAGCGATAACTTTCAGGTCCAGTCCTTGGATCCAAAAAACAACAATGACAACAACAAAAAACCCACATCCTCTATTCAGTAACAGGATGGAGAAATAGCTTTGAAATAGTGTGTTAAAGATTTGGAGCTCTTAGATGGATTACTTTCTATCCATCCAAAGTTCAATCTCGTTGTCAAAAACCAGAAATGCTACCTTTTTTAGGCTGCAATCACAGACATAGAATACTGAGAAGGAAGGAAATCATTTTCCTGATATATTCTACAGATCACATGTGGAGTACTATATTCAGTTCTGGGCATAATCTAGAAACACCTGAGCTCATTTAGCATTGGTCTGACCAGGAACAAAATAAGAAAAATCTAAAAATTGTATCATGTTAGGAATAGCTGAAATAACCAGTGTACCAAAGACGAGGAAGACTGTGACATCCAGCTACTAACAGTCACAGCACATTGTTTATTCACATGCCATTCTCCTTTTGCCTCTACTAAAACCGCTTATATAAAGGTCACCAAAGATCCTTGTATCCCCACATCCAATGGTCAATTTGCCATCTCATCTCCTCCTAGGTGCATTCAACGGTCTGGACGATCCTCTTAATTGTGAAACACTTCCATTCTGGCTTTAGTAACGCTGCAGTATCCTGGCTTCCTCCTACGTCGGTGGTCAGTCTCTGCTGTCTCTTTTCTGCCTCTCCTCCTTTTCATAATGAAGGCTCAAGGCTCACTAAAGGACTTTTTTCTAGCTACCGAGGGTCACTTCCTCACTGATCACATGCAAATTTACAGTTTTAAATACTATCTCTATGCGGATGGCTCCCAAGTGTACATCTCCAGTCCTGACCCCTTCCAAACCCAAGGCTCAAAGAGCTTTCTAAATCAGAACTATCTCGAGCTACTTCATACAAAAATACTGCATTTTTTTCTGCATCCTCCCCAGGCCTTCCCCATCATTTAGCCAACTGCATGGTCACACATGATTCTTCTCTTCTCTCCTTCACCCCCATCTACATGCCACCAGGTGCAGGGTAAGTCGGCTCTGTAAGGAACAGACATCTAGAATCCAGCACTGCCCACCGCCTCCACGGCTACTACTTTCCATCCGCATCATTTCTCACTTGGAATATTATTACTACATTTCTCACTGTCACTGGATTTAAAATATAAATCAGAGCATGTCCTCCAAGGACTTTATCTCATACAGAATAAAAATCCAAGCCTCTTACCACAGCCTAGAATGTTCCACATGATTCTCTCTCTACCAATCTCTCCAATCTTATCTTTAACATTCTTATGCTCATCACATTTCAATCACACTGACCCAAACATGCCAAGCTTGTTCCTGTTTTGGGGCATTTACCTTTGTTGCTGGTGTCCTCATGAACCACTCCCTTTGATTTTGCAGGTATCTAACACAAATGTCACCTCCTCTGAGAAGTCTTCTATGATTACACTATGCAAAAAAGCCTTGACCCTCCCCGCTTTATTTTATTTGAGGAATTTACCATTATCTAAAATTACGTGATATTTTTACATAACTAATATTTGTATCCTCCACTAGCAAATAAGTTCTTCGGAGCAGTTTTTTTGTCTATTTTCCTCATTGCTGTATCCCCAGTGCCTAGAACAATGCTTACCACTTAGTAGGCACTACTAATAAATACCTGTTTGACGAAAGGTTGCCATATAAAAAAGGCATCAGATTAGCTCATAAACTCAAGAGCCAAATTAACTCATCTGGTAAATTCCTATCATCTTATCCAAACTTAGAGCCAAGTGTCTCCTTACTTGTCTTCCTCTTGTTTAGAAAAATCTAAAAAGTCCTTTTTGGGATCTCAGTGTATATGCTCACTCTAGCACATAGTATGCAATTGTATACAGCAGGCACTCAATTAATGTTTGTTAAAGTGAACTGAGTGGAACTGAATGAATAACTTATTCTATGTAGAAGGGAAGGGCAGAACCAGAATCAGTGAGGAGAGAAGCTGGAAGGAGGCATATTTGGGCTCCATATAAGGAAGAATGTTCAGTGACCATGACCTCATTAAGCAGTGGTCATCCTGGGAAGGAGTCCAGTGGAGGCTGAACGACCATCCATGAGAGGATTTTACCAAGGGCTCTCGCATCAGCAGAAAGATGGGACG
This sequence comes from Phacochoerus africanus, assembly GCF_016906955.1. Taxonomy (NCBI): domain Eukaryota; kingdom Metazoa; phylum Chordata; class Mammalia; order Artiodactyla; family Suidae; genus Phacochoerus; species Phacochoerus africanus. The sequence continues at coordinate 62,289,153 of NC_062550.1, read as the reverse complement.
AGATGAAGTCTGAGATCCAAGCTAGCCATTCCTAATTCTCTATCGGATATAGAGAAGTGGAAGGAAACCAACCCTAGGAAGAGGTCAATGAGATCCAGAGAAGAGAACAAGGATGACAAAGTTCGGTTTCAATAAACTGACAGGAGTAGCTGGGCTGTAAGTGGCTAACAGGTGGGTGGATCCTGAGGACATACATGCAGCCACAGTTGATGTTTGTTGGTGAAATAAAAGGCAGAAGAAAGATGATAGTTTGACAGGCAAAGAAAGTCCGGCTTCAGGGAGGTTTATAGAAGAAGAGGTAAGCATGTTTGGAACAGCAGAGGAGAGGAAGCTGGTGACAGGAGGCAGCCTTCAGGTGCAGGGAAGGAGCGTGAGCTCAGGACTCCTGGTAACAGGATTAACCCAGAAGAGCCTGGCATCTGACGCTGGGATTTCCAGAATGGGTGTGTTAAGCTGAGAAGGAGGCAGAAAGTCCCAGCCATGCATCTCTGCAAAGGTTTTGTTTGTTTATTCTTCATTTTCTTTTGTGCTTTGGTTTGAATGGAAGTTCCCATTTTGGAGGTGTTATGTAGTCAAAAAAATAAATAAATAAAATAAAGAATGGGCACATGGAAGATAAGTCCTGAGGGAAGGCAGAGAGGCTCTGTTTGGATGCCTACCCTAAGCTTCTACTGGAAAGAGTAAGACTAGGGAGATTTCCAGAACTGGGAAAGCCCCAGAGAAATGCTGAGTCAAGAGCCAAAAGGTTGGGAGAACTCTGGTTTTCAACTTAGGGGTAAAAATCAGGATGAAGTAGAAAACTGTCAACCCTTAGACTATGAAGACCGAACTTGGCGCTACACTGACCCAGGGTCAAGTGAATAGTAATGAAACTGAGCAGGACCCTGTGGGGCCCTCCGGGGTACAAATCCTTCCTGTGTTCTCTTTCCTGTTTGTAGGAAATAGGTTTCATTCAGCCTCCTTGACCTTCCCTGAGTTTCAAAGGGCAGATTCAAACAACTGCTGATCCGGGAAGGGAGGGGATGCAGAAAGAAGGGGGAAGCAGTCAAGAAACAATAATGCAGTGATGAGGCAAGGTCCTGATTCCCCCTCAAGGAACATACCTAACGGTTATACCTTTGGTTCTTCAGCAGGAATTGAGGCCCCCAGGAAGAGAACAGCAGCTTTAGGATGAACACCAGATTCCTGGAGCCTCACCCTGTTACTTCACCACCAACCAATCAGAAGAAAGTCTGCCCACAGCATAAGATAAGGAAGACTCTGCCTCCCTTCCCAAATGACTCTCCCTTTAAAAACTTTCATGGTCAAGTAGAATCTTTGGAGTTCGTTTTTGGTCATGAGTCCAGCTTCTCCCCTGGTTGCAAGCCCCCTGAAATAAAGCAACTTTTCCTTTCCAACGAGCACTTGTTTCTTGAGGGCTGGCTTTCAAAGGGCAAGTAGCCGAACCTGAGTTTAATAACAGAACTATCTGTATTAAAAATCATCAGTGTTTATTTGTTGGCACTCCAAGATGATAAAGTGATGTTTGCTTTGTGTGTCTGTATCTATGTGTAGCCACAGCTCCTACTGGGCAGCCCCCTCCCGTAGCTACAGTTCTCACCAGGGTTTTTAAATATGCTTCCTTCCTCTTGTCCCCCAGCCAGGGGTGATAACAGCTCCCAGCTGGTGCTAATCTCTGAACTTACTCATCAGCTCATGTTGAGTCCCTTATTTCTTCCCACACCTCTGTAAACAGTCCCTTGATCAAGCTCTCCAGTTAAACCCTTTAACTATGCCATTGCCTTCCTGCTGGGACCCTGGCTGAAACACTAAGTATGGCCTGAAAGATATATCCAATCACTTGTGATAGAACATAATAGAAGATAATATGAACAAAAGAATGTATATATGTGTGTGTGTGTGTGTGTATAATACATATATATATAACTGGGTCACTGTGCTATATCGCAGAAATTGACAGAGCTTGTAAACCAAATAACAAATATTTTTTAATTGGATAAAGACATTTAAAAAAAAGTAAGGCCTGAAAGATGGCTCCCTTCCTGGGGGCAGCACCTTCTATTCTAGCCTATCAACTTAATCTGACCACCATTCCCCTCTTTTGTTGGTCACTCCTTGAACTCCAAGACCAGCAGGTTAATAGCAATTTGTTTTTGTTTCGGCTGACTACCCATTGAGTCACCCAAGCATCTACCTGATAGCACCCCACACAAATATCCTTACCTTTATAATTCTGTCCTAATTTCACCCCCCCCCCCACCTACCCGCTTCCCAAATGCAACCACATCCATTCCCTGTCGTGGCTCAGGGGTTGCTGGCACCTCTGCAGAGAGGGTCCAGCCTAGCTAGTCAGCTAAGGCTCAGAGATGGGCTTCTGCCCTGCTGAGGTGCTGGAAAATGAATCAAGAAAGCAAAGGAGAATTCCCATGGCAGGACTGCATGGTAAGTGCTGAAGGGAAGGCCGCAGGTACAAAGCCCAAGTCTACTGGGTTTGCCAGACCCCAGCTTGGAGCAGCCGAATTTGTGTCAAGATCCTACCAGCTGGAGGGTATAGAACTACCTGCCTTGGTCAAGGCCAGCTTAGGAGGGGACCTGATCTAAGCTGACAGAATGAGGTTCATCCTGCCTGAAGGTGAACAGGGCTGGGAAAGGCAACAGTGGGTATTTGCCTCCTCCTCAAACCTTCCTTTTACTTCTCAGTATCTCCCAGTCATCAACCTACTCAAACTGCTGATTCTCCTGAAACACCTGTTACCAGCACCCTGTCTTACCTCTTAAGGATACTAAAGCCCAAAGAGGGCATGAACTCTCTGCCTTTTCTTCTGCTCCATCCTCCACAGCCCTTAGCACAGTGCTGAGCACCAAAAGGACTTCAGAAACTGTCTGTTAACTCAATATCTCATCTCAGGAGCCTACTCTCACAGACCCAAATCCTAATACTCCTTCCCTCTGTGAATGCCAAAAATCTCCCCAGCCAACTGGTTCCACTGATTTTTTTTTTTTCTAAAAATCAGAAAGTGGACAATAACAAAATTGCCCAAAGTTCCATGCCATTGATCCTCTTATTCAAAGAAAACTACTTTGAAACTGAGTGAGATAAAATAGTTTTCAAATACATAATTTCATGTTCTCACAATTATCTTTAAAGTTGGATACTGCAGGCATTACAATTCCTAATTTTAGAATTAATGAAACCAAGGCTCAGCAAGATTAAGTAATCTACCCAAGACTTGCAGTGATTTTTTTAACTTATGATTTTAACTCCAATTAGAACCTACAGTGCTTCTTTATTAGCACTTCTTCCCCTCTTACCCCTTCCACAATAGGCTTGCAAACAAATAGACCATGATGGGGCAAAATAACAGGGTATCATAATCCATAGCTGCATCGTTGGTGCAGAGCCAAGACCCCCAAACACATGGCTGAGTCCTAAATCTTGGCTTCCACTTGCTGCACACACTTGGGAGTGGTGCTCACCAACATTCTCAGTGAAAAGCATGGCTCCAGATTCTGATATAACCAAAGCCCCGTGTGCTCACACAACTCCATCTCCCGGTCATCTGTCACAGCTACTGTGAATAGCAGCCAGATAATAATGTCTGCTCTGGTACCTTCCTATGTCTTCAGCTAATGAAACCCAACCACAAGCAGCCGCTTGATGTCTTGTTTCTCCTGTGCTTGTCTCATCTAAATGGATGAAATGCTTATTCCCATAAATGCTCTAAAAGAAATCCAAGAATGGACAGCAAGGAACTCCTGGGACTAAGGCAGAAATGGCAAAAGGAATAGGTTGCCCATATATGAGAAACGCACATGAAAACATAAGAAAGGTGGAGGTTTTCAAAAGCCATGGCTGAGTGAATTTGCCTCTGTCTCAGCTATTCAAAAGACCAGCATGTGTGAACATTAAGAAATAAACCCTCTGTATCATACAAATTTTGAATACAAGCAATAGTTAACTCACTAAGTTACCTGAATACACACCAACCTCAGAATACAGCATAGCTGCACCTTCATTTGGGGGTTCCTATACAAATAATCATACTTGTACTTATGAGTCACTTCATCTCATCCTTAGAGGAGGAAAGCATTTTCTATGTGGTAATAATGACACTGAGTGATATTCCGAGAGCACTGGCTACTGTCAAATCAGGGAGCATATAGTTTAAAAGCATGAGCTCTTAAGTCAAATTGTTTAGACTCTGTCACTTGTTAGCTGGATTTCTTGCCACAAGTACTTAACCCTCTGCACATCAGTTTCCTTACTTATACAACTGTAGTAACAGCAGTATTTATTTCATAGCACTATTGTGAGAATTAAAAGAAATAATACATATAAAACAAGTAGAAGAGCACCCTGCATAAGGTACACATTCAATAAATGATAGTTATTATTAGAGATAAAAGTTAAGTTGAGGGCTTCTGTTCTTTGCAATGGTGGAATATATGGTATCAGAGTAGCCCTCCTACTGGAAACAAGTATAAATCTGGACAAAACATATGAAGCAACTGTTTCCAGGCAGTGGACAAAAAGCAACATAAGACTTCAATTCTTCAATTCCTGAGAAAGGGGAAACTCGTAAGATAAGACTGTGATTGCCCTGGCTCTTTGCCTAGAGATAGTTTCCCAAGAGAGTAGAGAGACCTGAAGTCCAAGCACAGCACCGTGGTCACACCATGCTGAGGGGGCAGAGGTCAGAATTCCTGGCAGCTTGAATCTGCAGGGTAGATTATCAGAGATAAATCTGCAGAAAGAGACACCCCCATAAATTCATGGTTGAGGGCTGGGTATATCTCAGGGCAAGACACCCATGACTTTCTTGATAGCAATTACTACAAAGGAGAAAGTAAAACATAGGCACTGCAGGTTGAGAACCGGTGGGTAAAGGGAACTTCTGGAGTTTGCTGGAGTTCCAACCCTCCCAGAATGAAGATTCTCAGAAATATCCCTTAGGGACAAGGACCAAACCCTGAAATAAGACTCACTTTAGGTTCTAAGTCTCACCCTAATAAAGACTAATCCCAAACCCCAACAAGATCCACAAGGAGAAAGAATTTAGAGATTGCCTTCCACCGAATTAGAGAGTCTTGGGAAATGCCATGCACTTTGCATAGATATGAAATAACAAAACATAAAATCAAGCTTTCACAAACTCAAGGTGATCAGCCAGTATTTAAATTGTAAGATAAAATAAGAATTAATAGTTTTCCCAAGAAAATACTAGAACCCAGTCTCTATAACATGTTACGCACAATGCCCAGCATTCAATTAAAAGAAAAAATCGGGAGTTCCCATCGTGGTGCAGTGGTTATCGAATCCAACTAGGAACCATGAGGTTGCAGGTTCGATCCCTGCCCTTGCTCAGTTAAAGATCCGGCATTGCCGTGAGCTGTGGTGTGGCTTGCAGACGTGGCTCGGATCCCGCGTTGCTGTGGCTCTGGTGTAGGCTTGGCAGCTACAGCTCCGATTCGACCCCTAGCCTGGGAACCTCCATATGCCCAAGAAATGGCAAAAAAAAAAAAAAAAAAGACATAAAAGAAAAAATCATTTACACATACAAAGAAAATGGGAAATGTGATCCAGATTGTGGACTTGGCAAGCAAACCCTTTAAAGCAGCTATGAGCACTTATTATAAATGTTAAAAGAAGTAAAGGAAAATAGTCTTAATGAGTGAACAGATAAGGAATCTCAGTAGCAAAACAAATTACAAGAAGATACAAATGAAAGTTCTAGAACTAAAAAGTACAACAACGGAAACAAAAACAAAAATCACTCTTTGGGTTTAACAGAAGACTGGAGATGGCAAAGGGTTGGTGAACTTGAAGATGGATTAATAATATCATTGAGGGAGTTCCCGTCGTGGCACAGTGGTTAACAAATCTGACTAGGAACCATGAGGTTGCGGGTTCGGTCCCTGCCCTTGCTCAGTGGGTTAAGGATCCGGCGTTGCCATGAGCTGTGGTGTAGGTTGCAGACCTGGCTCAGATCCCGCGTTGCTGTGGCTCTGGTATAGGCTGGCGGCTACAGCTCCGATTCGACCCCTAGCCTGGGAACCTCCATATGCCATGGGGAGCGGCCCAAGAGATAGCAAAAAGACAAAAAATAATAATAATAATAATATCATTGAGGAATTCCCTTAGCGTCTCAGTGGTTAATGACCCCAAGTAGGATGCATGAGGATGCAGGTTCGATTCCTGGCCTTGCTCAATGGGTTAAGAATCTGGCATTGCCATGAGCTGTGGTATAGGTCACAGATGTGTCTCAGATCTGACCCCTAGCCTGGGAACTTCCATATGCCATGGGTGGAAAACAAAAAAAAAAGCAAAAAAAAAATCATTGATTTAGTCTTTTCTTTTTTTCACCCTTGCCCTCTGCCTAGAGACAATTTTCTGACCACAATAAAGAAGGCTAGAGTAGAAGCACAGAACAAAAATAAGGAAAAGTGGGGAAAAGATTGAATAAAAATGAACAAGCTGATACTGATATGTGGTACAATATCAAATGATCCAGCACACATATAACTGGAATCTCGAAAGATAAGGAGAATTGAAATTGAAGCAGGAAAAAATCTGAAGAAATAATAGCCAAAAACTTCCCAGTGAAAAACACTGACTTACAGTTCCAAGAAACCCAGAAAACTCCAAGCAAAATTAATATAAAGGGAATCACATTAGGTACATCATAACCAAACTTTTAAAAACCAAGCTAAAGAAAAAGAAGATCTTAAAAGCAGCTAACAAACAAAAGATGAACATAGAAACAAGGGGAGGAGTTGCCATCGTGGCTCAGTGGTTAACGAATCTGACTAGGAACCGTGAGGTTGTGGGTTTGATCCCTGGCCTTGCTCAGTGGGTTAAGGATCCGGCGTTGCCAGATTGCAGACACGACTCCAACCCCACATTGCTGTGGCTCTGGGTAGGCCGGCGGCTACAGCTCTGATTAGACCCCTAACCTGGGAACCTCCATATGCTGCTGGAGTGGCCCTAGGAAAAAAAAGGCGAAAAGACAAAAAAAAAGAAGAAGAAACAAGGGGAAAACGGTTGACCAGAACACAATGGAACAGTATCTTTAAATGTTAAAAGGAGAAGGGAAAAAAAATGCAAACCAGAATTCCACTACTAGCAAAAATATTCTTTAGGAATAAGGGTAAAATAAAGATATTTTTTGATAAATAAATGCTGGGTGAAGGGATGGTCTTCAGGCTGAAGGGAAATATACTAGACGAAATAACTCAGACTACAGAAATGAGAACCGCTGAGAATGAAAAATAAACACATATAAAAGACTATGTCGCCATTCTTTTCATAAGTTACATAAAATAATACTGTTTAATAAAGCAAAAATGATCACTGTATAAGGTTTGTAGCATATGTAGAAGTAAAAGATAAGACAACAGTCACTCAAAGGACAAAGAGTATAGTTAAATGAAATTTTGCTGCTGGGAGGTTATATTTGTGGAGTGCAAAGTGTGACTCAAGAAACAGAAAGTGAGAACTAAGAAGGGACAGGTATGAGGTGAGTAGTAGGAAGGGGAAACTGGGAAGTACGAAATGTCGTATGTGAAGTATAAAGAGATGCAATATTGACTCTAGAGAGACGAGCATAACTAAGAATGCACAGTGTTAGCCCTAGAACAACAACTAAAGTAAATAATAATCAGGAGTTCCTGTCATGGCACAGTGGTTAGCGAATCCGACTAGGAACCATGAGGTTGCAGGTTCGATCCCTGGCCTTGCTCGGTGGGTTAAGGATCCAGCCTTGCCGTGAGCTGTGGTGTAGGTTGCAGACGCGGCTCGGATCCCGTGTTGCTGTGGCTCTGGCATAGGCCAGTGGCTACAGCTCCGATTCGACCCCTAGCCTGGGAACCTCCATATGCCGCGGGAGTGGCCCAAAGAAATAGCAAAAAGACAAAATAATAATAATAATAATCAGAGGTATAAATAAGAAATTGACAGAGGAAGTAAAATGGAAAACACTAAGCAAAATTTTATTAACCTGAAAGACAGGAAAGAAGTAACAGAGAAACAAAGAAAAGCAGAAGAGACAAATGGAATCTAAATAGCACGAAAACAGACATAAACATAACCACAGCAATAATTATATTAACTATAAATATACTAACCCCCCAGTTATAGGCAGAGATTTGTTATGCTGGCTCAAAAAACAAACTCAATTATATGCTATTTACAAGGAATGTATTTTAAATATAAAAGCATAATCCAGTTGAAAGTAAAAGGATGAAAAAAAAACTATTATCATGCAACAACAAGACCCAGCATTTCTATGACTTTCAAACATATGTCCATAAAAAGATTTTGACATGAACGTTCTTTGCACGTTTATTCATAATAGGCAAAAACTGAAAATAATCCAAATGTCCATAAACAGGTGAAGAGATAAACAAATCACCATATATTCGTAAATAAAATACTACGTAATAAAAAGGAACAAACCACTGATTTGTACAACATGGATAAATCTCACAGACATTTTGCTGAGCAAAAAAAAGTCTAGATTCAAAAGATTACATAATGTGTAATTCCATTTATAGGAAATTCTAGAATAGACAAATCTAATCTATAGAGATTACAAATCAGACAGATAATTGCCTTGGGTAGGGGAGTTGGGGAGTAAAACAGACCACAACAGGGCATGAGGGAACTTTCTGAGAAGAGAGAAATGTTCAATTTCTTAATTAGAGTGGCGATCACGTGATTGCATATATTTATCAAAGGTCATTGACCCACACACTTAAAATATGTAAATTTTGTGTTGTGTAAGTTTTACTTCAATAAAGTTGATTTACGTTTTAACAAAGGTAATTAAATGATTCTCTCCTCTCTCTGTCATCAAACTGGACCAACTCACATCCATTCACGAAAGAGAGAAGTGGAGAATTAAAATAAAATAATAAACACCTCAAAGCAATGGGATTATTCCCATCTCCTGTCTATCCTGAATGTAATCTTTGAATTACAACCTATTATGATGATTATTATTATTGCTGATCAACTTTATTGATCTATAGTAGAGCTTAGTCAACTAAAATCTAGTAGTTTCTAAAATTCTCTTGTGGATCCAGAGCAGTTCAAAAACACCAAGTGTTTTTCATCTAAGAAATATTCCCACCCCACAGGAGTGCACAGAATAATAATGGCCCCTTTGTGCCATTAGCTCCAGCCTCGAGGTAGGGGCTGGGAAGCAGCTACAGTGATCTGAAAACCCATGGACACAGATTCATGGTCCAGGAGAATGTTCACTGTAAACTTAAGAATCTGTGAAGGAAAGAGTTAGAAATCCACAGACCACATGACTAAATTTCACCGGTTCCCTGAGATATTTACGTCATTATAAATGAAACCAAGAATCTTTTGCAGTGGGGCTTGCCTTTCCAAGCTGCCAGCCTGTTCCCCTTGCAGTTCCCTTGCCATTAGCACCCACCACACCTGCTGGGAGAGGGGAACCTCACATCCACCGTGACAGGGCTCACCTCAGCCTGCTTTATGATTTATGGAAGAGCAGAATGAAGAAACCCCCAGCCAGAAGGCATTTTCTCCCATTGTTTTGGGCTTGTTTGTTTGTTTTTCTCTCACCTTCCCAACTGCCCTCAATCAATCCCCCACACCCACTCCACATACATAGAAACAGATAAGGCTCCAAACTACCAAAATGATGAAGGAGGAGAAGAGACTGATTTATAAGGGTGGTACAGGGGGTATAACTAGCTGATAATGGGGTGAAATTGAGCAAAAGGAAGTGTAGACTGAATATCAAGACACATTTGAAACTCAATAGAGTGTGAAGCAAGCTAACAGAAGCCAGGGGAGCCCAATGGCTGGAAATCATTAAACCCTCAACAATGGGAAATACGAGGCCTGGCGAGGTGGTCAGAAGGGAGCAGAGGTGACATTTACATTGCACTAGTATCCCGGAACTGCTCTGCCAAATAAGTTGGTCTGTGATGAGTGAATGTTTCTGTATTTATCCTTATTTCCCCCCTTCCTCCTCCTCCCCCTCTCTGTCTCTGTCTCTCTCTGACTCTGTCTCTCTCTCTCTCTTTCTCTCTCTCTCTCTCACACACACACATGCACACACACGCACACACACACTGGCTCATCTCATAAGCATCCATACTCTCCACATACCTTCCCCTGCGATGATGGGAAGCAGATGACTCAGAGAGCCCTCCCGGCTCTGGTTCACGCTGATCCTTTCTCTCCTCACCATCTACCACCTCATCCACCTCCTCACCTCCCACCACTCATCCCCTCCACAATTTCCCTTCATTCCTCACATTTTTACATTAACCACTGTATTTAAGCTGGTGCCCCCTGAGGGACCAGCTCGCCCAGGGGGGAAGGCAGGCACACCCACAGTAGGTGAGGGCAGGGGGAGGAGGTAGAAGATTCATATTTTTTGTGGCTCTTGGATAAAGCTAAGCCAGTTACCCGGAATGATCAAAACAGTGTTGCTACATAATGAGGATTATTTTATATTCCAATGCCTCCTCCTATTTTTAGTACTTTGAGACTACATTATGTTCCCATATTGAGCCTGGTCAAAAGTTAAAAACGCCTGCAACTAGCACACAACTCCCCACAGACCTTGGGGTCAAAAAATTCTCCCGAAGAAAAGCCAACAACCCTAGTCACACGCATGATAAAGCTGGCACAGGCCACCAAATCTTCCTGCTGTGAAGACAGACAAAGGGATAAGGAAAAAAAAAAATGATGCTGCTCTAATTTCGAACCCTGTATAAGGCACAGGATTAGGTGGGACCTCTTATTTCTAAGGTACACAGCTCTGAAGCAGGATGGGGGGTGTAACTCTGGACAGTGTAGTTTGCTAGTCCAGTAAAGTCAGGGACAGGATCACCACCTGCACGTCTGGGACAGCGTGGCATAATCTGCCCTTGGGAAGAGGTGACCGAGGCCGGTGGCACTCACAAAATTAAACATAGGAAAACATCTCTGCAGAGTTCCAGTATGTTCGTCTCCTATGAAGGGGTGGGAGGGGAAACTTACAGATCTATGTATGTGCTGACCATGGGGACCAAAGGTTGAAAACAAACCTAAGATGGAATGTTGATCAGGTGAGAATGAAAACGAGGCTCCAGGGTGACTAACTCCATGCAGGCTCTTGCAGTGTCTGTGAAGGATCACGGGGACCCGCTTAAACGTTAGTATGTTACTGCCCTCTCCTGGGCAAAAGGTCAAAGATGGGACAGGTGTATGAGTCACAACTGGCTCAAGTTTGTGTGGCCCAAGGCAGTCCATCTTTAACCCATTGTAAAAGGCTGCCTTCCAGCATCTTTTGCAGACAAACCTCTCCCCAAGGACTCCCACCACTCTACCCTTCCCCCGGAACAAAGATTCCTGAGACCACAGACTTCATTAGTAGGTGGGGGGTGGGGGTGGCGGTGGAACTGTCTGTCCCCTGGAACAGCTGATAGGGCAGAGGTGAGAAAACAGTCCAGAGCTTCAGGAAGTCCCACTGATCCACCTTCTAAGCAGCAGCCACCTTCACTGTTGCTGCCCTGGAAATATTCATCTGGGCCTGAGAAACATTCTTCCAATCCTCACCCCACCACTTATCTTCTCTCAACTCTTCCACGTGCCCCAGCACTTCCTATTTCAGAACCTAACTTGTACAACTGAATAATGTAATTAAATCGAATTCATTTGCAGTTTTCAAGGGCAAGATATCTTATCAAAATTAATGAAAACTCAAATCTTTTGGAAATAATTATTTTACGACTTTCAACGGCTTGTACAAATAACATTTTTAAGGACGATACATAGGAATACTCAGTAAAAGAAAATGAGACAAATTAATTAACAAGGCCCTGATCGGCCTAAATTAGGCAGTAATCTATTTTTTATAAAGTCCTGAGGTAAGTCACTTATTTCCAACTCTTTCTTTTGTACGAAGTATAAAAATCAGGTCTGACATCATACAAATTCAAAGGATTCGAATTAATGGGAATTTACAATACAGTATCTTTCAATAGAGACGCTAATCACTTTAAAGGATTCTCATCCTCCACAAATATTTACCCAGGGCCTGCTGTGCACACAGGGCTATACTTGAGGATGGAGCACAATTGCATTACTCTGTCTCCCCGTGAGGATAAATGACAGGGAATCCTGAGAGCCCCTAGAAGAGTCACCTGATTTGTTTTTTTGTTTTCTCTTTATTACTCAATGGATTTATTACATTTATAGTTATACAATGATCATCACAATCCAATTTTATAGGATTTCCATCCCACACCCCCAATGCATCCCCCCACGCCCCCAAACTGTCTCCTTTGGAAACCAAAAGTTTTTCAAAGTCTGTGAGTCAGTATCTGCTCTGCAAAGAAGTTCATTGTGTCCTTTTTTCAGATTCCACATGTCAGTGATAGCATTTGATGTTGGTGTCTCAACACTGGAGTCACCTGATTTGGATGGCACTTTGATCATGTCCCCAACCCCTGCTCCCCGCCCCAGAGGCTCTCCCCATCACATTTGAGTTAAAGCATCCCCTCAGTGGCAGGTGGTATGGGGTGGGGCTAGAGCAAAGGATGCCCCGGGGATGAGGGGCCCTGACTCCTAGTCTCAAGGGGGGGCTCATTCTCCTCTCAGATCAGAAGAGCAAGGGCCACCATCCATGGAGCTTCAGTGACATTACATCATTTAATCCCCAAAACAGCCCTGCAGGTGGATCTTATTATTCCACCATTTTAAAAACAAGAAAAGAGAAGGGTACCAAATTAAGCATTTTCCCCAAAGTTAATAAAAACTTAACAGGTAGATTCTAAGATTCCTATTAAAGTCTATCTGAGAGGAGAGTCCAGACCAGGAACTGCTGGTCTTCACTATGCCCTTCCCATGTCTGGAATGGAATCATCCCGTCAGGCTTGCTATGCAAATCAAATGATAATTTAACGATGGCACTTTCCGGATGATCATTTGCTTACACGAAGGATCATTAAGTCAAGCCGGTGCTCAAAATTCTCCACTGGTTTCCCACTGAATTTAGAATAAAATCCCGGAGTTCCCATTGTGGCACAGTGGAGACAAATGCGACTAGGAACCATGAGGTTGCAGGTTCGATCCCTGGCCTCACGCAGTGGGTTAAGGATCTGGTGTTGCTGCTGTGAGCTGTGGTGTAGGTCAGAGGAGGCCCAGATTCCACACTGCTGTGGCTGTGGTGTAGGCCGGCAGCTGCAGCTCCAGTTCCACTCCTAGCCTGGGAACCTCCATGTGCCATGGGTGCGGCCCTAAAAAAGCAAAAAGAGAAAATAATAATAATAAAATAAAATCCCAAGTTCTTGCTGGGGCCCACAAAGCCAGGAGTGAACCAGCGCCTGACGATTCCTGCAGTCCACCTCCCCCATCTCTGCCCCATTCACTGCTCCCTCCGCCTCCCTCACTTGCTTTCTCTTAAACAAAAATGCATACATCTGCTTCAGGGTCTTTGCACGCCTCCTTTACTGTCTGAGACACTCTCAGCCCAACTGTCTTCCTAAGTGACCCAACTTGGGTCATGTCTCTGCTCAATGAAACTTTCTCCAAAAGGCCTCTCCTGACCAATCCATCTAAAAATAGAAATGTCCATCATTTCTTGTCCCCTCATCCATCCTCAGTTTTATTGACGGCGCTTCCCACACTCTGATATCAGTATTTTCATATCTGTTTGTTCATTGTCTCTCACATTACAGTGAAAGCTCTGTAAGGACAGAGAGCCTGGCCTCACCTGATCACTGCGATATCGCAGGCCCTGTAACAGTTCATGGAACATGGTAGAGACGGGATAAACATTTACTAAATTAATGAATAAATAAATGAACTTAAATTCTTTTCTCAATACATCCAGATTTGCCTAATTTTCTTTCATTTTCCTTTGTAAACAAATCCAGAAAGAACAACCTCAATTTGACATAGTTGGGCCTATTCATTACCCACCTTACCTAATAATCTCCATTCCCATCTAGCTCTTCTCTTATTTCATTCCTCAAATCCAAAATACCATGCTCTGAACTGCCCCGCATCCCCTTTCCAGAAGTGGCTTCAATGGTCTGCTAAAACCCTTCTCTAACCACATACTGCAGTGGGGTGGGGGCGGGGGGAGGGAGAGGGGTGGAATTTCAAGGCTTCTATCTCGGTCACACAACCCAATGTTTCATAGCCTAAATAACCAAATGACTGTCACATACTGTTACAGGGGAATCCTTCCCCTGCCCCAAGATAGCGTCCCAACAGCAGGAAAGCTGTGAGAGTCGGCTTCGACTTCTAGAACTGGGTGGCCTACCATCCAGCTCTGTACACCTGTCTCATTTGGCCAGTGCACAGGGAGATTCTTATTTTGAGACCTTTGCAGTTCCCACTGTGGAGCAGTGGGTTAAGGATCCCGTGTTGCCGCAACCGTAGCAAAGGTCACAGCTGCAGCCCAGGTTTGATCCCTGGCCCAGGAACTTCCATATGGTGTGGCCATTTTTTTTAAAAAAAGAATGCCTTTGTGGAGTTCCCGTCATGGCTCAGTGGTTAACGAATCCGACTAGGAACCATGAGGTTTCAGGTTGGATCCCTGGCCTCGCTCAGTGAATTAAGGATCCGGTGTTGCCGTGAGCTATGGTGTAGATTGCAGACGCAGCTTGGATTCTGCGTTGCTGTGGCTCTGGTGTAGGCCGGTGGCTATAGCTCTGATTAGATCCCTAGCCTGGGAACCTCCACATGCCGTGGGTGTGGCCCTAAAAGGACAAAAGACAAAAAAAATTAAAAACAAAAATTTTAAAAAAAGGCCTTTGAGGAGTTCCCGTCGTGGCGCAGTGGTTAACGAATCCGACTAGGAACCATGAGGTTGCGGGTTTGGTCCCTGCCCTTGCTCAGTGGGTTAACGATCTGGTGTTGCCATGAGCTGTGGTGTAGGTTGCAGACGCGGCTCGGATCCCGCGTTGCTGTGGCTCTGGCGTAGGCCGGTGGCTACAGCTCTGATTCGACCCCTAGCCTGGGAACCTCCATATGCCGCGGGGATCGGCCCAAGAAATGGCAAAAAGACAAAAAAAATAAAAAAATGCCTTTGAGGAAAATGGTCCTCATCAAACAGCACCTACTTTGCATTTCAGTCATTTTCTCTAGTCTCCTCAACTATAGAGGTGGACTCTGCACTCTTTGTTCAGCAAAGTGAGTCTATCACGAAAGTAAAACAATCTGCCCAAGGTCACAAAGTTAATTAGGACAATGAATGAACCCAGAGCTGACTTGAGTCCAAGGAAGAAACATTTCTTTCCCTTTTAAAAGATAAATATTGGAGTTCCCGTCGTGGCGCAGTGGTTAACGAATCCGCCTAGGAACCATGAGGTTGCGGGTTCGGTCCCTGGCCTTGCTCAGTGGGTTAACGATCCGGCGTTGCCGTGAGCTGTGGTGTAGGTCACAGATGCGGCTCGGATCCCGCGTTGCTGTGGCTCTGGCATAAGTCGGCGGCTATGGCTCCGATTCGACCCCTAGCCTGGGAAACTCCATATGCTGCGGAAGCAGCCCTAGAAAAGGCAGAAAGACAAAAAAAAAAAAAAAAGGATACATATTAAAGCTTTTGCCTAAGTGTTCAAGTATTTTTCATGTAGTTACTATGTGTTTCAGACCAAGATAGGTAATCCTGAATACAAAAGAAATGTAGAGGTTCCCAGCTGAGGGGGAGAGCTGGGGCCATCAGTTTAGTTACCTATTTCTAACATGCTCTTAGCTTTAATTTGTCCAAGAGCTGAACTCTTGGGTAAATTAATTTGTCTGCTTCCTGTAAAATGTGAGTTGTTTATCACACAGCACACTTCAGATGACTATGGCTAGAAAAAGAAACTGCTTTACTAATATTATGTGCTTTTCCAGAATAGGGGGATTCAAGTTCCTCAGTTCACACTAATAATATGCAGGGGCTGGAGTTCCCGCTGTGGCACAATGTCTTGGGAGCACTGGAACAGAGGTTCAATCCCCAGCCCGGCACAGTGAGTTAAGGATCTGGTGTTGTCAAAGCTGCAGCTTAGGTCACAACTGCAGCTTGGATCTGATCTCTGGCCCAGGAACTCCATATACTGTGGGACAGCCAAAAAAAAAAAAAGAAAAAAATACATGCAGGGGCTAAGAGGCCAAAGGCCTGCCACAAATTGGGGCAGGTTTCCCCCCCCCCCCAAAAAAAAAAAAAAACCCTACATCGCCACCCCCCCCAAACAAAATGCAGCTAAGTGTATGCTACTCTCCTGGTTCCAGCTGCTTAATCCATTGGATGGATCATTGCTATGACATTAGAAAGGGTGAGAAGCAGCAGGGTAAGCATTTTCATGAGGTGTTACAATTTTTTAACTAACCTACACTTCCTTTCTGAAAGCTGTGTTTTCTGCAGCACAGCAGATTCTCATTGCATTCCTGGGTGTTACTGCCTAAGGATGGCTCTGTCCGTGTGATCCTGGAGAAAGTTTCTCTAGGAACGAATGACAGGGACTAACACCTGAACCTTTGTCTTACCTGTTAGAACAGTGCTAGGTCCCTGTGAATACAATGACAGCAGGTTTTCTTTCCACCCCTTCCACCTTTTTCTCTCCAGAACTAGCCTTTCCACCGAGCAGGGCAGACACACCAGTACCTACAAGCATAGCAATCCTACCACGAGACGGGCTACATGAGTCAATGAGGGGGATGGCTCAGACTCTCCTGAGTGCCACGATAGCCAATTTTGTCAAGAGTATAAGGAAAGTAGCAAAATAGGTTGGTCCAACCCCAACTGAGGGTTCTGAGATGAGGTAACATAAGCCACGGCTTCTGCACCTGACTTTGACTGCAGAAGCAAAGTATGATGCCTTCACACTTGGAAGTAAACCATCCCCCACAGATTCGATTCCTGTGCACATGCCCAATTGGAAGCCTAGGATGCCAAACCACTGCCCATATTACATAACCCGGTAATGCAAGGAGGTGGGCAAACAAGCCCAATTTGGAAGTGGAGGTGAGCATCCCTGTGGGACATTTCAGAGGGTGATGCAGACCATTCCATGGAGACGTGGAGTAAAAATACTGGTGGGTCAAAGGTGGAAACAGGGAAGTTCAGGTTTTGAAGTCAGCATAAATACACAAAAATTGGAGTAGGTGGACCAGGATGTGAATAATGCCTTCAAAGTTTTTGTTCAGTTAGCCATAAAAAGGATTCTTAAAAATGATGTCCTCCGGTGCCCATTTTTAAACTGATATTTAAGGGTTTTTTTTCACCATGCTCTAAACAGTTCCAAAGGATACAATTCCTGGCATATAATAAACATTAACATAAATGGTTCCATCACTCTTTTCAGTATAAATAAACATTAACATAAATGGTTCCATCACTCTTTTCAGTATATTCAATGGAATATAAATACCAGAATAACTTGATATCTACCACCATCCACTTTCAAAATAGAAGATGGAGCTCTTCTTTAAGTGTCACAATTTTTTTTCTTTTTGTCTTTTCTAGGGCCGCACCCAAGCACACAGAGGTTTCCAGGCTAGGGGGTCTAATTGGAGCTGTAGTCACTGGCCTACTCCACGGCCACAGCAACCCGAGTCTGAGACCTACACCACAGCTCACAGCAACAGCAGATCCTTAACCTCCTGAACAAGGCCAGGGATGGAACCTGCAACCTCATGGTTCCCAGTCAGATTCGTTAACCACTGAGCCACGACGAGAACTCCCTAAGTGTCATAAATTTTATATCATTTCCTTGGTTCTCTGATACTGTATTTCTGTCTCATTTCCCCACAAGATTGTGCGGTAGCATAATACATAACAAGGTACAAAGTACTTTAATGATCGCTCTCCACCATGCTTCTTTGCAACCACAGTACGTATATAAATTGAAGTTGATGATGATTTTGTGTTACCTATAATCATGGGCCCTAAGTATTTAACTGTTCATTTCTGGATTGAGAAAATATTACGATCATTATTTGTAAACATTCAGTGAGAAGAACATAAATAAATAATAAATTTGGAGAGATGAGTATTCAACATGAAGAGTAAAATCTTATTAGATTTTATGTTATGTTATTTTACAGCAAAACGGATATAAAGAAACAAATATAATAATAATTTATTAAAATATCTTTTTGAAGTTTTATTGAAGCATAGTTGACTTACAATGTTGTGATAGTTTCTGCTGTACAACACAGTGAGTCAGTTATACATGTGCACAATCTATTCTCTTTTAGATTCTTTTCCTACATAAGATTCATCACAGAACACTGGGTAGAGCTCTCTGTGCAACACAGCAGGTCCCTGTTGGCCAGTCATTCCATATACCACAGGGCGCATGTGCCAATCCCAGATCCCCATTCCATCCTTCCATCCTCCTGTCCCCTTTGGTAACCATAAGTTTGTTTTCAAAATCTGTTTCTGCTTTGCAACTAAATTCATTTGTATCCTTTTTTTTTAGATTCCACATATAAGTGATATCATCTGATATGTCTTTACCTGACTGACTTCACTTAGTATGGTAATTTCTAGGTTCATCCATGTTGCTGCAAATGGCACTTATTTCATTCTTTTTTTATGGCTGAGCAGTATTCAAAAATATATATCTTAATAAGCTGGATACAGGAATAGTTTATGGTGTCTTGAATAAA
This sequence comes from Phacochoerus africanus, assembly GCF_016906955.1. Taxonomy (NCBI): domain Eukaryota; kingdom Metazoa; phylum Chordata; class Mammalia; order Artiodactyla; family Suidae; genus Phacochoerus; species Phacochoerus africanus. Next base: position 62,270,522 of record NC_062550.1, on the reverse strand, counting down.
GGAAGTCTCTCCTAACCCCAGTATTTCTAATTATTCCTTATTATTACTGAAAAAACCCAAGAAGTTTTTCAGCTTGGGGCAATGTCTCTAGCAAAATTCTAGGAAAATGAGAGAGAAGCTTTTCTTTTCTCTAGAGAGGATAAGGGCAACCATGAAAGGGAGGGGTAGCACTTTCTCAAACAGACTGATTTTAGGCAAGAATAATACTAGAAAACCGGAGATCTGGAATCAAGTCCCTTAAAATTATCTCTGTCTTCATATTCCTTGGAAAGTCTTCATGTGCTCACAAAAGCATCCATTTTCCAGCTTGAAGGATGCTGTGTGTGAAAAGGTCTAGAATGCCGCAGAAGTGTTACTCTTCCTGCTAAGGTGCAGCCAGGGTAGCTAATAAATCATAAGGTTGCATGTACATATCCCGTCGCTGTCTATATGCCCACAGGGTAGGAAAAAGCTGAAACTCCTCACGGCCACGGATGATCCTGGGATTACACCAACCTAGGCTATGTGTTGCTTTCTTCTCCTCATTATCTCCCAATAGGGGAGTGTCAACAGCTTGGCCCAGCAAGCAGCAGAGCCTGTGAATCAGCCTTTGCCAGGGAAGTTGGAACACAGCTCAGAAATCATGCCTCCCCTCCCCAGAAGATCGTGGTCGGTGACAGGAGCAAAGACAGCCAGACCCCACACATCCAAGAGCAACCCTCTCCTGCAGCGAATCCAACATCTCCATGGACATTCTCCAGCCTTTATCTTATATTTTCAAATCCATTCCACCCTCTCCTTTCCAACTTGAAACCTAACAAACATAAAAAGTGGTCATTGATCCTATAGGACCCCACCTGCGGCTGTGGCTCATTTCCCAGTTGCAGTCCAAATCCTCTGTTGATGACACCAAAAATGTCACCATGGCGACCATCACTGACATACAGAGCAAAGCTGGGGATGAAGCATCAATTCTTTTCCAAATCGCTTCTACAATGTCAACCTCATGTCATCTATCACCCTCTAGGCTTCCTGGCTTGTTCCAGAACCAAGAAATCAGCATTTTTTTAAATTCAATGATACGTTTTATTTTGTTTTTGCTTTTTTTGCTTTTTCGGCTGCACTCGCAGCACATGGAGGTTCCCAGGCTAGGGGTTGTATTGGAGTTGCAATTGCCGTCTTACACCAGAGCCACAGCAATGTCAGATCTGAGCCATGTCTGCAACCTACACCACAGCTCAGCAATGCCGGATCGTTAGCCCACTGAGTGAGGCCAGGGATTGAACACACATCCTCATGGATACTAGTCAGATTCATTTCCACTGTACCAAAATGGGAACTCCCTAATTTAGTGATGTTTTTTCATAACAGTTATTCTCATTAAAAAGTAATATATACAAATGTTAAACATTTAGGAAAGAGAAGAAAAAGGTTCCTATGATCCCACTATATATAGTCTTAGCATTGTGGTCTTTGAAGCAGCACATTTTAAACTGAAATTATTCTTTTCATACTCTCCTCAGGACATCTTAACAAGAAAACTATGATAAAAGTTACCACAGTTCCACCCAGACCCTGAAAATATGGTATTTATTCATTGGAAAGCCACTTATCTTTCAGTTAAATAGAGAAACAAATGCTGTTGGGGGAGGGGGAAGATGATACTCAAAATTAACACATGGAGAAATACAATACAAAATGCCCAACTGTTGTTGAATGGAAACAAAAAAGAAGGTTCTGGGGCAAATATAGCCACAGTGCCTCATAGGAAAAGCCTAAAGAAAGTCCCTGCCAGGGGGTATCCTTCAGGTAAATGCTTTCTTTTCAGAAGCATCAATCCAACCCTGCCCCATATTTTAAATGCTAAATTCAAAACTGTACTGTGATGAAAGAATGGCACAGCTTTATAAGCCCTCTGGGGGGGACTAAAGATGCCAAAGTGTGTGCCTTGCTGAGACAGCACAGCAAATAGCAAAGAAGCCCTATTTTTCTTTGTTCACAGACAAAGCACAGTCCTATAGATTTGGGTCTAAGATTTCTTTTTTTATAGACTCTCCAATTCATTTTTGCCAGAGTCATCCGGTTCTGCTCTGATGCCAAAGATTGTAACACAGCTGGTGGTGGCACAGCCAGCACCAGTGACTTAACAAAGTCCATTCATTCAAAAGCCATGTTCCTGAAGCGGAGAACAGCTCGGACTTAGGAGATTATGCTTCTGCAAGGAGCAACGGCCCCTCTGGTTAGAACATCTGAAATGCCTCTGACTGCAAAGGTGGTACAGCTTGATTCACAGTGAAGACTCAGGAACTGGAGTTCCCGGACAGGTCTAAATGTAAGGAAGCCAATCAGTGAATAATGGGAATGCTGTGGAGTCACTGGCACTTTGGTCCCTCTAAACTGATGGGCAACCAGGAGACCACAAACTTGCACACTGCTGCAGGCCCCCCTTTCTTTAGAAGAGCTAAGTCCTTGGGACTCAGCCTTTAGGGGTGTCCCAGAGGTCCCACTACTTTCCCTACATCTCCAGTCCCCAACAGGGCAGGCCAACAGTTCCTGTGACAGGTGAGGGCAGAAATATCTGTGCGCTTGCTGGACATCAGGGGACCCTTGCTTCAACTCCGAGAGCACCCAGAGATACAGGCCAGGGCTGAGTCCACAGGCTGAAGCAGCCAGAGCTCCTGCAAAGAAATCAAGGGAGAAGGGGGGTGCTGGACATGCATTTCAGCCTGCACAGCAAGCAAACCTCAGCTGGTTGAAAGAGTTCTCAGAGACATGTCAGAAGCTCCTTGATGCTACAGAGGAATCTCAAAAGGAGACTTCCCGGCTGTATCAGTTCCAGAGCACTCCCACCTCCAGGTTTTCTCAGGTCAATGGCAGAAGTGTTCCTCTTCCTGCAACTCTTTTCCCAGGACTGCCTGAGGTTTCCAAGACCCTCATCTGAACACTCAACCAGAGGGACAACCAGGCCTCCTAAAGTCTTTATTTACTTATTTATTTATTTATTTATTTATCATAGCTGATTTACAATGTTGTGCCAAGCCTCCTGAAATCTTTACAGGACTTAAAGCCTGAAAGCTGCAGGGGCGTCTGCAATCAGCTCAAAGCCACCAGCATGGGCTGCTTCAGCTGTGCAGAGTGCTATGCAATAACTACCATCACACCACATATGATACCACCACTGGTTTCTCTACTAGGAGGTCAGCCATCCCATGGGGGACACAGAATTATTAGCAAACCCTTTAATTTATGCACACGTTCAGGAATTGTTGAGTAAGATTCCAAACCACACCACCAAGAAGAGGGTCCATTCAATGTGGTGCATGCACGTTGGTAGAAAGCAAAGCAAACAAGACGTGGATTCGGCATGAAGGAATCAGCAAAACAACCCCCCAACTTTTGATATGCACCAGTCTATGATGTGTTCGCAGTACAGAAGACATAAGATCCCAGCCAATCAAATTCATATTTGCTATGCACTTACTACGTGTAATGGAAGGGGAATTCAAAAGAAAGCAACAAAGTGTATCAAACATTAGGAATAGGCACTTGAATTATCTTTGATCATGACATTGATTACAGAACCTAAGAGGAGAGACTAGGGATGGCTGGAGGAAACAGAAAAGTTACCACTTTATACAGAGGATACGGATCAGTCCGCCTCCACTGATGCTAAGGAATGGGTTTCTGTTGCAGAGGAAAGGCACTGTACTTGAATGTGGAAGAGCTGCCCTTGAAAGTGGGGCCCCCCAAGGCAGAAGTCATTGAAGAGGTTGTAATAGATCCCTCCTTGTCACAAAGCATTAAAATATGGCAGACAAATCAACCCACAAAGGTCTATTGAGACTCCCAGCCCAGGCCTAAGGGGCATAGTTGAAAGTGGCACCACTATGGTCAGACTAAATGAGGTTCAGATCCCAGCTTGGACACTCACTTGGGACCTTGTGCAAGTGATTCAACTGCTTTGGGCCTGTTGCCTCACGTGGAACATGAAGGTGATAAGAGTACTTACCTCATTAAATTACTGTACGATCAAATGAGAACATGCATGGAAGTATTTAGCATGGTATCTGGCAATGAACAGCAAGCTCAGTAAATCACGGGTGCTGCCTATACCTGGCTTCTTACCAATCTAGCAGCTACTTGCCCAATGAAGAAATAAACAGAAAGGACTGCCGATGTGTCAGATCAGATGTCTTGGATCCCTGCATGGCCACGAGTGCCCTTTGCTCCCTGAGCCCACACCCCTGGTTGTGATTCAAGCTTTGGGCACAATTCCTTATAAAGAGTTTCCCATTCAAGTGTGTGGGACAAAATAAGTTTTAGGCACAATATCTCTTTGGTAGGAGCATTTCAACCAAAGACCCGGTTTTTAGTATCACCAGAGTCCATATCAGAAGCAAGCTCAGCACAGCTGCTCTGATGGACAGGGCAAGTCACACGCAATACAGAAAAAAATCTAAGTTAGACCAGGAAAGAGGAAAACGAGAGACAAAATCTCCACTCCAGAAGGGGTAATTTTAGAGGTAAAAATTGCAGACATCTCCTACTCCCTTGAGAACATTCCAAGAAGAGTAAAGTCAAGAGAGATTGATGACATGTCTTTCCAGATAAACTACAGGACACCCAGTTAAATTTGAATTTCAATGATAAACAATAAATATGTTTAGTATAAGTACGCAAATGTTGCAATACTTGGAATATATTTACACTAAAAAATTATTGTTTATCTGAAATTCATATTTAACCAAGTGTTAATGTATTTTAATTCACTAAATCTGGCAACGCTAGACACGATACAGGGAACCTCCTGTATGCTGACTGGCAAAGGCCAGGAATGAAGTAGAAATGCGGAAAAACCAGAGTGAGCCCCAAACACTGTCTCGGCTGGGGGAAAACGGGAACCCTGAAGCCAGAATTAAAAAATCCAATGTGAAAAGCATTTAGCCTAAATATAAGGGGTGAAGCGGTCCCCTTGGGCAAATTAGCTTGTCTCATTAACAGATATTCAAGTCAAATAATCCAGTCTGTTTGTAAAAAGCTCACTGCAACCAAAAGCCAAGCATATGCAATTCATGGTTGACAGAGCTGTATAATTGCCCCCATTTGTCAAAAATCTAGGAATATTTCATAGAAATGAACTGTCCATCCCACATGCTCCTGAACACTTAATACCCCCTCCCATCACAGCACCTACCACACAGAACATCCTTATCCACATCTGTCCACCTCTCCCTCTAGACGGCGAGCTCCCCCAGGGCAAGGACAGAATCTCATTTATTTGTGAAACCACACCCGTAACAGCACTGGGCACACAGTACAGCTGGGTGACTTACATGGTTCCTGAAAGGGAATTCATAGTAAGAAGATGATACATAGAAGACTCTGTGAAGATTAAGTCTGAAAAGAAAAGGAGGGGAAAAAACATCCATAATCTTAATTCCCTTCTATACTCTCAGTAGATCAGAGTATACAAATGTTTATTTGTACTGGTTTCCCATATAAGTGTATTTTATTGTTATCAGCAGATCTGTGTATATGTAGCAGTAAAAAAGAACAACTGCATAGACTTTTGCTGACTTTTTTTTTGGCGGGGGGGAGCAGGTGAAGGACTACACGTATACAATGACATAATGATTACAGTGTACATTAGGGACCTTATATGTGTGTCTAGATGTGCGTATGGAATACACCAGAGGTCCCTTAAAGGGAATGAGAGATATTAGAAAAAAGACCCCACTAATCTGTTCATAGAAACAGTCAGATAGGAGTTCCCGTCGTGGCCCAGCAGAAATGAATCTGACTAGGAGCCATGAGGTTATAGGTTTGATCCCTGGCCTCATTCAATAGGTTAAGAATCGGGTATTGCCGTGAGCTGTGGTGCAGGCCGAAGACGCGGCTCAGATCTGGCGTTGCTGTGGCTGTGGTATAGACTGGCAGCTGCAGCTCCAATTATACCCCTAGCTTGGGAACCCCCATATGCTGTGGGTGCGGCCCTAAAGAGCCAGAAGAGAAGAGAAGAGAAGAGAAGAGAAGAGAAGAGAAGAGAAGAGAAGAGAAGAGAAGAGAAGAGAAGAGAAGAGAAGAGAAGAAAACACTAAGATATCTTAGGCACTCAATTCTAGAATTAGCTCTCAGTAATGGTTCCCATTACATAAATGAACCTGCAACACAACATCCTTATCCACTAACCACTATACAGTATCCACAGGAATCCACATTGGGAGATGGTGATACTGGAAGGCATTTAAGAAATCACTCAGTACTTTCATAGAACTACCATATGATCCAGCAATCCCACCCCTGGGCATATATCTGGAGAAAACCATAATTTGAAAAGATGCATTCACCCCAATGTTCACTGCAGCACTATTTACAATAGCCAAGACATGGAAGAAACCTAAACATCCATCGACAGAGGAATAGATAAAGAAATGGGTTACATATATACAAATGGAATATTATTCAGCCATAAAAAAGAATGAAATAATGCATTTGCAGCAACATGGATGGACCTAGAGATTATCATATGAACAGACAGAGGAAGACAAATACCATATGATATCACTTATATGTGGAATCTAAATTAAAATGATACAAATGAACTTATTTACAAAACAGAAATACTCACAGATCTTGAAAACAAACTTATGGCTACCAAAGTGGAAACATGTGGGGGGAGAGATAAATTAGGAGTTTTGGGTGAACATATATATGCTACTACATATAAAATAGATAACCAGCAAGAACCTACTGTATAACACAGGAAACTACTCAATATTCTGTAATAACCTATATGGGAAAAGAATCTGAAAGAGAATGAACATATGTATATGTATAACTGAATCACTTTGCTGTGGACCTAAAACTAACACAATATTATAAAGCAACTATACTTCAGGAAAAAAAAAAAAAACACTCTCAGTGCCTTACACTGCTTCAGGACAAACCTCCACCTTGCGGAGGAGCCCTGCTTTCCATCTCACAGAACCTCTCTCCACCTACATCTACCTGTCTCTCCTTAACTGCCTACCTCCCTGTAGAGAGACCTCTACGTCATTCCCTTCCCTTCTCTAACACTGCCCCCAAACTTTCTTCCTCACAGAATGCTCAGGAAGTCACTGGCTATTTAGAAGACCAAAAACAATCAGATTCCATCCTCTTCTGGCTATGTATACTAGGCTCCATCTGTGATGGGAGTGGCCAGGTCACACTGCAAAAGAGCACACGGAATGGGAAATAGTGTTGCCATCACCTGTGGAAAATAATCTGCCTCAATTTTCCTGTTGGCTCTAACATCTGTCTCCCCACTCTTCCTCCTCACTGCCCTGGACTTTAGTGGCACACCCTGCAGACCACCTTTCCTAGGCTCTGCTGCCATAGGCTCCAGCTAGGTTTAAACAATGAAGGTACTGCCAAAAGATGGAAGGAGTGCCAAAGAGAGGAGGAGCTAGAATATTCTATTCTGGTCACCTCTTTGGCTTCCATTCTCAGCTAAGAAGCCGCCAGGCCTTCTAGCTCCCGGTGGATAGGTTCCATTGTGTTCCCTGTGACTCAAAGGCCCATGCTGACCTCCTGCTTTGCTAACCTGGGGATGATGGGGGTTGGCCATGCCCCATTTAGTGTTTCAGCTATTCTGGTCCTTTTGTAATGAACTCCCAACATTAAATTATCCCATTTGAACTACCTGATATGGACTCTCTTTTCCTGTATAATAAATATACACATATTAGGGATAAATATTCCAAAATGTTTTACTAATCAAAATGTGGATCAAAAAAATAAAATAAAATAAACCATTAATGCAGTTTTTTTAAAAGACCTGGAATGTGAGCCCTGGATCAGGCTCTAGCTGTGTTCTTTGATATTTGCTTAGTGCACGGGTCCTGATGTCCTCAACCATACAGTGAGTGTCCTTCTCAGCACCAACATTCTATCATTTAATCTTTCAGATACAATCTGCCCACTAGGATCAGGCCCAACCCACACCACCTTGATTATGAATCTCACCTTCAAAACTAAGGGAAAAAAAAGTGACCATCACAAGCAAATTTTGCTACATTATTCAACAGAGGAAACGGCCAGGCCAGCAGTACTAGCCTGTCCACCACAGAGCCCAGCTCCTGACGTTCAGCCAAGGGTGAGATGGAGGATGAAGCCAGGCATCACGGGGGTGAACAAGCCGCATTATCATGCCCAGGGCAGCTCTGGCTTCTCAGCCCCACATAAAACATGACAGTGTCTGTCACTGGACCTGTCCCAGGGAGACAGGCCGTTGGCAGACACAGTGCCATCCAAGATCAGGGGAACCATTTGGGGACATTCAAGATCAGATGAAAAAAGAACTTCTTTAAGGGGAAAAAAAAATCTTATGACCTAAAAGGAGCAAACTTTGCTGCAAAACTGAAAAAAAAAAAAAACCAAAAACCCTGTACAATGAGCCTCCCAAGTACCCCATCACAGAGGAAAGCTTCCCCTTTAAAGAAACGCCTTTATGATGGAGCTGATAGAGCCAGGGGCACAGGCAGGCTGGTACCCCTTTCTCCTTCAGGCACATATACAGAAACACCTCATTTACTTGTGTGTCACAGATACTGCATTTTTTACAAACTGAAGGTTTGTGCCCACCCTGCGTTCAGAGGATGGTTCCCACTTTTTAGCAATAAAGCATTCTGTAATTAAGATATGTACTTAGTTTTATTTATTTATTATTATTATTATTATTTTCTTTTTAGGGCCACACCTGCAGCACATAGAAGTTCCTGGGCTAGAGGTCAAAGAGGAGCTGCAGCTGCTGGTCTACGCCACAGCCACAGCAATGCTGGATCTGAGCCTCATCTTCGGCCTACACCACAGCTCAAAGCAACCCTGGATCCTTAACCTACTGAGCGAGGGCCAGGGACTGAACCTGAATCCTCACGGACACTATGTCAGATTTTTAACTCGCTGAGCCACAACGGGAACTCCGCACACACTTGTTTTAGACACAATGCTATTGCGTATTTAATAGACTATAGTACAGAGTAAATATAACAGTTATATGCCCTGGGAAACCAAAAATTTTGTGTGACTCATTTTATTGTGATACTACCTTGATGGGCATGGTCTGGAACTGAACCCGAAACATCTCGGATCTGCCTGTACATGATTCCTCCACCAAATTAACCACCCTCCTATCTTCTTCCCATCCTAGGAAGTTTAACAAAATCCACTGTCGATTTAACCAAACATTTTTAGGATATGTAAAGAAAGTAAAATGCTGCAATAAACTACAATTTGATCATAAATTTTAAATCCCAAAATTCTATTCAATTGACTATTTTTGAGACAAATGAGCTACAGCTTTAGGACTAGTATTCTTTCGAAGTAGAGAGATTTTCAGGTCCAAGCTACTCTTGTAGCAGGATTTGACCTGTAAATCAATCTAAATACTGTTCGGAAACATAGTTTAGGAAAATGCACCTACAAAACCAACACCCCGAAATAACATTAAAGATTTACAGGCTAACAATGAGAACTGAAGCCTCACCACACATCTCCAGCAGACTTAGAATCTTACCAAAATTTGTTATCCTGGTTCTATCTGAATAGAGTACAGTCACCCCTGGGTATCCCAGGAGACTGATTCCCTCACCACACCCCCAACTCTCGGGTACCAAAGCTCCTTGATGCTCAAGTCCTTTATATAAAATGATGTGACATTTGCATAAAACCTATTCACATCCACCTGTCTACTTTAAATCATCTTTAGACTACATATAATACCTACTACTGTAGAAATGCTATGTAAATAGTTGTAAATACAATGTGAATGCTATGTAAATAGTTGTCAGTACAGGGCAAAATGAAATTCTGTCTTTCGGAGCTTTAGAGAATTTTTTTACCTAGTATTTTCCATCCACAGTTGGTTGCATTCATGAAGATATGGAGGCCCAACTGCATTCTAATCTGAAATCTTTACTTTGATGCTATTAAAGAGCAAGAAAAAAGTTCTAACTGGAGCAAAATGTATTTATTGTCCTTAGCTAAAATTAGTCCTGCATCTGAATGATTTTGAGATGAACTGGGCAGAATTCATCATAAACCCAGGGGCAGTTTCTTCCCTTCCTTGATTCCATACTGGGCCTGGACACATTGTACAATACTTAGAAACTATGAATCAGGTACAAAAGGCAAATGAAGAAATAAAGGTAAGCAGCCAGAAGCTTCAGCTAAGACACAAAGAACAATTCCATTTAATGTACCCACTGTATGCAATGCACCTTCCTAGATCCATCCCATGCAGAATATAAAGAGGAACAGAGGCTGCCTGGCCATCCAGGGGCCCACTGCCCAGTGGTGGCATCAGACACATATATTAATAATCTGAAATCAGACTTGGCAGTGACAAGCGCCAGGGAGGGGATATAGAGGGACACATAATGCGGGAGGGAGAGAAGGCCGCCTGTCTCAAGGATATGGGATGCTTCTTAGAGGAGATGGGATTCTGACGGGACCTTGAAGAATGGCTAGAAGTCTGACAAAGACTGGGGTGGAGGGGTTAAGAAGTGGGGGACTTGACTGAAGGCATTAAGGAACGGCTGGAGCAAAGGCGAAGAAGTCTGCAGAGGGCACGGCGAGGAGAGGGGAGGAGGTGGTATGGCGGGCAGGAGGCTGCTGGGTCCGCGAGAGCCAAACCCCAGAGCCTGGCCCACCAGCAGGCGATGGCAAGGACTTCCATCTGTAGCACATGTGAGCCATGAAGTTTCAAGAAGGCAGATGCGATTAGATCTCTGATTTAAAAGACACCTTGTGGCAATCTGAGTTCCATTCTTAAAAATCCACAATTCCTGGATTTTTGCAAAACTCTCTTATCAAGGCAATAACTCTTTGTCACAGTTGCCCTGAGCACTCCTACCCTGCCTGGTTCTCTCTGGAAAGCCTCAGTCTGAAAACCAGTGCCTCCTTCTCCAAGTCACTGCCTCCAACTGTTCATTCCGTATGGACTCTGGCTGCCCTGGGTGGTGACACATCTGTCTGCCCAGCAGTGAGATGCGACACCACGGGCGAAACCCAGAGTGTCTCCTGAGGGTTCACCAGGAAGCCCATGACCTGTGGAAGAACACACTTCTCTCTCCTACAAACATCTAGGGTGACAAAGAGCAAAATGCCCAGTAAAGAGTCAATTTCAAGGTTATCTTATTCCACAATTTCTCTGGATTCAGAGAATCAGAACTCAGAATCCTTCCTCTGGTCCTGTAATTAAAGACTGGATTGTTTTCTTTCTTTTTTCTGTCTTTCCTTCCTTCTTTCCTTTTCTTTCTTCCTTTCCTTCCTTCCCCTCCCTTCCTTCCTTTCTTTCTTTCTGCCACACCTGTAGCATGTGAAAATTCCCAGGGCCAGGGACCAAACTCAAGCCACAGCAGTGACCCAAGCCAGTACAATGACAGCAGTGGATTCTTAACCCACTGTGCCACAAAAGAACTCCCTAAAGACTGGATTTCCTTTTTTTTTTTTTAATTTTTTTCATTATAGTTGATTTACAATGTCGTGTCAATTTATTCTGCACAACAAAGTGACCCAGTTACACATATACATACACATATATATATATATTCTTTTTCTCACATTATCCTGAACCATTCCCAGTTAAAAGAACAGGAGAATTCCCCATCCTCCACCATAAACTGATACAGAGACGTATGTCAATTATCTCTCAAAACTGGAAAAAATAATGTCTGTTTGCTACTAAATGCCCAACGATAACTAGGCATTACCCTCATACGTTAAAACACCTGGTGTTCACAGTGTTTTCGATTCCCACTTGCCCCCTTTATCCTTACGAAGCGTCTCCATTACAAGTGGCCAGGCAGTGGCCCTGATACGCTTTTCTCACAATCACATCCTTGCTACTGATGGCTGCCTCTTCTGCAGAGCCATTTTGTTGCCTGTATTTGGCAAACCCAGGTTTCCCCCTCCTCCTCCTCCTCCCTCCTCCTCTTCCCAACACCAACACAACCCCAAAGAGAAGGGCAGGTTATTTCAAAGTCACCCATGAAATTTGCTCTTGGAGTTCCTCCTGAGCTTTAGGGGTGGGGGGAAGACAGTTACAGAGACATCATTTATTGAAGTCCTGCTATATCCAGTGAACTTTATTTGGGCTGTGGGAATTCACATAAAAAAAAAAAAAAAAAGAGTTCCCGTCGTGGCGCAGTGGTTAACAAATCCGACTAGGAACCATGAGGTTGCAGGTTCGGTCCCTGCCCTTGCTCAGTGGGTTAACGATCTGGTGTTGCCGTGAGCTGTGGTGTAGGTTGCAGATGCGGCTCAGATCCCGTGTTGCTGTGGCTCTGGCATAGGCCGGGGGCTATGGCTCCCATTCGACCCCTAGCCTGGGAACCTCCATATGCCACGGGAGAGGCCCAAAGAAATAGCAAAAAGACAAAAAAAAAAAAAAGAGGTACTGCCCATAAAAGGTGGGGGGAATGAAAAAACCCATTTGGAAAAGCTTTCAAAATACTTAGGGATTCTTTATACACATCAGCAGGTGTAAATTAATGTAGGCCCAATTTAATAAGTACTTAAGACCAAAATGAGATACCAAGTAATAGGACAAGGAGAATCTGGTGGCTTCCTGGGGGGGGGATGGAAATTGAGCCAGCTTTCGAAAGAGGTGATGGACCTGCTTGGGCCAAAAGGAGAGAAGGCTTTCCAGGGAGGGAAATTATAACAGGCAAGGTGCAGAGGCAGGGCAGGAGGGGCTCTGACAGGCGGGTGTGCAGCGACCTTGCGGGGGAGTGGCAGGTGGCACAAATCCCAGCAGTCGCTGGGGTGAGGACCTCAAGCCACAGGGAGGTCAGGCCACAGAGGGCTTCGTGGGGAATTTCCTTTCACTAATAAGTGGTCATGGAGAGCCTCTGTGGATTCCTGAGCAGAGGAAAACAGTGTTTAATGAAGACAATTCCAGCAGCTGTGTGGAGGATGGGGGCGAGGAGGGCAGGCGGGAAGCCAGCGAGAGTCCAGCGCTAGGCAGTAGCCATGGAAATGGAAATGAGGATCAAAGGAAACAATGCAGAAGAAGAACTGGCAGAAGGTGGCGTGGGCTGCAGGTGGGGGCTTCAGGAGAGGCAGCCAGTGCGGACCGGTGCCCGGACAGTGTGCCATTGGCAAGGGTAGGATGTTGGGAGAGGGTGGCCGTCTGAATGGAGGGGGGAGAGGAACACTGGGGGTTTTGTAAAATATGTTTTCCCTTTCATTTTAATTTTCTGATAGGGGGAGGACATGCCAGGGGAGATTTTTCTGAAAAACCACTGGAGATACAATCAGGATGCTAGAAATGGGGATTTTCGAACCATCGGAATCAGTTTCTCATTGATACCATCAGATAAAATGAGTCTTCCCAAGACTTGAGGGTTGAGAAGAAAAACAGAAACGGACACTAGATGACGCATTGAGAAAATGGTGGCACAGTCTGAGGCCAAGATGCAGAGCAGTGTTCCTCGCCCAGGGTACTACTGACATCAGGGCTGGATTGTTTCTGGGACAGTCCTAGACATTACAGGGTTTTAGCAGCATCTGGGGCCTCCACCCGCTAAGTGACAGTAGCCTCCCTCTCCCCTGGTTGTGAAATTCCAAACTGTCTCCAGACATAGCCAAGGGCCCCCCGAGAGGCAGCATGGTCCCCAGTTGAGAACAACCGATGGGGTTATTAATAATATCTATCATGATAATGTGAGAAAAGAATGTGTGTGTGAATGTGTGTGTGTGTGTGTGTGTATAAACTGGGTCACTTTTCTGTATAGCAGAAATTGACAGAACATTGTAAATCAACTATAATAAAAATTTTTAAAAACAAACAAAAAGATACATGCACCTCTATGTTCATAGCAGCACTATTCACAATAGCCAAGACATGGAAGCAACCTAAATGTCCATCAACAGATGAATGGATACAAAAAATAATGTACATATACAAAATGGAATACTACTCAGTCATAAAAAAGAATGAAACAATGCCATTTGCACCAACATGGATGCAGCCAGAGATTATCATACTAGGTGAAGTCAGAAAGAGAAAGACAAATGCCATATGATATCGCTTATATGTGGAATCTAAAATATGACACAAATGAACCTATTTACAAAACAGAAACAAACTCATGGACAAGGAGAACAGACCTGCGATTATCAAGGGCAAGAGGGTTGGATTGGGAGGTTGGGGTTAGCAGTGTAAGCAGATGTACTATACTTGGAGGGACAAGACAACAAGGTCCTACTGTATAGTACAGAAAGGCATTTATCAATGCCCTATGATAAACCATATGGAAAAGAATATTAAAAAAAGAATGTACATATGTATAACTAAATCACTTTGCTATACAACAGAAATTAACACACCATTGTAAACCAACTATACTTCAATTTTTAAAAATACACTTTATAAAGCTATTTAAAATATATATATATATACATATATCATGATATTTAACATTTATTTGTTGGACACTCACAATGTGTCAGGCACCGACTGGTTTTAAGTCCCAAACATTTTGAAACGGCTGTACTATTATTATCCTTATTGCATAAATGAGGAAACTGAGACTCAGAGAGGTTATGCGATTTTTTTCAAAGGCTCCACTGCTAGGAACTGGCAATGTCAAGCAGTGTGGCTCCAAGGTCCCTGATTTTTACCACAAGCCTTGATTGCCCATTTTGTGGAAAGGAGGAATCACATGCAAAAGCACTTTTATGAACAGTGCTGTGGAGTCCACTAGGGGCTGGGGAGAAGGTGTCAGAGAGACGCACAAGCTCCCTGAAGTACCAGGCTGGGGGCACTGGGAAAAAGCTGGTACCAGCCAAGAAATGGGGGCCTCAGAAAGAGGGCATGGGTTGGGGGGGGTAAGTGAATTCTGCTTTGGATAAATAAAAGTTTTTGGGAAACCACATTGAAAGTGGCAGCAAAGAAGCAACAGGAAGACAGATTTTCATGACGTAGGGAGAGTGAAAGCCTTGAGTGCAACAGCAAAATTCCTAATGAGAAGATGGACTGAGTCAGAAACAAAGGTTGCCGATGGTGTGCAAGATGCAACGAAGGCCCCTCTGCAGTTTCCAGCGAACAAAAGACAGACATGATTGTTTACATTGAGAAGAGAGGGACCGTGGACACGTTCATCAGAGAGTGCTGACTTTCTCAGCCAAGGGTCAGGAGGCCTTTGACTGTGAGCAGGAGTCTGGATGAGACAAGCCTGGGATTCTGGGGCTCGAAGACAAAGGCTGGTCACCCCGTCTTCCAGTGGTGATGGTGTTTTAGAAGGAAGGGCTCCCGGCATGACAGGTGAGATCACTTTTGGGACTTTCTTCATTGCTCTTAGTAGCATGAGTGACAGCACAGGCAAAGCAGGCAGAACTACAAGTTGATGGGTCAGTGATGGAGAAGTTAAAAACTAGAGTGATGAAACCTAAGTGCTAGAGCAGAGAGGGGATCGACAAGGGGTCCATGTTGGCCAAGTCAAGGGTCAGTGATCGAAGTGAAATCGAGGAAGCAAAGCTTGAAGGTCATAAGGAGGGCGAATCTGTGCCTTCGGGGGAGGACTGAGAAAGACACACTAATTTAGGGAAGGAACTTGCTGGAGATTGGATGGAGGAGCGATGCAGACAAGTGGAGGTCACATCTCGGCTGGGAAGGGGCTGACATGCCACAGAAACATGCAAGAACCCATGACTCCAAAAGAGTTCAAAGTTTCTTCAGTGTATATTTTGAAATACAGTAGAAAAAAAGGAATAAAAAGGAAAAATGTTCACTATTTTAACTGAATAGCTAAATAAACACTTGTTTTATTAAAATTAGAGAAAGTTCTTTCCCTCTGGGCAATCTGAACAATCCACTTACAATAACAAATCTAAGCACAGTTATTTCCACAGCATGAAGAGCTGTGTGCATAAAATTACAGGGTTAAGAGCATTTATTGAATCAATCCACCATGTCTTCTAGAAACATGGGTCCACTGCACTGGCAGACAAGAATGGCCAGGAGTTTCAAGAAAGCAGTGGCTCAATCCCTCAGAGTAGAGCCTGCAGGCAGCACTGCTGCAGGTGAGGCCTCGCTGCACTCAAAAGACAAAGGAGCAGGTGTGGGAGAGGAGCTGGGGAGGCGGGTCTGGAGGAGCGGTTCGCCAGCCCCGCTGTACATCACAACCACCTGGGCAGCATTTCAAATATCCTGGTGCCCAAATAGGAAATCAGAATCGGTGCCTCCGGGGAACCTTCTCTAAAGTTCCTTGTACCCTGCGAAGGAATGCTTTTCCATTCATATTTTCATATTCTCTCTTTCTGTCTCTGCCTTTGCCTGTCTCACACACTCTTGCACACGCGCGCGCGCGCGCACACACACACACACACACGTGCATGGGGCTGGCTCTGCCACACAGCAAGCAGCAGGGAGCACGGCTTGATTTGGCAGCAGCTTCGTCCTCCAGCTGCATCTGAGAGGGAGCAGAGAGGCTGCCCTTGCTCCACACCCACCTCATCCCCACCCCTGATTCCCACACCAAAGAGACCAGGACCCAGTGCCTGAAACACATCCATCTCTTCTGCAACAGGAACGGAAGGGTTCCACAAAGCCTGCTACCCCACTAGCCTGCAGTTACTGAACTCACATTTTAGCACACGGCATTTATTTTCAATAGAATTAACCCCGAACTGCCTATGCGACTGTAGGTGGGCGCCCCGGTGCAAATCACCGAAAACCGAGGAAAAGTCCAAATGGATTTCTATTTGCCATTTGAATGCTTGACATTCTGTGAACTCCTGACGCTTAATTCCTTCCCCAAATGTCTGGTTGCCACCATTTAGAGGCAGGAGTAAGACAAAGAGATGTCCTCGGAGCGAGCTGCAGCCAGCACATGTCTGCCGGGCGGCAGACTGGCCCATCACTGTGACTGTGACACCCAAGGAGGCCCGGGAGGGGCGGGCGGGCTGGCTGACCTCCACAAAGAGGTCACAAAAACTCCCCAGAGTCCAGACAGAACTTCCCAGGGTGACAGAGCAGCTGCCGCTTGCCGGCTTGCCCCGGAAGTGTGCCAAAGCTGCGGATGGCTCCATTGGCGTCACCCGCCAGGCTGGGAAGGAACAGGCAGGGGGGTGTCCCCTTCTAGGGGCACCACATCGGACGGGCTCTCCGTGTGCACAAGTCCTGTCCCCAGGGTCTACAAGGGGAAACCTCATTCCAGCTTTTTCCATTCCGCCCTCCTTCTCTCCCATTTTCTCCCCCTCCCTGTATTTTTCCTCCTCAACACAAAGAAAAAGAGAAGCCAAAGAACTTGATTGAAGTTGATATCCTGGATATGGCACTTCCCTCTGCTTCCTTATGCCACCGTCTCTCTCTCTCTCCCTCTTTCCTTGCTGCTGCCTTTGTCTCTAATAAACACAAGGATCCCAGTCTCCAGGCCTCTCCGGACTGCCCCCCTGGACCCACCTAACTTCAGGACTGATTTAGAAACACTCCCCTCTCCCCAAGGTCATCTGGGGCCACTGGGTTTTCACACACTTCACTCTGCCTCCCTCACAAGCAGACACAAACCCACCCGGCTTCCACTCTCCTCCCTTCTTTGCACGGGAGCCAGAGTGGAGGACGGCTGAGGAATAGGCTGGGGTAGGCATCTGCATGGGAGCATCGGGAGGCGGAGAAAGCCAGCAAGAAGCATCCCTTCTTCTTTTCTTCCGCCCCCCTGAGAGCTCCCCAGCTCTGCTGGGAGAGACAGGGGAGCTAAGTTCCAGGCACTTTATATACTCTGCCTCATCTAACCTTCACAGAACCTGCACTTTACACAAAAGGGAAGAGCAAGGGCCAAAAAAAAAAAAAGAAAGAAAGAAAAAAAAAAAAAAAAAGCCTTATCCAAGGTCACTTGACGGCAATCAGCAAATTCAGGATCCAGAACCCAAGTCTCTCTGATGTCAAGGACCTGCCCTTGGTTCCCATGGGCTGCAGCTCTGGGCAGAGCTAACAGGGCTTCAGTGTTTCCCTCCAGGGGCACAATTCAAAATCTCAGTTTGCCTTGGTTTAAAAGCCACAGCAGTTCCAGCCTAGGAATCCTACAGATGTTGACCCCAAGGCATCTTAGTAAGGCACTGCCTGCCACCCAGAAGAAAATATAAACAAATCTCTCATTGTGAGGAAGGATAAGAAGCGAATCCAAGGTGTGGCCCTAAAAAAAAAAGACAAAAAAAAGACAAAAAAAAAGGTTATGTCTATTGAATATCCCCTCTGACAGGAAAAATCTTAACAAATCCTCACTCTGGAGTCCCAAAAGAGAACTCCTTTCAGGCTAGAATTTGTTCTCCCGGCTTTTAGGCAAGGGTCAAGGAGCCAGAGGGGGAGACTAGGAGAGGGCTGATGGGGTCGGTGGAGGATTAAAGCCAGCGTTCTTGAAGCCAGTTTCATCCGAATCACGTCGACCGCTGCCAAAGCGCTTGCATCCCCCACTCCCACGTGGCCGTGCTGGCCGGCTCATGTCTGGGCCAGATGGCCAGCGCTCCTACACGACTTGCTTGAGGCCACCTTGAACTTCAGTTCTGCCCGCCTCTCCAGCCATTTTTGCTCAAATCTCAGCTCCTACCCTGTTGGCTCCTGGAGGAACAGGCACTATGCCTGATTCCACAGCAAAGCTAGCCCAGGCCCTGACATCAGGCCTTCATAAACTTTCTGCAAATGAATCCATGAGGTTGACTGATCCTGGAAGAACAAAGGAGTTGAGGTCTCAAGGAAAATTCTTCCCCACACCTCACCCCCTTCCAGAGACAACTAAGTGGAGGCACACTGGCCAGGGTGTGCCCTAGACACATGATCGAGAGCCAGGATTCTGAACTGGCATCCATGGCATCCATCCTAATCCTCCTGGTGGAGTCTGGAGAGTCTGCATGAAAGTGGGTTTTTTTGGAAGAGGATCCAGAACACATATTTTTGGATTCACTGATCAGATGCATGCGTGGACTGGGACCAGGGGTGGTAACAGGGATAAAGCGGGGAGCACAGGGGGCTACCCCAGGGAACCACAGCTGCAGAGCCAATTCTGGAGGAAGGCTCCGCACCCCTCAGCCAGGAGCACAACCCCAAGAGGCAGGCAGAGCACTTCCTGGGACAGTGGCTGAGTTCATGTCCCCCATGTGAGCGGCGCTCACACTTCCACGGCCACCACCCATCACTTCCTTTTGAACACTGCCTATTCAACTCACACCACTTTTCTGTTTGACAGGTAGACTCTCTGGGGAAGTCGAATCTAAAACTTTCCTTACCGTTTCTAATTACATACATGAGTTTCCTACAGCCTGCCAAGCCTGTCCTTCTCAGAAAACCACAGATCTAACAGGGTTTGTTCTTGAAAAAGCCATTTTCATGGTTACTGTGCCCTGGTCTCATTGAGGTATTATTGGGAACTGACTGTTAGGGTCAATATTTTTTCCAATTTACGTTTACGTTTATCAGTTTGTACTTTCAAGCCATCATCTCTTTTTTAAAAAGGTTAGAAGCTGGCCCTCAGATGTCTTTCCAGTCCTCTGTGATTTTCTGAAATGGCAGCCTTTGCCCTGCAGTAACCACTTCCTTGACAGACTCATTTTAGAATCTTGTCTTTAAGACCTGGGGTCATTTACTATACTCTTCTTAATTAACGTTTCAAAATCCCCTCCAATTTTAACCTGGTTTTGTGTTCCCTAACCCATGCTAGAATCCAGATTATACACACATGTACACAAGTACACACACACACACACACACACACACACACACGATTACATGTAAGTAACCAGTTCCCAGTTATATTCCACGGAAGTAAGGGTATACCTCTTGCCCTTATTGTGATGACATCTACCCCTTCACCTTTATCTGATGCCTGGTATAATCAAAATTCCAGGGTTTTTTTTTTTTCTTCTATCTCATTTTCCCAAGCATGACAATAATTTACTGTCTTGTGGAGATTTTAGAAAGTAAAGAAAAATATAAAGAAGTAAAATAATTCCCTTGTCCCCAATTTTTCTATCTTTTGCATGATATGTTGACATTACCATTCTAGGTTTCACAACCTTCACTTTTTCTTTACGGGCTCTACTGCCAATAAATTCTTTGTTTCAGGCTTCCTCCAAGCAGCGTCAACCGAGGTAACAAGAATCTCTCCTCAGCTGTCTCAAGGCAGAGGCAGAGAAGAAAGAGCCTTTGACTTGGGATTCAGAAAAGCTAGGAGAGAGTTCCATCTCTTTTTTTTTCTTCCTGACTATATACAATTTTGCATAATCACTAGAGCACTTTGTACCTTAGTTTCTTCATCTGTAAAATGGGGATGATAGTTTCTGCCCAGAATTCTTCTTACAATGGAAATATCAAAAAATACGTTGGGAAGAAAATATATGAGAAAGCCCTTGGTAAACCATAAAGCACTCCAGAAATGCAAGTGATTTTTTTACTGTGACAAACGGCTTGATTTTTCTTGGCCTCTGTTCCCTCCTTTCATTGAAAACTTCCCTATCTTTCCCAACTTCATGTTTGTTTGCAGGTTTTCTTACAGCTTTTCATTTTTTCCTCAGATTGATCAATTCGTGGTCACTTTGCCCAAAGTTTGCTTTAATCTCTAAATTCTTGATTAGCTGGTTTCTCTTTGTGGACATCTTCTGCATTTGTCTGTACTGAGAATTCATGTTCTCTCAATATTCCAGGAATAGGTCAGCTCTTGGCCATACTTTCTTCTCTTGCCAGCTATGACTTGATGAGATATTCAAAGAAGTCAATGCCAGTCTTGATCTGGAAGACTCTACTCCAGAAAGGACTGTCCCATTCACAGGACAACTCTGCACTCATTCCAGCCTCGCCACCATGCTGGCTCTGACTCGGGTGGGACCAGCAACCATCAAAGCACTTGCTACTAACTGAACGCTTACTCTGTGACAAGTACTGTTCACAGTGAAATAACTCACTTAATTCTCCCAATGACTGAGAAGCCAGAATTAAGAACACCTCATCTGAGAGGTAAGAAATCCAGGGGGACAGAGAAGCAAAGACATCTGCTCAGTCAATTAAAGGGGCTGAACAGAAGCCCCAGCTGCCTGACTCCTAGGTGCTTGCTTTCAACCACCGTTTTCTGTACCCACCACCATGTTCGACTGCAGTGAGAAAGGATGGAGGGGGATACAGGCCAGCAGGCCCCCAGGACCCCTGAAGTGCCACTGGCAGAGATGAAATCGTCTTTCATTTAAGGAATGAAGAGGTGATGGCAGCAAGTCGTGAAGAAGTACAAGTGCTGGAAATACAACCCCTTCCATCCAAGGCAAAACTCAACAATAGATACACTAATCACATCCCCATTCGTTTGTGGGGGATGGTCCTGGGTGTCTGAGGAGCAAATCAGGAGAATAGGGTCCACAAAGATACAAATCCAAGTCCTAACCACCCTGAGAATCCTGCTGTGCACTCTCTTCCCTTCGCTCCACCATCCTCATTATGGACAACTGGACACACAATATGTTTCTTCTAAGTACTTGGCCATTCAAGTCAACTATAAAATTTTACTGCAAAGCTGTAGAGGATAAAACTTAAGAGCAGGAGCTCCAGCCAGACAGCGGGGTTCAAATTCTGGCTCTGCACTTGGGCTACACAAGTTTTAACTTCTTCATGGCCGCATTGTCCCTGTCCTTAAATCGTAGGCAATAACCATAGAGACCTCCGGGGAGAGGGGGGTGCAGGGACCGTCCAATTCATTCATGCATGTAAAGCACTGAACACAGGGCCTGTAGGAGCCCACACCATGCCACCAGCTATTTAGTATGTGTCTACCCCAGTCCAGCATTTGACTTGGTGCACGTGGGGCACAGGGCAGAGGTGGTTTCTGCCCTTGAGAAATTCGTATCATGGGATGGATGGGATGGAGACATGAGAGTCATTTCAAACCAGGGCACCATGGGAGCAGGAAGAGGACAGTGACTCCAGCCTTGGGGGACCAGGAAGACCTGTGGTGGAGGATCCCTGGGCTGAATCCTAAAGGCAGAGTAGGAGTGAGGCAGGTGAGCCAAGGCGGGGAGGGCACTGCAGACACTGAGCGAAGGCCCAGAGTGCGAGGCCACTTGCATGTATCCTTTTCCTCCACTTGCGTCGCCATCTCCATCCCTCCTCTTCTTGGATCGTGTAAAGATAAAAGATAAGCCTGGAAAAAATGGTTCTATACAGAAAGCTAGAAAAGATTAGTCTTGCTCTCCTTTCTGACTGCATTTATCTAGTTTGCTAGATAAATAGTGTAAAAGAGAACCTGAGAAGGAGACAGAGACCAAAGATTAGAAACCACGGGTCCCCTGCCTGGTGCTGCTCTGTGTTCTGAAGGCCAGGACTCGGTTGCCTCCACCTGTCCCCTCGTCCGACTATCCTCTTCTCCTGCCCTCTGGGAGTGCACGGACCTCACCAGAGGCCACTGAAGAGTTGCCACGTTGAGCAGGGTGGAGTTACTAGCAATGATAGTGTATGTGTGTGTATTAAACTCATGGTTTGAGGGGCTGCTTTATGTTTCCTTCTCTGATCCCCAATGCAGTAACTGTCTCCCCTAAAGACCTCATTTGACAGATGAGGAAGCAAGTCTGGAGAGGCTGGATAACTTGCCTGAGTCCCACAGCACCCACACGGGGCTGAGGTGGGACCTGGGTTCCTGGCCCCTCAGCCAGCATTCCTTCCTCAATACCACTTTGCTTCCAATTAGCTACTTTTTTTTTTTTTTTTAAGTAGCTTTCAAATATACATGTGGTAAAGCTGAGGCACCAGAACTCTCTGTGGCACCAAGACACTGCCTCTTTTTTTAAAGAGAACAATAAAGAAATGGGAAATTGTACCTTTGACTTGTATGTTTATTTTAGTTTTTAAAAACTGCCCTCTGAGTCAACAGTTAATGTAGCTATTCGAAACAAAATGAGCTCCCTCTCATCCTTTTTGGAAGCAAGCAAGTATATCTCATAGAACAATAATAATCATTCCCATTACTAACAGAAACCCCAACAACGAAGCAGGATTTCTGTCCACCATCCTCCTACTCTCACCATTATTCTCCACTTGAAGTTGTGGCTTACAAATGGGTTTGAGGAAGAAATAGGTACAAGAAAATGGGTAATCACCCAAATGTCCAGTATTAAGTGAATAGAGAAGAAGGCTGTTTCCTCTTAAAGGAAGTAGAGTCTTCCTGTTGGAGGTGAACTATATTTACAGAGTGGTAGGAACAGGCTAAGAAGATGGCGCCCAAGCCTTAACCATGGGGTGAAATAAAAGAGGCGCCGATTGCCAGGGCCATGACTTCCCCACTTCTTTTGTCCTCCATAAATTAAATTACAGCCCAGAAACTGGCTATTTCGTAGGATGCATTTTTCCACTTGAAAACAACTTTGCCTTTTGCCAACAGCAAAGCCCTAACAGAAGAGATCTGGAAGGAAGTCACTGTAGCTCAAGTTTTCAGGGTCCTCTACATACAACGTAAACCTGCATCTCCTTTACATGGACGCAGCTCTGTATCATTTAAAGAGCCAGGGGTTAGAGGATGGAAGCTGAAACCCTGGCTTGCTGCTTAGAGCCGTGTGACCTTGAGCTCTCTAATCCTCACTCTGTTCATCCGAGAGACAAAAGAATATTGTCAGCTTTCTGGTAAAGATTCAATGAGATAACATATGTTAATATAACCAAGAATACTTTATATATATATATATATATATAAATTTATATATATATATATAAATATAAATGTAAGCATAAGTATCTATTGCCAATTCAAGGCCCAGTTTCAACAAAAGATTGAAATTGCCTTAAGCAAAGATGAGGCAATTCCTTTTAGATAATTACTGTATTTAAACTGACAGCAATAATTCTTAGCGTTTTCATTTCACCATTTATCTCCAAAATGATCTATAACTTCTGGCTCCCTAATTCCAGGACCTTCTCACTCCCTTCCCTAACCTCTGTCTCAGTTACATAAACCCAGATTTATCAATAAATGAGATTCCCTGCTATGGTGATGGAAAGACCATTCAAAGTTTCAGGGCCAACTTTGAATTTTATCTGGAAATCAAAGCTTCTCAGTAAAGAGGCACAGAATAAAAAGGAGAGGTTGAGAAGGTGAGTAACCACGATCCTATTTATTCCAGAAAGCCCAGCACAGTGAAGGCAACTGGGGGACATGAGATGAAAAAACCCTCCTAGGGATCTGCCCCAAAAGCCAGAATAAGGAAGGGAACTAGAGAGAGAGGGAAAATAAAAATAGTATGTAAATAAACAACTTGAGAGGGCTTATTTCTGGCTGGGAAGATCAACCCAGACTTGGTGGGTGAGGCATTCCCACAGTGGGTTAAGAACCTGACTGCAGGGGCTCAGTCACTGCAGAGGTGTGGGTTCAGTCCCTGGCCCGGCACAGTAGGTTAAAGCATCTGGCATTGATGAAGCTGCAGTGTAGGTCGCAACTGTGGCTCAGGTTCAGTCCCTGGCCTAGGAACTTCTATATGTCTCAGGTGTGGCCATAAACTTTAAAAAAAAAAAAAAAAAAAGATCTGGTGGCTGAGACAGGCTTTGAGATGGATTTTGAAGAATGGACAGTATTTACATGGAATTGGAAGGTAAGGGGAAAAGCATAATAAGTGATGATTGAGAGGAGCTTTTGGAAGAAATACCCTCATTGGGCACAACATAAAATGAAGCTCAAAGAAGTGAGGCGCTAAGGAATGGGTATATTTTCATTGTCAGCCCATAGGTAACACTAAAGATACCCTCATGCATACAACTCCAGTAAAATTCACCCAAAGCATCAAGAGGTGCTTGGATGGCAAGGAAATGGAAACGTAAAAGGTATTAATATGTCAACTTTATCCTCAAAGCACGTTCATTTCCATCCTCATCTGTATCAACAACCAGCATTTCTGAGCGGTGCCCGTGTGCAGAGCATTCCGTAAGCACAGTAGACACAGAGTGACATAAAGCAAGAATCTCATTCTCTTGGGAAAATAACAAATTAAGCACCAAACGAAAGTGATTTCTCTTCTATAGGCAGGCTCTAAGAAAATGCCTCCAGTGTTTTTTCGTCCAAAATCCAAGGGGTCAACATTCTCCTACCCAAGACCCACCTCCCAAAGCTGAGCCAGGGACAGATTTCTTCTGCAGTCTCTCTTCCTCTGTGAGCAGACGGAAAAACCAGGATACAGATGGAAACAGAACCAGATAAGGACTGAAATTTGTTCCCTTCCCCCTTCAGCCCAGAAACAATCCTGATATTTCTAACAAGGTGATCAAATGGGGAGCCATGAACCCTGAAGACATCGATTCTGGCCCCACAGAATGTATGTGGTCTGCATGATAACAAATCCAGGGGTAGAGGCTGCAGTATCTGTGGTTTGGATGTTTTGTTTCCATAGGGCCAAGCAATAAGATATTAGAGAGTGCCGATCAATGAGAACACTGCTTAGCTTCCTTCTAGGCACTCAGTGGCTCTGCATCTCCCACCAAACACCACTGAGAGTCCAAACCACACTTACAACCTTTCTCTCGCATCTCCAGCTGCTCTGATGTCCAAATCAGAACTAAGTATTTTTTACTCTCTTATGGTTTGTCTTTTTAAAGGAACCCAGGTCCCTAAGTCTGCTTTTCCCCCTCATCTCTGTCCGTGTAGGTTCACATTTACTTTAAAATGGTGGAAGGGAGGAAGTCAAAAAGGAAAGAGGTGAGAAAGCTATTAACCCAGCCAGGCTAAGTGTCAGTGACTAAAGTTACAAGCACAGAGGCATGAAGCTTAATGCCTCCCACCCTCTTTCTCGTCTTTGAACCTTTAATATACATCTTCTGGCCCTGAGAAGGAGGGGACCGGGACCAGTGGATCCCAACCGGCACCAAAATAATTGCACCATTCACACCCCTCGCCAGTCAATCAGGGTCTGCTTATCCAGCCCCGTATATTAATAGTTTCCCTACATTTGCAGTGTTACGAAGGAGAGTGAAATGAGGCTTTCTCTCCAAAACAAGAAATGGGGCACCCTCAATAAAGACTAAGTGGAACAGAGGATGTTTGCCGAACTGAGGGCCACTCGCCCTACTTCATGGCCACACCTGTTTCAAGGTTGTTAGGGAAAGCAAGCCCCTAACTTTCCCAATGCTCCATGCCATGCCATGTCACTGGTGAAAGTGCCTGGGATTAGGGTGAAGACAGCTCTGCTCTTAGCTAAACACCAGTTCCACACCTTGGCATGCCCTGCACACTGAATCTCCGCCTAGTGCAACTGCTTCTGCAGCACTCTGACTTAGGGACCCTCTGCCATGTAACAGCCGAGCCTTGCTAGGGTGTCCCTCCGCACGCTGAAATGCTGGGGCAGCCTGATGTGCAGAGCTCCTGGGGCCTTGGTCGTCATCCTGCCTGGTGGTTCTCACAAATAAAGCCATCATGAGAATGGGAAACGTTTTTAAATGACCACTGCCTGGCTGCCTCCCAGAGAGATTTGAATTTAACTCTTCAGGGTATGGCCCGGACATGGACATCCTCGCTTCTGTTGTTGTTTCGTTTTTTTTTTTTTTTGCTTTTTAGGGCCACACCTGCCACATATGGAAGTTCCTAGGCTCGGGGTCGAATTGGAGATACAGCTGCTGGCCCACACCACAGCCACGGCAATGTGGGATCCGAGCCACTTCTTCCACCTACAACACGGCTCACGGCAACGCCAGATCCTTAACCCACTAAACAAGACCAGGGATTGAACCTGAATCCTCACGGATCCTAGTCGCGTTTGTTAACCACTGAGCCACGAAGAGAACTCCTAAGGTTACTTTCGGCTACTGTTTGGTAGCTAAGTCTCTGCTCAACCATGCCTGAATGCACACAAGCCTAGTGGTGGGGTGTGTGTGTGTGTGTGTGTGTGTGTGTGTGTGTCTGGATGCACACAAAAAGCACCGGTCTCTAATCTAAAGATACTATGACTATGGTGGCTGAGTGACCAGACTAAGGGCCCTGGGAGATGGGAGGATGGAGCCAGAACACCTGGGCCTCCTCACAGAGCACAGTGGGCTTTGGCACAGGGATTAGAGACATCACCTAAGCCTCAGGTTTCTTCCCAGGCTCACTTCTCCCCTCCCTGAACAATGCAGAGCTTTTGTCCAGCCATTGTTTTGAAGTCCCACCTCTTCAAAAGAAGCAAGATCTGATTCCCTAAGAAATTCTAACCAATTGAAGCCCTGAGTGGGCCTATATAAAGATTAATGAGAAATTTAGACTTGACATTTCTTTCTAAAGCAGGAAATTCATGGTCTGAATGAGGCAATGAGCAAAGCCACGGGGGATGGCATGAGTGGAGTACAGTTTGGCTGTTCTAAGTCAAGGGAGTCAAGGTTGCTTAAACTGTCCTGATCTAGGAAGCTTGCTACCAACAGAGGACAGACACCTGCCCTATAAGCCTGGCCTCCTTCTCCCCCATCTCCTCGTCCTCTTAAGCAAAGTGTTTTCATTATGCCTCTACTGCCCTGCCCCTCAAGTCACCTTGGAATGGATGTCCCACTCAGTGGCATCATCTGCTCATTCACCTACCTTGAGATTCAGGACACTCTCTTTATGGGTAAGCGGATCTTTAGAAAGTCTTCAGGCCAAGCTTAGGTTCCTTTTGCAAATGAAATGAATATAGACCATGATCTACTGAGAAACAGTGAAAGCAGGGGAAAAGGGTCAAAGGGTGAGGAGCAAGAAGAGTTGTAAATAAAATCTAGAGGAACATTCATTTCTAATCCCTCTCCCCTTAGGCACCGATGCTACAGTTAAAGGAGTGGCAGCTGAAGGTGTCTTCTATCACCTCTACACCTGGGCGTCCCCATGAAGAACACTTCTGAAACAAGAGGCCATCTCAAAAGACTACCAAAATGTGTTGTGAAGGCCCTGGGAGTAACTGAGCCCCTCTTATGCCATCACTCCCCTTGGCCATTAAAGAAAGCAGCCAGTGTCTGAGCAACATGGCAACTTTGCCTCCCTACTTGAGAAACACATGGGGCCAGGCTGGGCCTTCATTCCCAGGAGCTCAGCCTGGGCCATGATCCAGCTTTCTCCTTGGCTACCAACCAACTAACAGCTGTCCCTTTCTTTATAATGGCCGTGGACAAAGTGAGTTGCAATCCAGTGGTCTACAGTGAAAATCTGTACCATTTTCTCATTCCAGAGACAAGCCTAATAAACAGGGCTGGGATTCATGAACTGTAGACCCATGAAAGCTGAAATGACAGCCTCTTCCCTCATCTTTTAAGAAGACCCTGACTTTTATCCTCTGGCCTCATCGTCTGCAATCTGAAACTCATCATCAATGAACCAGCACATTCTTATGCTGCTCTTCTCCCCAAGTTAGGGGATGCCAGCGAGATAGGAGGCTGGCCCCTCCACGCCACTTGCCTCACCATCTGCTTTCCATCCTCCCAAGCATTCTCTCCTTCTATAAAACTTCTAATTATTTTTAAAGACGTAGTTTAAATGTTAACCTCTCCACGAAGCCCACCTCCTTCTCTCAGGCTGCTCTCCTTCACAGCTCTTACCTAAAACTGTGGTGGACTCCTTACATGGCTCCACCATTATATCATGAGCTACTGGATGGGATAGACCAGAGCTAATTCTTTTTCACAGCACACTACTTGACAAATATTGGTGCTTAACAAATGTTTGTTGAATAATTGAGGAGAGCAAAAGTCATAAAAATAAATAAAGTAAAAAGAAGAGATAGTGTGAAAGAAAAGAGGCCAAGAGACACTAATAAATAAATTCAGATTCAGGAGTACATAAAAAAGAGGCAGGAGAATCAATTAGGAAAAGGACCAAAATAAGAAGACATAGAAAATGGAAGAGAAGGAGTCAAAAAATGTACAAGAGTGGAAGAATGAAGAGGGGACCTGGGAAAACTGAAATACAAAGCCTCCATTCTGAATTTTCTTTTCTATTTTTAAGAACAAGGCAGAAATGCTGGAGGTCCCCAAAGGAGAAATACATGGGGAACTTCCAGTGTTAACCATGATAGAGAATTAGGTTCAGGAATGACGCAGACCCATGATGTGTAGTCTGGTAACTTTGGCTTCACCTGGGAGATGGTTAAAAAGACAGAATCTTGAGTACCACCACAGACCTACTGATTCCTATTTACAATAAAGTTTGAGAATCACTGATGTGGATATATGAAGTCCACACATAACCTCCGCATCTCACCCTATTCAATTGTGCTGCACAAAGCCTCGTCACTGAGCAGTCACCCCACCTTAACCAAATCACATCATGTCCCTGGATCTCAGCTTCATCTGTTAAATGAGAAGCTCAGAGGAAATGCTTTCTAAAGTGTCATGGAGCTCTAATATTCTTGGTCTCATCTAACATCGTAATGTCAAACCAGGCCTATACCCATCACCAACAACAAATAGCATCATTTACTAAAACTACACTTCTTCTCTCCATTCATTCATTTGATGTTTTCCCACGTCTCTATCATGTGCCAGTCACTGTGTCAAGTATAAATGATTCAAGATGAATAAACACTCCCTCCCTGCCCTCAAGGGGCTCACGAACTTCTTATGGAAACAAGGCACATACACAGAACCGGGATGAAGTGTACTAATAATCATGAACAAGCAGAGCAATCGCCCTGCCTGGGACAGTCACGGAGGACTTCAGTGACGGGTCACGTAATGCGCTAGGTCGCTTCTCTGCCAACCTAAGCTGAAAGCACTGGAAAGTGAAAAGAAAAAAATAAGGCGGTTAGAGAACATGCAGGAACCAACCACAAGGTCTAAACACACCTCTCTGGGTTCGCAAAACCCCAAGAGTTCATTCACACTATGGATCTTATGTGACGGCCGCAGACAGACCATTAACAGCCACAGGTGCGTGTTAGAAACCCAACTCCTCTGAGCCGTGCCTGCTCTCACACCCTGACCACATTCTGTTCTCTCTTCTGCATCCTTCTGAAATATCAATTCAGAATGTATCTTTTAACAAGATGCCCAGTAGACCACTAATCTACTCCCCCTGGAGACTTCTTCTTGTGGTTGCAAAGAGGAGATGCGCTTTCATAAATATGAACGATTCATTAGACCAGTAACTCTTTGGATCCATATTTATTTACAGAGAGAGACGATATTAGGATCCAACTGTATGCACAGTAACAGAGACTGAAAATGTAGTTTACAGACAGGAAGAAATTTCTAGAATTCTTACAGAGGGTACAGAATGGCACTGAGGAAAAGGAGCTTAGCCACTCCTGACCCCAAGTTACACGAGATGATTGCTTCATCAGCCCTAGTCTCCATCGTTATGGAGAGAAGGCTGTCATTCAGAATAATAGTTTCCCAACCTTTCAAATGATGAGTTCCACCTGGTTCTTATAGGCTGATTTTTTGCTCTGGTTTCTTCACACATAACCTGTCCTTTCTCCTGCCTCCTTCCCTATTTAAAAGTCTACAAACATTAACTAAATTTTTGCTTTAGCCTGTCAGATGAGTGGACGTGTCACCTTTATTTTCTTATTCTTGAACAGGAAAACAAAAGCATGCATCCTGGGTTCCTCACATCCATGGAGGAGATGGGAGAATGTTTTTTTACCAGATAACGATGATGTGGCCAAGGGTGGATCAGCTCATTCCTGTTTCTCCCCATCAGGCACCACTCATCCCACCAACCAATTTTCGTCCACATCTCCTTCCCAACCCTGTGGGTGCCCACTGCCCCTCCCCACACAAGGCCGGGTGCATGGACATGAAGGTCAAGGGAGCCGGCCATTCAAGGTTCTGAAGTCATCATTCTGGAGGTGAAGCAGGAATATAAAACCAAGGTACCTGCTGTTCACCCCTTCGCCAGAGGAAGTCTCTCTTCTCACTCAGCCTAAAAGAAAGGCACTGGGTGTGCAAAGTAGGGACTAGAGGAATTTTTTTCTTTCTCCTCTTTCTCTCTCGTTTTGCCTCCTTCCTTATTCTCTTTGCCTATATCTACCCCCTGATAAATTATACATATCCAGTGGCAAAACAAGACTCTTCAGATAGAAAGGCTTCCCAGAGATGGAGCCAATGGAGAGAAGAAACTAGACACGGCGGGGCTCAACCTGCTCCTCTCCTTGCATTCGGCATCCATCTCTAAGCTGCCATATCGCCCTGTGTTCACAGATCCGTCATGCTTTGCTACACCTGAAACACAGGCAGAGAAGATACCATGTTGTTCTGCTTCCCTTGAAATCACCAACCTAATATCCTCAAGAGTGCTTGCCTAGGAAGTCTTTATTTCCTATTCTTTTTTTTTTTTTCTTAATTGCACATCATGGAGGCGCCTCAACTGGAATTAAACGTGCTGTTCCTCCCACCAGCAGCCACATTTCTTCCCCATGTAGCCCACACCGTATGGGGGTGGCTGGGGCGGGGGCGGGAGGGAGAAGACAAAATAGAACCCAGGCAGCTCCATGTGCTGTGAGGGGAAAAGAGGGAAGAGGACCACGGCCCCAAGGCAGCCCAGAGCATCACTGAGTCACAGCCTCTCAGCATCTGCTCACGAGGACAGGTGGGGACACCTGCCTCCTCCCAGAGTCTCCAAACTGGCTGTGGATGTGGAAAGGCGAAGACACCTGCGGCGACTCCTCCTGGTACCCCAACAAGCCCTTCCCAGGCAGATGCCATTCTTTTCTCTGTGGCTTTCCCACCTCCTAGACCTCCTCTTCCTCCCCTTTCAATGTCTTATCCTTTGCCCGGTCTTAGAGCCAACTGATGATGGCCTGGAACCTGGCTTAACCCCAGTAGCATTCAAGGTGAACAGGGCTGAGATTCTGTCCACAGGCCTTCTGGCAACCTCTTCACCAATCAACACGATGAAGGAGCTACCTGGTGGAGAGCACTGTTGTACCACCAGGGACGCAGAAGGGGCAGCACCCTTGAAGACCCACCTTGCCTGGCTCATCTTCCCCATGGAATCTTCACACATGGAGATGATTTTTTTCACCCATGCCTCTGTTCTATTTTGAAGTAAATTCAGAGCTCATCCTCCCACTTGAAGGAGTAGAAGCAGATGGGGGACCAGCTCAGGTGTCTCAGGTAAGCACACCCTGGACAACTTCAGCTATTTGTAGATGTGGTAAGATCAGGGCTCCAAGTGGGATCCCACCCGGTCACTTCTGATGACACCATGGTTCCAGATCAGTGTTGAGGCAATCAACACTCCAAAGAATGAAAGCTGGGGGAGGGGAGTCATGGAATGGATTCTATCCATCCTTTCTGGACAATGAAGAACTATCTTCTACTGTGAGGTGGAGTGACAAGGACCTTCCCTTACTTCCCCCTTGTCCTTTTAAGATTTTGGATGGTTTCAAAGTCTCATTAAAAATATTGGAAAAAAAGGTATGGGGGAAGAATACTTTCAGGAAGATGACTGGTGCTAGTGATTCTGCTCCATTATTTTGAAAATCTTTATCTCAACCTGATTCCTGCACTTGGGTGCCTTCAGAGTTTGGGGACATATGGTCAGTGGACCAAGGAGAGGAGTAGCCAGCTTACCACCCTGGCCCTCCTGCCCATGGGCAATCTGATTTCCTAGGAGATGTCTTGGATTGTACGAGTGACTAGGTGAAGAGCCATCAACTAAGTCTTTTCCATTTCTCTTGCTATTTCTCTTTTCAAGTACATGAAAATACCGCCAAGCCACATTTCACATGTTGTAGAAATGGATGAGAGGGAGAAAAATGTAAGTATTAATTCTATTTGGAGGGTCCAAGGCTAACACACGCAAACGGCACATCTCTTTGTTTAACACAAAGACTCACGTGTCGAATTCTGCACCCCTGCTACACGCACAGCATTTTAGAACTCTGCAAGATAGCCATTTTGCAAGAGTGTGGAAGTAACAGTTTGCTTGGAGGATGTGTGGGTATAAATAGATGTGTAGACAGAAGGAGAAATTTATAGCTCAAATATAATAGCACACCAAAAAATACAAATTAAAAAGCAGAATACTGACAGGACTCCTTTTTTCCAAGCTTAAGATTTAAGTCCCCTTAACCTGAAACATCCTCCAATTCCAGGTGTTCTTAGACCAGCCTGATTTCCCACCTAGACCTGTCCCTCTGCAGTAGGCCTCCCGGGATCTCTGGGCCCAGGTCAGCCCTTTAGACAGCAAGTGGACTTTGGGGCAACAACCACAGTAATCTCATTCATTATTTCATTTTTTAAAAGGCATAAAAAGGATGCCTAGGAAGGTAGAAACAGGAACCACAGAGGCATGTAAGTGGCAAGGGGGAAAAGCCAGCCTGAATAAAAGAAAAAGATTTCCAGATTCCCATGAAAATCATAGCTTTAGCTTGGGGTGGATAAATTGCTATTTAACTCGAAAATCACACAGGTCTCCCAGCCGTGTCTGCATACATATAACCCCTTGTGCCATCCAGCATCTTCTGCCCCCACATACATCCACCCCCACTGCCTCCCAAAATCCCAAAACCTGTTTGATGAGGAAGGAAAAGAAATAACATGGGAGATTTCCCCTTTGTAACAAGCTTTTTCCCAAAACAACATTATTTGAATATCTTGTAACCTTTTCTTCCCCCCAAATCCACTTGAGGGACTTGAAGAGAGAGATAAACAAGGAATCCCTACCCCAGGTGAGAAGAAAATGAAATAGAATTTGCCCTACCTTGGTTTGTAGAAGCCAAACCTCTAGACGGACAGATTAAGGGAGTAAGCATGTTGGGAATGTCCAGTCGCCTCTTCTTGCTTGCATATCCACATAAGAAAGACGAAGGATAAATAAAAGGAAGATAATTTCAAATCCAATTTAGCATGAATTTTGTTTTAATCTTGTGTCTTGAAGAGATGCAAATTCAAAGAAAAAAAAAAAGATGGAATTCAAAGGTAATTCAGGGTATGGAGAGCAGCTCACAATGCAGAATCCAGAGTGATTATTCCGTTTGCATGTGAGGGTAGTGGCTGGACTATTTTTTTTTTTTTTTAATGATTCTTCTGGCAATTACGGTTTTTGATTTTTGGAGCTTTAGTGGAGGAGGCTCTGTGTAGAGAAGCTGGGGGCTGGCTCTGTCCCTCGGTGGAGCATGGTCATTCCCAAAGCGTCCCCTTCCTAAGGGGGAAAAAGAGGCGGTCAGGGTTTGATTCGAGTGTCCCCCAGAGGGTGAGAAAAATGCATTCCAAAAAAGAGATAATTCGTTTTAAGGAAAGGGGGGAGGAAACCCTGCATTTCCCACAGAGTGCACACGAGAGGAATTGAAAACAGCTGGCACCGGTCTATAAATAATTCAGAAAAGGTCTGGCTATACCATTCCTGGGACAGGCATGGATGCGAGGTGGGAAAGCCAACCTGAATGGAAGAGGAGAGAGGGAGGGAGGGAGCGAAGGAGGGAAGTGGGAAGCAGGGAGGAAGGGAGGGAAAAGCGGCTCCATGTAGCAACACACACTCACACACACGCAAAAACACAATCCCCACTTAACTCGCCAGCAAGTGCGGCCCCCAGCCCCATCTGCAGTGCTGCTGACATGTCTGTCTTGCTCTCCCCATCGCCTCCAGCAGCAGCGCCTCCTCCCACCCCCGGCTCGCGCTGAATGGGTTCTGATTGTGCACCGCGTGCACACTGGGCATTCCTTGGAAGAGGCACACTGACACGCGCGCACACACACACACACGCCCCCGGCGCGCGCGCACTCACACTCACCCCCGCGCACACTCACGCCGCCGCCGCCGCCGCGCTGATGTGCAGCGCACGGGGCTTCACCTGCAACGTGTCGATTGGACGGATGGTCGCGGCGCGTGGCTTCGGCC
Organism: Phacochoerus africanus; assembly: GCF_016906955.1. Classification (NCBI taxonomy): domain Eukaryota; kingdom Metazoa; phylum Chordata; class Mammalia; order Artiodactyla; family Suidae; genus Phacochoerus; species Phacochoerus africanus. The sequence continues at coordinate 62,235,771 of NC_062550.1, read as the reverse complement.
CGGGGCACCGATGCCCAGCCTCTCTGCTCGGTAAGGGGACTAACCCCCCTCCTCAAAAAAATGACCAGAGAGAGCTCTACCCCTTCACCCTGAAAAATCTTTTTTAAAAGCTATGCCCAAATGAGCAAATGCCGGTTTCTGCCGGATTTAAGAGCTTTACCTAACACCAGCTTGGTTAACGGCTCCACAGCTTCGACCTTTTATCTTCCCGACACCTCCAAGCCCCAAATTGAGACCGGATACTCCAAAGCGAATATATACGAATATATACGTACCGGCTTGGAGCGCCCTGGCGACCGCAGGGTCTCCGGAGAGGGGTAGTCAGTGGCCGGGGATTGAGGGTTTTCCTTTCCTGCAAAGCAGGATTAATAATTCTCCTCGGAGGGTTTTGAAGTTCACGAGTCTTCTTTGCAAAGCAAAGGAAAATGCATTCGGACGCCAGCACTTCGAGATTGTGGTGCTCAAAAATCACCCAGACGAGCACTTTCGATAGAGCTAAGCCCCGAGATTTCCTAGAGGTGAAGAAGCCGAAGGAAGTGGTTTTTCAAAGGGGGTGGGGGACCTGCCTTTCTCAAAAAAAAAAGGTGGGGGGTGGAGAAGCAGGAGCCCAGATTCCAGTTGGTGATGATGGGAGCCGGGGGAGGGGAAGCGGGCGGGGGCAGGCTGTGCAAGTCAACCGCGCGGCAGCGGGAGAGGAAGAGGAGGGGAGAGTAAGAAAAAGGGGGATTAATCACCGGGGACTGGGGCAGGGCGGAGATCACAGGTTGCCTGGTCTGGATTTGGGTCTCACACTCAAAAACGTGCCACACACACACACACACACACCTACCTCTCACACTGCTCTGGTGGGAGGAGAAACCCACGAAGCTAGGGAAGATGCTCCCGCTCCCAGGGTGTGTGCGCGCGTGTGTCCTCTTTCTCCACACCCCCCACCCCACCCCACCCCCAAACCCCTTCACCCCCTCACTCCTATTGCTAAGACTCTGGTGGAGGGAGCTTCCCACGTCATGTGCTAGGGGGAGTGGGGTAGGAAAGGGGGAAAAGATTTAACCCGAGTCCGCGGCGCCTCCTGCTGGCTGCAATGAGGAACAGCCGCTAGGAAGGGCGGCCAAGGGGTGGGGGAGGAAGACAGTGCCCCTGGTGGGCATCCTTGCTCCGCTGCCGAAAGCATCTCCCAGGCGGAGCCGCTTTTTAAAATTTAAGACCCATGCTTGATTTTCCGCAAATCAGCCTTTGCTTCCTAAGTGCCTGCCGCCGTGTGCTGCACGCAGTTTAAAGCCGAGTTCTTGCCTTCAAGGAGCTTAAGATCTATTCTGAGCACTTGAGGCTGATGCGTAAAGCAATGGGAAACAAAGCAGAGCAAATGTAATTAAGGGCTAAATTGTATAGTACATTTTATATGTGTGCTTTGCTGACTGCTAGTGAAGGTCTGAGGAATTTGGAATTTTTTATTAAAGTAGATCCTATTATTTAAAGACCTCGAGAGAAGATGATGAGACAGATGAATAATCCCTAAATAAAACTAGATTTCATGGCATTTACAAACCCACCCTCCGGTAAAAAGCAAACATCCATTCATTTCTCTCCCTCTTAAGCTGCTTTCTATTTTAACAGTACTTATCACCACCTATAGTATTGTTTATTTTTAATATCAATATCATTTGTATCCATCATTTTTGTTCTGATCCATTGTCTCTTCAAAGATACAGAATATTACAGTGGTGAAGCATTTTCCTATTGGTTATATCATAAGCTTCTCACCCACATTCCTGAGAAGCAGCCACGGAGACACAGTGAACAGTCCTGTGTGACACGGTTACACCTAGTAGCTCAGCCCTTTGATCTATAGAGAATTTGGTCCTATAGACCAGACAGCACCCATAATACATCTGAATTAATTCTTTCATGTTCCCTAATTTTCGTTAGGCCTAATCTTTGAATGTAAGATTTTTAAGACACACAAACACAAAAGCATTACATGAAAACACAAATAGAGTGTGTTCACACGTGAATTATTCTTTCTCAGTATTGTTAGTACTATTTTTCTAAGGCAGGGTAGGGCTGATCTTCCACCTCTTTGGAGAGCTGCAGAACCATCCCCACATTTCTGTGCCCATTGATTCACAACAGCCAACCCAAGCCCCTCTATGAGTCAATCTCCAAATATTAGAAGGTGGATTCCAGGAGGGGTTAGCATGCAGAGAACAACGTCGACCTTTAATCTACTTTTATTTTTAACCTCAGAGCTCACTTTCCCCTACCTCTTCCCAATCCCTTTCACCAGAATTGGACCAATTCTTTTCTGTTTTATTTTCTTCCTTTCCTGGACCCAGCAATTCCATTCCAGCCTCTTTACTTTTGCCAAGTGTCCAGGGAAGAAGGAGCTCTCAGACCTCGTCTCCCTAATTAAGCCCACCCTCCCTTTCAGTTTCTAGTGAAGACCTAACTCCACTGAGGATATTTTTCTGCCAACCAAGCCTTAATTGACTTCTGTAACAATTTCAAGGATTTTTGCCTAAGGTATGGCACTTTACCACCATCCCCCTGCCTCCTGGCCCCCCTGCTATTAGAAACACGTAGAGGAATTGGCATGAGGTATCAAATGTCTGGGTGATGCCAGTGGCATGTCGGATCCAGGCACCAGAGATAATACACACAGCAAATTGGACATTTGGTCCTGCATTACAAAGAACTGGCCCAAAAGGAGAACGATATGTCCGTAAGCTATTTATCTTGAACCATATGAAACTACTAGTATTTAACCATATGAAATAACCATTATTGGCCTATAATAAAAAGGCAATTTCATAAGGTTAAACTTATAATTATATTCTTATGTATATCTCGTCTTCTCAATTAGTTGTTTAACTACTTAGGGAGACAGACCAGCACATAGGTGCATATTCCCAACACCTGGCTGTTGGTTAGCAAACTCAGGAGTCCCCCTGGTGCAATTCAAAATGGCCCTTGTAAATGAAGGCCAAGGAGAGACCAAAGAAAGAGGCAGACCACTCCAAATTGGTACGTGGCAGTTTTAAGGAGCAGGTGAACTTACACACCTTGCTTGTCCTGGACAGCTGCAAGATGAGTCCATCTCCACACCTGTCCCCCAGAATCTTAAGAGTTTACATGAAGTCCCTAAGGGGGTTCTCTCACATGTACTGTCCAGATGGTGTCAATAACACATTATCTCTCAAGGCTGCATCCTTGCAGTGGCTCCTAGGGCAAGAACAATGGGTGAAATGTACATTCCAAGGACAAGGGAGGGTGTAAGGAGTCTCCATATTGCCCAGGTCCAGCTCATGGGTCAACTGGCGGTCACATCCTTTTAAAGATCTCCTTCAACAGGAATTCCTGTCGTGGCTCAGTGGTTAACAAATCCGACTAGGAACCATGAGGTTGAGGGTTCAATCCCTGGCCTTGCTCAGTGGGTTAAGGATCTGGCGTTGCCGTGAGCTGTGGTGTAGGTCGCAGACGTGGCTCGGATCCCGAGTTGCTGTGGCTCTGGCTTAGGCTGACGGCGACAGCTCTGATTAGACCCCTAGCCTGGGAACCTCCATATGCTGCGGAAGCGGCCCTAGAAAAGGCAAAAAGACAAAAAAAAAAAAAAACTCCTTCAACAGTGGCGCAATTCCAGGATTTCCCATTGGGGCACAGCAGTAACGAACCCAACTAGTATCCATGAAGATGCAAGTTCTATCCCTGGCCTTGCACAATGGGTTAAGGATCCAGCATTACCATGAGCTGTGGTGTAGGTTGCAGATGCAGCTCGGATCTGACGTTGCTTTGGCTGTGGTGTAGGCTGGCAGCTATAGCTCTGATTCGGCCCCTAGCCTAGGAACTTCCACATGCTGCAGGTGCAGCCCTAAAAAGCAAAAAAGAAAGAAAAAAGGAAAACAGTGGTGCAATTCCAGAAGTGTGGTGGGGTCTCCATAAATATTAAGGATTTTTTTTTTTTTTTTTTGTGGCTGTTGGAATCCACCTCCCAAGCAGTCTTGCTGACTCTGAAAGAGCTAATTCTAGGGACCAAGTAGCTTTTGAATGACAGGTGGTATCTCTTCTCCATGGTGTTCATTGCTCATTGCCCATTTAATGAGGGGAAGCTTCTCTCCTTATTTACCGGACTCCCTACCCCTCAGGTGTACTTCTAATGAACAACATTTGCCTCCAAGGACCATAAACCTTTCAATAAAGCTGTTTTTGAAGATCACCCAGATTTATGAAATTTGAAACACACCATGTCTCAATGTTGCAAATATGCATTTCCTAACTCCTAGTCAGACAGCACAGAAAGCAACAGTCTAACACTACAAGATGTTGGATTATAGTTCACAGCATTGTTTACTGAGGTAAAAGCTCTTGCCGGAGGCGGCTAATGACACTGGTGGAGGTATTCTGCCAGCTCACTTGACCCAAAGAGAGGATCCCAGGAGATGCAAACACTCTTGTCCGTGGCCCAATAAGCAGATACAAAGCCTGTGCTTTAAGTACAGAGAAAAATAGAAGTATATTTATCTCACAACCTGTTCAACCTCCTCAAACACTGAAACCAAAGGGTAGAGCCTGAAGCTTACAATCTGGGGTCCTTCTTCATGGAAAAGAGCAGAAAATCTGATGTGAAAATAAATACTTATGTAAATGAGAAATCACAACTATTGCAGAATTCTGGTACTTATAAATGCCATGAAATTTTTAAAATTAAATAACAATTGTTTTAGTTGCTACTTGACTCTTCTGTAATGCTTGCTTTCCTACATTTTTTGACTTCATACTCTTTGAGCATGTTTTTACAATATGATTTATAATATCATTTTCTATAGAAATAATAGAATCCAGTCTGGGTTTTTTTGTTTGTTTGTTTGTTTGTTTTGTCTTTTTGCCTTTTCTAGGGCCGCTCCCGCAGCATATGGAGATTCCCAGGCTAGGGGTCTAGTCAGAGCTGTAGCCACCAGCCTACACCACAGCCACAGCAACACAGGATCCGAGCTGCGCCTGCGACCTACACCACAGCTCACGGCAACGCCGGATTCTTAACCCACTGAGCAAGGCCAGGGATCGAACCCGCAACCTCATAGTTCCTAGTCGGAATTGTTAACCACTGTGCCACGACGGGAACTCCAGTCTGTTCTTTATTATGGTTGTTCAAAAATTGTTTTTTACTGTTGATCATTTGGAAAAATTTCTTACTTATTGGTAGAAGTACAGTATACATTTTTTAGAATTGCTGTCAAGTTAGGGAAAACCCTTATCAAATTTCTTTTATATATAAATTGTATGGTTTCAAGTTTTCTCGTACACTGACTAACCTTAAATATGCCTTGAACTGTGACACTCATCAACTAGTTTGCCATATATTATAAAGTTTTACATCATCTTCATCAATGTCAGTATTTTTTCTCAAGCTTACCAGAAATTTAAATCTTTTCCCAATGTCTACATATGATTCATTCTCTTCATTGACTGAAGTATTGAAAAATACAAAAGCCTATTCATTACTTCTATTCAAAATTTTTCTTCTTAAAGAATTACAGTGTTGGTATAATTTGAAAAAAAATGTAATTCACTTCTCAATGTCAGATTGATTTCTACTGATGTCAGGGCTAATCTTTATCCTTTTTATTCCATAGTCCATTAATTATTATCTAAATTACCTCTTGATTCTATAATAAATAAATGTAGATAATAAGAGAAGGAACTCTTCAAATATGTCCCAAAGTCTGTAATTTCTCATTTGTTTTATTAAAATGTCCCCAAATGTCTTCTCAAATTGCAGCTTAAATGGGTGCAGTCAAGTTTTATCAACTCTTTGAATAAACTTTTTTACATCTCTTTGTTTGGGTTTCCCTTTCCAGCCTATGAAAAATTTTGGAGCCTTTATATTGATGTATACATGTTACAGCACTTGAGCAGCTTTCTAATGGGAAACATTACACTGACTCTTTAAAAAAAATTCTAAGTTGTCACATGCTGTATTTGGAAGAAAATCTAAAAGCTGTTACAAAATACAGAAGGGGTCAATGACCTCAGGTGAGGTGGGGGAAGCTTTCTTTCCAACTAGAACAAGAGGATGACCCACAGAGCACAGGTTCTGTGACACTCTGATGTCACGATGCTGGGTGAGTAGGTGCAAGGTGCAGGTGGAATTTTCCTGGAAGCTTTTCCTTGGAACATCTGGCAATAACTTCTCAAGAAACTGATTGCAAGCCACATAAATATATCTCACTAAATGTAAATTAAATTATTCCCAACTCCACTTCCTCTTAGTTCCATCTCAAAAATGCCTACCAACAGTACCCAGAGTGAGGGGAAATCAGACAGGGAAAACGGGAGTGCAAAGAGACAGCCATCTTAAATGACTTGCAATTAAAATATGCTACTTTTGTAAATTCTACTGAAACACTTGGACACATTATTAAGGCCTCTCCCACAGCCTTCAAAAGGGCCCCAGGTAAGTGGCTGGGTCTGAAGCTGCATTAGCTTCAAAGTCGGTCTGACTCTGCTTGTTACTTAATAGAAAACAGGCTTCCTGAGTTCTAGAGAAAATATTCGAATGTTTATTATCTCTGAAAAAATAATTCATTAAAGGTTCAGTTGACAGCATGCATACTAATGCCTTCTGCTGAATCCAATCCATCTTCCTTTGCTTGCAATTCCTGGACTGTACAGGAAACATGGGCTGAGCATTCAATTTTAATCACTCTCACAAGCATACTAAGATCCTGACTCTACCATCATCACTCTTTTAAAAGAAGCTCTATTTTGTTCTTATCATAATGATATTAATTATTCAACTTGGGCAGTCTTTTTTCAAAGGGATAAACAACCTTCATCCCCATGCGCGAAGACCCGCCTGTCCTCCAACAATGACAAAAGTCTTCATTATCCACTGCAGTTTTTTGAGCCTGTTGTGTACATTGTGAACAATGCACTTCTAGACAATTGCATTGTGTACCCAAGGGAACAGTTCTTCAATACGTCCCCAAATGGGCCCTTTTCTTTTCCAAATGATACAATGGGGGCAGAAGGGAGGAGAGGAAGAAGGGAGGAATAAATAAGACTTTCAAAGAGAAGGCTGAATCTAGAAAGTGGGGGATGTGGTGTGAGGTGATAGTAAGGGTTCTCTGTTAGAGAGAAAGGGAAGATGATCCGCACAGGGTTATTTCTAGCCCCACTCAACTCCTGAGAGAACACATCCCGAGTGGAAATAACCCCTTATTAAGCACAGTTAGAATTGGCACTGCCTTATTCATTGTTTTGTTTTTTTTTTTCCACCTCCAACAAAGATATGACAACACTGTATCCGACCCAGTTGTTGTTTTTGTTTGTTTGTTTGTTTAAGGACTTCTTCAGAATCTTGATTTCTCTACCCGAAAAGTCCTTCTTTTTCTTTTCTTTTTTTCCATCTAAACACTTTGGGGGGAAACAAACCATCTCCAGTCTCACCATCATGATAAAGACAAGGTACACTCTTTTTTTTTTTTTTTTTTGGCTTTTTAGGGCCATACCCACAGCATATGGAGGCTCCCAGGCTTGGGGTTGAGTCGGAGCTATAGCCGCCGGCCTACCCACAGCCACAGCAACGCCAGATCCGAGCTGCGACTGTGACCTACACCACAGCTCACAGCAGCTGCGGGATCCTTAACCCACTGAGCGAGGCAGGGATCAAACCTGTGTCCTCATGGATGCTAGTCAGATTTGTTTCCGATGAGCCACGACGGGAACTCCAAGAGGTTACACTCTTACTGTGTTTCACTCTCAGATTGTTCAAGCTTCTTGAGAAATGTGCCCACATCTCTTTTACTACATACAATATGGATGAGCCCCTCGGCCTCTATCTGAAGGCATTTCGAAATGTCTTATTAACCAGACGCAATCAGATAAGGATGTAAATGAAAAACAAAATGGGGATAAATGTTACATCTCTCCTCTCACTACTTCCCTTCTCTTTCGTCTTTTCATGCTCTTCTCTGAAATTTGTTAACATTTATTTCTTTGTGTGCCTACGCTCCCAATATTCTCTTTCTACTTTCGCATCTGCCTCCATCGGCGTGGGCCTTTTCTCCAGGGACACCGTCCTCCAGGGAAATACCACCTCTTTTCCACACCCCCTTCAGCGAGCCCTTTTATCATGCAGAGTCGCTTTTATTGAGGGTGACTTCTGCCCACTTCTTCTGGGCCCTCTGCTTCCCTCACCCTGACCCTTCTATGCCAGGAGAGAACTTCTGTGGAGCCCAGTTAAAGGAAATAAGGACAAAGCCGCCTAGGGACTTCCTGCTGGAGTTGAGGGAAGGCAGAGGGGGCCAGGAGAACTGGGCCAGCTGTTCAGAGAACATGGAGTCACAGGGGTGTGTGACCATCAGATGTGGAGTCAGTGGTCCCACAAGATAAATGCGAAACTATGGGAACTAAGTAGATTTCATTAGGATGTGTGTGTGTGTGTGTGTGTGTTTACTAGCACTTGGAGAGAATTCTGAGGCACCAACCTGAGGCAAAGAGTGGTTATTCCTCTCATCCCAGATCCACATTAATTACCCCAAGAGGAATGTAGCCTCAGCTCCAGGAGAGCAAGGTCTGGTGCATTCTGCTTACAGCAACATTCCCAACACCCAGGGCAGTGCCTGATGGAGTAAATCAATGACTGACTTCTAAGAGGACCTAAACAATGAGTGAGTATTTAAAGAAGGATGTTCTCTGCCTCTGGAAGAGCTGCATTACGATGACCCTGCTTGGAGCGCTCAACAGGCTCCCCACTCATGGGATTTGGTTCAAACTCTCCCCTGACAGGCTGGCTCCTTCACAGTCTGGCCCCAACTTCTCTCTCTTCTGTATCTCTTCATAACATGCCTTCATTTTTTCATTTTGTCTTAAAATTGAGACATTTTCTTTTTTAATTTAGATTTTAGTCTTGCCAAAATCATGTAAGCAGAGTTTAAAATAATCAAATGGCTCGACAGCAGTCCTCTAACCTCCCACCACCACCATTTCCCACTCCCTAAAAGCCACCACTTTCAGCCCTTTTAATTGAAACTGTTGGCACTAGCCTTCACGCCTCAAAATGACACACTTACTTTGCTACTTCTGAACTCTTAAAATTCATTGTCAATTGACATCCTACAATGGAAGATTTTGCCTCTGTCAAAAACCAAAATGAAAACTAATGTACCATATATGTACACACTTTCTACCTTCACATCCTCCAATATACATATAATTGTACTTAAGTCAACATTCAGTTTACAGTTGCCCCATAAATGTCCCTTATCAGGTTTGGGTGTCCTGCCTCTTTATTTTTATTTATTTATTTATTTATTTATTTATTTATTTATTTATTATTTTTTTCATCTTTTTGCCATTTCTTGGGCCGCTCCCAAGGCATATGGAGATTCCCAGGCTAGGGGTCTAATCGGAGCTGTAGCCACCGGCCTACACCAGAGCCACAGCAACGCGGGATCCGAGCCGCGTCTGCAACCTACACCACAGCTCACGGCAATGCCGGATCGTTAACCCACTGAGCAAGGGCAGGGACCGAACCCGCAACCTCATGGTTCCTAGTCGGATTCGTTAACCACTGCGCCACGACAGGAACTTCATGTCCTGCCTCTTTAGTCTCCTTTAATCTAGATAGTCCTTCCATCTTATTTTGCCTTTCATGACATTGCCATTTTTTGGTATCTGTGCCAGTTGTCTTGTGGAATATGTCACAATCTGGAATTGTCTGATGTTTGTGCCTGTGAGTGGATTAAGGATAAACATTTCTGGCAAGGTGATATTGGGAACTTCTCCAATGCATGTGTTAGGAAATACATAATGCTGGTGTGTCCCATTGTTGATGATGCTTCATTTGATCACTGATTTGGGAGTATCTATCAGATCTCTCAGTTGTAAATGTCTATTTTTCCTCTTTGTAATTACTAACATGTTGAGTGATGATCTGAGACTATGCTCCCAGGTTCCTATTTCCTAATAACTTAAATACAAAGAGTATTGAAAAGCAATCTTAAACTTCAAATAGAGTGTCTGTTGCTGGTAGGGGTATTAATGAACTTATTATGAACACAAATAAAAATTATATGTAATTATGTATATATTTATATATATGTATGTATATAGTCTCTCTCCACCAAAAGGACCTAGAAATAATGGCATTCCAGTAACAATGGGCACATCTAGCTCCCAGATCCTGGTTTCTAAATACTATTCTCCAGTAAAAGGAACTAGAGATCTTTAGAGAAATGGCTGATTTCAGGCTGCATTAGAGAAAACGCAAGATGAACCCAGAACATCTTTTTTGGTTTGAAAGCAGGAAGTGCTCTAAAACAAAGAGGGACATGTCCAAAAAACATAGAATCTCCAACTCACTGAATTTTGATTATTTTAGCACAAAAAAAGAAAATGATTGTTATTGATTATGACACATTTAATTTAAAAAGACACCATTAGTCCATTGGGATACTCAAAGAAAATTATGGCAGGTGAAGAGAGGAAAGCTCTTCTTTAAAAATATTCTAGCTAATAAATACTGAAGGAATGATGGAGCTAGAGGATCACCATTTCACAATCTGCAATGATCATCAGTGGATACCAGTAAATGCTTTTTTTGATAATGATCTTCAGCAAGCCCCAATTATATGGTGTACTTATTCTTAACCTGTAAAAATTATGCCTTTTTTTTAAACTTCAAAATGTATATTCTCTCACATCTCACAAATACTCTTCCCCTTCATCCATATTTACTAATACATTTCATAAACCCTTGCAAATGCCTTTATTTATGAAATTTTTCTTGTATCCATTGGTAGGTTTCTGTGAGCACTGATTCATATATAATTTAATGACTCTATAGAGAAAAATCCTTTAGCCTCTATTTAGGAGCAATTTCTGAATTTTTTTTTTCTTTGAACAAAAACATTTCACAAGTCTCTTTTTACAAAAATGTTAAAACACATCTCTAAATTAGCTACTTTACTCTAAATTTTAAAATAACAATTTGAAAAACATTAACTGAACAGTGACCATGTGTGAAGGAGAGTGCTAGGTATTATTGAAAAAACTAGAATAAGTAAAACACATCCCTGCCTTCCAGAAGCTAATAGCCTAAGGAAAGGAAAACAATATGTAAGCAAAGAAACAATAGAATGCAGAACTATTTAACCCTTGTGATAGAGACAGAAGTAAGATACTAAGACCTCAGAAGTAACACCAATTCATTCTAATAGTGTGTGGAAGATTGCCTTAGCTATCCCAATATTTTAACTCTTCACATAACCACACCTTCTGCCGTGTAACTCTGCAGTGCCCTCCCACCACGGCAAGGGCAACCTTCCTTACACCTTTGGGTTTGGCAATGTGACTTGCTTTAACCAATAGGAAGAGGCAGAACTGATGGAGTGTCAGTTCCGCATGTAGGTCCCCCAAAGCCTACATACTTCTGCTTGAGCTCTCAAACCTCTGCCACTGACACAAGAAAAACATGTCCAGGCTAACATGCTTGTCGAAGGAGAAGAGAAGAGACATGCCAAGCAAACTGAGGCCCAACTGAGCCCACCTACTTCAGATAATCTTCAGCCAACACACAGATCTGTGACAATAAATGCTTGGTGATTTAGGCCATTGAGTTTGGGGGTGGTTTACGGTAAAGCAATTTTATGGCAATAGCTACCTGACAGGTAAAGGAAATCTTGCACCTTAAAGGATGCAGTACTAGTTCTGAACTTAGATGGAGTAGGCTTTTTTTTAATTGAGATTCAATTGACAGTTAACATTATACTAGTTTAAAGTGTATGATATAATGATCCAACATTTTTATATATTGCAAAAAAAAGGATCACCACATTAAATCTAGTTAAAATCCATCACTATCAATAATTACTTATTTCCTTGTGATGAGAACTGTTAAGATCTAGTCTTAGCAACTTTCATATATATAATGCAGTAATATTGACTGTAGTTACCATGGGGTTAGACCATTCTAACTATTTCCTTCTGAGATGAAGGAAAAGCGTAGGCAGATTCTCAGAGATACATTCAAGTGAGAGTAAACAACAGAATGCAAAGCCCAAGGAGGAATATAGTAAAAGTGTTGAGGCAGGTTCTGGAGCCTATTGAATTCCATACTAAGGAAACTGCATTTTATTTTCCACTCTATGAGAGGAGTTTGATCTGGTGTAGACTTTTGGAAAATAATGCTGGCAACAATCTGGGCCAGATAGAATAGAGGGAAAAAAAATCAAATCATGAATGATTGATTGCATACTATGTATTGAGTGCTTTAGCTTAACTATCTCACATAAACTTTTAATAATCCTATGAACTAAATATTGGTACCCCCTTATATCGATGAAGAAAAAAACATGAGATTAAGTAAATTTCCTAAAATCCCACAGCTAGCAAGAGTTAGAACTAGGGTTCAATATCAGGTTGTACAACAGAAGGGTAGGTTGCATGCTCTTTCTACTGTGATAAGTTTGTTTCCCAACTATTAGATATGGACAAATTAGGAGGCTCTTGTTAGACTCTAGGCAGTGGTAATGAATTATGACAGTGGCAATGAGACAAGAGGGAATGTATTTTAGAGAGATTATGCAACTGTGTCTATTTATTTACATAGCCAAAGTAAAATTGCCAGGATATAGCAACTGGCTGAATATGTCTAGTGACAAAGCATCATAAGAAGATTCCACATTTCAGAGCATGACTAACTGACATGTCGCAATGCCACTAAGAGGATATAGGAAAAGCAGATTTGGTGGTAAGACACCAAGGACACCAAGTTTAGTCATCATTTTGGAGAGCTTCCTGACTAATAATAATCATGTTAATAATAACTCTCATTGAACACTGTTCTAAGTGCTTTGCATTAATTAACTCACTCTTCCATACAACAACCCTATAAATTGGTGCTATTATTATCTCAAATTATTTTTTTATTAATCAATGAATTTATTAAATTTGTAGTTGTACAATGATCATCACAATCCAATTTTTTTTAATTTATTTTTTATTTATTTATTTTGTCTTTTTGCTATTTCTTGGGCCGCTCCCGTGGCATATGGAGGTTCTCAGGCTAGGGGTCCAATCGGAGCTGTAGTCTCCGGCCTACTCCAGAGCCAAAGCAAGCGAGATCCGAGCCACGTCTGCAACCTACACCACAGCTCACAGCAACGCCGGATCGTTAACCCACTGAGCAAGCGCAGGGACTGAACCCGCAACCTCATGGTTCCTAGTCGGATTCATTAACCACTGCGCCACGACGGGAACTCCCCACAATCCAATTTTATAGGATTTCCATCCCACAACTCCAGCGCATCCCCCCAACCCCCAAAATGTTTCCTTTGGAGCCAGTAAGTTTTTCAAAGTCTGTGAGTCAGTATCCGTTGTGCAAAGAAGTTCATTGTGTCCTTTTTTTCAGATTCCACATGTCAGTGAAAGTATTTGATATTGGTGTCTCATTGTATGGCTGACTTCACTTAGCATGATAATTTCTAGGTCCATCCATGTTGCTAAAAATGCCATTATTTCTTTCCTTTTAATGACTGAGTAATATTCCATTGTGTATATGTACCACATCTTCTTGATCCGCTCCCCTGTTGATGGACATTTAGGTTGTTTCCATGTCTTGGCTATTGAAAATAGGGCTGCAATGAACATTGGAGTGCATGGGTCTTTTCAAGTCATGGTTTTCTCTGGATAGATGCCCCAGGAGTGGGACTGCTGGATCATTCTATTTTTTGTTTTCTGAGGAAATCTCCATACTGTTTTCCACAGTGGTTGCACCAATTTACAATCCCACCAACAGTGTGATAGGGTTCCTGTTTCTCCACACCCTCTCCAGTACTTATTGTTTGTAGACTTTTTGATGATGGCCATTCTGGCTGGTGTAAGGTGGTACCTCATCGTGGTTTTGATTTGCATTTCTCTAATAATGAGTGATGCTGAACATCTTTTCATGTGTTTTTTGGCCATACATATGTCTTCTTTGGAGAATTGTCTGTTTAGATCTTCTGCCCATTTTTCGATGGGGTTGTTTGTTTTTTTGGTATTGAGCTGCAGAATGTGTTTATAAATTTTGGAGATTAATCCCTTGTCAGTTGATTCATTTGCAAAGATTTTCTCCTATTCTGTGGGTTGTTTTTTAATTTTGTTTAGAGTTTCCTGTGCTGCGCAAAAAAACCTTAAGTTTAATTAAGTCCCATTTGTTTATTTTTGATTTCATTGTCATTACTCTAGGAGGTGGATCTGAGAAGATGTTGCTGTCGTTTATGTCAGAGAGTGTTTGGTCTATGTTTTCCTCTAAGAGTTTTATACTGTCTGGTCTTATATCTAGGTCTTTAATCCATTTTGAGTTTATTTTTGTGAATGGTGTTAGGAAGTGTTGTAATTTCATTCTTTCACATGTGGCCGTCCAGTTTTCCCAGCACCACTTATTGAACAGGCTGTCTTCACTCCATTGTATATTCTTGCCTCCTTTGTCATAGATTAGTTGGCTGTAGGTGCATGGGTTTAATTCTGGGCGTTCTATCCTGTTCCACAGATCTATATTTCTGTCTTTGTGCCAGTACCATATGATTTAGATGATTGTTGCTTTGTAGTATAGTCTGAAGTCTGGGAGCCTGATTCCTCCAGCTCCATTTTTCTTTTTCAGGATGTCTTTGGCTATTCTGGATCTTTTGTGCTTCAAAAAAAACTGTAAAATATTTTGTTCATGTTCTGTGAAAAATGTCCTTGTTAATTTGATAGGGATTGCATTGAATCTATAGTTGCCTTGGGTAGTATAGTCATTTTGATAATAACTCTTTCAACACAAGAGCATGGTATGTCTTCCCATCTATTTATGTCATCTTTGATTTCCTTCATTAGTGTCTTACAGTTTTCAGAATACAGGTCTTTTGACTCTTCAGGTAGATTTACTCTTTTGGATGTGGTGGTAAACGGGATTGCTTCCCTAATTTCTCTTTCTGATCTTTCATTGTTAGTGTAAAGAAATGCCATTGATTTCTGTGTATTTTGTATCCTGCAACTTTGCCAAATTCATGGATGAGCTCTAACAGTTTTCTGGTAGAGTCTTTAGGATTCTCTAGGTATAGTATCATGTCATCTGCAAAGAGTGATAGTTTTACTTCTTCCTTTCCAATTTGGATTCCTTATATCTCTTTTACTTCTCTGATTGCTGTGGCTAGGACTTCCAAATCTATGTTGAAGAGTAGTGGCGAGAGCAGACATCCTTCTCTTGTTCCTGACATCAGTGGGAATTCTTTCAGCTTTTCACCATTGAGAATGATGTTAGCTGTGGGTGGGTCATATATAGCCTTTATTATGTTGAAGTAGGTTCCCTCTATACCCACTTTCTGAAGGGGTTTTATCAGAAATGGGTGTTGGATTTTGTCAAAGGCTTTTTCTGCATCTATTGAGAGGATCATATGGTTTTTATTCTTCAGTTTGTCAATGTGGTGTATCACACTGATTGGTTTGAGGATATTGAAGAATCCTTGCATCCCTGGGATAAACTCCACTTCATCTTGATGTACGATCCTTTTAATATATTGTTGGATTTGGTTTGCTAGTATTTTGTTGAGGATTTTTGCATCTATGTTCATCAGTGAAATTGGCCTGTAGTTTTCTTTCTTTCTTTCTTTCTTTTTTTTTTTTCTTTTTGGTATCTTTGTCTGGTTTTGGTATCAGGGTGATGGTGGCCTCATAAAATGAGTTTAGGAGTATGCCTTCCTCTGCAATTTTGTGAAATAGTTTCAGAAGGATAGGTGTTAGCTCGTCTCTAACATGTTTGATAGAATTCACCTGTGAAGCCATCTGGTCCAGGACTTTTGTTTGTTGGACGTTTTTAAATCATGGTTTCGATTTTAATACTTGTGATTGGTCCATTCATCTTTTCTATTTCATCTTGGTTTAGTCTTGGAAGATCATACCTTTCTAAGAATTTGTGCATTTCTTCTAGGTTTTCTGTTTTATTGGCATATAGTTGCATATAGTAGTCTCTTTAGATCCTTTGTATTTCTGTGATGTCCATTGTCACTTCTCTTTTTTCATTTCTGATTTTATTGATTTGAGTCCTCTCTCTTTTTTTCTTGCTAAATCTGGGTAAGGGTTTATCAATGTTGTTGATCTTTTCAAAGAACCAGCTTTTCATTTCATTGATCTTTCCTATGGTTTTCTTCATTTCTATTTCATTGATTTCTGCTCTGATCTTTGTGATTTCTTTCTTTCTGCTAACTTTAGGTCTTGTCTGTTCCCTCTCAAGCTGCTTTAGATGTAAAGTTAGGTTGTTTATTTGAGCTTTTTCTTGTTTCCTGAGGTGGGCTTGTATTGCTATAAACTTTCCCCTTAGAGCGGGTTTTGGTACATCCCATAGGTTTTGGAGTGTCATATCTTTGTTGTCATTTGCTTCTAGGTATTTTTTAGTTTCCTCTTTGATTTCTTCAGTGATCCATTGGTTGTTTAGTAGCATGTTGTTTAGTCTCCACGTGTTTGTGTTTTTTGCAGTTTTTTTCTTGTTGTTGATATCCAGTCACATGGCGTTGTGATCGGAGAAGGTGCTTGATATGATTTCAATTTTCTTGAAGTTACCGAGGTTTGATTTGTAGCCCAGGATGTGATCAAGCTTAGAGAATGTTCCATGTGCACTTGAGAAGAATGTGTATTCTGTTGCTTTTGGATGGCATGTCCTATAAATATCTATAAAGTCCATCTGGTCTAATGCTTCATTCAGGGCCTGTGTTTCCTTATTGATTTTCTGTCTGGATGATCTGTCCATTGCTGTAAGTGGGGTGTTAACGTCCCCCACTATTATGGTGTTAGTGTTGATTTGTCCTTTTAAGGTTGTTAGCAGTTGCCTTACATGTTGTGGTGAACCTAGGTTGGGTGCATAGATATTTAAAATTGTTACATCTTCTTCTTGGATTGATCCTTTGATCATTATGTAGTGTTCTTCCTTGTCCCTTAAAATAGTCTTCATTTTAAGGTCTATTTTGTCTGATATGAGTATTGCTACTCCAGCTTTCTTTTGATCCCCGTTTGCATGAAATATTTTCTTCTATCCTCTCACTTTCAATTTGTGTGTGTCCCTAGTAGTGAAGTGGGTCACTTGAATACAGCATATATATGGATCTTGTTTATGTATCCATTCAGCCAGTCTATGTCTTTTGGTTGGAGCATTTAGTCCATTAAATTTCAGGTAATTATTGATATTATGTTCTTATTTCCATTTTATTTATTGCTTTGGATTTGTTTTTATTGTTCTTTTTTCTTCCCTTATTTTCTTGTTCTCTCCTCTTCTGGGTTGTTAACTACCTTTAGTGTTGTATATGCATTGATTTTTCTTATTTGTTTTTGTATCAATTGTAGATTTTTGGTTTGCAGTTACTCTGAAGTTTTGATATAAGAGTCTATATGTATATGAGATTGTTTTTAAGTGGTTGGTCTCTTAATTGCAAGTCATCTCCAATGTCCTGCATTTGTACCCACCTCTTCTCATGATTTCTGATTTTGGTGGCATAATTGCGTGTGGAAGATTTCAAATGTTTGCTGTATATATACCTTTACTGGTGAGCCTTGTTATTTGTGGCATTTTTGTTTCTGCTTGTGGCCTTTTCTTTTCTGCCTAGAGAAGTTCCTTTAGTATGTGTTGTAAGGCTGCTTTAGTGTTGCTGAATTCTCTTAGCTTTTGCTTATCAGTAAAGCTTTTGATTTCTCCTTCAAATCTGAATGAGAGCCTTTCTGGGTAAAGTAATCTTGGTTGGAGTTTTTTTTTTTGCTGTCATCGCATTAAGTATATCATGCCACTCCCTTTGGGCCCACAGAGTTTCTGCTGAAAAATCTGCTGAGAGCATTATTGGGGTTTCCTTATATGTTATTTGTTTCTTTTTCCTAGCTGCTTTCACGATTTTCTCTTTATCTTTAATTTTGGTCAGTTTGATTAATATGTATCTCGGTATATTCCTCCTTGGGTTTATTTTATATGGTACTCGTGTGCTTCCTGGATTTGAGTGAGTGGTTCCTTTCCCATGTTTGGGAAGTTTTCAGCTATTATCACTTGGAATATTTCTTCTGTCCCCTTCTCTCTCTCTTCTCCTTCTGGCCCCCCTATAATATGGATGTTGGTGCGCTTAACGTTGTCCCAGAATTCTCTGAGACTCTCTTCATTTGTTTTCAATCTTTTTTCTTTTTTCTGTTCTGCATCCATAATTTCTACTAATCTGTCCTCCACCTCGCTTATTCGTTCTTCTGCCTCCTGTATTCTGCTGTTGGCTGCTTCTAGTGTATTTTGCATCTCTTCTTGCTTAAGTTTTATATCATGTATCTGTTTGCTCAGTGTTTCCAGTAAGTTATCCATCTTTGCCTCCAGTTTATTTCCAATGTCTTGCACCATCTTCAGCATCAACAGTCTAAAGTCTTTTTCATGGAGGCTGAGAATCTCCTGATCACTTAGCTGTTTTTCTGGGGTTTTTTTCCTTTCTCCCTCATCTGAGGTATAGTTCTCTGTCTTTTCCCTTTTATAGGTTTTTGGCATGGTGATCTTTTTACAGATAATAGAGTTGTAGCCTCTCTTACTTCTGGTGTCTGCCCCCCTTGTGGTGGAAGTTGGTACAGGGGATTGCTGTAGGCTTCCTGATGGGAGGGACTGATGCCTGCCCACTGGTAGGTGAGGCTGATTCTTATTCCTCTGGTGGGTGGGGCTTTGTCTCTGGATGGGATTAGAGGCAGCTGTGTGCCTGGAGTGTCTCTAGGCAGCCTGTGTATGGATGGGTTGGGGCTGTGATCCCACCTGGATTGTTGTTTGGCCTGGGGCTTCTCAGCACTGATGGGTGGGGCCAGATTTTCCCAAAATGGCCACCTCCAGAGGACTGCATGCAGATGAATGTTCCCAAGAGCTTTGCTTCCAATGTCCTTCCCCCACAACAAGGCACATTCACCCCTGTTTTCCCAGGAGGTCCTCCAAGAACTGCAGTCAGCTCTGACCCAGATTCCTATGGAGACTTTGCTTTGCCCTGGGACCCAGTGCACGTGAAAGTCTGTGTGCACCTTTTAAGAATGGGGTCTCCGTTTCCCACTGTCCCATGGAGCTCCTGTGCACAAGCCCCACTGGCGTTCAATGCCAGATGCTCTGGGGGCTCTTTCTCCCATGCCAGATCCCCACATGTGGGATTTTGATGTGGGGCTCAGAACTCTCACTCCTGAAGGTGAGTCTCTGTGAAGCAGTTACTTTCCAGTCTGTGGGGCTTCCCACCTGGGAGGTATGGGGTTGCTTATATATTACATAATCGCCCCTCCTACCTCTTGATGTGGCCTCCTCTTTGTATTCTGGAGTAGGATATCTTTTTTAAGGTTTTTGGTCCATTTTGTTAAAGATTGCTCAGCCTTTTGTTGTGAATTTTGTTGATTTTAGGTGAGAAGTTGAGCTCCAGTCCTTCTATTCTACTATCTTAATCCATTCCCCTATCTCAAATTATTGACAAGAAAACCAAGGAACTACAAAATCAAGGGACTTGCACAAGTGACACTTGGATGTAAATACATGCAGTCTGGTTCTAGGATCACACTCTTGACAACCATGCTCTTGAACTAGTCAATAATGTTTCTTCAATGTTAGTTCTTAGTTTATCAAGATAATCAAGGTTATTGTGCAGTGAAGAGCCCCCAAACCACAGAGACTTAACACAAGAGAAGATCATTTGTTGTGTTGTTGTTGTTGTTGTTTTGGCCACAACCATGGCAAGTGGAATTTCCTGAGCCAGGAATCAAATCTGCACTGCAAAAGTGACATGAACCACTGCAGTGACAACACCAGATCCTTAACTAACTATGCTTCAAGGGAACACCCCAGATCACTTCTTGCACTGTCAAAATCTACTGCAGATTCAAGTAACCCTTCAAGACATAGTTTTCCATTTGTTGACAAAACATTGTCTCTTGCCTCAATCTCATGTCACTTCCATAGCAACGTGTGCCACCAAGATAGCAGCCATAGGAAGGAAAAGGATGGCATTTTCTGAATTGGCTGTAAAATGTTTTGTCCAAAAGAAATGCATCTCATTTCTGCTCACAACCCACCATTCAGAACTAGTTCCACAGTCAAGCCCAGCTTCATGTGGGCAAGGGAGTATAATCTTATGTAGCAAGAATTCAACCATAAATATTATGAACAGAAATGATACCTACTTTCTCAACCAGTTCCTCTCCTAACAACCAATACTTAGACATTTGAGTCTTAAAACTCAAAGTCAAGGTGAAAGCATTAATTTAAAGTATCTATGAGCGTTCCCATCATGGCACAGCGGAAACAAATCCAACTGGTATCCACAAAGATGCAAGTTCAAACCCTGGCCTTGCTCAGGGTTGGAGATCCGGCATTGCTGTGAGCTGTGGTGTAGGTTGCAGACTTGGCTCAGATCCCAAGTCGCTGTGGCTGTGGTATAGGCCAGCAGCTGCAGCTCTTATTCAACCCTTATCCTGGGAGAACTTCCATATGCTGTGGGTATGGCCCTAAAAAGCAAAAATAAATAAATAATATAGTATCTATGGATAAACATGTGTGTTTATTTATCCTAATTTCCACCTCCCTTCTCAGAATCCAGAGTATTCATGCTCTGTTCCCTGTCATCACTCTTATTTCTATTCAGGGAGACTGAAGATCCAATGACATAATCCATATGCTTTGCACACTTTATAACACAACATGAGCAGTATCATTCTATCTGATATTAGGATTTTTATTTACCCTCAGTTAAGTATTAGCCAGTCATTCAATAGTCATGGAGCTCCTAGACCAAAGGTATACTACCAGGCAATGAAGAAGATATAAAAAATTTCAATACTTCTCCCTACCCTCAAGGAATTACTTACAGTTTCATTAAGAAACCAGGTTGTATCCATGAAATCTTAATAAACATAAGCAAAGTAGCAGAAAAAATGTAACAGTGAGCACTTCTGACAGGAAATACTGTTCCAGAGGTCACAGAAGAAAAAAATGCGAACTTTTTCAAAATGGTTTTATGAGGGAACTTAAATGGTTTTATGAGAGAACAGTTAAAGAAGTGGTGAGATCAAACACATCTGAAGTAACCAAATATAAGGATGGTGGGGGCTATGCTGAACTGAAAAGTACATGCTCTACCCAAAGACTTTCACATTCTCAGAGAAACACACAAACACCATACAGATCAAACAAAATACAACTTTCTTGGAAGTATCTGGACTGTGACCTCTGGTTTAGCATACTTCCTCCAGGGATATTTTTGTGCTAATTGATAACAAAGCCTTATGTTCAAAAGGTAAATATCAGACAGATAAAAGATAGGGAAGGTTGAAGAGGAGTGGTCTTCAGAATATCTGTTGTCCCCGAGAATCTTAACCACAGGAGAGTTTGCCTGATCTTATAAAACTGGTGAGTCTGATCCTAATACATAGAGAACTGAAGCACATCTTGCCCAAAATATCACAAATTTCAACTTAGTAAGGTCAAAATTAATAAGGTTTTCCTGTTCTTTAAAATCATATTTGATGGCATGATAAATGTTAGAACTACAAATTTAACTGTCCAATAATGTCAACATCTAGAGGAGGAACAAGAGAACAGTTACCTTACATGATTGCAGAAGGAACAATGAATTGGCTTAATTAAGACCTTCCAAAGACACAGGCCATCGTGCTATAGATTTTCGGAGCTTCTTAAAGAGTGTACATTTACCCTTGATATCAAGACTTATAGAATTTGGTTAAACAGAACATCTAATTTTTATGTCTGATCTTGCCCTCTGACCCCTAAAAATGATTGACCATCCCATTTAATTTGAGAGGAACTTAAAATTATTAAAGATTCAAAAATGTTTTCTTCTGTATTAATATTTTTATTACTTTTACATTAAAAGAATTCTTAACCTTAATTTTAAAACACTAGCTATTTATATCATTTGATTTCAGTTATCTATGTATATACTTAATTTTTATGTGGTTTTAACATATGTGGTTATGTAACTTTTATTCTTTCTTCATTTAACTCTATTTTTTATATTATTTTCTAGGTATCAACATAAGTCATATATTTATCATGATAGAGGTCATAATTTGTTAATCCATCCCTGTATTCCCTACTGTGGATAACAGCAATGTTTAACCAATTGTCAAAACCAAAATTTTGAAGATGAATCTGACATCTCCCTCTCTCATATCTCTCCTCGTAAGTATCTCTTGAACACTTATCACCCTTTGTTTCTCTACTTTTACTCTTTCATAACCAGCTCTCCATAGCTTTTCCCTGAGTGGCTGCAATAGTTTCATAATTGTTCTTCCAACTTCCAGGCTCAGCACCCTCCCATCCACCCAGCACACTACATTAGCAGGATCTTTTGTGAACATACATTGATCAAGACACCTCTAGCAATAAAATCCTTTAACTACTCTCATCACTTCCAGGATAAAGTCTAAACTTGCTGAGCAAGTTATGTAAATTGCTATTTGCAAAATCCCACCAAAGGGCAGGTAAAGACTTGGACTGTTGACTCTGCTATAGTGATGAATTATACTAATTCACTCATATCCTTACATAGGCTTCCCTATAGGAATAATAACACAAATCTTAGATGACTAGTGGGAAATAGAAATGCAGTTTCTGACTGCATCCCAAGTTTTTCATACTTTTACCTTAGAAATAGTTATATTTTCTAATCTAATTTCTATAAGCTTTAGAGGCGAAGCTTATGTTATATAAATTGTAACGATTTTTATTAACTCAATAGTAGATCAAACATTGGGCTCTAATGCTGTGGTCACTTAATACATTATAGATGCTAATAAACCCATTCACTCTATCTCATGGTGACATATGGATTATAATGGAATCGCACAACACAATATTTCCACTAACCTTGTGATAAAAGCAGTCGGTTGATATTTAGATCACAATTTGAGCTCAGAAGAAATAAGAAAAAAATATTTTTAAAAATTGGTTGAGTGTTTTGTCAACTTCTTTGTACTTAAATAATCAGTCCTCCAAAATGCATTGCTAGCTACACATGTAAAATTTTTCTTTGGAAATATTGTTAATTTCTGAACAGCAAAACTCCCTCCATTCTCATGAAATTTTACTCCAAGATGACTCCAAGACTTAAGCTCTGTCTCCCCCACTTTGGATAATTTTCCATTTTAGTATTACTTTTTAAAAATAAAATATGCAAAGAACCATCCCATTCAAGGACCAGAACATGGTAAAGTTCTTGTGCTTTAAAAAAAAAAAAAAATCACACAATGGGTTTTTAGAGCATTTTTCATATGACTTGTCCATAAGCATGTGCCATAGAAAAACATATATGGAGTCTTGTTCTATATTTTCTAAAGTTTTATTCATTCCTTGATACCTTGCCTTTCTTTCCTTGGGCTCATTTTAACCAGTCAGGTGGCAGAGAATCTGAAAGAGGAGGAGACAGCTGACCTGAGAGTGATGCTCTTCCTGCTCACTCCCACTCTGGCTCTTCCCATCCCTGCTATGTTTGAGGACTATTTCTCTGCATATGTTGAAGAAAGAACTTTCTTCATCCAACCATGAGAACTGTAGAAATTTGCAGCAGAATCTCTTTGCAAAATTTTCTTCAACTCCTATTTTAATCTCTGTATGGTGACTTGAGGCTTAATTTTTTATAGAAATATAATATAAAATTGTATCCAAAGTTGGAGCTATCTTTGAGGCTGAAGGTCATTTGTTCATTAAAAAGGGTGTAAATGTGCACTCAGAGTGTTGGGTCTATCCTTTGGTTCTGAACATTACTCTCTGTCACTTAAAAATTATTATCTCAGGACTGTATTATCTTCCTGGTAATTTGTACTTATTCCACAGACGTAATGTGAAGAATAACTAATAAAGAATGTTATAAAGTCTTCAACGAGCTTTGCATACTCTACACACGCTTAATAACTAGCAGAATTCCTGAATGAGAGAGTTTATAGTAGAAAATGAAATCCACATGCTTTAGTGCCATCCTAAAGTTCAAAGGCCAACTGTAACTTAATTATAACCAAACCCAACAGAAATACTAATTCACACAATAAATGTTATAGAGCTATTCATTATAATAGTTCTCTTTTTTTATTGTACATTTGAGAGTAAATAGTGATTTGATATTTAATTTTTAGAAAGAATGAAAAAACACACAAGTGATAAAAAATAAAACAATTGATCAAAAGGACAGCTCTGGATTTGTAAACTAAATTACAAGGTTTCAACAGGGTGATCAAAGAGGCCACAAATTTAGGATTATTAAATTCATGACCGATTATTAAATTCATGACCGATTATTAAATTCATGTTTGAAAAACAAACAAAAAATTATTTTTAACAATAAAACAGTGTATGCAATTTTTCCAAAAGGGTCTATAGGATATTGGGTTCTGACATTGTTGCAGAAAATGATTTGAGGAAAGCCGTCTTGCCTATGTTTACTTTTAGGATGTTTTCAAATGAAGAATTGGACAGAACCACCTGGCTGTCTTTTCTCCTAGAAAAGTGGGGCCCTGGCCAAATTCTTTCCTGCACTCTCTTGTGCTTTCTCCTGAGCCCCAAAGTTATTCACACTCGAAAGGAGGAAAAGAAGACAAAGAAGAGAGACTTTTCTGCATCACCTTAAAGATATTCCTCCTTGTGTGAACTAACTTCACTTCCACTTACCCTAATAAATCCCCTTGTACACTTCTCTTTTATACTGCCACTTTCAAAAAAAAAAGTCCCAGTTACAAGCATACCAAACAGTGACGAAGAGAAACACCAGAAAGAAGAGAGGCAACCAGCCCCATGTTGTGTTACCTTGCCCCATAAAACAATAGGTACTCTCTGTGCATCTTACTCTGTTGAGAAAAGTATGAAAACAGCTGCCAGATTATCAACTCCAGCTTTGAACTGGGAGCTTCAAATCTCTGCCCAGGGATGGACGTGCCTCTCTAGCCCATGAACTCTCTCAGCATTCCTGACCGAAAACCTGAGAAGATTGGGCCAGATGTGTTCAGAGTTTGTCAGTTCAGAAGAAGAAATGAATTACTTCCAGCCCCACATGAATGGTTCTCTGCTTCTGGGTGCTTAGGCCCAACCCTCCGAGGCATTCTTCCTACCTAGAAAGCAGGTCTATCCATTGCTTCCTCCTATTCCTTAGAGAAATGGAATTAATAACAATTTTTAAAAGAACTCCCAAATTAAAAACACATTAAACTCAATATTATCTTGCCTAAAACAGTCTTTCCTAGTATCTTATGTCTCCCTTTAGCAGAAAATAATAAAGATTTTTTTTTTATTTTATACAGAGAGCTATAAGCCAGGATAGATTTTTCTCTCTGATGTATTTGTCTACATCTTTGCTTATACACTTGGGTCACATTAGGTTTGGGGAAAACCAAGAAGACATAGAATAGGGTAAGTCAGGCAAGTTCCTTGAAAGTTTGTTCTAAATACTATGCCTATCTAAAATACCCTATACATTATGATTGAATATAAATAAAATTCTGATGTACAAATAAATATATCAGAAAAATATTCATTGTTTTTTTTTTCCTTTTAACTCAAGAAGCACCACTCTTGCTCAGGAGCATGGATTAAAAATTAGGATTTAAGAAATTGGGGGATTTGGTGAGTTTTACCAGGCTCTAGACCATGTAAGTTACTCAGTCATTAACAGGTGCTCACTGAGAGAAAACTCATCAGCACCGGCAGCAAGCTGCTGATTAAGAGTGGGCAAAGCATGCCACTGCTGTAGCACAGGTCACTGCTGTGGCAAGGGTTCAATCCCTGGAACTTCCACATGCTGTGGGCACAGCAAAAAAAAAAAAAAAAAAAAAAGAGTTAACATTCTAATTTGGAGTTCTCTGGTGGCCTGGAGGTTAAGGATTCCATGTTGTCACTGCTGGTGGCTCAGGTTCCATTCCAGGCCCAGGAACTTTCACATGCCATGGGCATGGAAAAAAAAAAAAAAAAAAACCAAAACAACAGTAGACAGAACACAAGCAGAAGCAGGAGAGAGGCCATTTTCATTTAATATCATTTTATAAGGGCAAAAGGGAGGCTTCAATAGCTTCATGCTATCAAATATGTTTTCATGATCTTTTTGAACCAAGAAAAAGCTTGCAAAATATTCCAATGGGATAGGGAGGTTAACCCTAGGAGATTAAAAACAAAGTATTCATTGTCATGGGAAATAGATTTCAAAGTGGAGTTTCCCCATCTAATGTTTATATCAACTTCCTCTCATCTTTTTAGGGGGGGACATGAATGTGCCAATGTCTTTACAGCTGTTTATTGCACCAGTCCTTGAATCACTTCTTCATATACATCCCTTCTCTTCAGCAAAGTCACCATGCAGTAGGTATACAGACAACTTATCACAGACACCTACCAGTTTCACAGAAGCTGGGCTGATCCAGAAGTGGGAAAACAGACAACTGTTCCTCCCTCTCTGCTACCTCTCTGTGCCTTGGTCTTGCCCAGAGACATCTCATCCTTCTAGGGGGCTTGAGTAGGGAAAGACAATGCCTTCCCTTCCTTCCCAAATGGGATCTGGGATCCAGGTTATGTGGCCAATGTGATAATAAGGTACTGCTCTTTCAAGCCACATTGCCCTTGTTTCATACAAATGTGAATAATGTGTGTAAATCATGGACTAATTCTTGACGGTTCTCATCAGTATCGCTGATCCTCCTTTCCAGTATTTCTAGTGTGCAGTAATCATGTAGAACTGAAGTTTCAGTCTGTTCATTTCCACACAGATTTAAGAGGACCTTATCACTTGGAATATATACCCCCTTTTTTGAGAAAGCACTGCTGTAACCAAAATCTTTCCGGAGAGTAAATATTCCTAATATTAAAACTAGTCAGAGATATAAAATCATACAAGTACATTTGTATAATGAAAAATGTGCTTGAGCAGTAACTGGAATGTAATCTTACAGGAAAATAGGTCCTTCACTCTGGTTTTCTTATCAGTAAATGCCACATTCTGTACACTGTTGAAGCCACGGGCCACTTTTCACTTTAGAAAAAAATGCCAGGATTTTAAGAATCTTCAAGTTTTCCATTTTCTGACATGCCCAGAAACCAGACTCTATTGTTCTGCTCAAAAATGTTTAAGTATTTTCAAATTTCTCAAAAGACACTTGGCATGCAAAATGGTATGTATTATTATTGCTGCAATCATTCAATATTTGGATAAATACAAACATCTCCTAGAACACCCTGGGGGAGAATAATCCTCCTTCTCTCTTCTACCTTTCAATGCTATTTCCTGAAAGAGGGAATCCCATTTTTGTGTCCCTGAAGCCTGCCATGGATTTGACAGCATCCCCTGGAGTGGAATTATTTCACATTTGGGAAATAGGATGAAGGCAAATGAAAAGAACTAAAACTTTTTGCACAATGAATAGGCTAAGAGATGGCTTAGTAACAATATTCGCGGGTATATATGTTCAGTCTAAGAAAGATGATGACAAGCTTAACTTCATTCCACTCAGGTCAGGATGGGGTGGGGAAAAGAAGACCTAAAATTGTGCTAGAAAAATGTACGTGCATAAATATTTACATGTATGCATGCATACTGAACATGCATATATACACACATAAATACAGAGTCTTCATAAAGCCTTTGTGTATGCTATTTTCTTTCCCCTGTGTGTCTTGAAGTTTAAGAACTTAGTGGGGAGGTAGGATAGAAATAACCTATGCACAAGTCCAGAAGTGAATTTATTAAACTCTAAGACAGCCATATTATGCAGATATAATAATATATACTAATTGCAGGTTCTGTGACAAATAACACAAATGGCTGTCATACACAAGAAGATAATAGATAGTTTTGGCTATGGAATTGAATTAAAGTTTCCATCACTTTTTAGAAGAAAATTTCTTTTGACTTTGTATGATCTACATACAGTATTTCTGTTATGCCTACAACACAAGTTATTAAACTTTAAAAAGCTCTTACCAGGACATTTATGAAGCACCTGTATAACTTTATGTATGGTACATTCTAATTTAAAGGTCCAATCTAAAGGAAAATAAAGTGCGCTAACTTCTTAGAATCCCTACGAAATAATTTGTTTTGGTATTTTGTAATCTCAGTCTCTTTTGAGTAACAATGTCATTTTCTAAAACTACTCAGGACACAGTACTTTTTTCACATATCTTCTCATGCATAATTCTTCCTCAGCCTTCTTTGAAGAAACTTTTTTCCTCCATATCCTGTAGACACTGAGTCTTAGAAGATAACTCTGTGCCCTCCTAAACATATGAAGGTGGAGAAGCACAGTAGGGAGAGGAGAATATTCAAAACGGATGGAAGAGCCAGAGTAAAAGTGCAGGGATATGGAACAATGTAACATGTTTAGGGAGATGTGAGTACTTGGGTGTGGCAGGGGCATTGATACTTGTTTGGAAGGGGAGATGGTGAAGATGGGGACATGATGCCGAGTAACACATAGGGCTACCAGTGGGACAGAAGGTATACAGGCTTTGAGACTTTGTTTACCACATTCTGAGGTTTGGGGGTTCTGCAATAGGTAACTAACGATGGGTTTTAAGTGGAACATGTGGGTCATTGGATTAGGATTTTAGAAAAATCATTTTTGCAATGGTGTGGAGGACTCACTGGAGGGTCCAGAAAGGACCAGGTGGACACTGACCTAAAGCAGTAATGGAGGGAATGAAATGGAGGTAGTTAGTCTGAAAGAAATTGAGAGGAAAGAATTTATAAAACGCAATAGTGATTAAATAAGAAATTAGGCAAGAGCGTGGAGGGTTCTGAATTAAGAAGTCAAGTGTTTGATGGTACCATGCATTGAGGCACATACTAGAACAGAAGCAAAAAGAAAGAAAAAGAGGAGTTAGCGCATAGGAGGGAGAATGAATTCTGTTTTTATATTTTATATTTGAGTCATTGTATGATACTTAGCAAGTTGGAGCTTAGGAAAAAGATGAATTTCAGGACCCCACCTAAAAAAAATCTGATGTTCATGAAACCAAAGCCCCGAAGTACCCCTCGGAGCTGAGGCCCTTGATAATATTCTTGTAAAATGAGAAAGGGAGAGTTCTCCCTTTTTAAATCATCTTAGAGTTCCATATCAAGGGGCTCCAAAACACTGTGGATTTTACTATTATTTCTCTTATTTCATACATGTAGCCACTTGCTCTCAGAGTACACCCACCTTTCAAAGAACCTGCATGGGATAGTTAATGTGTCAATTTGTCTAGGCTCTAGTACCCAGCTATTCACTTTAACACTGATCTAGGTGTTTTTGTGAAAGTATTTTGTAGATGTAGTTAACATTTATAATCCCCTGACTTCATTTAAAGAAGATTATCTTCAATAATCTACATAGGGGGTCCTTCAGTCAATTAAAAGGCCTTAAGAGCAAAACTATACTCACAGCAACATCAAATTTGTTGTTGTTGTTGTTGTCTTTTTGCCTTCTTCTAGGGCCGCTCCCGCGGCATATGGAGGTTCCCAGGCTAGGGGTCTAGTCAGAGCTGTAGCCGCTGACCTACGCCAGAGCCACAGCAACGTGGGATCCGAGCCATGTCTGTGACCTACACCACAGCTCACAGCAACGCCAGATTGTTAACACGCTGAGCAAGGCCAGGGATCAATCCTGCATCCTCATGAATGCTAGTCGGGTTCGTTAACCACTGCACCGCAACGGGAACTCCCAACATCAAATTTAATGGTGAAAGACAGGATGCTTTCTCTTAACATCAGGAGCAAGACAGGATGTCTGCCTTTACCACTTCTATTAAACCCATTACTTGAGTTTCTCACTAGGGCAATTAGGCAAAAAAGGAAATAAATAATATCCATATGATTTTTGACTTTTTTTTGTTAATGTGGTGTATGATGTTGATTGATTTGTGTATGTTGAACCATCCTTGTGAACCTGGGATGAACCCAACCTGGTCATGGTGTATAATTTTTTTGATATGTTGTTGGATTCGGTTGGCTAAGATTTCGTTGAGAATTTTTGCATCTATATTCATCAATGATATTGGCCGATAGTTTTCTTTTTTGGTGGTATCTCTGTCTGGTTTTGGAATGAGGGTGATGGTGGCATCATAGAATGTCTTTGGGAGTATTCCTTCTTCTTCAACCTTTTGAAAGAGTTTAAGGAGGATGGGCACCAATTCCTCTTTATATGTTTGATAGAATTCGCCTGTGAAGCCATCTGGTCCTGGACTTTTATTTGGAAGGAGTGTTTTTATGACATCTTCAATTTCATTTCTAGTGATCGGTCTGTTCAGTTGGTCTGTTTCTTCTTGATTCAGCTTTGGCAGGCTGTAAGATCTAGAAAATTGTCCATTTCTTCCAGATTGTCAAACTTGTTGCCATATAGTTGTTCATAGTATTCTCTTACGGTTTTTTGTATTTCTACTGTATCTGTTGTGATTTCTCCTTTTTCATTTATAATTTTGTTTATTTGGGTTCTTTCTCTCCTCTTTTTAGTGAGTCTGGCCAGGGGTTTGTCAATTTTGTTTACCTTTTCAAAGAACCAGCTCTTGGTTTTATTTATTTTCTCTATTGTTTTTTGAATCTCTATTTTATTGATTTCTTCTTTTATCTTTATAATTTCCTTCCTTCTGCTGACTTTAGGTCTTTTTTGTTCTTCTTTTTCTAATTCGTTTAGGTGGAGGGTTAAGTTATCAATTTGGGATTGTTCTTCTTTTTTGAGAAAGGCCTGTATTGCTATAAATTTCCCTCTGAGCACTGCTTTCGCAAAATAAATAAATAAATAAATAAATAAAATCCAAACTGGAAAGGAAGAAATAAAATTATTTCTATTCACAAATGATATGATCTTAATAGAAAAATACTAAGGAATACACTAAAAGAAACTATTAAAACTAATAAGTGAGTTCAGCAAGATTATAAAATACAAGATCAATATACAAAAATGAATTGTATTTCTATACACTTGCAATGATCAATATGAAAATGAAATTAGGAAAAAATTCCATTAACAATAGCATCAAAAAATAAAATGCTTAGGAATAAATTTGACAAAAGTAGTGCAAACCTTATATTCTGAAAATTGTAAAACTTTGTGGAAAAAATACTAAAGATATAAACAAATGGAATAACATCCCATGTTTATGGATTGGAAGATTTAACATTGTTAAAAGGAAATACTCCCCAAACTGAACACAGATTCAGTGCACTCTCTATCAAAATCCCAGCTGACCTGGTACAAATGGACAAACTGATATGCAGTTGCAAAGGCCTTAGAGTGGCAATGGCAATCTTGAGAAAGAAGAATAAAGGAGAACTCACACCACTCAATGACAAAATGTGTTTACAAAGAAATGGAACAAAAGACATTGTCGACAAAGATAAACCTATATACCAATAACATAGAAATGAGAGCACAGAAATAAACTCATATGGCTATAGTCAACTGATTTTCGACAAGAATTCCAAGACCATTCAATGGGATATAATAGACTTCTCTACAAATGATGCTGGACAACTGGATAGTCGCATGCAAAAGAATTAAGCTGGAACCTCATGTCACACAGTATACAAAAATTAACTCAAAATGAACCAAAAACCTAAAGGCAAGGGCAAAAACTATAACTCAAGAAAATGTAAGGCAAAATCTTCACGATTTTGTGTTTGTCAGAGTATTCTTAGATAGGACAGCAAAAGCACAGGCAACAAAAGAAAAAACAAATTAGACAATCAAAATTTAAAACTTTTGTAATTCAAAGTGAAGAAAGTGAAAAGACAACCTACACAATGGAAGAAAACATTTGTAAGTCATATGTTTGTTAAGATACTTTATATGCTATATATAAAATTCTTAACAACTCAGTAAAGAGAGAACACAATAAAAAATAGGCAAAGTATCCAAATAATCTTTTCTCCAAAGAAGATATATAGTAGCTAATAAACACGCAAAAGGATGCCCATCATCATTAGTACATTACAACCACAACGAGGTGCCATTTCACACCTACTAAGATGGCTAGAATCAAAAAGACCGCCAACAAGTGATGGAAATGTGGAGAAATCAGAAGTCTCAGGCAATGCTGGTGAGAATATAAAACCGTCCAGCTATATTGGAACATAGTGAAGTGGTTCATCAAATGATTAAATATGAGTTAACATATGTTTCAGCAATTCCACTCTGAGGGTACATAGCCAGAGAAATGAAAACATATGCCCACATGGAAAATTGTCCACAAATATTTACAGCAGCATCACTCATACTAGCCCAAAGGTGGAAACAACCCAAATGACTATTGACAAATGAACAGACAATTCATCTGAGTCTGACAATCCATTCAATGGAATGTGGCTCAGCCATAAAAACAAGTGAGTAATGTATTGACACATGCGACCACATGGACGAACCTTAAAAATACTATGCTAAGTGAAAGAAGCCAGCAGCAAGACCATGTAATACATAATTCCAAGTACATAAAATTCCAAAATAGGTAAATTTATAGAGACAGAAAATAGATTAGTGGTTCTTTAGGGCTGTGCATCAAGAGAGTAGTTTTAGGGAATGGGGAAATGAGAAGTGGAAGCTAAAGAGTCTGGAGTTCTTTTTTGAGGTAATGAAAATATTGTAAAATTGACTGCAGTGATGGTTGCACATGTATCTGTGAGTATACTAAAAACTATTAATTTGTACACTTTGAGTGGGTGAATTGTATAGCATGTGAATTATGTCCCAATAAGGCTATTTTTTTTGAGAGAAAAAATTAATTTCCTCTGAGGAAGAAGAGAATCTTCCTGTGAACAGCAGCTTCAGCTTCTAGGAGAGTTTCCAGCCTGCTGACATGCCCTACAGATTTTGGGCTTGCCAGCCAACATAAGCCACTTTCTTGAGATAAATAGATAAATGACAGATATGTAATAGATGACAGATGATTGATAGATAGATAGATAGATAGATAGATAGGATGAACAAGATTTCTATATCTCCTACTGTTTCTGTTTCTCTGGTAGAACTCTAATGCAAATTTTGGCATTGAGAGGTGCTACTATAACAAATACCTAAAAATGTGCCAGTGCCTTTGGATTTGGTAAGGTATTTCTGGTGAGATGTCAGAAGGAAATGAGGAAAATGTTATTGGAAACTGGAGGAAAGGCAAGCTTTGTTAAAAGATGGCAGAACTTGGGTGACCTGTGGAAAAGTAGAACTTAAAAGAAATGAACTTGAATATTTAACTGAGGACATTTCCAAGTACACTGCTTGGTTTTGGGGTTTTAGTTTTTTGGCTTTTTTGGTTTTGGGGGTTTGTTTGTTCATTTTTTCTGCTGAGAGTAAAATGAAAGAAGAAAAAAGTAAGTTGAGGGAGGAACTGTTAAGTAAAAAGAAACCAGTACTTGATGGTATGAGAGGTTTTCAGCCTATCCGTATTGCAAAGGATGCTAAAATTAGGAAATCCACTGTTGAGAAAGCCTGCTCTGGAGAAAAAGCCAAGAGTGCAGCTGGACAACCTTTTGTGGAAGAGATTTTAGGTATGTGACTCATTTCCCAATCAACTATGTCAGCAGAAGCCAAGAATAGAGATGAGGTTATCCAGGAAGACTCTGTGAAGAACTCTCTTGCAGATGGTATGAACCCCCTTGGTATACACTGGAGGCCCACAAGTTTTTTGATAATATTATACCAGCACAAACATTACCAACTTGGACTGATAGGAATGAGGTGAAACAAAATGAAAGAAGGTGGTCTGTTCCTAAAATCCTATAGGCAGTAAATGGACTTGTAGAGCCACTCAGCTGTAAACATGAGTTACCCTTTAAAAAAAAAAAAAAAAAAAAAAAGGAAGAATGACTCAGAAGGCAGAACTACTATGGGTCCAGAGGCCAAAGACAATGAAGCTATTGCCAAGGGCAGAGAGCACAAGGGAGCTGCCACTAAGGATTCAGAGGATGATGGCAGAATTGCAGGCACAGAGGAGGAGACTTGTGCCTCACAGTATTATTTTCAAGCCTTAAAACCTGATGCAGTTGGCCATGCCAGATTTCAAAATTGCCTGTTACATGTGACCTCTTTGTTTATTTCAATTTCTCCCTTTTATAATGTAGCTATCTGTATACTTGTCTCACCATTCCACTTTGGAAGCAAATAATTTGTTTTCTAGGTTCATGGACCACATCTGCCTCAGGATAGATGATACCTAGAGCATCATCCATACATGATTTAGATGATGATATCTGGGACCTTTGAACTGATGATATTTACAATAGATTTTGAAGTAAGAATTGGTACTGTGATGGGTTGAGACTTTGGGGAATATGGGGATGGAGTGAATGTATTTTGTATGTGACATGGACATGAATTTGCGGGGTCAGAGGATGGACTTAGTGTGTTGAATAGCAGCACAACCCTCTCTGAAGATAAATCACCCAAAACCTGTGTATGTGAACTTATTTGGAAAAAGGGCCTTTGAAAATATGTTTAAGTTAAGGATCTTGAGACAAGATCATCCTGGACGAGGTAGGCCCTAAATCCAATGACTAATTCTTTAAAGAAAAGCAGAAAAGACACAGAAACACAAGGAAGAAGACCGTGTGAAGACAGAGGCAGACTGGAGCTATACAGTCTCCAGACACTGGATGAGGCAAGAGAGGATTCTCCCCTAGAGTCTTCAGAAAGATCAGAGCCCTGCCAATTCCTTGATTTCAGAATCCTGGCCTCCTGAGCTACGTGGAAGAATAAATTTCTGTTGTCTTAAGCCACAAAGTTTGTGGCAATTTGCTACAGCAGCTGTAAGAAACTAATACACTGGGCAAGGATGAATTTTATGCTTGTCCATATTCTCTACCCAGAGCTATAGCTCTCTTATAATAATTTATATCTAGATATCGAACCCAGTTCTTATTGTAGACTCGCCTCTACATTGTGTTAAGACTTATTCTCAAGAGTCCCATTGTCCTATGCTGCAAACAGTTTAAGTTTGAGCCATACCACACAATTGGTACGATTTTATTTACTTGAAATTTAGTTGGAGATGGAGTGGTCAGGGTACCCGCTGATCTTCTCCTAAGAAGATCATCTACTCCTATGTCAATGTGTGGATGCAAAAAAAACCAAAAAACCTGTCCTGTAGAAGGCACTGGTTTAAGACGTCAGAGCACCCAAACTCAAACAAATGGATGTACTTCTCCAACTCCTAAAACAGCTAAATCCCAAAATGTCCTACGGTATTACTATTAGGATTTTAATTTAATTTTTTTTTTTTTTTGTCGTTTTGCCATTTCTTGGGCCGCTCCCGCGGCATATGGAGGTTCCCAGGCTAGGGGTCGAATCAGAGCTGTAGCCACTGGCCTACGCCAGAGCCACAACAACGCGGGATCCGAGCCGTGTCTGCAGCCTACACCACAGCTCACAGCAACGCTGGATCGTCAACCCACTGAGCAAAGCCAGGGATCAAACCCGCAATCTCATGGTTCTTAGTTGGATTCATTAACCACTGTGCCACAACGGGAACTCCCGGATTTTAATTTTAATTGTATTTTCATTTATCTCTGACATATCATGATTTTGACTATTATATGCCAAAGTCTTGGGCTATACACTTACGATATAGCTCCTATGTTTTGGGAATTAATAATCTGGTTGGAATTATACTTGCTCATTATAATAACAATTTAAAAATAAATGAGTAGACTAAAATATATGAGGCACAGAGGTAAGCACAAAAAAAAATCTTTGAATAAGGTCTGAGGATTTAATATATAACGTGGTAACTATAGTTGATGACATTGTGTTGTATATTTGAACTTTGCTAAGAAAGTATTACTTGAATGTTCTCATCAGAAGAAAAAAAAGGAGGGAAGGGAGCTTGGCCAAGACAGTGGAGTGGGAAGATCCTGAATTCATCTCCTCGCATGGAGATACCAACATTATAACTATTTACAGAGCAACTAGTAATGAGAAAGACAGGAATCCAGCAGAAAACACCTTCTACAACTAAAGATATAAAGAAGGAACCACCATGAAATGAGTAGGAGGGACAGGGTCATAACATAGTCAAGACTCATATCTCGAGGTAGGCAGCCCACAAACAGGAGAATAATTACAACTGCAGAGGTTCTCCCTAAGGAGAAAGGAGTTTGAGCCCCACATCAAGCTCCTCAGCCCAGGGATCCTGCACCGGGAAGTTGAGCTCCTACATTTGCCTTTAAAGGCCAATGAAACTTACTTTGGGGAGACCCAAAGGGCTGTAGGAAATAGAGACTCTGCTCTAAAGGGATACACACAAAATTTCACATACTCTAGGACTCAGAGCAGAAGTAGTATTTGAAAGCAGCCTGGGTCAGACCCACCTGCTGATCTTGGAGTCTCCTAGAGAGGCAGAAGGCAACTTGAGCTCTCTCTGAGGACACAGACACTGGCAGTAGCAAATGATATGACCAGTAAGGGGTTAATATCCAAAACATATAAACAGCTGATAGAACTCAACATCAGAAAAACAACTCATTAAAAAAAATGGGCAGAAGACCAAAGTAGCCATTTTTCCAAAGCAGACATACAGATGGCCAACAGGCACATAAAAAGATGCTCATCATTGCTAATCATCAGAGAAATGCAAATCCAAACCACGATGCGTTATCACCTCACACCTATCAGAATGGCTATTATCAAAAAGAACACAAATAACAAATGCTGATGAGGATGTGAAGAAAAGGGAACCCTTATACTCTATTGGGAATGTACATTGGTATAGACACTGTGGAAAACAGAATGGAAGTCCTTCAAAAAACTAAAAATAAAACTGCCATATAATTCAGTAATTCCACTCCTAGGCATATATCCAGGAAAAAAAAAAATGAACACACTAAATTGAAAAGATACATGTATCCAGTGTTCATACGAGCATTATTTATAATAGCCAAGATATGGAAGCAGCATATGAGTGGATAAAGAAGATACCCACACTGATAAAATGGAATACTACTCAGCCATAAAAAAGAATGAAATTTTGCCTTTTACAACAACATGGATGGACTCGGAGGGTATTATGCTCAGTGAAATAAGTCAGACAGAGAAAGAAAAATACTGTTATTTTATCACTTACATGTGAAATCTAACAAATGGATATAACAAAACAGAAACAGACTCACAGATATAGAGAACAAACTAGTGGGAAGAAGAAAAGGGAAGGGGCAAAATAGGAGTAGGGGTTTTAAGACAGGCCAGGACCTGGGACCTGGGATGCTTTGCTGCTGTGGCTGCAATGCTTGCACCTAGACAAGCATCTCCTTGAGCAACAAAATACAAAAAAAACTATAACAGACTAAAAACAACTGCATACATGGGGAGTTGGGGCATATTTTGAGCAAAAACATACAAAAAAACCCCTAAAAACCTACCATTTGTGAAGAGCTCAGAGCAAAAGCAGGGTGTCAGAAGCAAAAGCAAGGTATTATGCATGCCCCCTGCATACAACACCACCAAAGAGGTGGGTACACTACCTAAGCCACCCCTCTGGCCTGACCCCTGGACCCACCCCTACCCTCACCCTGCCCCATATAAGGAACCAGTTCGTCACTACCCACCCTAGCAAGCAAGCAAGCAAGGGAGATTTTTGCTTGTTTTTGTTTCTCCCCTGCTACAGCAGGGGCCCCAGTAAACCCTGCCTGAAATTTCCTGTCTGGCCTCTTTTCAATTTCCATTGATTAAGAAGGCCAAGAGCCCTCGACAGTAACTATTTAAGAGGTACAAACTAGGAGTTCCAGTCATGGCGCAGTGGTTAACGAATCTGACTAGGAACCATGAGGTTGCAGGTTCTATCCCTGGCCTTGCTCAGTGGGTTAAGGATCCGGTGTTGCCCTGAGCTGTGGTGTAGGTTGCAGATGCGGCTCGGATCCCGCGTTGCTGTGGCTGTGGTGTAGGCCAGCAGCTACAGCTCCAATTCGACCGACCTCTAGGCTGGGAACCTCCATACGCCGTGGAGCAGCTCAAGAAAAGGCAAAAAGACAAAAAAAAAAAGACACAGTACAAACTAATATGTATAAAATAAATAAGCTCCAAGATTATATTGTACAGTACAGGGAATATAGCCATTATTTTATAACTTTAAATGGAGTATAATGTATAAAATAATTTGAATCACTATGTTGCATACCTGAAACTAATATAATCTTATAAATCTTATAATCTTATAAATCAACTATATCTCAGTAAGAAAAATGAATAAATAAAAATAAACATTTAAAAATGTAAATGTGCAAGTCAAATATGTTAATCAACTCCATGGGGGGGAACTCTCTCACAATGCACATGTATATCAAGTTATCAGGCTGTGCACTTTAAATAGCTAACAATTTTTTTTGTCAATTATACCTCGATAAAGCTGAAAAAAAAATTTAGTTATGATTTCGGGAACAGAATCAATGAAAGTTTTAGTCATTGAAGAACACCTTGTATTCTATCACTGTCTAAATTTCTTACTTTATGGATGCATTGTTTTCTAACAGAAAAATAACCCTCCCTTAGAGGCAGAAGAAGTAAGACAACTGACATAGGGCAATATGAGATTCTTTTCATGGATCAGAAATGGGGTTTATTTAGCACTGTTCTAAACAAAGGCCCCAGGAGGTACAGCATGGGAAACAGAATTATCCTGACTGCAATCTCAGAAGCTTGGTATTTAGCCCAGCTTCATTTCAGAGCCATTTATGACTCTATGATTAATAAACATAAACATTTCACTAATATTTGAAATGCTTCAGATAAACTGGATGCTGTAACAGCTGCCCTTTGAGATGCTGTTTCATAATGGAAACCATTCCTGAATCAATAGATAGTAATCAGGTGCTTTATTCTTCTGATTCTTCTGAACTTCTGAATACAGTTCCTCTTTTTCTTGTATTTAGCAGATGTCTTCTCTAGGAATAACCCTTGACTGTGTATTTCAGAAAAAAACTAAAACAAAACAAAGAAGGTCTTAATACAGAACACTGTTTCTTCCTTAAACCGAAAGGAAGGTATATTCAGGCAAACCAGAGCCTCCATGGTGACTTCTCAAAGTCCTTAGGGGACCAGGCTCATTGACTATTTCTTCTCAACCCTCCTAAAACATAACATGGCTTCCAATGCCAGCAATCACATCCCCACAAAGAAAGAATGCTCATTCCCTTACTTTTTCTAGGAGCCTTCCTAAAGCTCTCCTTCCACTTCTACCTCCCTGGCCGCATCAAACTGCAAGGTAGGCTGGGAAATAATGCTTTCAGCTGGGTCTATTGCAAGGATTTGGTCACAAAGGTACAGATAATAGATTTAGGGAAGCTATTAAGAGCTTGCAACACAGCAAAGGTTCAACATATGCTGAGGCCAACTTCTGAAGAAGATCATGCTTAAGAGTCAGGGTAATTATGCAAAATACACACTTCACTGTGACATTTACTATTTAAATTCAAGCAGCCATAATCCAAAAAAAAAAGAGGAGAAATTCTTCCACTATCAAAATTGTAAATACGTTATGAACTAATTTTATATTTTAAGTTTCTAGTATTTAAATAAAGTCAATGTTAACAAGACCATATTTTTTAAGATGTCCCTTATGGGAAGTTCCCATCGTGGCTCAGTGGGTTAAGAACGTGACTAGTATCCACGAGTATGTGGGTTCAGTCCCTGGCCTGGCTCAGTGGGTTAAGGATCTAGGGTTGCTGTGAGCTGTGGTGTAGGTCGCAGGCGAGGCTGGGATCTGGTATTGCTGTGGCTGTGGCATAGACTGGCAGCTGCAGCTCTGATTTGACCCCTAACCTGGAAATTTCCATGTGCCTCGGGTGCAGCCCTAAAAAGAAAAAAAAAAAATGTCCATTATCTAAGGTGCTGTAATAGAGACTTCTTAATAATAAATGCAGCAAAGCTCATGATTGGGTCATCATCCATTGCTGTGTCTTCAGGCACATCTGAAGGTGTTTGTCAAATTATGGGAGGAGCCTTTTCAAGGGGTCCTAAAGTACTTAGTGGCAGGGAAGAATACAAGTATGACAAGACCGACCCCTCCAGTCGGAGGACAGTAGGGAGTCTGAGAACTGCATGAATCAGACTGAGCACACCTGTTTCCCCACAGCACTCCTCTGCTGTAGGTCTGAAGGAGTTTGTCAAATTATGTCAAAGAATAACAAAGAATATCTTAAATAATATAGAACGTTTCCTTCTTAAACCTAAAGGAAGGTATATGCAGGCAGACCTAAGAAGAAAGAAGGCTATGAATAAAACGAAAAATCGCTCTCTAAACTCTCTAACACTTTAGTCCTAAGCAGCACTGTCTTAGGACACTCTCGCACAGTGCAACCGAAAAGGGAGGCAGACATCTTCTCCAGTTCCACAGTAGGGTTCCCAAAGTTTGATGTGCTGAGAGCTTGGTGCAGCCGCCGCCACCGCATGACTAGCATGGCCAGCATCCTGTGGTAGAGCAGCATGGACCACACCGTCCGTCCTTTTACCACTCTGCCAGGCTCATTGTTTGATGATACAGATCCAGGGTGCTTGCTCGT
Source organism: Phacochoerus africanus (assembly GCF_016906955.1). Classification (NCBI taxonomy): domain Eukaryota; kingdom Metazoa; phylum Chordata; class Mammalia; order Artiodactyla; family Suidae; genus Phacochoerus; species Phacochoerus africanus. Next base: position 62,195,281 of record NC_062550.1, on the reverse strand, counting down.
AGTGCAGCAGAGGGCCAGTTGAGAAGAAGTACGACCTACCAAACATAGAAGAGTGAGAAAAGAGCCAAGCAAGGAAACTACTCTGTCCAGAAGAGCAGTGAGAATTATCAGGAGGGCAAACTGCACTTGAGCTCACGTGAAGCATTCCCTGGGCTGCAGAGAAAAGGTGCAGGACTTCATAGGAGTCTAAATAGTTAGTGGTCCATAGCTAGGATAATTTGAGTTACAGTTGTATTTTCCTTGGCAAGAATACTCAAGCATAAAAACTTAAAAAAAAAAAAAATTGACAGGAGTTCCTGCTATGGCACAGTTGTAACCTGGCAGGGCCCTGTCTGACTTCTGGGCACACAAGCCTTTCAGTGTCCTGTTTCTTGTCTTTAGGGTATACGCTTCAATCTCCAGGACCTTCCCTGAGTTCCAAAGGGCAGATTCAAACAGTTGCTAATCAGGGAAGAGCAATCAAGAGATAATAGTGCAGCCTTGAGGCAGGGTCCTAGTTCCTCTTCAAGGAATATACATAGCAATATCCTTGAGCCTTTCTGCAGAACTAAAACCCCCAACAAACAGAAGATATTAACTACTTGAGGTAGCATTCTTCATTCCAGAAAGAAGGAGGACTGCCAGAACCAGGCCTGGGGCCACTAAACACCAGCTTTGAGAAACAATGCAAGCTTGACTCTACCCTGATCCTTATCTATGGCCATATTTTCCACTCCCAAAACTATAAAACCATCTCCTAATCTCTCCCAAAGGGACCACAGTCTTTAAGTGGACACCTTTGCCAGGCAAAGCAATGAAACGATCTTTTTCTACTTCACCCCAAACTGTTTCTGCATTTCTACTCAGCACCAATGGATAGAGGCTGTTTTGGCAACACAGTGGGTTAAGAATCCAATTGAAGCGACTCAGGTTGCTGCAGAGTTGCAGGTTCAATCCCTGGCCCAGTCCAGAGCAATGGATTAAGGATCCAGCCTTGCTACAACTGTGACATAGATCACAATTGCGGCTTGGACTCAATCCCCGGGCCAGGAACTTCTGTGTGCTGTGCACATGCCCATTAAAAAAAAAAAAAAAAAAAGGCAATGTTCTAAAATTGCAGTGCAACTTTAGATATTACTGAAAAATGGAGTGTGGTTTTTATTACATAGTAGATATAAAAATCAGAGTTTCAAGAATCCTTACTACATATCATTCAAAAAGTATTTATTAAGCACCTGCTATAAGCCCTGTGCTAATTGCCAGGGATGCAGTGGGGAAACACAAAGATGTAGATGGTAGAGTCTGGCTAAAGCTAATATTAGGTACAGGCTGTAGAAGCCAAAAAGAAATTCAAGTTTGACTGCCCCAAGAAATTCACCAGCAAGTATTATTTATTTGAAAAAGCATGTGTGTTTACTGTGACAGATTGAATTATTCCATTCTTTAATTTCCTTTTAATATAATTATATACTTCTTTGCCATGTGACTTTTAACAGGTTTATTGAACCTGTTATGATATATAACTTATATACTGTAAAAGTCACCCATTGTAAGTGTGTAGTTCAATGATTTTTGGTAAATTTATACAGTAATGGAAGGGTGACCACAGTGCAGTTTTGGAACACTTCTCTTACCCCAAAAAGTGTCCTCATGCTGTCTGCAATTGACCCCGTCTCCCAGCCTTAGGCGGTTGTTTTCCCTTTTTTAGAAATTTTGTATAAATGGAATCACACAAAATATAGTCTTTTGCATCTGATTTCTCTTACTTAATATAATGGTTTTGAGACTCATTCATGTTGCTTTCTCTATCAGACTTTATTCTGTTTTATTGCTAAGTGGTATTATTCTATTTTATGGATATATAACATTTTGCTTATCCATTTTCTAGTTGGTTAACATTTAGACTGTTTCTAAATTTGGCCTATTAAAAATAATGCCACTGCGAATGTTCATAGGTAAGTATTTGTGTGTCTTCTCTTCTCTTGAGTAGTCACAGAAGAATGAAAATGCTGGACAGTATGGTAAGTATATGTAACTTGTATAACAGAAACTGCCAAACTTTTTCCAAACTGGATGTAGCATCTTACACCCTCAAGAGCCTGTATAAAGACTTTGGTTTGTCCATCTTCTTGCTAACACTTAGTATTGTCAGATATTTTGGATAATAGTCAATCTAGCGGGTCTGTAGTGGTATTTTACCGTAGTTTTAATTTATCTTTCCCAAATGTTGTCACTTTGTCATGTGCTTATTAGCCACTTTCATGTCTTTGGTGAAACACCTTTTCAAATCTGCCCATTTTTTAATTGAGTTGTCTTTTTATTATTGAGTTGTAATAGTTAAATATTCTAAATATGTCTTGTATCAGATATGTGATTTACAAATACTTTCTCCTAGTGTTTGGCTTGTCTTGTCTTTTTTTCTTTTTTGCTTTTTATGGACGGACTGCAGAAGTTCTCAGGCTAGAGTTGAATCCCAGATGCCGGCCTACACCACAGCCACAGCAACATGGGATCTGAACCACATCTGCAACCTAGAGCACAGCTCAGGGCACCCTGGATCCACAATCCGCTGAGGGAGGCCAGGGATGGAATGCACGTTCTCATGCACCCAGTCGGGTTTGTAACCCGCTGAGCCATAATGCAAATTCAACTTTTCATTTTCTTAATGGTCTTAATGGTCTTATGAAGGGTAATATATTTTAATTTTGGTAAAGTCGATTTGCCTATTTTGTCATTTATAGATTGTTTTTATGTCAGTTAAAAAAAATCTTTGTTTAACCTAAAATTACAAAGATTTTCTCTTATGTGTTCTTTAGAAACAATATAGTTTTACATTTAGGCTTTGGATTAATTTTGAACTGATTTCGTTTGTGGGGAGTTCCCATCATGGCTCACTGGAAACAAATCTGACTAGTACCCATAAGGACCTAGGTTTGATTCCTGGCCTCACTCAATGGGTTAAGGATCCAACATTGCTGTGAGCTATGGTGTAGGTCACAGAGGTGGCTTGGATGTGGTGTAGCTGTAGCTGTGGCTATGGCTGTGGCTGTGGCAGGCAGCTATAGCTCCGATTTGACCCCTAGCCTGGAAACCTCCATATGCCACGAGTGCGGCCCTAAAAAAACAAAAAGACACACACACACACACACAAAAATTGTGTACAGTGTAAAGTAAGGATCTAAGTTCACTTAAATTTTTTTTTTTTGCATATGGATATCTGATTGACTCAGCAAAATTTAAGAGTATTCTTTCCCTGATTGAATTATATTTGCATCTTTTGTGAAAATCAGTTCACCATAAGTGTAAGAGATTATTTCTAGACTCTATTCTGTTTCATTGATCTATGTGTTTATCCTTATATGATAGTGTGTGATAACTGTAGAATTATAGTAGATTTGAAATCAGTGTTAATCTTCCAAATTTATTTTTCTTTTACAAAATTATTGTCTGCATTTCCATATGAAAACAACTAGGATCAGCTTGTCAAATTCTAAAAGAAAAAAGTCTGCTGGAATTTTGATAGAGATTGTGTTAAATCTATAGATCATTTTGCAGACAATTGTTATCTTAATAATATTAAATCCTATAATCCATGAACTTGGTACCTCTCCATGAATTTAATTCTCTATAATTTCTTTCAAAAATGTTTTCTACTCTTTTAGTATATAGTTCCTTCACTTCTTTTTTTTTTTTTTCCACCCTTTAGGGCCACACTCATGGCATATGGAAGTTCCTAGGCTAGGGGTTAAATCAGAGCTACAGCTGCTGGCCCACACCAGAGCAATGCGGAATCCAAGCCGTGTCTACAACCTACACCACAGCTCACGGCAATGCCAGATCCTTAACCCACTGAGCAAGGCCAGGGATCAAATCCACAACCTCATGGTTCCTAGTCGGATTCATTTCCACTGCGCCAAGACAGGAACTCTGCTCCTTCACTTCTTCTGTTATATCTATTCCTGGGATTTTTTTTTTTTTCTTTTGTGAATGGAATTCCTTTCTTAGATTAATTTTCATATAGTTCAATGCTGGTAAAAAGAAATAAAATAAATTTTGCATATTGATTTTATATCGTGCAACCTTGCAAAACTCACTTATTAATTCTAACAAAGAGAACTAATATATATAATACTGTATATATATGTGTGTATATATATAATAACACATGTGTGTGTATAACACACACACACACACACATACATACATATAAAAGCATAAAGGTTTTTAATTTCTTTTCCTTTCCTTATCACACTGACTTGAACATCCAGTAAACATTGAATAAAAGTAGCAAAAGTGGACATTCTTACCTTATACTCAATCTCAGTGAGAAAGCTTTTAGTTGAATAAAGCATAAAGTTAGCTGTAGATTTTTCATGCATGGACTTTTACAGGTAGAGAATATTTCTCTTCTTAATTGGATGAGAGGTTTTTTTTTAGCATAAATGGTTATTAGATTTTGTCAAAAGATTTATACATGTCTATTGACAAAATTTTGTAGTTTTGTCCTTCATTCTATTAATATCACATGTTATATTAATTTGTTTTCAGACATAAAATCATTCTTGCATTGCAGGGCTAAATCCTATTTGGTCATGGTATATAATTCTTTATATATGTTGCTAGTTCCACTTTGCTAATATTTTGTTAAAGACTCCTGAATTTATGTTTATTAGAAATCATTGCTTTAAACTATAAGTTTTCTTTCTTGTAATATCTTTGTCTGCCTTTGGTATCACACTGGAGTTTTCATTATCATAGGTCTATATGTGGATCTCTTCATGTTTATTCTACTTGGTGGTCATTGAGCTTTTTGGGCCCATAGATTAAGACTTTTCATTAAATTTTGGAAGTCTATGCTCATTATTTCTTCAAAGAAAACTTTCCCTTTGTTTTTCTCCACTCCTCCTGGGACTACCATTACAAGCACATTGATAGGCTTGACATTGTTCTACATTTGAGTCTCTGCTCATTTTCCTTCAATCTTCTTCTCTCTTTGTTCTTTAGATAATTTTTATTGATCTATCTTCAAGTACACTGATTGTTTCTCTCATCTTTTCAAATCTTCTACTGGCCCATCTAGTGAATTTTTTCATTTCAGTTATTGTATCTTTAAAATCTAGAATTTCTGTTTGATTCTTTTTTATAGATTCAATATCTATTTAGATTTCCTATTTTTTGAGTCATATTTACCATATTTTCCTTTACTTCTTTGAACGTGGTTTCTTTTCATTCTTCAAACATACTTATAATAGCTGCTTTGATGTCTGTATCTGTTAAATTCAAAATCTTAGCCAACTCAGAATCACTTTCTATTGACTACTTGTTGTCCTGAGTATGGATTTCATTTTCTTGTTTCTTTGCGTTTCTCATAATTTTTGTTGAAAACTGGACAACAGTTTGTAATAGATAATAAAATGTAGTGATTCTGAAATTGCTTTATGTATTGATTTATCTATCTGGAGACATTTTGTTTTTAAGTAACTTTAATAAGCTTGAAACTAAAGAATCTGTCTTCCACATTGTGTGCAGTTCCTAATGTTTCTACTTAGGTTTTTAAATTGTATTTATAAAATTATTTTTCAACTTGCCTTATTAGGACTCATCCCTGTGTCACTAATATATTAGTGGTCAGCTAATGATTTATGCTGAGATTTGCTTAAACACCTCAAGTCCAAAAGTACTTCCACCCTCTACCAATCAGGCTGTGTATAGATTGGGAAATGCATCAAAACATCAGTTAGTTCTCAAACATAACTTGGCTTGTACTTTCCATTAGATTCTTTTTGGTCTCTTCTGGCATGTACATAGCTCATAGTCCCAGTCAGGCAGGAATGTGTGGAAAGCTTACGGAGTCCTTTTATGGCTTTCTCACTTCCAAGATCTCCCCATTAAGTTACTAGCTGGTCTGCCACTTGCCCCAAATAGAATCAGAGCCTCAAGCCAGAAAAGCTGTAGGTTTTCCCCATTTGTTTCCTACTGAAGTTGCCACTTTTAGATGACAAAAGCATGGGCTTTTGTCTCCAGCCCCAAGTTGAGTCTGCCCACTCAGGAAGAAAAACTGCTGGTATTCAGAGCCAGCACTATCCTGGTAAAACTACAGCTTTCACCAACCAGCATGTGCTGTAGAAGCAGCTCCAAGTAGAAAGGGTGCAAATTCCCACAGCTCTTACCCAAAATTCTTGCATTTTTTTTTTCAGGAATAAATACTTCTTAAGCATGATCTACCTTTGCTTAATTTCCATATCCCTTAAGTGGTTGTTATTAAAAACTTTATTATCCAGTTCTATATTTGATTTTGTTTTACAAGGCAGTCTCACTGACCTCGTCACACAACAACAGGTGGAAATAATCTCTATCATGTGGTTTGTGGTGCTTCTCCCTAAAGCAGCAAGAATGTATTTCTTTGTTTCATTGATGCTAGGGTTGGCCATGTGACTTACTTTATACAATCAAATATTAGCAGGGGCTTTGCATGTACTTTCATAATTTAGCTTGGTTCTTGCACCACTGTGATCCATCATCAGAAGAGCATACTACTATGTGTAAAATCCATGTATATAAAACACATTGTATATTGTTAAAAATATCTACAGCTACTATGGAGAATTTCCTTAAAAAAACTAAAAACAGAATTGCCATATGATCCAGCAATCCCACTCCTGGGCATATATCCAGAGGAAACCATAATTCAAAAAGATTCATGCACCCCAATGTTCATTGCAGCAAAATTATTCACAATAGCCAAGATATGGAGACAACATAAATGTCCGTTGACAGAGGGATGGATAAAGAAGATATGGTATATATACACAACAGAATATTACTCAGAGATAAAAGAATGAAATCGTGCCATTTGAAGACCTAGAGATTATCATACTAAGTGAAGTAAGTCAGAAGGAGAAAGAAAAATACCATATATCACTTATATGAGGACTCTAAAAAAATGATACAGATGACCTTATTTACAAAACAGAAATAGAATCACAGACATAGAAAATAAATATATGGTTACCAAATGAGAAAGGGGGGGGGTAAGGCTAAATTAGGATTTTGGGGTTGTAATAGCATACTACTATATATAAAATCAATAGCCAACAAGGTCTGAGTGTATAGCACAGGAAACTATTCTCAGTATCTTGTAATAACCTATAATGGAAAGAAATCTAAAAAAGAGTATATATTTATGTACACATGTATAACTGAATCACTTTGTTATACACCTGAAACAACACAACATTGTAAACCAACTATATTTCAATAAATTTTTTTTTTCTAAAGCCACACCTGCAGCATATGGAAGTACCTAGGCTAGGGGTCGAAAGCAAGCTTCAGCTTGCAGCAACACCAGATGCTTAACCCACTGAGCGAGGCCAGGGATCAAACCCGTATCCTTATGGACACTATGTCAGCTTCTCAACCCACTGGGCCACAATGCAAATTCCTATTTCAATAAATTTTTTTAATGTTAAAAAAAAGCATACCTTGGATGGTGACTGGTCCTAAAATAAAGAAGCATGAAGTACATCTATATCCAGTCTTGAGCCTGAAACCCAGCTGAACTCAACCATGTTCAGATAAACCCTACCAACACACAGACACATGAATAAGAAAATAAATATTTGTTATTATGAGCAGCTGAAATTTTTGGCATATTTTTTATGCAGCAATATTGACTAATGTAGTCACGTAATAATAGACAGTATCCTAACTAACCTGTTCCACATCACCAATAAAAGTGAGCAGTACCATGCTCTGCTCTATATCACCTTTTCAAAGGATCCAGACTGAAGGGTAATGTCTAGGTTACAGCCATCATCAAATGCCATGAAGAGATAATGAAGCAATTGGCATGGATTTATCATGAAATTCTTTACAGAGTCAAGAAAGAGCAATGATCTGGTATAAGCCTAAAGGAGCCATTTATTTTTGAGATATCAACTAAATAGAGAAGTACATGAAAAATACCTTTTGTGTTTTTTATGAGCCTGATAGACCAAGTTTAGAGTTAACCCAGCATTACTCTTGTACCCATAAGCAAGAATGCATTCTCAACTTGTTTTGCTGAAAGCTCTGCATTCTTTGCACACACTTTACAGAGCCTCTTGAGCAGTTTTATCAGTTCAGTTCAATTCAGCAGCATCCACGACAGAATACCTACATAACAGGGGTAGCACAAGACATCCTAGAATCCTTCACTTAAAAGATAGAACTTACCAATGAATAGATGTTTATAATATAATGCTATGTGAGTTATTATAGATGTCTCTGTGTTAGGGAACAATACCACCTCCCAGATCTCAGAATTTTAACTTAAAAATCAGATCTTGCATGAGCATCATAAGGAATGTTGTCAGTCTTGGTGTTGAAATAACCCTCATATTGATGTGCCCCTGGAATGTGCATTCACAGAGAATGGAAGACAGCAGGACCCTGAAGGAGCTATTGTATATGAAAGCTGATGTCAGAAAAATCACAGGCAAGGGGAGTAGGATAAATGCTATAAGCACATATCGAAACACAGCATCAAGCAATGCAACAGAGCCTTGGACTGCTGGGAAACAGCAGCAACACACAAAGCAGCCCTTCGTGAAACACGAAGAAAGCCTTCAGGTGAATAGCTAAATAACAATAGGCTACACTTGCCAACAGGTTCAAATTTCACATGAGCATTCCACATTTGTCTGCATAGCCACACTTAAACACAGCAGTTGTGGCTTGGACCCGCAGCACTGCCCTAAAAAACAGAAGTCAACGGAATAATTCTAGCTATTGCCTATCAACCCTTTATGTATTTTTACACAGTTTTCTCAACAATTGTATACATAAATTCTAACATCATCTGAAAATGCCACACAGCAGGTAATAAATCAGTAGGAAGAGTTCCGGCAGCCACAGATATCTCATCAATAACCTCTAATCCAAAGCCAAAAAGATCTGTGCTTTGCAAGAAAACCAGCTGTAATAAAACCCATGACTTTATCTACTGAAAAAGCAGAGCCTACCATGGACCCTAAGACCTACAATTCTGCAAAAGCTTACAGACCTCATAAGCTGCTTGCCCGCTTTTTCTAGAAAACTGGTTTTCTTAAATTATGAGGGACATATAGATTGCATTAGAAAGGGCATAAAGATATTCTTAAGCAAAAACAAACACTGGGGAAAAATACAGCCAAATTACTGACTATAAATATATATGAAGCAGAGGCCATGTTACATGAGAGCAATAGTCCTATAAGCTTCACTAACTGAAAAGGGCATCAGTAAAACACAATATAAAAAAAATTTAAGCTCCATAATGATGATATTGACTTACCAAAAAAGTGTTCTATCATTGCTTTTCCTAAGAAGATGCAGAAGCATAGTACATTTAAGAAGACTTTCACAAAGGCAGTGGACACAGTGAACGTTTGAATGTTTAAATGTATCTAGAAAATATGAACACGTAAAATTCTTCAGGGCACAAGGGCTCTTGATCACCACCACTCAGGAGAAACATAAATGTGAGCCTGTAGGGAAAGCCACCTATATAATTTCAAGTTTTCTAACAGATACATTAAAAGAGTTTTTAAAACACTAAAATTAATTCCAGTAACAAGTATAATTTAACCCAACATAGTCAAAATACTATATTGCCACTTTAACATATAATCAACATAAAAATTATTCATGACTTTTATCACATTTCCTTTGTACTAAGCCTATGAAATCTGCTGTGTGTTATATCCTATGGCACATCTCAGCTCATACTAGCCACATTTCAAGCGGTTGATGGACACATTTGGCTGATGATTACCGTACTGGATAGCACAGCGCTCAACAAATGATGATTTATTGAAGAACTGATTTTAATGCAAATGCAACCATAGTATTCCAATCCAATGTTCAGAACTACTAGAAGTGCAGGTAGCAAGCCAGATATGTCCCCTGATTTTCTCCAAAAGCTTTATAAACAAAGCTGAAAAAATTAATGCATGTCTCTGGTAACCATTACCAAGGCAAAAAAAAAAAAGGTTAATGTGAATTTCTGGTTAAGGGAAGTAAAGAACTATAAACTCAGAAATTTAGATTTAGGAAGACGTTTTCTCTGTAAAATTTTCTAATGCCATCATCCTTTTCTTTTTGTCTTTTTTTGCCTTTTCTAGGGCTGCTCCCACGGCATATGGAGGTTCCCAGGCTAGGGGTGTAATTGATGCTGTAGCTGCCGGCCTACACCAGAGCCACAGTAACACAGGATCTGAGCCTCGTCTGCAACCTACATCCCAGCTCACGGCAACGCCGGATCCTTAACCCACTGAGCAAGGCCAGGTATCAAACCCGCAACCTCATGGTTCCTAGTCGGATTCGTTAACCACTGAGCCACGCCAGGAATTCCCCATCATCCTTTTCTTATCTGGAGAGAATGAAGGAGAACTTTAAATACTTAAAGCCATTTATATTGTCACTTCTGAGATTAATAAGAGAAGTTCAATTTTCAAAGATAGAACTTTTTTTTTTTTTTTTTAAGGACGCACCTGTGGCATATGTAGGTTCCCAGGCTAGGGGTCAAATTGAATCGGAGCTGCAGCCACCAACCTATACCACACCCACAGCAACGTGGGATCCGAGCAGCATCTGCAACCTACACCACAGCTCACCGCAACACAGGATCCTTAATTCACTGACTGAGGCCAGGAATCAAACCCGTGTCCTCCCGGACACTAGTCGGGTTTGTTACCGCTGAGCTACAATGTGAAAACCTCAAATTATAACTTTAAAATAACTGAATTTTCAAAGATTGTTTCAATGTATGTCTAGATCACAGTAAGAAAGGCTCTAAGGCTCTACTAAATAAATCTAATACAAATATTTAAAAGTACAGCTTCTTTTGTACCACATGTCTATTGATTTAGGGTCATTCGACTGTTTATGTAGTTTTGAAATTTTGTGAAAAATTGATGTTAATATTTAATAATTATAATTGGGGTATTAAAATTACATGTGGATTTGCTTTTGTTTAATTGCACTCTTTTTAATTTTTTTATGTTATCTTATGGCCGCACTTGTGACATATGGAAGTTCCTGGGCCAGGGATTGAATCTGAGCCACAATGACGAATCATTTAACCCATCGTGCTGGGCCAAGGATGGAACCCATGCCTCTGCTGCAGTTGGATTCTTAACCCATTGCACCATAGCAGGAACACCTAATTGCACTCTTTCTAAAATAAAAATAAATGAAAAAAATCTTATTAATACAACATTAAAATTAAACTTGGCTATGCTCAAAGGGAACAAATGCAAAGAAGATGTTTCCTAGGGAAGTAGGCTTTCTCTTTGATCTAATTCAGATCTTGTGTCCTTTTGCTTTTTTCTACAAGTCCTGGTCCATAGGAGTTCGCCCCATGAAACTTCTTGTTCAAACACTTTTCTCATGCAAAAAAGGTGGAGGAGACATTTTTTATCTTATTGGATGAGAGATAGGGCAAAGTTTAGCAAAACATTAGAGGAACTGTAGGCCAGGATAGACTACTGCAAAGGGAAATTCTTAAATGTCAGGTCCTAAGAAGCCTATGGAGAATAAATCTGTGCTCTTACCCCATGAGGTGCTAATTAAGAACCATTAGAAGATGCAGAGGTTTGGGAAGGCATAGTACATTGGCAAAGGAAACTCTACCTGGGTAAACTGAGGAATCAGAGGAGGAAGGATAGCAGGAATAAAGCCTCCAAGGCTATTACAACGTTTTATTTTCCATGAACTTTGTTTAAATGTATTAATCTTGAATGAATTATGGAAGCTTATTTTTTCTAAAAAAGTTAACTGATTCTGTGTCTTTTTATCTTTCTTTCTCATAATCTGTTACTTGATTACTATTATATGAAGTTTCTCCAAGCTTTCTTTCCCTTCTGAACTGTTGAGGATTTCTGTACAAATCACAATACATATTAGTCCAACCACAGCTGAGTGCAATAAGAGGAAAACCCATGGTTCTAACATTAACCAGCTCTTATGAAAGATCTTTGTATTACCAGGCTGATTTTTAAAATAATCGGCATGTTATTTTTGATCTGTCTTTGGCCCTCCTTAACCCCATATTCTCTCTAAGCTGGGAGGACCCTTTTACGACCAGTAGGATGAATGTACTTTATAGTAACCATGTTAAACAGATTGATGTTATTATCCATCGGTTAGCTGAGAGGAAAGAAACTGAAACGATCGCCTAAGGACAGAAATGTGTGATAATCTTAGGTCTTTTGATGTTTAGCTTCAAGATTCACCCACCTCCCATTGTAGTCCAGGAAATTCACATGATGTTAGGACAAATACTTAAAGAGTCCATAACTCATTATTATTTTCCACTCATCAGTCTTGTAGTAGATAAAGTTCTGGCTACTCTACCTTTCATAAAGATGGGTGAGTACACAGGCACTTGAAAGTAAATGGAAATTTGGGTGTTAAAGAGATCAACTCACACTATAACTAAAAGGCGCGTGAGACAAAAGTAAACATCAAAAGGCTGATGTGTTAATTTACAGTGAGAAATGTTAACACCACATGCACAAGAAATATCGTGTTGGCTTGATCAAAACATTTTTTTTTCTGTGGTCCAACCACATGGAAATCAAAAGTTGGTTTTGTGAACAAGGACACAAAACACCATGAGGTAGATAAATCAAGTCTTTAATGCATCCTTTCCCAAAATGTGCTATGTTCTGTGAGACATTTTAATAGATCCTTCAACAACAACAGAAGATTCAATAATCAAGTGAAGTAGAGAAATGATGGAATAAACTAAGAGAAATAGCTTTCATAACTGCATGTGTCCTTTGGTCTACTGCTGTAAACTGTGAACTTGCAAGGACTCAGATAGCTCTTCTAGAATAAATTTGGTTCCTGTCTTTCTAGGACACATATCAATATCTCATGAAACAATATTATTCTACAGATACAGTTTCGGAGTCACCAACCAAATTCCTTAGGCTGATACACAATCTTACCATAGGGACGGTCTTGCCAGAGAGCCCAGAGTACTTAGAATGCAAGAGCTAAAGCCCAGCACCATTCACTCTTCAGGGACATACTTACCATGAGAACTGAAATAATCAAATGCCAGTATCTAAGTCTTCCTTTTCAGTGTTTGGGTGGTCACTGCCAACCTGGCCTGTGTTATTGTCCTTTTTCTTTAATTTGATTTAATTATACCAGTGATATTCAGACATTAAAAAGGTTCCAGTGAAGGCATGCTTGCCTGCAAGTGATTTCATCTTCTTTAGGTGGTTTTCTCTACCTTTCTTGTAAATTATGTGTTGATTTTTAAATGTACTTTAAATGACTCCATTTTCTTTATTTTCAAATTTTAGAGTCCTGCCACACTGTACTCTTAAATGTTTATTAAAAGTATATAACCAGAAAAATATTGTAACTGTGGAAAACAGAATACCCCCTTAAAGTCTATATCCTAATCTCCAGAACCTGTAAATATGTTAACCTTCTATGACAGAAGGCACCTTGAAAATGTGATTAAGGATTTTGAGATGGAGAGGTTATTCTGGATTATTTGGGTGGGACAGCATAATCACAAAGGTTCTTGTAAGTGAAAGTCAGAGAAGGAGATATGACGGTGGAAGCAGTGGTCAGAGTGAGGCAATTGCTAACCAAAAGAGAGCCATGTGCCAAGGAATATGGGCAGCCTCTAGAAGGTGGAAAGATTAAGGAAAGGAATTCTTCCTGCAAGTTTCTAGAAAGCATGGAGCCCTGCTAGTGCCTTGACTTTAGATCCATGAGACCCATTTCAAACCTCTGACCCTCAGAATTGTAAGATAATAAATTTGTTCTGTGCAAGCCAATAGCTCACTGGTAATTTGTTACAGCAACAATAGGAAAAGAAGAGAATAACTCAAATTTTGGAGATACCCGTCCTCTGTCCACCAGGTCTTCACTACCCGTATGTAATACGTAACTCTCTGGGTTCAACCTGGACTACTGTGCCCCAGTCTCCATCTGTCCTTTAAAACTTATCTGGAGATCTATGTGAATGTCACTCTACAGTGCTGTGGAAACTTAAACCTAAGGATCTTAAGAAGGTTCAATAAGCATTAAATAAATCATTGAACGTCTCAGAAAGAGATCAATGTAGAAGAGTAAGAAGTGGAAACTTTTAACTGAAGATGACAACAACTTGGAAGATGTAAGTTTTTAGAGTCCCAACAGTGGAATGCACTCAGGAGAACTGACCCATGTTAAACAAACTCACAAGACACTTGAAATAACTGTCATAGCTCTCCAGAGAAACAAATTCAATAGGATGTGTATATAAATAGAGAAAGATTCATTTGAAGGAATTGGCTTATGTGATTACGGAGGCAATCTAAATGGCAAACTGTCGGGCAAGACCCAGGAAGAGCCAGTGTTGCAGTTCAAGTCCTAAGGCTGCCTCCTGGCAGAACTTGCTTGGGAAAAGATCAGTCTTTTGTTCTACTCAGGCCTTCATCTGATTAGATGAGGCCCACTCACATTATGACAGCAACCTGCTTCACTCAGAGTCCATCATCCCAAATATAAAATCTCTTCCAAAAACACCTTCACAGAAATATCCAGAATAATATTTTACCAAACATCCAGGCACACAAAACTTACCATCACATAAACAAAAATGTCAATCTATTACTTTAAATTTGGGACTTTTTTCCCCAGTGAGTAAAGTAGCTATGTCTCTGAACCAGAAAACCTTAGTGTCAGAGCATTTGGTAGACTAAGTTAATAAGCATTAAACTACTTGATGAGCATAAATCAGAACAAAGGTGATAGAATGGTTGTGGGGAATAATTCACTGTACCGGTCAGATTCCACTAGGTGCCTGTAATTTTACTACCCTTCAAAGACGCCGCCAAGGTCTTGCCTTTTGAAATTTTCCATGTCAATAGATTTCCATCCTTTGTTCCACGTGATGGAACACCTCTTAGAAGGGCCACCACCTAAATGTCTAAAGTTGGCCTTGTGTTATTTGGATGGAAACTTAAGAAATTGATTTCTTGAGATTTTGAATATGAAACATGACAGGGAGAGTATAAGTAAAAGCCTTAAACATAAAAAACAATATGTTAGTAGAAGCAATATAGATAAAAATGGATATCAATTAGGCTGGCAGTATAGAGCAAGTGCTGGTCAAAAAGGGAAAGCCTGAAAGCCTCAAGTACTGAATCATGCACATGGAAGCCTCAGGGCATGAAAGGCCACTAGTCAGTGAGATCCAGGTGGTGTCCTGATCATATACCACCTGCTAGTTCTTCCATGAATCTTACAACAAATCTCATTTGCAGGGCCCAACAATCAAACACATGCACCCAAGTTCTAGGAAAGATAAACTCTTACTACCTCACCAGAGAATGCATCTCTCCCAAAGACCAAAGTGTTTCTAAGCCCTAGGTCCAGGGTGTAGATCCTAGGTTCTCTGGACAGTGTTGGATACTCAAAATCCCTCTGGATGCTTTTGACCCAATCTCAACACCATATAATTGCAATATACAAGATACATATGCCCAATACATGGTCAGGCCAGGGCTCTGAGCTTGTTGTTACTGTAGAATATGATTCAGTTGTTCATCTGTTTCCTGGAATGGTGTGGGTCACTCTTTCAAAGACTGAGACCTTATATACCACAGTGCTGTCCACTAGGCACCGATTTCTTGATTATTCCTCAAGGCGTGTACATTTTCAGGATGGCTGATCTCACCCACTCTGGGTGGATTTCTTTTTAGTTTTACTGTCATAAGTCAACTTTATTTTCCAGTTCCCATGTGATGCACCTTATTTCCCCTTTTTGTGCTGACGACAGCATCATGCTTATTCAAAACTATCAATGAAAAATTAAGAGCTTTAAGATTAATTACACAGTAAGCGTTAGGCAGGGGCAGAATTATAATGTAAAAATCCAGGCTTATTCAATCAATTTTAGTGTATTTATAATCAAGAGAGGTACAAGGAATCCAAAAGCTGATGTTGGGGAATTCTCTGATCTTCTTGAAAGTTCCTTGCTTTGCAGATAGGTGAACAATGACAGGATCTGGCTGTCACGATGAGGCCAGAATTGGGGTCTCTGAGCTGAAGAAAGCTGGCAGCTGCTTCTGGCTAAGGCCAACAAGCCCTTAGGACCAAGTGTCAAGTCATAGAGGGAGGATTCAGCAGATGCTATGGGCTCAGGCAGTGGGGAGGAATCCTGACTGAGAAGAGAATGAGAGCCAGTGGCAGAATAAGACAATAGGGCAGCTCTGTCAAAAACCAGAGGCCCTCTGGTCCCAGCATGGCAGCCCTCTGTCCCCTACCCTGACTCCAGGCTGGCTCTGTAGGCTGTAGGAGACTCTGAGCTTCTAGGGGTTGTTTCTAACTACAAAGAAAGTATTAGTCTACAGATGAATCCTGTTCCTGGATAATGCCTAGGTAGAGAGTTCAGCTTGCCCCACTTTCTTGTCACAGGAAGCAAGCGGCCCCAAAAATGCCTTAGAACAGTGATTCTTTTTCTAATGGTTAGCAAGAGAGCCTCTTTTCAAATGAAATTTTTTGTAGAATGTCAAATATATAAAAATAGTTGAAAGCATATCAGCCCAGAACAGCCCAGGGCCCAAACACAAGGCCTCCCCACTGGGCCCCGCCCCCATGGCAGCCTCTGCAGCCCCTTCATGGAGCTGCTGGCACTGGTGGGACACAGTATGAAAGCCCCTGCTTCAGAATGCTAGGCAGTCTCTCTGTGAAAGCCTGAAAGCATAAATTCAGGCAAATGTGAAAAATAAAAATCATGCATCACTTAAAACACCTATCAAAGTTGAATCAACTGGGAGTTCCCATTGTGGCTCAGAGGTAACGACCCCAACTAGTATTCAGGGGGATGTGGCCCCTCTCACTGGGTTAAAGGATCCAGCAGTGTGGTGAGCTGTGGTGTATGTCACAGATGCACCTTAGATCCCACATTGCTGTGGCTGTGGCACAGGTCAGCAGCTGTGATTCGACCCCTGGCCTAGGAATTTTCGTATGCCGCAGTGTGCAATATGGCCCTAAAAAACAAAAAACAAACAAACAAACCCCCCACAAACTTGAATCAACTGGTTTTTAAGTGTCAAATGCACCCTTGCATCCTACCACATCGCTGGTCTGCGGCTAGGAATACTCTTACTCCAAAAGCACCTAAAAGGCCATCCATTGCCATGGAACTTGTCATTCAGGATTCTAAATCCTGAATTTGAGTCACGACTCCATGACTTACTAGCTGGGTGACCCTGAGAAAATGCCTTAAACTTTCAGAGCCCTGACTTTCTCATCAACAAGAAAGAGATCATAGGTTTCTTACTCACTTGACATGGTGATGAGGATCAAATGAAAGAATGCATTTAAGAGGTATATAAACCGTAAGGCTCTGTATGCATAAAAATTGTTGACTTTATAAAAACTTGCTGCCTGCCATATCATTCATTCACTCTTCACATTTTTACTGAATAATATTCCAGCTGGTGTAAGACTAACAAATTTAGCTGATTTGCATGTGACTTTTCTGTATCCCACTGAACAAGGCAAG
Source organism: Phacochoerus africanus (assembly GCF_016906955.1). NCBI lineage: Eukaryota > Metazoa > Chordata > Mammalia > Artiodactyla > Suidae > Phacochoerus > Phacochoerus africanus. Next base: position 62,177,760 of record NC_062550.1, on the reverse strand, counting down.
AGTAAAACATAGCAATGTCCTCTGAGGAGAAGTGATGGGACCAGGCTGCCTGAGAGAACCCCTCCCCTGCTTCTGCCTAAGCTCCCTTACTTGCCAGTGGAGCTTCCTCAGGGGAGGGTCTGCTCCTCTCTGTCCCTCACTGTCATTTCCCCCATAGCTGGGGCTCTGAGCTTCCTGGTCCCCACCTTCTATGCAGAGAATTCAGCGCCAGATGACCTGGTCGTTCCATGACAAAGAGACTTAACTTTCACTACCACCAAGATTCTGGCAGCACTGCCAAATAGAACTTTCTACAGGGTTGGAAATGTTCTATATATGCACTGGGGAGTAGACAGCCACCAGCCATTATGGCTATTGTCCCCTTGAAAAGTGACCAGCATTCCTGAGAAATTAATGTCATTAATTTAAACAGCCACATATAGATAGTGAGTAGCACAGCATTAGAGCAATGAAACAAAGGTTAAGCCTGATCTTTCCAATGAAATCCAAAAAAAAAAAAAAAACCACATAGCAGTTGCATCTGTGTCATTTTCAAATACAAAAATGTTGTTAAATAAACAAACAATGGTATTACCAAGTTTCACATGCTCTCATGAGGAGCAGATTGAGTTTCCTGACCTACTTCAATCTCCAATAGCACAGACTCTTAATTGTGGAAGGTTGTGAGCAGAGGTCAGTGTTAGACAAGAAGACTGAGCATGCATCTATAGACTTAGCACTGTGATCAAATAAAACTTGCAATAACATTCATCTGACACCTATTAATGATGTGCATAATAGCTATAGTACATGCAGTAATTAGTTATAAAGGGTAAGTCACTCTCACAAATTACTAAAATTAGCATAATTTTTATACTGTTTGTTCTCTGGTATTAACAAATTACACCAATATCCCCAGCTTTCCTGAATTCTCTATAAATGTTCATACATGGCCCATCCCCAGCATCATTAAAAGATCAGTATACTAGGAATTCCCCAGCACCCTGGCAGTTAAGGATCCAGCATTGTAACTGCTGTGACTAGGGTCACAGCTGAGGCGCAGGTTCAATCCCTGGCCCAGGAACTTCTGCATGCCATGGGTGTGGGGAAAAAAAAAAAAGAAAAAAAAGAAAGAATTCAGTATCCTGGGTCCAAAGCTATTGCTACATGTTCTATCTCAGTGTTCATCTCCCACCTAAACAGTCCACCATTGAGGCACTGGTGCTCCTGGCCAGATTGCCAAGTTCTCTCTGTCTCACCCTTGAGATACTGATGAACAGAACAATTTTCACTCTTCCCTTCTTAAAGTTTTTTCCCTGGAGGGCCAGTGGCAGAAACTCTGAGGCAAATCATGGATGGACAGCTCTACCTGATGACCATGCATCAACGAAAAGGGAGCCGAGGGGAGAAAGGAAAAAGGCCAGGAAGGGAGTCCAAGGCTAGGCAAAGGTGGTCCTTTAGAGGAGCCAGAGGAAGTGCTGGAGGTGGACTCCCGGTAATGGGCAGATGGAGTAAAAGATGACAGGGCAGCAGGTGGATGAGGGCACTGCACTCTTGTAGATGGGATCTTTGTCCTGAAGACACAGCCCACAGAAGCCCCAAGGCACAGAAACCCAGATGGCCCCCAGGCACACGTGTGCAGCCACCCCTGGGAATGTACTTCCAGTGGCTCTAGCTCTGACATAGCTTCCACACTGAAGAACTAAAATAACTAACATCACTGCAGTCTTGACCTCTCAGCAGACTAGAGGCAGCACAGGGGCAGTAAACAAGTAGACAGGAGAGGGAGAGGGGGAGGCTGCAGAGCCCAGGAAAAAGAATTTGTCGTTCCTCTTGACTAGGAAAACTGCAGGAATATTGCTGTATGTGCAGGAAATGCTCATTTCCATAGTGGGTGTTAGGTTATAAATACCTTAACTCAACCCTGAGTAGACCCTATGGGCAGACCACATGCTTTCCGTGCTAAGGAGGCCAGGGCTTTGAGAGCAACTAAATGGTGCAGCTTTCTCACCAATGTTCTACACCAGGGGTCCAGACATTATCCTGCTCAAGATAGGCTTTCTCTAAGGTAGAAGGTACTGATTTATTATCCCAAGGTCAAAAAAAAAAAAACAAAAAAAAAAACAAAGGAGTAGGAGGAGTTCAGCCAGCCTTGTACTAACCACATTCTTTTCTCTCCAAGGACCCTTTCCGTCTTCACAGTTTTCAGTGCAACTCTGGACAAAATACAGATAACAACTACAAACCAGTCATGAAAAGATTTGTCTGAGCTGCACCTGATATTCCCACCTCAGCTCAGCCTCTCTCTGCCTCTCTCTGTCTCTCAGCCTCCTACATGACTACTGTACAGCTCTTGACATCTTCTCCATTCACAGAGCCAGCTCAGATAGAAACTAGCAATTTGTGTTCTCAGTTTAAACTCACTGAGAGGAAGAAATACCTAACCCTGCTTTAGTTAGAAATTTTCTCTGGGTGAATCAGTGGGCACCAGAAACCCAGGTACTTATAGAAAACATGTAAATAGTGGGGTCCCACTTGAGCGGAGAAGGAAGGTCGCCAATCCTCAGAGAAGAGAGATGGACAGACACATGGGACCATGTTTACTGCAGTATAATACTTGAGCGCTGTCAGAATAGAATTTTTTCGACCCTTTGGAAGAATTGCCATCACTGGAGGCAATGCAGGATGGGGGAAGTTCCCATCATGGCTCAGTGGTTAACAAATTCGACTAGTATCCATGAGGATGCAGGTTCAATCCCTGGCCCTGCTCAATGGATTAAGGATCCAATATTGCCCTGAGCTGTGATGTAGGTCACTGAGGCGGCTGGGATCCCATGTTTTTGTGGCTGTGGTGTAGGCTGGCAGCTACAACTCCAATTCATCCCCTAGCCTGGTAACATCCATATGCCAAGGGTGTGGCCCTAAAAAGACAGAAGACTAAATAAATAAATAAATAAATAAATAAATAAACAAATAAATAAATAAATAAATAAAAGGCAGGATTGGGTAACCTCTAACTTCTACATGGTTTACCTAAGATGTCTCTTTACCTATATCTGACCAGGTAAATAAAAGCTGTGTGCAAAGGAATTTGGCTCTTCCTGATGGTATATACACAGGAAGGTCAAGTCACAATCTCTTTTTGATAAAGTGCTACTTTTAATTTTTCTGAACCCAAGACATGCCTTGGAAGGGAAATGCCACCTATATTAGAGTCCTTGAGCTGAGAAATTATTGTGCTCCTTGCTTTCAGGGACTGTGAGAAAACCTGGTGGGAGGAAGTGGCTCAGAAGGCAGCAAATGGGGCAACTGTTTGAGAAACAATATGGAGAGGGATGAGCTGATGATCTCCCAGTGGATCAACTGTTACAGCTCCTGCCCTAGTGACAGGTGTTTAAATAGCTAAAATGTTTATTGCAATTAGTATTATGAGTTACCTGCATTAGGTTCCAGCAAAGAAAATAAGGACCAACGACCAGACGAGTAAGCTCACCTCTGGTAGCTGCTGACTGAAAGCAGTTCTGAGCTGCATCTCTGAGGGTGAACTCCTTATGACTAAGAAGAAGACACCAATACAGAAAATCTTTCTCTGGAAAAACTTTAAATAAAGAGGAGCCTTATCTCCTAGGAAACCAATTCACTCCTCCTCATTCTCTGTTCAGAAATATGGCCAGCTTTCCCTTTTCCCATCTCCAATCCCATCACCATTTCCTTCTTCAAAAGCTCACAGTTTAACAAAGAGAGTGGGCATTCTATATGAATATATATATATTATTTATATATATATGTATATAACTGAAAAATTGAATTGTATCCAGCTAAGTTCTGACACCATTTCCAGAATCCATTTAAAAAGATAGTCAAGATGTAAATTTACAGGCAGATGCTGAATAATTGCTCAGATATGACAAGGAATACAGGCTGTGAATCAGAACAACTGGAACCTATCTACATAGCCCTGTTTTCCATCGGGCAGAATTTAGCAAACAGTACCTCTATTACAAGGGGCCTGATTCCTTATATCTCTTACAAGGGATTTCACTGTGCCTCAAGGCACAGTATCTTAGAGAAGCTTTCAACCACGCATATATTCCATGTGAATTGAGCACCTATTATAAGCCAAACACTAGCTAGGGCGCTAGGGAGATAAAGGTTAACAAAAACAATTAAGGAACTCAAGTGTAATAGAAGAGGCAGGCACATAAATGAATATTACAGCTACTAAACAAAGAAGCGAGTGCAAGACATAGTGGTGGTCCAAGAGAGGGTCAATTCTATTGAGGATAAACAAGGAAACTTCACAGTAGAAAAAAAATCTTTGCATTGGGGTCTTAAGAATAAATAGAATTTTTGCCAAGTCTACTGTGGAAGGGTAGGAATATTTCCAGATCTGGGAAGGTATGAGACATGAAACTCCAAGTAGGTAATTCAAGAAGGCTGGTACCAAGGAAGATAGGGCAGCAGAGGAAGGTGACTGGAGAAGGAGGAAAGCACTGGCTCATGAAGGTTTTGGTTTTGTCATGGTTGAGTATTTTGGGTTTTATCCCACCCTTGATGGAGGAAGAATGTACCAGATTACCTATGGTCCTCAGAGCTATTCTCACTCCTTCTATGCTCTCTCCTGTATCTCAGGAGTTGGAAATCTGGGAATACATTTCCTGGATCCCTTGTCAGCAGCATTCCAGTTTAAAGTCCACCAATTTAGGATCCTGCCTTATTCAGAAGGCAGAGGAAAATCAAAGGCCAGCATTACTCCTCCAATAGTAGCAGGCAAATGTGTGAGCTTCAGCAGAGCTTAGGTGTCTGCTACGTGTGAAATATCTACTTTGGTGCTACAGACAGATATGAACTTCAGCAAAAGTTTTCTGAAGTCCTTAACCAAGGTGACAGTAGCTGCTTTCTCATCCCTGGAAAGCTTACGATCACACTGTAGACCTATTGGCAAACTTCAGAGCCACAGACAACCCTCTCTGACCTACTATGTTTTCAATGTTTTATAAGCCTCACTTAGCACTATTAAACCCATCCCTGCTTAAAATACTTCATGTGGTTTCTGTCTCCCTGATCCAAACCCTGGCTGGGGCATTTTAGAAGATGACCCTGGTGGCTTTGTGAAGAAAGAATTGAAAGGGGAGAGAGTAGGTTCAGGGAGATCAATAGATGGATTATTTCAATGATACAAAGGAAAGATGATGAAACTCAAAATTAGGACAATGGCAACAGAAATAGAAAAAAGAATGACTTTAAAAATATTTAGGCCATCTGACCATTTGGATGGAGGGGTAAAATAAAAGGAGTTTAGGAAGGCTCTGAGACTTCTGGTCTATGCGATTGCACTAATGATAGAAAAGGGAGAATACAAGACAGGGAAAGGTAGGGGGAAGGCTTGGCCAGCATTACAGGTGATAAGCTCAGTTTAGAATGTATTAAATTTGTGGTCTAGATATTAAGGAAGCAGTTGGTTAAATAAGTCTGGGAGTGAGGGGACTGAGGTGGAAAGTATTTATTTTGTAGACTGAGAGGACAGAAATGATCATTAACCCATGAGAGATAAATTGACGAAGGAAAATTTGTAGTGTGGGGAAAAAAAAAGTGGAAAGTTAAGAAATAACCCCTGGAAAATATCAACAATTAAGAGCAAATACTAGAAGAGAATTCTGCAAAAGAGATGAAGGAGTAATCAAGAGAGAGAGAATAATCCAGACAGTATGGTATTAAGCGGGAAGAGGTCATCTGAAATCATGGGTAAAGACATAAAGATGACATAAATTGTAACTGATGTAGGACATCCATTTAAAAATACAGGAAGGATTCCAACTGACTACTTATATTCATTCAAATGTCATTATTGGTTGCTTTTTACACATGGGTGTGGTTTTATACAATGTGAAAATGAAGGGATATTCTGTGGTTCTTCGCAGCTCCACCTTTTCACTGGGTTTCATCCCTTTATCTTCTTCCTTCATCCTAAAGGCAATTTTCTCTTTCTTCACTGCTTTGACCGCTCATTTCATTCCCTTTGTTCTTCTCAGGATGAAGCCAATGAATTTCTGCCTTATAGATAAGAGTTCTTGTTCACATCTTCCAGACACCCAATCTGCATTTCTTTAGACAGGCAATCTGGATCAAAGCCTTGAGGGTCTGATGGCCATGCAAGTTTGTCCATGGCCTTGCACAGACCTATGGGTTCAAAAACTGTAAACAGACCTCTAGGGCTGTGTTGAAGTCAGTTTAATTGGTCATGACCAGACTATTTTTTTGATGAAATCTAAGAGAGTAAAATAGAATAGAAGACACAAGCATATGTTGCTGATAGCAAAGAAACATTATTTCATAGGACATTTGTTACAGTTATAGTTTATGTGTGTATGTATTTCACCTTCCTGAATTATATGTGTGAAGAATCACAAAGCAACATAATGGAGCAAAATCTCATAAATGTAAGATGAAAAAGAACTACCAAGAAGGACTGAGCCAGGTATTGGTAGTTTATTTGGAAAGTGATCCTAGGAAACAAAAGGGAGGGAGTAGGAAAAAGAGAGAGAAGGATGGTCAAAGAGCCCATAAAGTGTGTGTAATGTGCTGGCTACCACTGTGGGCAACTGGGTCTCCATCTTATGGGGACACACTAAAGAACCATGTAGAATATGCCTCAGAAACGACCCACTGAGCAGAGGTTGGCAAACATTTTCTGTAAAGGGTCCTATGTTACATATTTTCCTCTCCTCCACCCTGCAATCTCCTGTAACTACTCAACTCTGCCATTGTAGCATGAAAATAGCCATTGACAATATGTAAATGAATGGGGGCATGATTGTGTTCCAATAAAACTTTATTTACAAAAACAGGTGGTGGGAGTTCTCATCATGACTCAGCAGTAATGAACCCTAATAGTATCCATAAAGATTCTGGTTCAATTCCTGGCCTCGATCAGTGGGTTGGGAATCTGGCATTGCCATGAGCTGTAATCATAGACTCAGCTCAGATTCCACGTTGCTGTGGCTATGGTGTAGGCCGGCAGCTGTAGCTCCGATTGGACCCCTAGCCTGGGAACTTCCATATGCCCTAGGTGTGGTCGTAAAAAGCAAAACAAACAAACAAAAAACAGGTGGGCTGGGTTTGGCCCATGGGCCAAAGTTTGTCAACCCCTGCACTAGAATGGTAACTTTCTCCCCATTGCTGAGCGTGCATAGACAGTGAGAAACCAGCACAAATGGATGACCAGTGTGTTTGATGTAGAATGTGGTGGGCAAGGATACAGGGGAGTGTGCTGGAGTTGGATGGATGGAGGGGATACAATGGAGGGCCTCACAGATGCTGCCGGAAACCAACTGAGATCACAAAATTCTGGAGAGTACATTCATATACTCACATTTTTGCTGAAATGGCCTCACAAGGCTCTCCTAAGTCCTAACTCCTCCTGCCATACCACCTTTTTTTCTCTGCAAACACTAAAACTTGGTGTTTTTATATTCAGCATGACCTATTCCCTAAGGAAATGAGTAGTTGCATTTTAGAGAGGTTTCTTCTTTTACTTCTTCAAAGTTAACTGTGTTCAGCTCTCATACCTAGCTTGGCACACACTCTACCATTTCAAATCATTTTCTCTTAAAACTGTCCACACAGAAGAATCTCACCTAATTATTCTTACACAGTCTAAAAGACACAGTCTCTCTTATGCTTTTAAGCTCATTTTCTTTTCCACACACTTTCCTTTTTTTCCCAAATGGATACATCCAATTACTCTCCTCTTGGGGGTTTCAATTTCACACATTTTTGTACACTTAGAAAGACCATAGATTGCACGACATTCACTGGCAAATCATCAAAAAGCATTTAGATGAAAGAAAATTTTTGTAAAAACATATCTCTTGTAGCAACATAAGCATAAAATGATTCCTTGTTTTAAACCACATAACTAGAGGAGAGGAGGAAAACAAGATTTCATGATTCAATTTCTTTTTAATGATTTTTTCACTTATATCGCATTTTCACACCTCACAGAACTCTTTCTCTTGGAAGGCGAGTGATTTATACCTTTCCTTATTAGAGCCATAGGGAAACTGAGACTCAGAGTTTAAGTGCTTTGTAAACCTTATGGATAAAATCAGTAAAGAGATTGGGTCCACAATTCAAGGCCCCTTTATCTTAATCCAGTATGCTTTTGGGTGTGAATTATTCACAATTTTCCTGTGAGAAATTTTGAGGGTTTTTTTGGTTGTTGTTGTTGTTAATTTGTTTTGTTTAATTGTGTTTTTGCTACTAACTTCTCACAGGGACTCTGTAATACCATGTCATTCAACTTTCTAGAGATTGGCTATAACTGCTTTAATTTTTTTTTTTAGTTTTGTTTTTGTTTTAATTCAGATAGATCCCAAGCATGGTAGATTATTTGCAAAGAAGGCTACAAATCCTCTTATCTCTGTATGCTCATAACTTTGCCACTTTTCCTAGCAAGAGATAGAGCCTACTTCCTTTACCCTTGAGTCTGGGCTGACCTTGTGATTTACTCTGAACAATGGAATACAGCAATATAGTAGAACGTCCAAGCTCAGGCCTCAAGATGCCTCTTGGAACATGGTGATGCCATGAGGGAGCCTGGCTCTCTTACCTGAGGATGAAAGAACAAGGGTCCCAGCCAAAAGCCAACACTGTATTTCAGGTAAGTGAGCGAAGCCACTTTGAAATGTCCCACCCCTTGCAAACCACCAGGGGACTGAGCCATGTGACTCTAGATGATACCAGTAGAACTGGGCAGCTAAGCTCATCCCAAATTGCTGACTGACAGAATGATAAATAAATAAAAGGTGTTGTTGTTGTAAGTCACTAAGGTTTTCTGTTTTGTTTTGTTTTTGTGTCTGTCTTTTGTCTTTTTAGGGCACAGCTGTGGCATATGGAGGTTCCCAGGCTAGGGGTCAAATCGGAGCTGTAGCTGCCAGCCTACACCACAGCCACAGCAACACCAGATCCAAACCTTGTCTGTGACCTACACCACAGCTCACGGCAATGCTGGATTCTTAATCCACTGAATGATGCCAGACATCGAACCCAAAGCCTCACGGTTCCTAGTCAGATTAATTTCCTCTGTGCCACAACAGGAACTCTCATAAGTACCTAAGTTTTGAGGTGATTCATTATGCAGCATATACATAACTGATAAACTAGCGATGAGTCCATTATTTTGTAGAAGTAGTGGAGGTTACCCAAAGATTTGAAGCCATCTTTAATACCTCAGTTAATGGAGCATTTCTCCCATTTTTAAGGAATTCTATCTCAATTCCCCACGCAGAGTGACAGGACTTTAATGGATAAATAGCACAAGCTTATTATATTAACCTTGCACAGAATTGCTCGAGCTCTCCATAGAAGTCATTGCTGGTAGCCAACTTTGTGTTGCTTAACTGCCCCAATGGCCATAACTAATTAGTTCAAGAATGGATACCTAGTACAAGTTGGGTAAGTTTGTCTCTCGGTGAATACAATATGAAGTATTGAATGGACACTCAGGCTGTAAATCTTTGAGAACTGAGTCTAACAGTCAAGTTCTGGAAGAAAGGCTATGACTACTTTGAGGTCCTGAGGGACACACTGGTCCCCATCCTTCCTGAACAGTGGGTGTTTAGCTCTTCATTACACACTGACACATCTTACTATTCACCCAATAAATCCCCTTTTGCACATGAGCTGCTTTGAGTGAAACGTTCCTGGCTGCTAAAAAAAAAAATGTCTAAATGCAGGTCCCAAATCCCACCTGCATTTTGCTGGGTAGAAGCCCAAGGCTGGCTACTATGGGTTTCTCAGGGGGTCAAAAGCTCCTCCCTGTTCTTCTACTGTGTGGGAGCCAGAGGAAGCAGCTGCCCAGGAAGATAATCTCATTTTATAGTGAGATCAGGGAAACTGGTATCTTAAATTCCTTATGGTTCCACCTACTACCTAGATCAGTGCTGACATCAAATATAAGTACATCTGTCAACAACGACTTCACTGATGAAAGCGCTCCCTGTCCCTATGCCTCATGTTCTTATCACGTAGACATCAACTCTGTGCTGTCAAGATCAGCCCTGGTGGTGGCAAGGGGAGGAAGAAAGTGTAGATAATGATCCTGCAATTGATTTCTCTGGAAAGGGCACATTTGGTGGTCTGTGGCACCAAGTACAAGGTCTTTTCTCCACTGCCCACCAGGGCAGCTCTGGCCATTCTATTACCTTGTTCCCAGGTGACATCCAAAAATCTATACTGCTCTACAAATGACTTTAATATACTCATTTTATATAAGAAATCATTATTAAAAGAGCTGGAACCTTACATAATTGCCACAATCCAGGACCCAGAAGAAAGGCTGCAGGTAACAAAGTTCATTTTCTATTATATTTGTACAGGGGAGGTGAATGTAGCTGAACAGCTCCTGAGGGCATCTTGTTTTCAGTAACAGCTCACACAGTCACATGGCTGAATTTCACCTATTTCATTCAGGACAAGTCTGGGGATTAAGGTGGCCTTGTTACTGAAAAGGGAAAATGATCTTAGTAAATGTCCAGCCAATAAGGGTTATAGAACTTTACAAAATCATGGCAATTTTTTGCAAGGGCTGAATCAAGGATGAAAGTTAGGTGTCCCACTGCCAGATATCATTACGCCCGGGTCTCTTTTTGGCTCTCTGAAAAATGCAAACAAGGCCTTTGAGAGAATTTAAAACTAAGGAAGTTGGTATCTTTTAGTAAATAGTTCCAGGTTGTGGCCTACTGATTGGTAGTGAACATTCACCTTCAGAGAACAGTAAAATCCCTTGTTTCTTTTTTTTTTTTTTATTTTCCCACTGTACAGCAAGGGGGTCAGGTTATCCTTACATGTATACATTACAATTACATTTTTCCCCCACCCTTTCTTCTGTTGCAACATGAGTATCTAGACAAAGCTCTCAATGCTATTCAGCAGGATCTCCTTGTATATCTATTCTAAGTTGTGTCTGATAAGCCCAAGCTCCCGATCCCTCCCACTCCCTCCCCCTCCCATCAGGCAGCCACAAGTCTCTTCTCCAAGTCCATGATTTTCTTTTCAGAGGAGATGTTCATTTGTGCTGGATATTAGATTCCAGTTATAAGTGATATCATATGGTATTTGTCTTTGTCTTTCTGGCTCATTTCACTCAGTATGAGATTCTCTAGTTCCATCCATGTTGCTGCAAATGGCATTATGTCATTCTTTTTTATGGCTGAGTAGTATTCCATTGTGTATATATACCACTTCTTCCTAATCCAATCATCTGTCGATGGACATTTGGGTTGTTTCCATGTCCTGGCTATTGTGAATAATGCTGCAATGAACATGCGGGTGCACGTGTCTCTTTTAAGTAGAGTTTTGTCCGGATAGATGCCCAAGAGTGGGATTGCGGGGTCATATGGAAGTTCTATGTATAGATTTCTAAGGTATCTCCAAAGTGTTCTCCATAGTGGCTGTACCAGTTTACATTCCCTCCAACAGTGCAGGAGGGTTTCCCCTTGGTTCTTAATTATATTTGAATTTTTCCTCCATTTTCAGAAACCAAAAAAATTGAGTTTTCTCATAAAAGTTATTGGTCCAAAGAAACAAATCAATTTCTTCCAGTTTCTTGTGATTTGGAAAAGGAGAAAGGGGACAGAATTATACAAATGTAAAAATGGAGATGATCTCTTAATCCCACTCTATAAATAAATCCTGCATAGGTTTTGGTTTTAGTAATCCTAAAGAAAACACACTACATATGTAAAATCTCTATTCAAATTAAAAAACACAATCAAACAGAAATCCCTAAACTAAAGCTCTCCCTTTAGCCACATTCATTAAAGTTAGAACCATTTCCTTAGAAAAGAGCAATTACGTACTGGTAGAACCTTGTATATTTAGTACATAAATGTCCATGCTTAAATATCATGGGCAAAGAATACATAGATACAAAGAAACGAGTGAATTTGATCATTTTCATCAAACTACACTCATGACCTCGGAGTCATTTTTCATTCATTCATTCATCCATTCACTCATTCCTTCATCCATCCTTTATTCGCTTACTCCCTTAACAGCATTTATTGATGGCTGCAGTGTACCAGGCAATGTGCTAAGCACTGGGGATGAAGAGAATTAAAATATAGTTCCTGTCCTCAAGAAGCTTACACTCTAATCTTAGAAACTTTCCAATCTTTTATCCCTTATATGCAATTGTGAAAATCAATGTAAATGTCTTTTCTTTACATCTCTTCCTTGCCTCCACCATGATTATGGTCATTACTTGATAGCTGAGTTAAAGTTGTTTTCTAGTTATAATTCCTATATCTAGCCTCTTCTCTCTCTGCAAATTCTTTAATAACATTGCCTCATTCCCTTTCCAAAAAGATTGCTTTGATCATGTCACATCCCTGTACAAGTATCTTTAGTGGCTTCTCATTTTCCCCAGGAAAAAAGATAAATTTCATCACCCAACCATTATTATTGGTATTGCTAATAATTACTACCATTTATTGAAGGCTTACTACATGCCAGGTACTGTGCTAGAGACTTTATATGCATTATGTCATTTATTCCATATGATAACCCTTCAAGGCAAGAACTATTATCTTCCTTTTACAAAACAGAAAAATGACGCTTAGAGGTGACCACTAACTCTCTCAAGGTCACACAGAGAGTAGGTAGCAGACTAGCTCCAAAGCCCAGGCTCTTAACCACTACACTAAACCATCACTGTACTCTTCAGTCACTCTCAACCCCGTGCAAGTGTGCCTTTGTACCTTTGTTCCTGCTGGATCCCCCATATTATGTGTCCTTCACTTTCTTCATGTATTCCAAGTCCTACCGACACTCATGAAAAGCCCAATTTAAGTCCCCTCTCCTCTGTGAACTCTTTCTAGACCACACTGGAATGCATGGATTGCCTCATCCTCTGAGTTTCTCTAGGGATGATTCTCTCTACCACTCATTTGGCCTTCAGGTGTCCTGTACCATATTTTTATAGAAATATCTCTTATGTCTCAGGCATAGCAATGAAAATCCCTTGAGAACACATGGTCCTCAAGATACTTAATAAATATTTGTTGGTTTTGTGGTGCTAGACATTTAATAGGTACTCGATAAGTTAACATTGTGTGAGAAATGAAGAGCTTAGACGTTGAAACGGTGAGGGAAGTCTGTCACGAAGTAGGAGTGATTATGATTAACATGCAATCTTCTTGCCATGACTGGTGGAAAAGGGTGGTGTTGGAGGTGCTATATCTCTATCCCAGCAAGCCATAAGGAACAGGAAGTATATATGTCACGAGGGCTCCCCAGTCTTGCCTGAGTCATCAAGCAAAGAAGTTTTTTGAAAATCCCTGACCTGATCCTTAATTTGAATAAGATTTATGTGAAACTTAAACCCCAGAGCCTCACCAAGCTCCACGGTAGCTGAACTCGGACTTGGTAGCTGGAGTTCCAGGGTACCTCCAGGGTGGACCTCCCAACACTGGGCAGCAATGTAGTCTGGCTAAAACTGGGTTTTATGAATGGGCTGAGGATTCCCGCCCTCTCTGCAAGCTACAAGAAATGGTTTTAATTATAGGTCTAATCTGAGCCACATGGAGGGACCACAGAGCTCCTCAGTCCACTGGCTACATCCCTCTCCCCCACCCCCAGCACATGGCAGGACATGATGACCACCCTAGAGGCCACACCTGGTGGTCAGCCAGAGAGAGACTGCCAGCTGGACAATCACTGGAGGAACGCCTGGCTGGAGGCAAGATGTGACCAGTTGCTCCATATCACTCTTACCTTTGGGAATTAGTGGCAGAGAAGGGTCCATGCCTTCACTTGTTTGCTAAGGACAGAATGCATGCAACTCAACAGTGAAGGGTTCCAGCAGAGCCTCGGATGTCTTCAAGCAAGCATCATATTTTCTGAGGAAGGGAAGAAACAGAGGATATACCATCTCCGGAAAAAACAAACAAACAAACAAACAAACAAACAAAAAAAAAACCCTGATGATATGCTACATTTGGTATTAGCCTCTTCTGTTTTTAAAGAGGGGTTCATACATTTTCATGTAACTTCAGCCTCTCTGGCAGTTGTGAGTCTCCTCCACTCTACCACTGCTGGTGACAGGCAACCCTAGGGTTAGAACCTCTGTGCCTCTTACAGTGTCTCTCATACCCTGGCCCATCTCAGCACTTTGTTCTCTCCCTAGACTGAAGAAATTGAAATATAAAATGGCTTAGTTTGGTTTGGTTTGGTTTGCTTTGCTTTGCTTTTTTTTCCCTTCCATTCCTGTTTTGAATGTATTCACTTTCTATCCCTTCCTTCCCACCTTCTTATGCTTCCCTCTCCCTCCCACCACGCCCACACTCTCTCTGAGCTTGTTTCAGATGCTGCTTCACTGGCAGCTTTGGCTGCAAACCTTCCAGCTTCACAGCCAACATTCAGGGCTTACAGATTACAGAGCTGTGTCCTCAGGCTGCCTGTTGCTTCTTCTCTGGGTTGGATAAATAATTTTTTTGGCCATGCAGACCAGGGATCAAACCCGCGCCGCAGCAGTGACAACAAGGGATCCTTAACTACTAGCCTACCAGGGAACTCTAGTAATTTTTTTTTAATGGAGTAAGGGGTTAGAGAGGAAAAGGAAATAATTGAATAATTAGGGAATTAACAGCAATGGATGCTCACCTAACAATGCCACTGAGACCCCAAATCATCTCAGTCTAAGTCTTCAGTTTTGTGATAGGCAAGTTAAAGACATTTCAGGGGTAAAAATCCCAGGGTAAAATACATCCAGTATTTTGATTTACCTGACTGGTCAACATTTTGGCATGTAATAATCAAAAAGACTGTAAACAGAGTTCTCAAGCGACTTGCCTTGTTTACTGCCAAGTTGTGAGTGAGAAACACAGAGAGGGGATGTGGGGTGAGGCGTGCTAGGAGCTATCAATCCAGCCTCTGCCTGACACTAAATTCACACAAAGAACACAGCACAATAATGAGCAGCGAAGAGAGAGCAAGGAGAAATCTGAGGGCTAAACTGTCATTCTACTCAGAGGGGAAAGTGTTCTGAAATTGTCAAAGAAAAGGTCCTCCTTTTGTGGGCCTCTTTTTTCCATAGCAAAATTGTTCAGGCAATTCTTGCCATGACGTACACTTTCACTGAGCTTCTCAGGGGAATCAGCGACTTGGGCCTCCAGTGCTTCATGGGTAATAAAGATTTTACCAGCTGCTTGAGCATTGCTGTGGAATCCAACTATGGCTGTCAGGCTAATAAGAGAAAAGATTCACTCTTGTGAATCAAGTAAATAAACATGCCTGGGAAACACTATGGCAGCAGATAACACTGAGAAGAGAAATGAGAATTGGTGCTATTTTTAGTGCTAGCTTTCAGATTATAATTGTACTTGAAGAGCAACTAGCATGAACAATATAAAGGCAAAGTTAATTTCAGGTCCTGAGCTTGCTGCACAGTTCTTGGATGATTTGAAATGCAATGTGATCCACAGTCCTTTTTCACCTGTGTGACAAGGAAACTTGGAGACGGCTAAGTTGCTGCTGGGAGGCTCATGGGCAAATGGAAAGTTAAGAGAAGCTGATTATCAAAATATTTTTTGCTTTAGAAAAATCTCATATAGAGTACCCCATTTACACTTTTTTTTTTGTCTTTTTGCTATTTCTTTGGGCTGCTCCGCGGCATATGGAGGTTCCCAGGCTAGGGGTCGAATCGGAGCTGTAGCCGCCAGCCTACGCCAGAGCCACAGCAACGTGGGATCCGAGCCGCGTCTGCAACCTACACCACAGCTCACGGCAATGCCAGATCCTTAACCCACTGAGCAAGGGCAGGGACCAAACCCGCAACCTCATGGTTCCTAGTCGGAGTCGTTAACCACTGTGGCACCATGGGAACTCCCATTTACACTTTTAAGCTAACATTTATTGAAGATGTACAATGTTCCAGTCCTATGTTAAATGCTATAACAAGAATTATTTTATTTGCTTATCACAATAATCTGTGAGGTAGGTACTGTTATTATTCCCACCTTACAGAAGTCAACAGCTTACAAAGATGGAGTGAGAATTTGAAGCCTGTCTCTCTGGCCCTAGAACTGATGATGCACTATTATAAAGAAAAGAGATAACTCACCCTTCCACTTTCTTTTTCTTTTTTTTTTTTTTTTTTTTTTGCTATTTCTTGGGGCTGCTCCCGCGGCACATGGAGGTTCCCAGGCTAGGGGTCGAAGTGGAGCTGTAGCTGCTGGCCTATGCCACAGCCATAGCAACACAGGATCCAAGCTGTGAATGAGACCTACACCACAGATCACCACCATGGAATCTTTAACCCACTGAGCAAGGCCAGGGGTTGAACCTGTATCTTCATGGATGCTAGTCAAATTCATTAACCTCAGAGCCACAATAGGAACTCCCACTCATGCTTTTCAGAGAGCCTGAGTCCTTTGCCAAAGTTCAGACGTGATTGTGACCGTAAGAAGAGGGGCAGTGAGGAAAAGAGAGAGTTCTAGAGGGATGGAAGAATGATGAGCTGAAGGGAAAGGATAAGCAGTGGGAAGTGACATGGGCACTGAGAGGACCGGATGGCAGGTGAGAGCAAGGCTCTAAGCAGATGGGATGAACTAGAGAGAGGAGCAGAGGGACCTGAGGCTTGGACCATTGGATGTTAAATGAGGAGATTGATTTTTCAGGAGGAGACTGGGAAAGATTTCATGGTTGCTCAGTAACCAGAGGATAATTACCTGGAAGCATTTAGCCTACGTTCTATCAGAAACAAGGGCCGCTGTCTAGTAGAGTCCCGTGAATACACTCTAGGGAGAGTTGACTTATCCATACTTGCCTGTTCTTTGCTAGATCAAAAGATGTTTTCTGTTTACAAACAGGGGGAGTTGGGCTGTCACTATAGAGGATATAGTGAACAGCAAAAATGGGGTGAAGAGAAAAACCCAGAAGTTACTACCCTTCAAACCTCCATGTCTTTAATTTGTATCAATTTTCCTATCAGTAGCCACTCTCCCTTTGCCTCAGGCAGGGAACAGCTTAGTGGAATCAGCGAGGCTCTCCCTGGTCTGCAAATCTGTGCGCTGTTGCTTGTTAGCTTATTTTTTTGTTTACTTCTTCTTGGCTGTTGGCCTTTCTTGAGTCCATGATTTTTTTTTTTTTTTTGGTCTCCCCTATCCATGGCAGCTGCTTCCAGTTGCCCAATTGATTGTGCATTTTAAGGGAAAGTGTTATCCTCTTCCTATTCAGTTTAGGATAATTGTTGCCTAGGCAAATCATTACAATTAAATCAATTTACAAGTGAGAACCCACCTGCAGCCATATGTTAAACCTGCCTTTGGATGAGGAAGTTGGTATTTTCACTTTTATTTAATGCAAAGGTGGGTAATGGAAAGATTTTCAGTGGAGACGGTTAGAGTCTTGCTTCCTTTTTTAAATGATTAATTACTATTCACCTGTGCCTGAAAGGAAATTACTGGACTCACAGAAAAACATTTTCATTAAACAGAACCACCACCAAGCAGGCTTCTATCAAGCAGATTTTGTATTGATGCAGGGAAATAAAGTAATTGAGATGGGACAAAATAATTTTCATTTCAATAGATATATGAAATGAAATTGAAACATAGAAAGAGCCTATAGAAAAATATTTGGCATTGTTTGGCTGCCCAGCATCCTTTCCAGTTCCTAAAACTGCTATGAATTTTCTTTAAAAAAAAAAGAAAATTGGAGTTCCCGTCGTGGCGCAGTGGTTAACGAATCCGACTAGGAACCATGAGGTTGCGGGTTTGGTCCCTGCCCTTGCTCAGTGGGTTAAGGATCCAGCATTGCCGTGAGCTGTGGTGTAGGCTGCAGACGCGGCTCGGATCCCGCGTTGCTGTGGCTCTGGCGTAGGCCAGTGGCTACAGCTCTGATTCGACCCCTAGCCTGGGAACCTCCATATGCCCTGGAAGCGGCCCAAAGAAATAGCCAAAAGACAAAAAAATAAAAAATAATAAAATAATAAAAAAATTAAAAAAAAAGAAAATTTCTCATTCTTATCCAGAGTTTGGAAGAATTAGACCTTCTTCAAGCAAAGGCAGAGGTGACTTAAACCAACAGACTAAGCCAATCAGCATGTCCCATTCCCCTGGCCATAGAAATTTGACCAGAAATCAGAGCCAATAAGACATTTGCTGGAACTTCTAGGGAGAAGAAAATTCCTCTCTCTTCTTCAAGAGTTACTTAAAGAGATGTTTTTCCCTAGAATGTATAGTTTAAACATGCAAGATCTAGAACTGTGACCACCGTTTTGCAATCTGGGAGGAAAATCCAGAGTGGTGGGGGGCCCTGAGGCCCGAGGCTTCTACTTGGGAAGGCAGAATAATGTGATCACCTTGGTGACATCATTTGAGCCAGTAGATCAAGTAGATGCTACCTCTGGATTTCTCAGCCATGTGTACCCACCCTTATGCATAAGCTAATTTAAGTTCTGTCACTTGCAACCATGAGAATCTTGGAGAAGTGAGTTCCCTACCTGGATTAAGGTCAGATGACCTCCCCCCCCCCACCCCCAGTGTGTGACTGGGTAGGAAAAATGCCAACGTCTGCATTCCTGGGACAGTACATTAGATCAGGGGTTCCTGGGCCTGATAGATCACCTGAATCACTGGCAAACTTGGCAAAAAATACATGTAAAAACTTGGAGATCAATGATTTTAAGATATCAGGTTTAACAAATAGGTGAATTGAGAAAGATAACTAAGATAAACATAACGAGCTATATCTAAAAGAAGAGGGAGAGAATGTTAGAAGATAGAGGCAAATTTTCATTCTCTAATTCAACTGGCATTTATTTAGAGCAATTTAATGGCAAAGTACTGTGATCGAACTTGATAGAGGTGATTACAAAGCTGTATAAGACAAAATCCATCTGCACAAGGAATTTTTTTAATCGGATAGGAAAGCTAAACATGTATGCTCATAAGTCTATTGCAATTCAGTACAAGGCAAGTGCTGAGAAGTTATTTCTATAGTCTTTAACAGCTTACTAAGCATATTCACACTCATTATAGCATTTGATTCTCACAACAACCCTTTGAGATAGGCAGTTGCGCTTCCCTATTTGGCATAGATAAAGAAACTGAGACTCAAAGTGCACACAGATAAATATACAGGAATGTCACTGTGGCATTATTTGAAAGAGAAGCAAACTAGAAAATGCCTAAATAGCCATCAATAATGGAGTGGCTAAATACATTATGTTTCTCCATACAAGAGAACGGTAGCCAGCAGTTAAAAACAATAAGACAAAGCTTCTCCCTGGGTAAGGTGGAGTAAGCACACCCTACCCTGTCTCCCACAGAATTGGGATTGCCAGATTTGATAAATAAAAATATAGGCTATCCATTTAAATAAACCATTTTTAAGTGTATGTCTCACGCAATATTTGAGATAAACTTAGAGTAAAAGAAAAAATTATACTGGGTGTTTTGTATTTCGTCTGGCAAGCCTAGCCTGAATGCAACTAAAAACCTAGACAAAACACGTGGAGAAGTTATCTGAAGACTCTGGACAAAGAATGGGCAAGAAGACTGAGGAAAAAGAACAAGAATTGCCAAATGGTCTGGTGGCGAATTTCCTGGGTTGTTTGTCAATTTCCTTCCTGATTTCCCAGCCTGAACGAAAAAGCAGCCCGAATCCCAGAGCTGTGGATGTGGCAGAGAGAAAGACCACCAAGAGAAGCTCTCTCTTTCTGGTCTGAGGAGTGAGAATAGGAGAAAGCATATGGTTTGTTTTCTTCCTCCCTCCCTCCCTCCCCTTCTTCCTTATTTCTTTTCCCACTGAAGACCTCAAGCAAGCCACAGTTCCAAACTAGCTGGGCAGAGGCTAAAAAGGAACAGCAGTGGTGGCTAGGAGGTCATCTAAAACTCTGAGACGGGCATGCCTTCTCTCTGGCAAGAGCAACAGCAATCTGTAGTGTGGAGGGGGAAACCCATTTGTTTTCTTTTCTTTATATATCTTCCCACTGCTTGAAGGAAGAGGGGGCCCCAGCTGCAGGAAGTGTACAGCTGAGTGAAGAGACAAAATACTTGGTTTTCAAGCTAAAAAGCCAGAAAGAGTCCTTTGGGTGCCAGAGAGTGTTGGGAGATTGAGAAGAGAGAGTTCAAGAAAGGATGAAGTGAAGATAAAATGATGGGCTCACCCTTGATGTGTGAAATGATCCTGAACAGTTACACCTGAGAACTGACTATGGGGTAGAACACCACCCAGAACCCAGATTGCTCACTGAGTGGTGCATACATGGGATGGATCTGAACAGCATCGGAAGGCAGGTAGGAACTTGCAGCCCACATGTAATTGGGTTGAATGCCTAACACCATAGCTGGCTTCCAAGATGCCCCCAATGGCCCCACATCCTGGTAGTCACACCCTTGTGTTGTTCTCTCCCACACTGTACCAAGGGTGCTCTGTGTGATCAATGGAATATGACAGAAATGATCATTTGCCTCTTTAGAGGTGATAACAACTGTGGCTGCAGCCATGGGTTCACTCTCTTTTGGGTCACTCTTTCTTAGGGAAGCCATGTCATGGGCAACCCTCTGTGTATCAAGGAGCTGAAGTCTCCCGTCAGCATAGCATCCATGTGAGGGACCCTGGAAGTGGATTCTCAAGACCAGCAAAACCTCCACTCACCACCGCCCAGGCAAATACTTTGCAGCATCATGAGAGCCACAAGCTAGTACCACTTGGCTAGGTCACCCCTAGATTTCTGACCCCATAAATTGTAAGATAAATAATGTCAGCTGTTTTAAGCTCTTAGGTGAGGGGCAATTTGTTATGTAGCAGGATTTAACTAATATGCCTACCAAAACAAGCAAAAGAGCTACATTCTCCAAATGACTCAAACAAGATACAGATTTTCATAACATAACGGTCAAACGATGCAATGTTAATGATGCGACCCAAATTACTTGACATAAAAATTTTTTAAAAATTCATTGCTAGTATATAAAAATATGACTGATGTTTTTCTATGTTGAACTTCTATCTTGTAATTTTGCTAAATTCACATATTAGTGCTAAGGGCTGCTTAGTAAATTCCTTAAGATTTTCCATGCTAATGCGATCATACTGAGCAAAAGGATCTAGTCTCAAAATGTCACATATCATATAATTCCATTTACAAGCACTCCTCAGAGATATTGTGGGTTTGGTCCAGACCACTGCAATAAAGGGAGTATCACAACAAAGCAAGTCACACAAATTTTTTGGCTTCCCAAATCAGAGCATGTAAAAGTTACATTACACTATACCATAGCCTATTAGGTGTGCAATAGCATTACATCTCAAAACACAATTTACAGACCTTAATTAAAAAATACTTTATTGCTAAAAAATGCGAACCATCCTGTGAACCTTCAGCAAGTCATAATCTTTTTGTGTGTGGAGGGTTTAAATATTTTGAGAATTACCAAAATGTGACAGAGACACAAAGTGAGTAAATGCCATTTGAAAAATGGCACCAACAGACCTGCTTGACCCACAGTTGCCACAAACCTTTAATTTTAAAAATAAACACAATATCTGTGAAGCACAATAAAGCAAAGTTCAATAAAATGAGGTATGCTTGTCCATGACAGTCTGGAAAAGGCAAAATTATAAGAATAATTGCCAAGGTTAAGGGTGAAGAGAGGGTTTAACTACAAAGGTACAGCAAGAGGGAATTTTCTGGAATGATGTATATAAGTATTCTCTATTCTAAATGTGATGTTGGTTACACAAACATATATATGCATTAAAAATCATAGAACTATACACCCCCAAAATTTAAAGTGTAAATTTTTAAAACTATTTTCAAATGAGAGCTATGATATATATTGCTTATTATAAAAGTCACAAAAGTTGTTACATAGTATGAATTCATTTTTATAGCGAAAATGTGTGCATGAGTATGTGTGTGTACCATGTGTGTTTGTATGTATATATTTTGTGAATATAGAAATATTGTTTAATTTTTAATAAAATGGATATACAAATATTTGAAGGATCTGAAGCAAATTTTTATCACAAGAAAATGGTTTAATCTTTTCATAATCTTTTATTCAATAACTATTTACAACTTGGCAAGTATTCTGTAAGGAACTAAGGACACAACAGTAAGTGACATAAACCATTGCTGACTGATAATATTAAAAATACATGACATGTATCCAGTGGATATGCCAGCACTGTGCCAAGTGAGTTACGTCTGTCTTTTTGCTGAAAGGGGTGATGGGACCTGCCTGAGTTTACAGCTAAGAAGTGGAAGAGGCAACATTCAGAGCTAGTTTGGCTATCTCTAGAGCCCAAGCTCTTAATCACTGAAGACAGAAGTGGAAAAACAAGGTTAAAAAAAATTGGAAAGAAAAAAACAAGAAGAGTCAGCTGGTTGACCACAAAAAAAAGAAAATAAGCAAGAAGAGAAACCAAAGAATAACAGAGATGGTCTGAAGGAAATCCGTGTTTATAGTTGGCATTTGTTTTACTGCCCTAATGGAAATGTTCAATTCCATATTTTTTTTGCCTTTTTTTTTTAGGGCCACACCCATGGCATATGGAGGTTCCCAGGCTAGAGGTCAAATCAGAGCTGTAGCTGCAGACTTACACCACAGCCACAGCAATGTGGGATCCAAGCTGCGTCTACAATGTACACCACAGCTCACGGCAACGCTGGATCCCCAATGCACTGAGTGAGGCCAGGGATCGAACCAGCATCCTCATGGATGCTAATCAGATTCGTTTCTGCTGAGCAATGACGGGAACTCCTAACTCCATATTTGATGGTGGAATGGTGGCAAAGTCCTTTTCATCCCCCTTTCCTACATCCAAGGACTATCTCATGAAAATCTTCTGGAGGATGACACCAAGCCTATTTCTTCATCTTCCTGTGCATTCTCTGTACTGTGTCATTCAACAGAACATTCAGAAGAGTCTCAGCCTGGCCCCTTTGTGAGCTGCCACCAAGGCAGGTGGATTTCTAGGCCCTCTACCTCCTTCTGGTAAATTCTCTTGAAATCAAGAAGAACTCTATAATAACTATCATTCTCTTTAGACATTAAAATCAGACTGTCAACTATTTTATAGCAAGGACCATAGGCAGTCTTATTAGCACTTGGTCCACTTTTTAGGTTTGAGTTACTTCTGGACTTTTTAGATATGACTCAAACGAGAATGGACCCAACAAACATGATAGTGCTTTCAGTCACCAGATTATTTTTTACAGGTGTGTTGATTAGATAAACTCAGGTGATGTTTATGTAATAAAAAACAAACTCTTGTTTCTGAGGGACTGACTCTCAAGTATGTGCTGTGGGTCATGTGCCATGGAGGGTGGCTTTCCATCAGCCTTTAGACATCCAGAAGAAAATTTTAGTTTCGGTAACTCTTAATTGGAACTGTTCATTGTATTTTTTTTCAAGCCAAATATATGACCTAAGATCAATAAAAAAGGCCAAAATTTTAGCTATTTCATCAATAAGGAGACATCTGTTCTGTTTTGATATAGTTCTAGATACATCTTTTTAGTAAATTTGAACGTAAGGGTGAACTTTGGCCAGGAGGAGCAGTGTTTTAAATTTACTATTTTATCATACTTTCCTCATATGCTCAAAATATAGAGTTGAATTTTAGAGGAATTAGAAAGTATGAGAAGAAAGAAAAGTAATAACTGGGTATAAAAAATGAGGATTCTCACAAGTTCCCTTCATACCAAGTACAATCAATTGAATTGTTGGGAATGCATTCTTAGTCTTCCCCGGAGGCAAGGTCATAGTTATATGGTTAATCTTATGGAGCTTCCTTTTAGTCATAATGGCCTTCAGTTCCTGCTATTCCCCTTTGACAGGATGAGAGGATACTTATACCATAATCTTCCCTTCCTAATCCATGAATTTGGAAATCCAGTTTGGAATCATAATGGTGATAATAAATATACTCATTTATCAGTTTAAAAAAAAAAAGGACTCAGTCATGACCTTTGATCATAAGATATTCATACGGTGAAGAAAAATACAGACACTCAAACAAAAGACCATAACCAATTAAAATATCTGCTGAAGTAGAGATGTATAAAAGAAACAAAGAAAAGGAGTTTTCTTGTGGCTCAGTGGGTTGAGGATCCAGGACTGTCACTGCTGTGGCATGGGTTCAATACCTGGCCAGAGAACTTTTAGGGGGTTCCCCCCAAAAAAAGGAAACAAGGGAAAGAGTAAGTCTTTTCTTTCTTTCTTTTTTGCATTTTAGGGCCATACCCACAGCATATGGAAGTTCCCAGGCTAGGGGTCGAATCAGAGCTACAGCCGCCAGCCTACACCACAGCCACAGCAACACAGGATCTGAGCCGTCTTTGACCTACACCACAGCTCACGGCAATGTCAGATCCTTAACTCACTGAGCGAGGCCAGGGTTTGAACCCACGTCCTCATGGATCCTAGTTGTGTTCATTACTGCTGAGCCACAAAGGGAACTCCCGAAGGTAAGCCTTTTTAAGAGTTTGTTAACGTTTTATATTTAAGTTTAGTTATAAAGAATGGACATGAGTTATCAAGGAAAAGCAAAAAAGAGAATGGCAAAGAGGAACATATTCAAAGAAATAAAGGTATGATGTTGATTATAAATTTTTATCAATAGCGAGTAGTTAAATAATGCAACTAAATTATTGTCATTAAAAATAATAAGAAATTTCTCTAGATACTAATAAAGAAAAATAACCACCACAACATAGTATACATCTCTATACTTCTAGTCATAGGAGAATACATAGTCTGTGTCCAAGACATGTCTTTGTCTTTATGATCGGACAATGAGGCAGAAATAGTATTTGAAGAACTGTTGGTAGCAATTTTCAAAAAAACAGATTGAAAATATAAAATTTATGAAAACAAAGAATAAAGTCTCAAAAGCAGCCAAAGAAGACTTAATTCAAAGGAGTAACAATTTGGTGAATGACTTCCCAATAGAGATAATAGAAGCCAGAAGACGAAAGAGTTAACATCTTCAAAGTGTTGAAAGAAATAAATAGCAACCAAAAATTTATAGCCAGAAAAATTATACTTTGAGAATTCAGATGCCCATTTATAACTCATTAAGAACAGAAACAATAAAATGTATCCAAGCTAAGAGAGAGAGCCAAAATAAGTTATTCAGTACAAAAGAAATCAATAAAGGAAAGAAAAAGGAATACAAAAGTGAAATAAATGGAAAATAAGTAGTGAGAAAGAATAATAAAATTCAATATATACCCATAATTACATTAAATATAAATGGTCTACATGTTTTTTTTTTCCAAAAATATATTTTTAGGCTGGATTTAAAGATAGCAACTATATATTACTTACAACTAACACATGAAAAATATAAGGTTACACATATCCTCCCTAAGGATCCCACCTCCCAATAGCTATGCCCTTTCATAGTTCCCGCCCCTTGAACTTGGGATGAATTTGTGGCTTGCTACACTAACAAAGTGTAATGTAAGTGATGCTTTGTGACTTCCAAGGATAGGTCAAAATAAGCCTCATATCATCTACCTAATTTCTTAGAAAATATGTTTCTGGGGAAAGATAGCTACCATGTAAGAAGTACAAATACTCTAAAATTACCATGCTTTTAGAAATATAGATTGAAAGGAACTGTACCCAAGTAATGTACCCAATAAGCTACATCTGTACCTGGACATAATTCAAATTATGAGATCCTGGACTTTAAGGAGTTTAGTACCACAATGGAATGAGATTTTGGGTGCCTCAATGGACTGATGTATGTGGAAAGAACAGAAACCACTGTAGGCAAGAGAGTAAACTATGGAAACCAGGTTTTCAAAAATAGGCACAAGAGGCTAAAGGATTGTCAGTGCCTCTGTGTGCAAGGACGCACGTTCAATCCCCAGCCTGGATAAAGGATCCTAGCTGCAGGTAGGTCACAACTGTAGCTTGGATCTGATCCCTGGCTGGGGAACTCCATATACTGTGGGGCAGCAAAAAGAAGAAAAAAAAAAAAAAAAAAAAAGGCCTCTAGTGAATCATACCTCCCAATATTTACACTCTTATGTAGTCCCATCCCATCCTCCCTGAATCTGAACCAGTCCTCTAACTCACTTTGAACTAATAGAATATGGCAGAGTGGTGCTAGACTTCCATGGACAGGGCACAAGAAGCCTGAAGCTTCTTCCTTAATCTCTTGGAAATGCCCCCAAAGGGACACCAGGTGCATGCAAGAAGTCCAGGTACTCTGAGCTTGACATACCATGAGAAAGCCCGAGCTAGTCATATAGGGAGGTCCTACGAAGACAGCCTGGTAAACGATTGTCCTTCAGCTACTTCAGCCACTCCAGCTGAGATGCCAAACAAGTGAGGAAAGAAGAGAGTTCAGATATCCAGCCAAATCAAGCCCGAACATGATTCCAGTATCAGTTCTCTTAAGACTGCAACTGCACGAGGGACCCCCTTCCATCTGAGAACTACTACATGGACCCACAGAACCATGAGAGATAATAATACATTGTTGTTTTGAGCCACTAAAGTTTGGGGTGGTTTGTTATGCATCAGAAGATAATTGAAGCAGAAATAAAGGGTTTGAAATAAAGCAATGCAAAATAAATTTACTACACAAATACTACCAAAAGAAAGTTATTGTAACTCTATTAATATCAAAGTAGAAAAAATATGAAAACCTTAACTAACTATAGATTAAGAAGAAATGTTCACAATGATAAAAGATGTAATTCACTAGGAAGGTAAAAATTTTAAATAGTTGTATGCCTGATAACAAATCCTCAAAGTATATAAAGTTAAAAGTAATAGAACTCTAAGGAAAAAATAGACAAATCCACAATCACACTGGGCAATTTTAACAACCTCATTAACTTATACATTAAGCAGAGGAAAACTATCATTAAGGATAGAATATCTAAACAATGCAATTCACAAATTTGACATATCAGACATATAAAATACTGCATTCAACAAGCATAGAATAAATATTCCTTTCAACTATGTATAAAACATTTGTAAAAAGTTTATTATAAGCTGGGCCACAAAAGAAATATCAAAAAATTTCAAAAGACTGATGTAGTATATAATATGTCCAGTACTACAGTGCAATTAAGCTAGAAATCAACAAGAGAAAGACTTCTAAAAACATCATATATTTATAAATTAAGAACATACTATAAATAAAATGTGTTAAGGAAAATATTAAAATATAAACTATTTGAACGTAATAATCATTAAAATATTAAGCTCTGAAACTTGTAAAATGTAGTTAAACCACACTTTAAGGGATATTTATACCTTTAAATGCATGTAAGAAAGGAAAAATGCTGAAAATAAGCATCCATTGCAAGAATTTGAAAAATAGCTAAAATTTAAATCTTAAAAAGCAGAAGAGGGAAAATAATTAGGACAAAAGAAAAAAGTAATGAAATAAATTTAAAATGTACACTAATGGGAGTTCCCATCGTGGCTCAGTGGTTAATGAACCCGACTAGTAAACATGAGGTTGTGGGTTCAATCCCTGGCCTTGCTCAGTGGGTTAAGGATCTGGCATTGCTGTGAGTTGTAGTGTAGTTCACAGATGCGGCTCAGATCCCACAATGCTATGGCTGTGGTGTAGGCCAGCGGCTAAAGCTCCGATTTGACCCCTAGCCTGGGAACGTCCATGTGCCGCGGGTACGGCCCTAAAAAAGACAAAAAGACCAAAAAAAAAAAAAGTACACTAATGAATCAACAAAGCCACAAACTGGTGTTTGGAAAAATATGAAAAAAAAAAAATCAGAAGCCTTACATGATCAGATGTATTTCTAAAAACAAGCTATGAACACTCAAAGTTAAATTAAGAAAAAAATCCATTTATGATATCATCAAAAGAACAAAACATTTAGGGAAAAGCTTAAAATTTACAAAACTTACACAATGAAAATTATTATACACTGTTGAAAAAACTGAGATCAAACTAAATAAAAAGATATTTCATGATCATGGATTGGAGGATAATATTATTGAGATAGCAATACTACACAAATTCATGTAGAGATTCAATGCAATTGCTATCAAAATCCTAGCTGGCTTTTTTTTTTTCTTTCTTTTTTAGGGCCACACTCGTGACATATGGAAGTTCCTGGGCTAGGGGTCAAATTGGAGCTGTAGCTGTCAGCCTAAGCCAAAGCCACAGCAAAGTGGGATCTGAGCTGTGTGTGTGACCTACATCACAGTTCATTGCAACACCGGATCCTTAACCCATTGAGTGAGGCCAGGGAATGAACCCTCATCCTCATGGATACTAGTTGGGTTCTTAACCTGCTGAGCCACAACAGCAACTCCCCTAGCTGGCTTTTTGCAGAAATTAAAATGCTGGTTGTAACATTTATATATTCCATGCATATGCAAGCTTCCATTTACATGCAAGGAATCCAGAGGAGACAATCTTAAAAAGAAAGGACTAAGTTGGAGAGCACATACTTCTTATTTTGAACTTACGGCAAAGCTACCATAACCAAGATGGTGTGGCAGTAGACTAAGATATCAATGGATTAGAATTGAAAGCAAAGAAATAAATCTATATATTTATGGTGAATTAATTTTGAAAATTCAAAGGGACATGAATACTCATTTCTTTTTTCTTTTTACACCCACACCTGTGGCAATATGGAAGGCCAGGGATCAAACTGGAGTTGAGTTGTGGTCTACACCACAGCCACAGCAACACCAGATCCAAGCCACATCTGTGACTTATGCCACAGGTTGTGGGAATGCTAAACCCACTGAGTGAGGCCAGGGATTGAACCCACATCCTCAAAGAGACAACACTGGGTCCTTAACCTGATGAGCCACAATGGAAACTTCTAAATACTCTTTTCAACAAATGATGCTGAGACAACTGGATGTTGACATATAAAAGAATAAATGTGGACCCACCCATCACACTATGTACAAAAAAATTAACTCAAAATAGATCATAAATCTAAACATAGCAGTTAAAACTATAAAACTCTTAGGAAAAAAAATGAGTAAATCTTTGCGACCTTGGATTAGACAATGGTTTCTTATACCTAATACCAAAAGCACAAGTGATTAAAAATATATATAGATAAACGAAACCTCACAACTAAAAAGATTTATGTTTCAAAGGACACCATCAAAAATAGGAGAGAATATATTCAAATTATATATCTGATAAGAGATTTGTACCTAAAATATTTAACAAACTCCTACAACTCCATAATAAAAAGAGAAATAACCTAATTAAGTATGGAAAAGGATCAGAACAGACATTTTTCCAAAGACAATATAAAAATAGCCAATACTCACACGAAAGGATGTTTAATATCACTGATTATCAGGGAAGTTCAAATCAAAATCACAGTGAGATAACCACGTCCTGCCCAGACAGTAGGATAATAAAAAAAAAAAGGAAGAAAGATAGACAATACCGAGTGTGGTGAGGATGTGAAGAAACTGGGACTGGTTTTTTTTTGTTTGTTTGTTTTTTAAGTCATAAACTAGAAAAACATATTTGAAATTCATGCAAGTACAAAAGAGTAGTATCTAGAATATATAAAGAAACCCTACAGATCAATTAAAAAGCTAAAATTTCTTTTTCCAAAACAAAAGACATAAGCAAATATCTTTTACGACATAAATACAAATATTTTAAAACATTTTATAATAAAATAAAATTGCCTAAAAGTTTATATCATCCATACATACACAAGTTTAGCCAGGAAAGGGATTTGTTGGTTTTCAGACTCTTAATGTAGACCATTCATGCCTTTTGTTCACCTATATACTTTTCTTTATACTTTTCCAGTGATTTTAATCCTCATGAAAATCTCGCCTTAAAAATATTCTTAACCTATTATTTAACCTATTACTTAATAAACAAAAATTGGTTTCATATCAACTATATTTTAAAGCACGATTCTTGAAAACAAGTAAAATTCTGCATCATGCTTAAGAAGCACACATTGGAGTTCCCGTCGTGGCGCAGTGGAAGTGAATCCAACTAGGAACCATGAGGTTGTGGGTTCGATCCCTGGCCTTGCTCAGTGAGTTAAGGATCTGGCATTGCCATGAGCTGTGGTGTAGGTTGCAGACTCGGCTCCGATCTGGTGTTGTTGTGGCTCTGGCGTAGGCAGGTGGCTATAGCTCTGATTAGACCCCTAGTCTGGAAACCTCCCATGCCCCGGGTGTGGCCCTAAGAAACTGGGACTGTTAAACAATGATGGTAGAATTGAAAAATAATGCATCCACTCTGGAAAACAGTTTGACAGTACTTCAAAATGTTAAACCTGGATATTCCACTCCTAGGTATATACACAAATGAATTAAAAACATACATAAACACGAAACTTGTATATGAGGGTTCATAGCAGCATAATAGTCAAAAAGTGGAAACAACCCCAAATACCCATCAATTGATGAATGGAAAAATAAAACATGGAATATCCATACAATGGAGTACAGATCTTTGTTCACTTATGGTGGGGCTACATCCCGATACACCCATCATAAGTTTAAAATGCATTTAGTATACCTAACCTACTAGCCTAGCCTACATTAAGTGTGCTCAAAACACATTAGCCTACAGTTGGGCAAAATCATCTAACACAAGCCCTATTTTGTGATTAAGTATTGAATAGCTCGTGTAATTTATTGAATATTATACTGAAAGTAAAAGAATGATTGTATGGGTAAAGAACGGTTGCAAAGTTATCAGTTACTCACCTTATGATCACATGGTTGACTGGGAGCTGCCACTGCCCAGCATCATGAGAGAATATCTTATTGCATATCACTCATCTAGGAAAAATATCAAAATTCGAAATTTGATGTATGTTTTCTACTGAAAGCATATCACTTTTGCACCATTGTAAACTTAGAAAATTGTAAGTCAAACCATTCTAAGTTAGAGACCACCTGTATTAATTTGGCAGTAAAATCAATGAAGTACCAATACATGCTCCAACATGAATAAACCTTGAAAATAGTATGTTAAGTGAAAGAACCCAGCATGATTCCACTTAAATGAAATGTTTAGAATAAGCAAATTCATAGGGATGAAAAGTACATTAGTGATTGCTTAGGGCCTGGGTAGGAGGAATGGAGTCTCTGCTAATGGGTACATTAGCAGGGACTGATTTGGAGTAATGAAAATATTCTGAAATTAGATAGCAGTGATGGTTGCACAACTCTGAATATACTAAAAACCACTGAATTGTACATTTTGCAATTTTGTGGCGTGGGAATTTTATGGTATGTGAGTTCTGTCTCAATAAAGCTGTTATCAAAAAAGAAAGTCTTAAAGACCAAGTCAAAAGTAGAAATCACATATAACAAATACTACTAATAAACACAAGAACATTGAACTATATCCCACAAATATCAAAATACAATAAAATAGGATATTATGATCTTTGAATTATGTTAATAACTGAAAATTTTGATAAAATGAACCAACTCCTAGGGTGAAAAATCTTACCCAGAATGATATGAGAAAATCTGAAAAGTCCTGTAGCTCTAAAAATTTTAGTTGATAAATTAAATCCTTTCCAGAATAAGATAATTTCACAGGTAAATTTAAATTAATATATAAGAGAAATATTGTCATATTTATACACACTTTTTCCAGAAAGTAAATACTTTTCAACTCAGTTGAAGCCCATATATCCTTTTTTTTTTTTTTTTTTGTCTTTTTGCCATTTCTTGGGCCGCTCCCGCGGCATATGGAGAGTCCCAGGCTAGGGGTTGAATCGGAGCCGTAGCCACCAGCCTACGCCAGAGCCACAGCAACGCGGGATCCGAGCCGCGTCTGCGACCACACAGCTCACGGCAACACCGGATCATTAACCCACTGAGCAAGGGCAGGGACCGAACCCGCAACCTCATGGTTCCTAGTTGGATTCGTTAACCACTGCGCCACGAGGGGAACTCCAAAGCCCATATATCCTTAATGCCAAAACTAAATAAAGACATTGTAAGGAATAAAAATTATAGATCACTATTACATAAATGCATAAATCTGAAAAGAACAA
The DNA here is from genome assembly GCF_016906955.1 of Phacochoerus africanus. Taxonomy (NCBI): domain Eukaryota; kingdom Metazoa; phylum Chordata; class Mammalia; order Artiodactyla; family Suidae; genus Phacochoerus; species Phacochoerus africanus. The sequence continues at coordinate 62,145,743 of NC_062550.1, read as the reverse complement.
ACAAGTAATATGTAAAATTGATCACACCAAATTTTAATGGTTAATGCTGCTAAAGCAAAATTTTTAAAAATCAACCACTTATCATTAATAAGGAAAATAATATTATGTAATCATTACAATAGACACAATCAAAGCACTGCATTTACTTTAACAACATTTATAAGAAAGATACCCTTAGCAAACTAGGAACAGAAGGGAATTTTCTTAATGTGATAAAGTGTGTCAAAAAAGATACAGCAAATATCTTACTTGATGAAATTCCAAATGCTTTTCCTCTTAGATTAGAAACAAGACAATAATGCCTATTCTCATCACTTCTAACAAACACTGTACATAGGTCTTAGACAATGCAATGAGGCAAAAATAAATTAAATGAAATTTATTAACATAGGAAAAGAAGAAATAAAATTTTTACTGTTTGCAGATAAGATAATATGATGTCTATCTAGAACACTCAAATAAGCTACAGATAGATTCTTGAATTGTGAGTATAGCAAAGTTACTGAATATAGCATCAACATAGAAAAAATTTATTATATTTATATATACCAGCAACAGATACTAAGAAAAAATAATTTAAAAAAATAACTTAAATTTATAAAATCATTAAAAAAATCAAAAGCCTAGGAATAAATGTGTGAAAACATGTTAAAAATACCATCCATAAAACTAAAGCATTTCTGAGGTGAAGTCACCAAAATGGCAAAGGAGGAGACCCCAGCCTCTGTCCCCCAATGAAGATCAGCAGTTAGCTATCCACTAGCAAAAACACCTCTGGGAGAGCTCTGGAGTCCACTTAAGTTTTAGCAACCAGTGGAACTGAAAAACCTGAGAATAATCACACAAGAAGAGATGGAAAACAGTTTCATTTTGCCTACATTATCTCATCCCAATATACAGCATTGTATGGTGCCAAGAGGGAACCTCCTGGCTAGAAAGTGTTCTTTCCACCAGTAAAGGAAGAGCAAAGTGAGTGACCAGCTTCCCCAGCCTTATAGGGCAGCAAATGAATTCCCTACTTTAGTTTTACCTGACCCATACTAGCAAAGCTGAGACATATAGAGACTGCTAGGAATAAGAAAGAAAAGCAGGGGCTATCAATAGCAGTCATGCAGCAGGAGCTATTGCAGTTCAGTGGCTTGCTCTAAAAATCCAACAGCTTTAGTCACTGAAGAAACCAATGGCTTGCATAGCTGTTGCAGACTCCCTGCAGATATATCAGCATTGATCTCATAAGTATTAGGGTTTGCTGAAGCCAGATTCCTGACTCCCAGTCCACTCTATCCCCTGGTACCCACCGGAGCCCAGGAATTACACCAGTAGACATTTCAGACCTCTGCAGCTGCGTGAGTGCAAGAGGTCAGTCTAGACACCAGTGACTCCCACTGTCACGCATGCAGCTATGCACTTACACTTGTCACCAGCCTCCATTGCAGTGCAGCAGGGAGACTGTGCAGCCCTGAAAGAGCTTACTGACAGATAGAGCCCCTGAAGCTGATTTGAACCTAGATTAGGCCCTATATTCTGTCACTGGCCTGCACCATTATGTTCACCTATAGCTAGCCCCTCCAGCTTTGCACATGCACTGTGCACCTGGGGAGGGGGAATTAAGCAGCCACAGGAAAGCACACTGACAGCCAGAGCTGCTGAAGCTACCAGTGAATCCACAGTTGGCCCTAATCCTTGCTGCCTGCCGCAGTCCCCACTGCTATGTGTCTGCAACTAGACCCCACATTACATAGGCATCTATAACTGTTTCCCAGGGCCAAGAGTGTGCACACCACCATTTCTGGTCAATACCACTGCCTACCATAGTCCTTAGTGCTGGACCTGGAAGTGCCACTGAAGACCTAACAGCCCTTACAACCCCTGAGGATTCCTGCAATGTTTGTCAAAGACCACACAGTTGTCAATGCTACAGAACCAAGTAGCTTGAGATGAAGAGACATTATGCACCCCTGGACCCAGTGCCATCACAAATCTCTGCATTTAGCACCCTGCACCTATAGATCCTGGGTAACAGCACACTCCAGTGTGTCCCAATCCACAGGTGAAAGTCTTCCCTTATCAAAAATCACTCTGTAAGGTCTAGAAGAGGTGATTCTTTCTTCAAATGCATAGACACCTATGCAAGGTAATAGGGATCACAAAGAATCAGGAAATATATCTCCATTAAAGAAATATAGTTTACCTCCAGGAATTCAAAATAAATGGAGATTCAGGAATTTCCCAATAAAGAATTCAAAGTAATTGTTCTAAATATTTTCAGGGAGTTACAAAAGAGACAGACACGCAATTTGACAGTATTAGGAAATCAGTCAAGAACATGCAAAGTTTGTTAAAAAGAAAACATAAAGGAGAACCAAACAGAAATTTTAGAGCTGGCTAAAGAATACAGTAACAGAACTGAATAATTCAATAGCATTTCAACGGAAGAATTGACCAAACAGAAGAAAGAATCCCTAAGCTCAAAGACACATCAATTGAAATTATCCAATGTGAGGAGAAAAAGGAGATTTTAATAGTAGCAAAAGAAAATAATTTCTCCCATACAAGGAAACTCTCATGAGTCAATAAATGGATTTATCAGCAGAGATTACTAGGCAAGGAGACAATGGAATTTTATATTCAAAAGAAAGAAAGAAACTGCCAACCAAGAGTACTTTACACTGCAAAAATTATCCTTCAGAAAAGAACTCCAGATAAAGAATCTTCCAATAAACAAAAGCTGAGGGAGTTCATCATCAAACGAAGTGTTGAAAGTTCTTCAAACTGATATTAAAAGACATTAATTAGTAACAAGAAACATGAAAATACATAACAAACTGAAAAAAGCAAGCCCAATCAGGTTAAGGATACTCTAACCCTTTAATATGGTGGTATGTTAACTAATTACTATTGTAAAGGATAAAGGACAAAAGTATTAAAATTTAATGAATACACAATATAAAATGTGTAAATTATGATATCAAAAACATACAAAAAGGAAGAGTGAAATATTAGAGTTTTCAAAGCAAGTGAATTTAAATTGTGGTAAATGTAAAATGAAATATGTGTGTGTGTGTGTGTGTGTATACATATATATATATATATATATATATATATATATGATGTTTTATATAAATCTCATGCAACCTCAAAGCAAAAGCCTACAGTAGATTTACAAAAGATAAAGAAAAGGGAATCAAAGCATACCGCTATGAAAGTCATCAGTTCACAAGGAAAGTAGCAAGAGAGAAAGAAACAAGGAGATAAAAAAATAGTCATACAACAAATAAGAGGGCATTAATAAGATCATAACTATCAATAATTACCCTAAATGTAGATGGGATAAATTGTATAATCAAAAGGCATAGAGTGGCTTGATAGATAAAAAACAAGAATCAACTATAGGCTGACTATAGGACACTCACTTTAGCTTTAAGGTTACACATGCTCAAAGTGAAGGAATAGAAAAAAATGCAAGTAGAAACCAAAAGAGAGCAGGGGTACCTATATCAGATAAAACAGACTATAAGGCAAAAACGGTAACAAGAGACAAAGAAGGTCATTACAAAATGATAAGGAGATCAATTTATGAAGATATAAAATCAGAAATATATATGCACACAACATGGGAGGACGTAAATATATTAAGCAAATATTAACAGGCCCAAAAGGAGAAAACAGACAACAATATAGTAATAGTAGAAACTTCAGTTCCCACATTCAACAACAGATAGGTCATTCAGACAGAAAATTAACAAGGAAGGATTAGACTTGTTTACAACATACTTTACAACAAGTGGACTTAACAGAGTTATAAAGAATAATCCATCCAACAACTGCAAAATACACACTCTGCTCAGGTACACCAGGAACATTATCCAAAATAGATCACAAACAAGTCTTAGAAAATATAAGAAGACTGATATCATACCAAATATCCTCTCCAAACACAATGATATGAAATTAGAAATGAACAATGGGAGGAAAGCTAGTAAATTCACAAATACGTGGAAATGAAACATTCTTGAAAAAGCAATGGGTTGAAGAAGAAATCAAAAGGGAAATTAAAAAAATCTTGAGACAAATGAAAATGGAAACAAAACAAATCAAAACTTATAGGATGCTGCAAAAGCAATTCTAAGAAGAACATTTAGAGAAATAAGTGCCTACGTTAAGAAAAAGAAATGTCTCAAATAAACAACCTAACTTTAAACCCTAAGCAACAGAAAAGAAAGAGAAAAAAGTAAGCAGAAGGAAGGAAAAAACAAAGACCAGAGCAGAAATGAAGAAGTAGAGGCCAGGAAAACAACAGAAAAGACCAACATAACTAAGAGCTGGTTTTCTAAAAAGAGAAACAAAATTGAAAAACTGTTAGCTAGACTAAGAAAAAAAAAAAGACTCAAATAAACAAATATAGGAATAAAAGAGGAAACATTATAACCGATATTATAAAAATACAAAGGATCATAAAAGACTCCTATGAAAAAAATATATGTCAATAAAGTGGATAATCTAGAAAAAATAAATTCCTAGAAATATGAAACATACCAAGACCAGATCAAAAAGAAAGAGAAAATGTAGTCAGACTGGTAACAAGTTGAATCAGTAATAAAAAAATCTCCCAACATAGAAAAGCCCAGAACCAGATGGTTTCCCTCATGAATTCTATCAAATATTTAAAGAAAAGTTAATGTCAGAGTTCCTATCATGGCTCAGTGGGTTAAGAACCCGACTAGCATCCACAAGGATGTGGATTCAATCCCTGGCCTCACTCAGTGGGTTAAGAATCACAGCTGTGGCTGTGGTTTAAGCCTGCAGCTCCGATTTGACCCCTAGCCTGGGAACTTCCCATATGCCACAGGTGCAGCCATTAAAAGGACAAAAAAAAAAAAAAAAAAAGGAAGAAGAAGAATTAATGTTAATCCTTCTCAAATTCTTTCAAAAAAATTGGAGGGAACTTTCCTAAACTCATTCAACAAGGCCAAGGCCAGCATTACCCTGATACCAAAGCCAGACAGGAACACTGCAGGTAAAGAAAACAATAGACCAGTTTCCCTCATGAATATAGATATAAAAAAACTGAAATCAACAGCACATTAAAAGGATCATGCATCATGATTAAGTGGAATTTATCCTGTAATGCAAGGATATTTCCACATATGCAAATCAATCAATGTGATACATCACATTAACAGAATGAAAAATAAAAATTAATAATCATCTCAATAGCTACAGAAAAAGCATTTGGCAAAATATAACATCCTTTCATGATAAAAATGTTCCACAAGGAACTCCCTAGTAGCTCAGTGGGTTAAGGATCTGGTACTATCACTGCTGCAGCTTGGGTTGCTATTTTGGTACAGGTTCAATCCCTGGCCCAGGTGCCTCTGCATGACATGGGCACAGCCAAAAATAAAATGCTCAACAAATTGGAACATATTTCAACTTAATAAAGGCCACATATGACAAATCCATAGCCAACATTATATTCAGTGGTGACTGGCTGAAAGCATTTCCTCTAAGATCAAGAATAAGATAAGGGTGCCCATACTCACTACTTTTACTCAACATAGTACTGGAAGTTCTAACTGGTGCAATTAGGTAGCATAAGGAAATAGAAAACATCAGAAAGAAAGATGTAAAGTTGTTATTTGTGGATAATATGATTTTTATATGTAGAAAATCTTAAAGATTCCAACATAAAACTATTGGAGCTAATCAATGAATTCAGTAGAGTTGCATGATATAAAATCAACATGTAGAAATCATCTGTGTAGTTCCCATCATGGTGCATCAGAAACAAATCCAGCTAGGAACCATGAAGTTGTGGGTTTGATCCCTGGCCTCACTCAGTGGGTTAAGGATCTGTTGTAGCCAAGAGCTGTGGTGTAGATCACAGACGCAGCTCAGGTCTCAAGTTGCTGTGTCTGTGGCATAGGTTGGCAGCTATAGCTCCGATTCAACCCCTTGCCTGGGAACCTCCATAAGCTACGGATATGGCCCTAAAAGGCAAAAAAAAAAAAAAAAAAAGTCATTTGTGTTACACACTAACAATAAAACATTTGAAAAAGAAATAAAGAAAAATATCCCATTCACAATAATATTTTTTAAAAAAAGCCTTAGCAATAAATTTTTAACCAGGGAAGAGAAAGATTTGTGCAATGAAAACTGTAAGACCTTGATAAAAGACCTGAAGAAACAAAGAAATGGACAGATATCCTATATACATGGGTCAGAGGAATTAATATTAGTAAAATATCCACATTATCCAAAGCCATCTGAGAGTCAATGCAGTCCTATAAAAATTTCAATGGCCTTTTTTTATAGAAATAGAAAAAAATGATCCTAAAATTTATGTGGAACCAAAACAGAACCTAAATAGTCAAAGTAGTTCTGAAAAGAATAACAAAACTGGAGGCATCACATTTCCTGATTTCCAACTATACTACCAAGCCATTGCAATCAAAGTAGTATAGTATGGTTATAAAATAGACACACGGCCATGAAATAGAATAGAAAGTGTGGAAACAAGCCCCTGCATATAAAGTCAACTAATATAAGGGAGCCAAGAACATTCAATGGGGGAACGACAGTCTCTTTAACAAATGGCATTAGCAAAATGAATAACCACATGCAGAAAAATAAAATTGAAAATACACCACTCACAAAAATTAACTCAGAAAGGATTAAACACTTAAAGGTAAAAACCGAACTATAAAATTCATAGACGAAATCATAGGGAAAAAGTTCTTCATGCTGCTCTTGGCAATAGTTTGGTGGGTATAATAACAGAAGCATAGGCAACAAAAGCAAAAATGAACTAGTGGGACTACATCAAACTAAAAGGCTTCTGCACATCAAAAGAAAGTATCCACAAAATGAAAAGGCAACCTACAAAATGAGAGAAACTACTAGCAAAACATCTATCTAAATAGGGGTTATTGTCTAAAATATGAAGGAATCATACAATTCAATATTAAACAAAATCCAATTAAAACATGGGCTTTGGAACTGAATCAACATTTTTTTCCCAAAGGAAATGATGTATATGAAAATATGTTCAACACCACTGATCATCATGAAAATGCAAATCAAAATCACAATGAGCTATATACCACCTCACCTCACACATACAATAATGACTATCATCATAAAAAGAAGAGATAACAAATGCTGGTGAGGATGTAGAGAAAAAAGGAACCATTTATGCACTGTTGATGAGAATGTAAATTGGTAGAGCCACTGTGGAAAACTGTATGATGTTTCCTCAAGAAATTAATAATAGCACTGCCATATGTCCAGCAATCCCATTTCTGGGTATGTATCTAAATGAAATGAAAACAGAATCTCAAAGAGATCTGCACCCCCATATTCACTGCAGTATTACTCACAACAGCCAGGATATGGAAATGACGTAAGTGTCCATCAGTGGTCGACCAATAAAGAAGATGTAGTATATAGACATATATGCAATGAAATATTAGCCATCAGATATAAGGAAATCCTGCCTTTCAACAACATGAATAGACCTTGAGGGCATTATGCGAAGTGAAATAAGACAAGCAGAGAAAGACAAATACCGTATGATCTCACTTATGTATGGAATCCAAAAAACTGAACTCTGAAATAGGCAGTAAAGTGATGGTTACCAGGGACTAGAAGGTGGGGGAAATGGGGAAATATTGGTCAAAGGGCACAGCATGGTGATTATAGCTAGTAATATTCTATTACATACTACTCTGATGCTGTGGCAAAGCTGAATCCTTAACCCACTGTTCAGGGCCTGGGATTGAACCTGCTTCCCAGCATTCCAGAGACAATGCTCATCCCCTTGCACTACAGTGGGAACAAGAGAGTAGATCTTAAACCTTCTTACCACAAAAAAGAAATGGTAATTATGTAACATGATGGAAGTGCTAGCTAATTCAGTGTTGATAATCATTCTACAATATCTAAGCGTATTAAATCAACATGTTACAGGAGTTCACTTGTGACACAGTGGGTTAAAAGGACCCAGTGTTGTCACTGCAGCAGCTTGAATTGCTGCTGTGACACAGATTCAATCCCTGGCCCAGGAACTTCTACATGCTGCAGGCACAGCCAAAAACAAAAACAAACAAACAAACAAAAATGTTACACTCCGTAAACATATACAATGTTATATGACAATTGTGTATCAATAAAGCTGGGAAAAATAAAGTAACAGTAAAGCATTTCTAAGAGATATGACAGGAGATTTAAATAAATGGAAAACTGTCTCTGTTCATAGACTTGAAAACACAAACTTGTGAAGATATTAACTGTTCCCAAACTGATTTACAGATTCAAAGAAATGTCAATTAAAAACCCTAGCTGGTAGCTGTCTAGGAGTTGATAGGCCAATTCTAAGACTTATATGGAAATGCAAAGGGCTAAGAATAGTCCAGATACACTTCAAAAAGAATCAGGTTGCAGTGTTTCCTCTACTAGATATCATGACTTTATAAGTTTGTTATAATTAGTATAGTATAGATATTAGGGCAGGGCTAGAAATTAGATCAATGGAACAAAATACAGAGAAAAAGAAACAGACCCATACATTTATGGGTACTTTTATGACAAAAGTAGTACTTCAGAGCAATGAGGATAGGACAGTTTTCAAAAACTGCACTTGAATAACTTTATGTCTGTCTGGAATTAATTCGGACCTCTATCCTCCACAAAAATCAATCATAGGTGAACTGCAGACCTAAATGTGAAGGCAAAACAATGTAGTTTCTAGAAGAAAATATAAGGAGACTGTGCTTCGGGAGTAGGAAGATGTCTTTAACAGGACACATTATAGTGTTATTACTAAAGAAGAAATTTATTTAGATTGGGTTATATTAAAATTAAGGACTTTTATTCATAAGATAAACTATTAACGGAGTGAAAAAAAAAAGGCACAGAGTGGAAGTATATAAGTGACATCATATATAAGTGACAAAGGACTTGTATCCTGAATATATAAGGAAATTCCACAAATTTAATAATAATAAAAAGGAAATCAGGGAGTTCCCGTCGTGGCGCAGTGGTTAACGAATCCGACTAGGAACCATGAGGTTGCGGGTTCGCTCCCTGCCCTTGCTCAGTGGGTTAACGATCCGGCGTTGCCGTGAGCTGTGGTGTAGGTTGCAGATGCGGCTCGGATCCTGTGTTGCTGTGGCTCTGGCGTAGGCCGGTGGCTACAGCTCCGATTCAACCCCTAGCCTGGGAACCTCCATGTGCCGCGGGAGCGGCCCAAGAAATAGCAGCAACAACAACAAAAAGACAAAAAAAAAAAAAGGAAATCAGGTAGAAAAGATATTTGAAGGGATACTACACAGAAAAGTATATTCAAATATATGAAAATGAGCTCAAATTCATTTATCATCAGGAAAATATAAGTTAAATGCACAATGAAATGCTCTGAAACCTCCACCAAAATGGCTAAACTTTAAGTCTGTTAATATCATGGGGTTGGCATGGATATGGAGTACCAGGAACTCTCATGTGTTGCTAGATTGGTATTGTCCACAAAATTTATAATGAACTTATTCTTTGACACACACACACACAAACACACACACACCAAAATACATGAATGAGAATGTTAGCAGCAGCATTTTTCAAAATGGCCAAATTTTGTAAATTCGTAGACATTCTACAGAAGAACTGGCTTGTTATTTTTAAGTCTCAAGGTCAGAAAAATTGAGGAAAAACTGAGGAGCTGTTCCTAGGTCAAATGAATGCCCTTATTAATATAGTACAGCTGTTAACTTCCTTAACTTTTCCATCACCACTGTTTTAGTTCAGACTCTCAAAATATTCACTTGGACCAGCAGAGCAGGCTTCTAACTTCACTTCACTTTCATGTTTTACTCAAAGTGAGCTTTATAAATGCAAATCTAATGAAAACATTATGATTCTTAAACACAAAACTTTCCTCTGTCCCATTACCTATTAGATAAAATCCAACCCCTCACTTGTTTCTCCTCATCCCAACCCTGCTAGCCAAGATGAGGAAAGCTGCCCACCTGACTAACAGTTAACCACAGTCAAATGAGAGAGCCTAGCTGTGACCAGAACAACTGCCCAGGTGAGCTGACCCACAAAATTATGAGCTAAATAAATGAGGGACTAGATAAAAAATTTTGACATATCTGGAATGGAACAATAACTAACTGGTACAATCCCTTTTTCAACAGCTGAGAAGGGATCCTAAACCTCTCTGAAAAGCTACATTGGTAGTGAATACAAAATTCAACATCCTATTTTTCTGCCTTATAAAACTGCCCAGGACCAGTGTGAGGGGAATGTAAATAAGCCATCTGCTGGGGGTGCAAAATTTAAGGAGATGCCTAAGAACTCAGAAATTGAGATTATATTTCAAGATATTTCAAGGTAACATCTTTAGATTAAAGCTAATGAAAAGAATCCATAATAAACAAAATATCCAGATTTTAAATTAAAACTAGATCAGACAACACAACTGCAATTTCTGTTTAATATCTGAGAAAAATAAAGGAGTGAAAGAAGTCAAGAAAACTTTAAACGAGATTAAGAGTAAATGAGAAGAACTGATTATTTCTCAGATTATTTAACATGAAACACTTTGATATAAACTGACTTATGACATTAAACATTTCACTGAAAAATATGAGTGATGGTCATAATACACAACCCTTCTCTGTTCCCCCACCATCTGATTAATGGACCTCACCAGTACATCATTTAGGGGAGAGAAAGGGCAGCTATTGACACTCGTCACAGATGGAGTTTTCAATGCTAGTAAAAAAAACCAAACTAAATTTAGACAGTGCTTTTAGCTTCAAAATTACACAGCCAAGACTGCATTAAAGAACCTTTAAAAGAGGCTGATAAAATATGTTCATCTTCAAGTTCTAAAACCGAATGTTTTTAATGGTCCCACTACACTTTTACTAACATTAAAATAAAAACTCAAAAAGCCATCCCTGATTATTTTTCCCAAATGGATTTGAAGCAAATGAATGGGGAAAATGTATTTACTTATTATGCAACACATTTGTTCTTAATGCACCTCATATATTTGGGCAATTAATGGAGTTTAAATTTCTCTAATGATGACTAGTCTTGGGTCCTGCCTATCTCTTGAAATGGAAAGATTTTGACATCTGTGTTCTTAAGAGGGACCTTAAACAATGAATAAGAATTTCTACACATCAATGAAGCCAGAGTAAACTATACTGAGAAAGTACACATAAAAAAAGAAATTTTAATGGGGAGTTCCCATCGTGGCACAGTGGTTAAAGGATCCGACTAGGAACCATGAGGTTGCAGGTTGGATCCCTGGCCTTGCTCAGTCGGTTAAGGATCCAGCATTGCCGTGACCTGTGGTGTAGGTTGCAGACGCAGCTTGGCTCCCGCGTTGCTGTGGCTCTGGGGTAGGCCTGCAGCTACAGCTCTGATTGGACCCCTAGCCTGGGGACCTCCATGTGCTACGAGAGCAGCCCTAGAAAAGACAAAAAAAAAAAAGAAAAAGAAAAAAGAAATTTTAAGTATATTAAATTGAAAAACTCTAACTCACAAATATCATGTTTCTTTGGGAGTTGAAATAACTATAATAATATTGGAAGCTCTGTGATACAAACTTACCAATGTTCCTGAACCATCCTTCATTCATGTACGAACATGGTGTATGCCTCAGTATTACACATGACTGTGCTACCTATTTGTTTAAAATGAGGAATGTCTTCTTCTTATTAGTAAAAGGCAAAGGCAAAAGGGAAGTTCTACCACTTGTATACTTAAGAGAATAGCCAAACTTTGGCATAAGGAAAACATTTATTGAGCTGATACTAATCTAAGCATAATCTGTGGTCTAATCATCAAACTTGATCTTCACAATGCTGTGGGACAGGTAATATTAACCCCCTTTAACAGATGAAGTTTACAGAGCCGAAGTGAATTGACCAGAATCACAGAGCTATGAGAGAATCTGAACTCTGGTCCAGTCCTCTGGTTCCAGTCCTGTGATGTTCCCACCACATACCTCTGGATCTCCGGGAGGACCAAGGAAAATGATTTCCTTTCCCCTGCAGTAAAGTCCAGCTGAGATTCTGAGCCTTTTTTTCTTCAGGATGTGATAGTGACTGAGAGAATCTGGGTAGATCAATTGCATCAATGGTACCAGTTCGTCACCTGCCCTGTATCAATGCCACTTTGCCAGATGAGTCTGCATTTCTCATGGCTTAGCCACATGACTTGCTTTGGCTAATGGCATGTTAGTAGATCTGACACATGTACAAATGTGAAAAGGCACTTCTGTGATTATGCTTCTGCTGCAGCTGAAGAAAAACATGCCTGGATGGCCCACTGAAGCATGAGAGCTTAGAGGCCCAGTTGCCTCAGTCACCAGTCAGCTACCACCTGAAAGGTGAGAGAAACCAGCTGAGATCTGCATAACTGCTCAGCCTCTAATCCACAGATTCATGAGTTGGGTGAATGATCATTGTCTTAGGCCACTGAGTTTGGGGGTGGTTTGTTTTTATGGCAGTAGTTAACTGGCACAGACAGACTCTCAGAATGAGAGGAAAGGAACACTGTAGTATTCTGGGAGAAATGCCCAGTTGGTCAGTGTACAGGGGCCTTCAGATCACAAATGGATCTCCAACCACAACTGGAAACACTCAGGAAATGTCAACATCTAAACTTAAAGCAAATTAAAACAATGAAAATACATGAGCAATATCTACAAGCAATACCATTTCCCCACTCTCTAGCACTTCCTGAGTAACAAGGATGGTAAAAGAACCAGTCACCACTCTTGTCACTGAAAACAAACCCCTCTGATTAGATTCCCACCCCATCCTAAACAACTGAAGAGAAATTATCCCTTGCACAAAATTTTCTATCATTTTCAACCATAATTATATATGGACTTATCAGTAGCTTCTCAAAGAAAAGAGATGGGAGCATCATCTATTTTGGTGACAACTGCTACCTTCAATAACAGTGCACTGAGGACATATTTTTCTCCTTTCACAACAATAATGACAAGAATCACCAAGTGTTCAAAAGGTGTCCTGGGGAAAAACATAGTCCACATGTTTTAATTAATGGTGGGTGAAAGTCTGCCATGGATCAAGCATGAAAAAGACAGTATGTGGGATGGAGGGCCGTGAGGATCAGTGAGCCATTGTTCTAGAGCCCAGGAAGGTACAGTCTGTGGGGGAAGACAGATGTGCAAGCTGTCAACTGTAACTCAAGGTCAAATGCATCCAGAATTTTGTCAGGTCACAAGCTGTGGAGGATACAGGACACCTAAGAAAATTTAAACAGGTATTAGAAGGAGGAAAAGAGAGAAGAACTGTTTTAAAATTTTTAAATAAGGAAGTCAAACTTTGTTAAAAATGATACTGATTCTTCATTGCATCGTGTATATCTCGCTTTCTCTAAAGGTAAAATATAAAGCATTAAAAACAACTCTAAATTACCATGATTTTCATGTCTGGGTCTCCCTACAATGGAATTACATAAAGTTGTGGGTGAGAAGTAATTTCTTTTCAATTTTCCAGGAGAGGGATGACAATATGAGCCCATCTCTTTCCTATATTGTCTTCTCCTTGAGGGAGGAAAATGTGCCTTGTATTCTTTCCCAGCTGCCAAAAATGTCTAGCATGTGAGCAATTTTTGAGTTCCAAATGAGAGAGTAATATTATATAGAGACAGGTCCTGACCTATAAATTAGCTATTTTAAAGGTCCTGTTTAATATCTGTGGTTTAATCACAGAATGCATTTTCCTGCCAAAGCACAGCTATAATTGATAATAATAAGTTTCTTAGGTTAGACTCCCCCTATCCCCCTACACCAACACAAAAATCCACCAGTGTATCTGCAGCCTGTCCTTGGACAAACAGCACTATGAAAACTGTTCACTTGTGTACCGACATCTCTCTCCGTCAACATTTGGATCAGATGCCTCCCTGCCCCTTTCTCTCTCCCTGTTCCACCTGATGAGTAGTACAAGTGCAGGTCCCTGATAAATACAAGCTGCTCTCAACAGGTCCCAGAATATAGGACAGGGAGTTGTCATGAGGGCTAGGTCTCATTCATTTGCTCATTCATTCACTGAACAAAGATTCTTGAGCACATAACATGTGCAAATCACTCTTATGGTTGGGATGGAATAGTATACAAAACAGACATGATTCCTGCCTCATGAAGCTCGCATTCTAGTGGAGAAGTTTGTTTTATAATATAATAATTGTTTTATATAAATATAAAATATAAGTCTGTTTTATAAGAATATGTTTTTTTATAATATAAGAAAAAGTAGGACGGAGAATTAAATATATAGTATGAGTTCAAATACATAAAATATAGTAAGTATATACACAAACCAAAATGTTAACAGTATTCATTCATGGATGGAGATTATGAGTAATTTTTTTTTTTACTTTGCCACATTTCCCAAGTTTTCTATAATGAATGACATTTACCAAGGAAAAAAAACTTAAGGAGATCAGATGAAAATCACATTTGGAATATTTGAGAAATATTTGAGGTTATGTGATCTTCCTTTAAAGCTACAAATCACATAACTTTCAATGAATTTTAATGACACAATTATTCCATTAAATTTAGTGTTAATTAAATCTTTGTAAAGTAAGTAAATAGTAAATATTGGCTTGCAATATAAAATCAGAGATTTGTTTACAGAGCAAAACTCTTCCATTATGTTAATTAAATTTTTTTTTTGGAAAAAAAAGAAAACCAACAAACCCATAATTTACTGGCTATATTTGGAGAAGAAGGGCATGTCAGCATTCCAGCAGTATTTTGCTGTCCATCATATCTCCTCTGCTTTTCTCACTACCTCCCCAGTCCTCTAGGACAATTTCTCCCAGACAGGGAATGTTCCTCAGACTTCTGCCTTCCTTGGTGAATTTATAATATCAGACAGAATACATGAAATGTCATATTTTATTTTACTGTGTGTGTTCCAATAAAATTTTATTTATGGGCACTAAAATTTGAATTTCATATAATTTTCATATGTCACAAGATATTTTTCTTTGGATTTTTTTCTGCTTTTAAATGTAGAAAAAACATTCTTAGCTCAGACGCTATACAAAAAAACCAGTAGGGGGATGAATTTTGGCCTGTGAGTATACTTGGCAATCTCTGATTTAAGCATTGGCGCATTTTTTAATCAAACCCTCTGAACTTCTGATAATTTTTCAGGTCCATAAGAATATGGAAGTGAGGTTTTTTGTTTGTTTGTTTGTTTGTTTTTTTGGTCTATTTGCCTTTTCTAGGGCCGTTCCCGCGGCATATGGAGGTTCCCAGGCTAAGGGTTGAATCAGAGCTATGGCTGCTAGCCTACACCAGAGCCACAGCAACTCATGATCCGAGCCGCCTCTGCAAACTACACCACAGGCCACGGCAACGCCGGATCCTTAACCCACTGAGCAAGGCCAGAGATCGAACCCGCAACCTCATGGTTCCTAGTCGGGTTCGTTAACCACTGAGCCACGACAGGAACTCCAGAAGTGAGTTTCTAAAACATTCTTTTCTTCAAGATTTGAAATGTATTACAGCTTATTTTCTTCACATATCGTAAATGCTGTTATATTTCAGCGATAATATTTAGAAGAGCCTTAGACCATTAGAGAAAATTGTTTTATAAAGGATCATATGTTTGAGAAGTTATTTTTTAGGTAAATAAAAAATGGCAAGCTGTGGTAAGAGTGGTAAGGAGATGAGGAAAGGGCTGGGCCTGAGGCTTAAAGTAGAGACTTGCTTGAGCTCCAGTGCTCAGGCGAGGCCCCTGTGAAGAAGTAGCATTTAAAATGAGTCCCACAAAATTACCCCCCAGAGAGTGTCACCTGGATGGGGAACATGTGGGACCTAAATTTTTAAAAAGTACCCACGCTGCTCAAACTTGTGGGACCTGGTTCTTCCTGCCCCTTGCGATACACCCATGATGTCTCCAATTTCACCCCAAAAATTTAAGATTTCTTCAGTCTTGTAAGTCACTTCAAGTCCTACTATAGTCATGAAAATGACTATTTCTGCATTTACTGAATACTGATTTTATGCCAATCACTGGGCAAGATGCTAGAGGTACTAAATCAAAGAAGGAAGGATCCCTTCACTCAGTATCTATTCTCACCATCAAAAAATTAATGTTCAATTAGTGTGAGTATTATACATCAGCACCACATTTTGGTAAAGTACGTCATCTTTCTGTGCTTTACTGTCCTCATCTGTAAAATGGGGATATTAATAGTGCCTACTTCACAGGCTTGCGAACATTGAAAAAAGATGTATTTGTAAAGGCTCTGAAACATAATACATGTTCAATAAACAGCAACAACAACAAAAAAAAAACTAGTCCTGTGTCATTGTCAAAAGTCTACTTTTCAAGCTTTTTTTTTTTTTCCTTTGCTTTTTAGGTCCCCACCCATGGCAAATGGAAGTTCCCAGGCTAGCAGTTGAATCAGAGCTACAGCTGGTGGCCTATGTCATAGCCACAGCAATGCAGGATCTGAGCCAAGTCTGTGAACTATGCCACAGCTCACAGCAACCCAGATCCTTAACCCACTGAGCAAGGCTAGGGATGGAACCTGAAACCTCATGGTTACTAGTTGGATTCATTTCCACTGCACCACAACAGGAACTCCTCAAGCTTATACAAAAGTAGAAAGAATAATACAATGCTCACTTTCTATCCATCACCTAGGTTTAAAAGAATTTAACAACAAGTACAGCTACACTGGCACATTTAGGCTGATTACTGGTCCTCCATCCAGGTTGAAGGGTAGGGAATGAGAAGAAGCGGGGAGAAGGACAATGGGTGGAGGTTGTGCTCATCGAATGTTCTGTGGGCCCTCCCTTCATTTCCAGTCTTCCTTACAGTTAGGTGGGGTTCACCTAACTTATTCCAGCCATTTGGTGGAACATCAGTGGAAGTGACAGGTCACTTTGGGGTCAAAGCATTTAAGAAACTGTGTTCCCCTCCCCTGGGATGAAGGTGCGCCACCTGGCCTGCATAGACTTCGTGTAAACATAAATAAAACCATAGCTATGTTAACCCAATGAGATCCAGGGGTTAGTTTGTAACCAGAGCTAACCTACTAGCTGCACCCTAGACAGGGAAGGTCTTCTTGGCTGGCAGTGTTGCAAGCTGATGTCAATGCTCCCTGGGACTGGAAGGTATTTAAGACATTTCCTCTCGTGGCATTTTCATTAGATTTTCAGAAATGCTCCCCCACACTGCCGGAAACAGCTTATCTGTAGTTCACTGGAAGCAACAATGCATCTCCTCAGATGGTCACTAACGTTTGGACACACCTGATGTTATGCTTTCTGCTGCGGCTTCCTGCCTCTTGCAGGTAGCTCTCTCACATGGTATAAAAGAAAACCCCAGCCAGCTTTCTCTCTTAGCAAGGCCCATATTTGGTACACATATGATTCATAGAAAACATTCTCTCATCCTTTCGCTCTGACAAATGCAGCCTTCCTCTCCTACCAGCCCCTTGGGAGCCACCTCTGCTTGCTCTACCAGCCCAGCCAGCACCTCCAGCCACACCACTTGACTTTATGTGTCACGAGCAGGAGGCCGACACAGTCCACAGCATTTCTAGGGAAGCCTCCCTAACTGGGCATGAGTGAAGAGGAAGCCCCCTTGCCCCTCCCCCCCAGCCAGGAGGGTGGGTGGTTGGCTATTCAGGTGGAGAACCTCAGTCCTTAAACTCCTACTTAAATGGCTGAGCTCTTCATGTTAGAATGTGGAGACACTTTTGGCCTATTATTTTCAGGCCCATTATCAACCTGCTTTTTCAAGCCTCAGGTAAAACAGGCATTAGAAGTGTCCTATTTTTACATCCTGTTAAACTAGAATAGTCAAGAATATACCACAGTTCGGAGTCAAGGTAGGCAAGAGAGACCAGGCCTTGGGAGAAGAAGACAAGGCAGCATCTCTCCATTCATTCAACCATTTGTATTGAGAAGGGTACTGGGCACCGGGTGATGTTGGGTATGGAAGGGCAAGTAAAGCAGACAAGGAACCAGAGCTTTTGTGTTCTTTATAAGGAAAGGTGAGAGACAAACAATAAACGAACAAACAAATGAACAAGAGAGATTTGCAGAGAGAGAAATGAAAAAAAACCCAAAAGATTACACTGTTGTGGACTGAATTTTTGTGCCCCCTGCCCCTCAAATGCACATGTTGAAATCTGATCCATAATGTAATGGTATCTGGAGGTAGGGGCCTTTTGGAGCTGATTAGATCATGAGGATGGGTGGAGTCCTTGTGAATGGAATCAGTGCCTTCATAAGAGGTCAGAGAGCTAGTTCACTCTCTCTCTCTGCCATGTGAGGATAAAATAAGAAGAAAGCCGTTTATAGAACAAGAAGGCCATCATCAAAACCTGACCATACCAGCAGCCTGATCTCAGACTTCCAGCTTCCAAAACTGTGAGAAATAAATGTGTGTTGTTTAAGTCATTCAGTCTATGGTCATTTGTTACAGCAGCCCAGGCTGACTAAGATATATATCAAGAAGTAAATGGAAGGGCCGTACTGGAATGGCTGAGGAAGCAGAGATAAACTAGGAAAAACAAGCATGCTACTTCAGGTAGGGCCAATAGACTATTATTTGAAAATGCATTTTATTGTAAGTACAATGGTAAGTTCTAAAGAGAAGCTATATCTGGTTTTTTGTTTTAGAGATCACTCACATTGCCAATGGAGAATTGATTATAAGCAAACAAGAATAGAACAGCCAGGAGTTCCCATCGTGGCTCAGTGGTTAACGAATCCGACTAGGAACCATGAGGTTACAGGTTCAATCCCTGGCCTTGCTCAATGGGTTGAGGATCTGGCGTTGCCATGAGCTGTGGTGTAGGTCACAGACGCGGCTTGGATCCTGTGTTACTGTGGCTCTGGCATAGGCTGGCGGCTACAGCTCCAATTGGACCCCTAGCCTGGGAACCTCCATGTGCCAAGAGAGTGGCCCTAGAAATGACAAAAAGACAAAAAAAAAAAGAAAAAAGAAAAAAAAGAATAGAACAGCCAAGTGATGATTTAGAAATCTATCGAAGTTGTTCAGGCAAAAGATGATGCTTAACTGACAGTACTGATTAGTCAGAATGGGAAAGAAGTGGATGGATTCTGCTGTGTGTTGGTGGGAATGCCCAGGATACTTGCTGGTGGTTAGGACATGGAGCAGTGTAGTGGTGGGAAGCAGCTTATATGAGTTTGGAGTTCTGGTTTCCAGTCCGGCATGTAAGTGGCTCAGAAGTCCCATTCCATTCTGACAATAAGGGGAAAAAAAAAAAAAAAAAAAAAAAACTGAACAAACTGAAAGATCAATAGCTCTTCTTAGATGCATTAGAGAAGTGAGGTCACAGGGCAAACTTCTGCCCCCCAAATTGGAGAATAGAGAGATAGATATAGACAATCACAATTTACCAGAGTATCTACTTATATAGCTCAGGGAACTATAACCAGTCTCTTGGGATAGACCATGATCGAAGATAATATAAGAAAAGAATGTATATATATGTATGACTGGGTCACTTTCCTGTACAGCAGAAAATTGGCACAACACTGTAAATCAACTATAGTTTAATTAAAAAATTTTTTTAACTTACCAGAGTAGAAATCCACTAGTGGAAACTTCTGTAAAAACCAGTGCTGAGGTAGGAAATCTTAGTAATAACTGACCAATGGAAGAGACTCAGCATGGACCAGTCCGAAAGTTAAAAATACCCAGGGGCCCCTACACTTTTGTGGATTTTACCATCAGGAGTCCTATAAGAGTGCATACTGGAAAAAAAAATTCCCTTATGCTTCTGACAAAGAGATGGGGAAATAACCATTTTGAAATACTCGAGAAGATTCTGTTCATAACAAGGCCTATCTCCCAGAGAAACAGTTTAATGAGAGCCTAACCTGCTGGGGTTTTATCTAAGCCTAATTAACCTAGGAGATGGGAAATACCCAACTCCAGCCCTCTCTAGCCATCTTGTCCCAAGGTGGAGTACGGGAGGGCTGAGAAGCACTGGGGAAGTTCATAGTCCAGGGGTACAGGCTCACTAAAAGACTGAGACCTAATCATAGGACTAGAGAATGCTTCCCTGCCCCCAACAACTTAGACCTACTTCCTGAGGTTCCTTTTGCTCAGTACATGATGTCCAGCTATCAAAAAACAACTACAATGGTTAAAAGCCAAAAAAAAAAAAAATAGACACTAAAAAAAAAGAAGAAGCAAACATCTACAAAGCCAACTAAAATGCAAAAACACAGTTTGAAGAAATAGAGCAAGCATCAAAAACAGATTGATATGGCAGCAATGCAGGGATTATCAGACAGGGATTGTAAAACATCTATGATTAATATACTAAGGGTTGTAACAGGTAAGCAGACAACACATAAGAACTAATTGGCAGAGTTCCCGTCATGGCTCAGTGGTTAAGGAATCCGACTAGGAACCATGAGGTTGCAGGTTTGATCCCTGGCCTTGCTCAGTGGGTTAAGGATCCAGCGTTGCCATGAGCTGTGGTGTGGGTTGCAGAAGGTTCAGATCCCGCGTTGCTGTGGCTCTGGCGTAGGCTTGGCAGCTACAGCTCCGATTCGACCCCTAGCCTGGGAACCTCCATATGCTGTGGGAGCGGCCCAAGAAATGGCAAAAAAGACCAAAAAAAAAAAAAAAACAAAAACAATGTAATCAGAGAGATGGAAATTCTAAGAAAGAATCAAAAAGAAATGTTAGAGATCAAAAACACCACACTAAAAAATAAAGAATGCCTTTGATAGGCCTGTTAGTAGACTGGACATGGCTGAGAAAAAAATATCTGAGTTTGCGGATATGTCAATACAAACGTCTAAGGTGGAAAAGCAAAGAGAAAATGTAAAAAACCCTGAAAAGCACAGTATAGAATGGATTATGCAAGAGCTGTGGGACATAAAAGATGTAGCATACATATATTGGGAATACCAGAAAGAGGATAAAGACAGAAAGGAATAGAGGAAACATTTGTAGCAATAATGACTAAATTTCTCCAAATTAATGTCAGGACCCAGACATGGATCCAGAAAGCTCAGAGAAAGCCAAAAGAGATAAACACCCCCCAAATAATAATTACCTCTGATGTCTCCTCAGAAACATGCAGACAAGAAGACAGTGAAATGAAATATTTAAAGTGTTGAAAGAAAAATAATGACCAGCTTAGCATTCTGTACTCTGTAAAATTATCCTTCAAAAGTGTAAGGAAAAAAAGACTTTCCTAGAGTAGCAAAAATTGATTTTGTTGCCAGTAGACCTGTCTTGTAAGATATGTTAAAAGAAGTTCTTCTGAGAGAAAAATTATACACATTAGAAACTTGGATCCACATGAAGAGAGGAAGAGCATCAGAAAAGGAATAAATGAAGGTAAAATAAAAACTTATTTTTCTTATTCTTAACTGAACAGGTAGTGGCTTGTTTAAAATAATAATAACAACAATGTATTCAGTTTTATACATACATATGCTTATACATATGAAATGAATGGCAGCAATGACACGAGGTTTTGGAAGGAGAAATAGCATTATTCTATTATTGGCAGGTACTTGCACTATCCATGAAGAGGTATAGTGTTATATGAAAGTGGACTTGGATCCATTGTAAATGTATATTATAAACTCTAGGGCAGCCACTAAAGAAGAGGAAAAAGAAGTATAGCTGAAATGCAGAGAAAGGAAATAAAATGTAATCATATAAAATGCTCAGTTAAGGAGTTCCCTTTTGGCTCAGTGGGTTAAGGATCTGGCATTATCATTGCTGTGGCTCTGGTTACTGTGGTGCAGGTTCAATCTCTGGCCTGGGAATTTCTTTATGCTTCAGGTGCAGCCCCCAAAAAATGCTCAGTTAAATGCACAAAAGTCATTAAGAATGGAAGACAAAAATACAAATGAAGAAAAGGAGCAACAAATAGAAAACAGTAACAAGTATGGTGGAGATTAATCTAACTGTATGAGTCTGCAGTTCAGGGAAGACATCAGGGATAGAGATCTAAATGAGGGAGCCATCAGCACAGAGATGTTATTTAAATAAATTAAATATAGTTGCACAGAGAAAGAGGGTAGGTAAAGGGGAGTCAAGAGCCTAGAACCAAGCTTGGGGTCACTCCAGCTTTTACAACTAAAGTTGAAAAACAGGGAATTTCTGTGGCAGAAAGGACAAATAGTCACGGTTAAGGGTATTCCAAGTCAAGGAGTAAAATGGGATTTCTCAGGCCACCCAGCTGGGGCAGTCTTCCTCAGGGGGATGTTTGTTCATAAAGTTCACTTGCAAATCAAGTTGATAATGGCCACTATTAGATATTACCAATATTTTAAAAAAATCAATATGGGCCCTGCTCTTAAGGAACTAATAAATTTTCTTCTAAATGCAAGTGCCAGAGATATTTACACCAGCATTTATAGTTATAGGATAGACAATCCTATAGATCAGAGGTTCTGCCTGACTTAACAAGAGTAAAAATATGGTTCTTCTCTGAATGATCTAGCTCTGAAAAATCCCCAAATCTTAAAGGTCCTTATTCCCAAAGAAATCCACATTAAGATACTTCATGGTCAAACTTATGAAAACTAAAGACAAAGACAAATCTTGAAAGTAGCTAAAGAAAAATAACATTTTATTAACAGGAGAAAATAATTCAAAAGACACTGGATTTCTCATTGAAACCATAGGTGCCAGAAGAAAACAGCACAGCATTTCCCAAGTGCTAAAAGATAAATTTGTAAATCTAGAATCCTTATTCCAGCAAAAATATCTTCAAAGAATAGGAAAAATCATGACATCCTCAGATGAAGAGAAACAAAGAGAATTTGTTGCCAGTAGACCTATTCTTTTTTTTTTTTTTCACAGCAGATTTTCACTTCTTTATTCTAAAAGAAGTTATTTAAACAGAATACAAATTATTAAAAATATACACCTGGGAACATCAGGATGGAAGAAGGAACACGGTAAAAAAAAAATGAGTATATGTAATAAAATTTCTCCTTTTGAGTTTGGTAAATTATGTTTAATGATTGAAGCAAAAAAGTATAAGATGGCCTGATGTGGTTCTGAATACATGTAGGAAATGTTTTAAAATTTGCATTATAAATGGGAAAAGATAAAAAAAGGAAATAAGATTTCTACACTCATTCAAACTGATAATATGATGGCAGAAGTAGACTGTAATGAGGTATAGATGTACAATGCAATAATACTTTCAAAACTATGCAAAGAGATATACTCAAAAACATTAAAAGTAAATCAAGCCGAAATTCTAAAAAAATGTTTACGTAACCCATGGGAAGGCAGACACAAGAAAATAAAGAAACAAAAGACAACTGAGGAGTTCCCGTCATGGCGCAGTGGTTAACGAATCCGACTAGGAACCATGAGGTTGCAGATTTGATCCCTGGCCTCGCTCAGTGGGCTAAGGATCTGGCATTGCCGTGAGCTGTGGTGTAGGTCGCAGACACGGTTCGGATCCTGCGTTGCTGTTGCTCTGGCGTAGGCCGGTGGCTACAGCTCTGATTCGACCCCTAGGCTGGGAACCTCCATATGCCACAGGAGCAGCCCTAGAAAAGGCAAAAAAGACCAAAAAAAAAAAAAAGACAACTGAGAGAACAAACAAAAGCAAAAAATATAAAATGGCAGACTTATGCCCTAATTCATCAATAATTATTTTAAATATAAGTGGTCTAAATACACCAATTAAAATATATAGATTAGGTACACAGAACTACCAAATGACCCAGCAATCCCACTCTTGGGCATATATCCAGACAAAACTGTCCTTAAAAAAGACACATATGGAATACTCTTGGGCATATATCCGGACAAAACTGTCCTTAAAAAAGACACATGCATCCACATGTTCATTGCAGCACTATTCACAATAGCCAAGACATGGAAACAACTCAAATGTCCATTGACAGATGATTGGATTAGGAAGATGTGGTATATATACACAATGGAATACTTCTCAGCCATAAAAAAGAATGACATAATGCCATTTGCAGCAACATGGATGGAACTAGAGACTCTCATACTGAGTAAAGTACGTCAGAAAGAGAAAGACAAATACCATATGATATCACTTATATCTGGAATCTAATATACAGCACAATTGAACCTTTTCACAGAAAAGAAAATCATGGACTTGGAGAATACACTTGTGGTTGCCAAGGGGGACGGGAGGGAGTGGGGTGGATTGGGAGCTTGGGGTTGACAGATGCAGACTATTGCCTTTGGAATGGATTAGCGATGAGATCCTGCTGTGTAGCACTGGGAACTATGTCTAGTCACTTATGATGGAGCATGATAATGTGAGAAAATAGAATGCGTACTAGTATGTGTAACTGTGTCACCATGCTGTACAGTAGAAAAAAAATTGTATTGGGGAAATAACAATTTAAAAAAAGATGTTACTTAGGCAATCCATGACTTAAAATAAAATAAAAGCAATGATTTAAAAAAAAAATACAGGGAGTTCCCGTCATGGCGCAGTGGTTAACGAATCCGACTAGGAACCATGAGGTTGCGGGTTCGGTCCCTGCCCTTGCTCAGTGGGTTAACAATCCGGCGTTGCCGTGAGCTGTGGTGTAGGTTGCAGACGCGGCTCGGATCCTGTGTTGCTGTGGCTCCGGCGTAGGCTGGCAGCTACAGCTCCGATTCGACCCCTAGCCTGGGAACCTCCATATGCCGCAGGAGCGGCCCAAAGAAATAGCAAAAAGACAAAAAAAAAAAATACGGATTAGTAGAGTAGATTAAAAACCATGACCAAATACTGTGCTGTATAAAAGAAACTAACTTCAGAGTTCCCCTCATGTCTCAGCGGTAATAAACCCAATTAGGATCCATGAGGAGGTGGGTTTGATCCCTAGCCTTGCTCAGTGGGTTAAGGATCTGGTGTTGCCATGAGCTGCAGTGTAGGTCACAGCCACAGCTTGGATTCTGCATTGCTGTGGCTGTGGCATTAGGCTGGAAGCTACAGCTCCAATTCAACCCCTAGCCCGGGAACTTCCATATGCCTTGGGTGTGGCCCTAAAAATACAAAAATAAAATAAAATAAAATTAAATTAAATTAAAAAGTAACTTCAAATAAAATGATATAGGCAGGTAGAAAGTAAAAGGATGGATGGATAAAGGTGTATCAAGCAAACATTAATCCAAGGAAAGCCTCTCCGAACATCAGGTAAAGTAGACTTTAAAGCAATGACAGGGAGTTTCCATTGTGGCTCAATGGGTTAAGAACTCGACATAGTTTCCATGATGTCGTAGGTTCAATTTCTGGCCTCGCTCAGTGGTTTAAGGATCCGGCATTGCCACAAGCTGTGGCATAGTTTTCAGATGCAGTTTCGATCTGGTGTTGCTGTGGGTATGGCATAGGCCTGCAGTATGCAGCTCCAATTCAACCCCTAGCCCTGGAACTTCCATATGCCACAGGTGTGGCTGTAAAAAGAAAAAAAAAAAAAAAAAAAGACAATTACAAGAGACAGACAGAGAGGAATATTACATAATGATAAAAGGGTCAAGTGACCAAGAAGGCACAGAAATCCTAAATATGCACAAAACAACAGAACAGGGAAATGTGTGAAGCAAAAACTGACAGAACTTAAAAGACAGATAAATAAATCCAAATTATAGTTGGACATTTCAACACTGCTCCCCCGATAATTGATAGAACAATTATGTAGAAAATCAGCAGTGATATAGAAGAACTCAATAACACCTTTGACTAACAGGATCAATAAACATTTATAGAACATTCTACTAAACTATAGCACATTGTACATTCTCTTCAAGTGCCCATGGAACATATACTAAGATAGAACAAATCCTGAGCCATAAAATAAACCTCAACAAATTTAGAAGAATCTAAATCAGAGTGTATTCTCTGACCACAAAGGAATCGAACTAGAAATCAATAATAGAAAGATAAAAAGAAAATTTCCAAATACTTATAACCCAAACAAGATACTTTTAAATAACATATACATCAAAGAAGAAATCTCAAGGATTTAAATTTTTAAAAAATAAATTGAACTGAAAGAAAATGAAAATACAACATGGAGTTCCCGTCGTGGTGCAGTGGTTAACGAATCCGACTAGGAACCATGAGGTTGCGGGTTCGGTCCCTGCCCTTGCTCAGTGGATTAACGATCCGGCGTTGCCGTGAGCTGTGGTGTAGGTTGCAGACTCGGCTCGGATCCCGCGTTGCTGTGGCTCTGGCGTAGGCCTGTGGCTACAGCTCCGATTCAACCCCTAGCCTGGGAACCTCCATATGCCGCAGGAGCGGCCCAAGAAATAGCAACAACAACACAACAACAACAAAAAGACAAAAGACAAAAAAAAAAAAGAAAATACAACATACCAAAATTTGTGGGACACAGCTAAAGCAGTGCTGAGAGAGAAATTTTTAGCATTAAATGCATATATTAGAAAAAAGGAAAGTCTCAAATCAATAATCTAAGCTCTCACCTTAAGAACTTAGAAAATTAAGAACAAATAAACTCAAAGCAAGTAGAAGAAAGGCAAAAATAAAGATAAAAGCAGAAATCAATGAAATTGAAAACAGAAAATCAATAGAGAAAAATCAATGGAAAAAAAGTCTTCTTTTTTAAATCAATAAGATTGACAAACCTCTAGCAAGAGTTACAAAGAAAGAGAGAGGATTGAATTACCAGTATCAGGAATGAAGCCAGAGATATTACTACAAATTCTGCAGGCATCAAAAGGAGAGTAAGGAAATACTACTAACAACTATATACATACATTTGTCAACTTGGATGAAATGAACCAACTTCTCAAAAAAATTGCACGAATTATCATAGCTTATGCAAAATAAAGTAAGAGTTCCTGCTGTGGCGCAGTGGGTTAAGGATCCACGTTGTCACTACAGCAGCTCAGGTCACTTTTGTGGCATGGGTTCCACCCCTGACCTGGGAGCTTCCACATCGTGTGCACATGGCCAAAATTTTTTTATTAAAAAATAAAGTAAATAATATGAATAGTCCTAGAGCCATTAGGACATTTGAATTCATAATTTGAAAAACTCCCCAGAAAATGAATTTCCAGGCCCAGATGGTTACATTTGAGAATTATACCAAATATTTAAAGGAGAAGTAACACCAATTCCACCCACACAAACTCTCTCAGAAAATGCAAGAGAAGCAAACACTTCCCAATTCATTTTATAAGGAGAGTATTCACCTCATTCTAGAAAAAGACAATAAAAAAGAAAACTAAAATCCAATGTCCATTATGAATACAGACAGAGAAATCCTTTAAGAAATATTACCAAATAGAATCCAGCAATATTTAAAAATTATATACACCATGACCAAGTAGGTTTGTTCCAGAGATGCGAGACTGCTTCAATATTTGAAAATCAATAATTATAATTCATCAAATTAGGCTACACAAGAAAACTCACATGACATAATGAGTGCATAAAAAGCATTTGAACAGAGTTAAACACCACTTACAATTTAAAAAAAAACACTCATAAGTATGAAATGGAAGAGATCTCTCTCAAATAAAGAATATCTACAAAAAAAGCTTCAAAATAAGAGTTAATGGTGAAAGACTGCATGTTTTAACTCTAAGATCAAGAACAAGGCAAGGATGCCCACTCTCACTGCTCTTATTTAATATGTAGTGTTTTAAGTTCTAGCTAGTATAATAAGGGAAGAAAAAGTAATAAAAGTCATGCATATTAGAAAGAAAGAAATAAAACATTCCATATGCAAATATGTTTGTGTACAATAGACAATCCCAAGGAATTTACAAAAAATCCACCTAGAACTAATAGGATAATTCAGCAAAGTCACAGGATACAAAATAAACATGCAAAGGCAGCATCATGGCTCCAACCCTGCTCTAGAGGCTCTTCAACAAGAAGGGCGGCAGCAGCTCCACAACAGTGGCGGCCTTGGGCCATGCACTGCAGGAGGGACCAGCCTTTAGTCAGACATTGAGACGGGAATAAGATGGCAGAATAGAAGGACTGGAGCTCAACTTCTCTCATAAAAACAACACAGTTACAACCAAATGCTGAATAACCTTCAAACAAAATGGACTGGAAACTTTCAAAAAGATACCCTACTCCAGAAGACAAAGAAGAGACCACATTGAGAGGTAGGAGGGGTGATTACATGATATAAGCAACCCCATATTTCCAAGGTGGGAAGCCCACAGACTGGAAAGTAACTGTATCACAGAGATTCATCTACAAGAGTAAGAGTTCTGAGCCTCATGTCAAGTCCCCATGCCTGGGGATCTGGCATTGGGAGAAAGAGCCCCCAGAGCATCTGGCATTGAAGGCCAGTAGGGCTTGTGTGCAGGAGCTCCATGCGACTGGGAGAAATGGAGACTCCATTCTTGAAAGGCACAAACAGACTTTCATGTGCACTGGGGCCCATGGCAAAGGAGAGGCTCCATAGGAATCTGGGCTGGATCTGACTGCAGTTCTTGGAGATCTCCTGGGAAAACAGTGGGTGAGTGTAGCTCACTGTAGGTGAGGATCATTGGGGGCAAAGCTCTTGGGAATATTCATCAGCATGTGTTTCTCTGGAGGTGGCCGTTTTGGGAAAATCTGGCCCTATCCATCACTTCTGAGAAGCCCTAGGCCAAACAATAATCCAGGTGGGATGACAGGACCACCCATCAGTAAACAGGTTGTGTAAAGACCCCAAGGCACACAGCCAACTCCAATCTCACCCTGAGACAAAGCCCCACCACCAGAGGGATAGGAATTAACCCCACCTACCTGTGGGCAGGCACCAGTCTCTCCCATCAGGAAGCCTACAGCAAGCCCCCATACCAACTTCAGCCACAAGGGGGGCAGACATCAGAAGTAGGAGAGGCTACAACGTGCCATCTGCAAAAAAGACTATGACAAAAACCTATAAAAATGAAAAAGCAGAGAACTATAACTCAGATAAGGAAGAAAGAAAAAATGGCAGAAAAACAGCTAAGTGATCTGGAGATTATCAGCATCCAGGAAAAAGACTTTAGACTGACAATGCTGAAGATAATGCAAGACAATGAAAATAAACTGGAGGCAAAGATGGATAATTTACAGGAAACACTGAGCAAAGAAAGACAAGATTTAAAACTTAAGCAAGCAGAGATGCAAAATAAAATAACTGAAATAAAAAATTCATTAGACGCAACCAACAGCAGAATACAGGAGGCAGAAGAATGAATAAGCTGGGGAGGACAGACAAGGAAATCACTGATGCAGAACAGAAAAGAGAAAAAAGATTCAAAAGAAAAGAAGAGTCTCAGAGAACTCTGAGACAACGTTAAACACACCAACATCCATATTATAGGGGTGCCAGAAAGAGAGCTGTGGTGTAGGTTACAGATGTGCCTCGTATCCAGCATTGCTGTGGCTGTGGTGTAGGCCGGCAGGTACAGCTCCAATTAGATCCCTAGCCTGGGAATCTCCATATGCCACAGGTGCAGCTCTAAATACCTAAATAAACAAACAAACAAACTCCTATATAAAAAAACTTCAGGGCAACTGCAAACCAAAACTCTACAATTGATACACAAACAAATAAGAAAAATCAATGCAAATACGACACTAAAGATAGTCAACAAACCACAAGAGGAAAGAATAAGAGAAAAAGGGAAGAGAAAAGATCAACAAAACCAAACCTAAAACAGTTAATAAAATGGCAATAAAACATACATATCAATAATTACCTTAAATGTTAATGGACTAAATACCCCAACCAAAAGACATAGGCTGGCTGAATGGATACAAAAACAAGACCCTTATATATGCTGTCTTCAAGAGACCCACTTCACTTCCAAGAACACATACAAATGGAAACTGAGAGGATGGAAGAAAATATTCCATCCAAACAGGAATCAAAAGATAGCTGGAGTAGCAATACTCATATCAGACAAAATAGACCTTAAAATGAAGACTAGTTTAAGGGACAAGGAAGGACACTACATAATGATCAAGGATCAATGCAAGAAGAAGATATAACAATTTTAAATATCTATGCACCCAAACTAGCTTCACCACAATATATAAGGCAACTGCTAATGACCTTAAAAGGACACATCAATGCTAATACCATAATAGTGGGGGATGTTAACACCCCACTTACAGCAATGGACAGATCATCCAGACAGAAAATCAATAAGGAAACACAGGCCCTGAATGAAGCATTAGACCAGATGGACTTCATAGATATTTATAGGACATGCCATCCAAAAGCAACAAAATACACATTCTTCTCAAGTGCACATGGACAACTTCTGCAGCTCCATACCAAAAAAACAAACAAGACTATCAAAAAATGGGCAGAAAAAAAAAATGGGCAGAAGATCTAAACAGATAATTCTCCAAAGAAGACATATAGATGAACATGAAAAGATGTTCAAGAAACACATGAAAAGATGTTCAACGTCACTCATTATTAGAAAGATGCAAATGAAAACCACTCTGAGGTACCACCTTACACCAGCCAGAATGGCCATCATCCAAAGGTCTACAAACAGTAAGTGCTGGAGAGGGTGTGGAGAAAAAGGAACACTAGTACACTGTTGGTGGGATTGTAAATTGGTGTAACCACTGTGGAAAGCAGTATGGAGATTCCTCAGAAAACTAAACATAGAACTACCGTTTGATCCAGCAATCCCACTCCTGGGCATCTATCCAGAGAAAACCACGACTCACAAAGACACATGTACTCCAATGTTCATTGCAGCACTATTTACAATAGCCAAGACATTGAAACAACCTAAATGTCCATTGACAGAGGAGTGGATCAAGTGCACATGGAACATTCTCTAAGCTTGATCACATCCTGGGCTACAAATCCAACCTCAGTAAATTCAAGAAAATTGAAATCACATCAAGCATCTTTTCTGACCACAACGCTATATGACTGGACATCAGTAACAAGGAAAAAACTGCAAAAAAACACAAAACACGTGGAGACTAAATAACATGCTACCGAACAACCAATGGATCACTGAAGAAATCAAAGAGGAAATTAAAAAATACCAAGAAGCAAATGACAACAAAGATACGACACTCCAAATCCGATGGGATGCAGCAAAACCCACTCTAAGGGGAAAGTTTATAGCAATACAAGCCTACCTCAGGAAACAAGAAAAAGCTCAAATAAACAACCTAACTTTACATCTAAAGCAGCTCGAGGAGAAGAACAGACAAGACCTAAAGTTAGCAGAAAGAAAGAAATCACAAAGATCAGAGCAGAAATCAATGAAATAGAAATGAAGAAAACCATAGGAAAGATCAATGAAATGAAAAGCTGGTTCTTTGAAAAGATCAACAACATTGATAAACCCTTACCCAGATTTAGCAAGAAAAAAAGAGAGAGGACTCAAATCAATAAAATCAGAAATGAAAAAAGAGAAGTGACAATGGACATCACAGAAATACAAAGGATCTAAAGAGACTGCTATATGCAACCATACAGAAATAAAACAGAAAACCTAGAAGAAATGCACAAATTCTTAGAAAGGTACAATCTTCCAAGACTAAACCAAGATAACTAGAAGAGATGAATGGACCAGTCACAAGTACTGAAATTGAAACTTGACTTAAAAACTTCTAACAAACAAAAGTCCTGGACCAGATGCCTTCACAGGTGAATTCTATCAAACATGTTAGAGAAGAGCTAACACCTATCCTTCTGAAACTATTCCAAAAAATCGCAGAGGAAGGGACACTCCCAAACTCATTTTATGAGGCCATCATCAACCTGATACCAAAACCAGTCAAAGATACCACAAAACCAGAAAAATTATAGGCCAATTTCACTGATGAACATAGATGCAAAAATCCTCAACAAAATACTAGCAAACCAAATCCAACAATATATTAAAAGGATTGTACATCGAGATGAAGCAGAGTTTATCCCAGGGATGCAAGGGTTCTTCAATATCCTCAAATCAATCAGTGTGATACACCACATTAACAAACTGAAGAATAAAAACCATATGATCCTCTGACAGACGCAGAAAAAGCCTTTGACAAAATCCAACACCCATTTCTCATAAAAACCCTCCAGAATGTGGGCATAGAGGGAACCTACCTCAACATAGTAAAGGCCATATATGACAAACCCACAGGTAACAGCATTCTCAATGGTGAGAGCTGAAAGAATTCCCGCTGAGGTCAGGAACAAGACAAGGAGGTCCACTCTCGCCACTACTATTCAACATAGTTTTGGAAGTCCTAGACACAGCAACCAGAGAGGTAAAAGAAATGAAAAGAATCCAAATTGGAAAGGAAGAAGTAAAACTATCACTCTTTGCAGATGACATGATACTATACCTAGAGAATCCTAAAGACTCTACCAGAAAACTGTTGGAGCTCATCCATGAATCTGGCAAAGTCGCACCATGCAAAATTAATACACAGAAATGGACTGCATTTCTATATACTAACAATGAAAGATCAGAAAGAGAAATTAGGGAAGCGATCCCATTTACCACTGCATCCAAAAGAATAAAATACCTAGGAATAAACCTACCTAAAGAGACAAAAGACCTGGACTCTGAAAACTATAAGACACTGATGAAAGAAATCAAAGACAACACAAACAGATGGAATGACATACCATGCTCTTGGACTGGAAGAGTCAATATTATCAAAATGACTATACTACCCAAGGCAATCTACAGATTCAAGGCAATCCCTATCAAAGTACCAAGGACATTTTTCACAGAACATGAACAAAATATTTTAAAGTTTGTTTGGAAGCACAAAAGACCTGGAATAGCCAAAGACATCCTGAAAAAGAAAAGTGGAGCTGGAGGAAACAAGCTCCCTGACTTCAGACTCTACTACAAAGCAACAGTCATCAAAACCGTATGGTACTGACACAAAGACAGACATACAGATCAGCGGAACAGGATAGAAAGCCAGAATTAAACCCACGCACCTTCAGCCAACTAATCTATGACAAAGGAGGCAAGAATAATGGACAAATGGAGAAAAGACAGCCTGTTCAATAAGTGGTGCTGGGAAAACTGGACAGACACATGGAAAAGAGTGAAATTAGAACACTCCCTAACACCATACACAAAAATAAACTCAAAATCGATTAAAGACCTAGATACAAGACCACATACTACAAAACTCAGAGGAAAACATAGGCCAAACGCTCTCTGACATAAAACACAACAACATCTCAGATCCACCTCCTAGAGTAATGACAATAAAAACAAAAATAAACAAAGGGGACTTAATTAAACTTAAAGGTTTCTGCACAACCAAGGAAACCCTAAACAAAATGAAAAGACAACCCACAGGATGGGAGAAAATCTTTGCAAATGAAGCAACTAACAAGGGATTAATCTCCAAAATTTATAAACATCTCCTGCAGCTCAATACCAAAAAAAAATGAACAACCCCATTCAAAAATCAGCAGAAGATTTAAACAGACAATTCTCCAAAGAAGACATATGGATGGTCAAAAATATGTTCAACATCACTCATTATTAGAGAAATGCAAATCAAAAACACTATGAGTTACCACCTTACACCAGCCAGAATGGCCATCATTAAAAAGTCTACAAAAGGAGTTCCCATCGTGGCTCAGTGGTTAACGAATCCAACTAGGAACCATTAGATTGCAGGTTGGATCCCTGGCCTTCCTCAGTGGGTTAAGGATCTGGCGTTGCCGTGAGCTGTGGTGTCAGTCACTGACGCAGCTCGGATCCCACGTTGCTGTGGCTCTGGCATAGGCTGGCGGCTATGGCTCCAATAAGACCCCTAGCCTGGGAACCTCCGTATGTCGTGAGAAGCAGTCCTAGAAAAGGCAAAAAGACAAAAAAAAAAGTCAAAAAATAAGTGTTGAGAGGGTGTGGAGAAAAAGGAACCATATTACGCTGTTAGTGGGAGTGTAAATTGGTGCAAACGCTGTGGAAAACAGTATGGAGATTCCTCAGAAAACTAAACATAGAACTACCATTTGATCCAGCAATCCCACTCCTGGGCATCTATCCAGAGAAAACCATGACTCGAAAAGACACATGTACTCCAATGTTCATTGCAGCACTATATACAATAGCCAGGACCTGGAAACAACCTATATGTCTATTGACAGAGGAGTGGATAAAGATGTGGCATATATATATACACAATAGAATACTACTCAGCCATTAAAATGAATGAAATAATGGCATTTGCAGCAATATGGATGGACCTAGAAACTATCATGCTAAATGAAGTCAGTCAGACAAGGAGACACAAACATTGAATGCTATAACTTACAGGTGGAATCTAAAAAAAGGACACAGCGAACTTCTTTGCAGAACAGATACTGACTCACAGACTTTGAAAAACTTAAGGTTTCCAAATGAGACAGGTTGGGGGATGGGGGGAATGCACTGAGAGTTTGGAATGGAAATGCTATAAAATTTGGTTGTGATGATCATTATAAATATAAATATAATAAAATTCATTAAGTAATAAAAAATAAAATAAATATGCAAAATTCAATTATATTTACACTAACAATGAACAATAGATATCAAAATTAAGACTACACTATTATTTAAAATTGCTTTAAAAAAAGAAATACTTAGGTTAAATCTAAAAAAAAAAAAAGTATGCTGAAACCAAAAAACACTGATGAAAGAAATCAAAGACCTAAAGGACATACTGTGTTCCTGGATGGAAAGACTCAGCATGGTAAAGATGTTAATTCTCTGCCAGGTTGATGTAAAAGTTTAACACAATTCCTATCAAAATCCCACTAATATTTTTTGGAGATATAAACAAGTTATTTTAAAGTGTACATTGAAAGATAAAGGAATAAGAATAAGTTAAATTTTTGATAAAAATAGATTAAAGTGAACATATTAATCACTTGATATCCCCATAAAAAATTAGCATAGGCTGGGTAACTTAACAAAAATTTATTTTCTCACAGTTCTGGAGTCTGAAAAGTTCAAGATCAAGATACCTGCAGAGTTCAGTTTCTTATGAAAGCTCTTTTTCTGGCTTTCAGATAGTCACCTTCTTGCTATGTCCTCACCTCACATGGTCCTTCCTCTGAATGTACATGAGGAAGGAGAGAAACAGAAAGCTCTCTGATGTCTCTTCTCATAATGACACTAATCCTATTGGCTCAGAGCCCTGTCCAAAGACCTCATTTAACCATAATTACTTCCTTATAGGCCCTATATCCAAATGCAGCCACACTGGGGCAGGGGGGGGGGGGGGGGGGCTAGGGCTTCAACATATATGTGTGGGGAGTATGGGGGACAAAACCTTTCAGCCCAAAATATCAGGAGAAGTCGGTTTACTTGATTTCAATATTTATTATATAGAAAGTTAGGACTGTGTGGTATTGGCAAAGAGACAGACACACAAATCAGTGGGACAGAATAGAAAACATAGAACTAAACCCACATGAAAATGCCCAATAGATTTTTGACAACTGTACAATACAAGAGGGAAGATAAACTTTTTCAACAAATGGTGCTAGAGCAATTAGACATCCAAAGACAAAAAGTAACAATAAAACTTGACCCAAGTCTCACTCTTTATATAAAAATTAACTCAAAATGGGTCACTGAGTTAAATGTAAAAAAATAAAAGTATAAGACTTTTACAGGAGAAAATCTTCAGGATCTAGGCTAAGCAAAGGGGTCTTTTTTAAAAACTTTTTTTTTTTTTTTTTGGTTATGATGGTGGTGGTATGCAGAAATTCATGAGCCAGGAATCCAACTCAAGACGCAGCAATGGGTCCTCAACCCACTGAGCTACCAGGGCATTCCAGCAAAGAGTTTTTATACTTAACACCAAAAGCACAATCCATAACAGGAAAATTGATTAATTTGGCCCTATCAGAATTAAAAATTTTGCTCTGTGAAAGGCTGTATTATGATTTAAAAGAAAGCTATAAACTGGAAGAAAATATTTGCAAATTGCACATCCAACAAAGGACTAGTATCTTGAACATCATAAAGAACTCTCAAAACTTAAACATGCCAGTATCCTTTGACACAAGAAATTTCAATCTGGTGATTGGATTAGGAAGATGTGGTATATATACACAATGGAATACTACTCAGCCATAAAAAAGAATGACATATTGCCACTTGCAGCAACATGGATGGAACTAGAGACTCTCACACTGAGTGAAATGAGCCAGAAAGACAAAGGCAAATACCATATGATATCACTTATAACTGGAATCTAATATCCAACACAAATGAACATCTCCACAGAAAAGAAAATCACAGACTTGGAGAAGAGACTTGTGGCTGCCTGGTGGGAGGGATCGGGAGCTTGGGGTTATCAGATACAACTTAGAATAGATTTACAAGGAGATCCTGCTGAGTAGCATTGAGAACTATGTCTAGATACTCACATTGCAACAGAACAAAGGGTGGGGGAAAAAACGTATACATGTAAGAGTAACTTGATCCCCATGCTGTACAGCGGGGGGGGGGGAAGAAATTTCAATCTGGGTATTTATATCAGAGAAATAACTTCTGTTCACCAAAAAACTTGAACATGAATGTTTACTGTAGCTTTATTCATATTAGCCCTAAACTGGAAACAACCCAGATGTATTTCAATGGACAAACTGTGATACAATCATGCTGGTTGAATACTCCTCAACAATACAAAAGAAAAAACTATTGGTACACATATTCTCCAGAGAATTATACTAAGGGAGAAAAAAAAAATCCCCAAAGCTTACTTACATATGGTGTGAGTCTAACTATGTAACACTCTTTTTTTGGGGGGGTGGGTGCTGCGCCTACAGCATATGGAAGTTCCCAAGCTACAGGTCGAATAGGAGCTGCATCTGAGGTCTGCACCACGGCCACAGCAAGGCCAGATCTCAGCCTCATCTCGGACCTACACCTCAGCTTGCAGCAACACCAGATCCTTAACACACTGAATGAGTCCAAGGATCAAACCCGCATCTTCACAGACACTATGTCAGGTTATTAACCTACTGAGCCACAACAGGAATGCCAAGATAACATTTTTTAAATGATAAATTTCAAATCCCTAAAATGATTTCCAGGCATCAGGGAGGGGTGAGGCAGAAGGAAACTAACCATAGCTACGGAAGAGCACCATGAAGGACCTTGTGGTTGTGCAAAGTAAAATAACTCCTTTTCCATCAAAGGAAGTCTTGGTTACTCCATTTTGCTCTGGTTTCGGCTGAGACACCCTCCTGCAAAACCTCTCCTCTTTCCCTCTTCTCCCAGTAACAATTTGCTTCAAATTAGCCAACCAAGAAGAATGTGCGCCCTGACCTGACCAATGGGAAGGAGACAGGTACATCACCTGCACTAGGGATAAATAGGGAGGGTCTTTTCTTCTTTGCGCACACTTTTTGAGTACCTGCACCCTTCTGCAGAAGTAAAGAGCCTTGTTGAGATCTCCCTGTGTTCATGTGTCTCATTTTCTGACATTGACAATCCGAGCCATTTCCCCAACAGATTTGGGGTCCACTGGAGTGCAGATTCTCAAGAAGGGGAGATGCGTCCCACAGCTTGTTGTGATGCCCTAAATTGAGAAGTCCAAGCCTGTGAACTTTAAACCTGTGGAGGGTTCTCGGCAACGCGGGAAATCGCACAACGACCAGGCAACTTCTGTTAATGTACTAAGATAGGAAAGATTGCAGAGGCAATCATATCTCCTTGCTGCTTGGGGAAGGGGGTCAGAAAGCCTCAAAGGGTCTCAGGTGAGACCAACAATTTTGGGTGAAATCATAAAATCAGAGCACCACCCTCAAAAGGTCTCGGGTGAGACTGACGATTTCACGTGAAATTGGAGGATCAGAACATGACCCTGGGAAATGGGAAGTAAGTCTTCCCGACCTGTACCTTCACTTGGAGGATTGAATTGGGGAGGGGGGGAAACAACTTCCTCCAGACAGTCCTCTGGGATTAATGTTAAAGTATTGGGGTAACAATCCATGGACGAAGAACAAAAAGAAGGGAAGAATGATTAAATATTGTTGTTTCATCTGGACACAGACACCTATTCTTGCCCCATCCATCTCCTGGCCAAAGTTCAGATGGGACGAAGATTGGGTCTGTCAGTTGCTCATTCAGTTCATCCAGGACAAGTCACCAGGGTCTCTGGAGGAAACTTATTATGCTCGCTGCTGCCACTACCTTACAAGCCCCCAAATGGCCCTGAATCCCCTCCAGCCACAGCTGCCGCCTCTGTCACTGCCAGGGGAGTGCGGGAGGTGGAGGGGCGCAGAGCCCACCACCCAGGCACAAAGGCACTGCCTCTGTTTGTAGAGTTAATGTGGGAGGGGGAGAGGGCAGGGCCCAGTGCAGGCACAAGCTCCCCAGCTGGGGGATGTTAGGGAGGAAACTAAGTTTCCCAACAAAGACCCTGGGTGGGACAAGAACAATGCCGTCCATGCGGGGGGCATATAATGGACTTGAGATATCTCATAACTCAGGCAATTAGGGATGCTGTACCTCAGACTCAAATATATCTAAGGCATTTGAAGGTAAAGGGGAGTTGCTGTTGTGGCTCAGTGGTTAACAAATCCTACTAGGAATCATGAGGTTGCGGGTTTGGTCCCTGGCCTCGCTCAGTGGGTTAATGATCCAGCATTCCCCTGAACTGTGGTGTAGGTTCCAGATGTGGCTTGGATATGGCATTGCTGTGGCTCTGGCATAGGCCAGCAGCTACAGCTCTGATTAGACCCCTAGCCTGGGAACCTCCATATGCAACAGATGTGGCCCTCAAAAGACAAAATAATAAGTAAAAAAATAAATAAAATAAAATAAAATAAGAGGATTGGAAAGATAAACCATTACAGAACTTACTAGAAGAGATGTGAACGGTATATGTGAGAAGGAATGACGAATGGAATTCTATTTTATCAAGGGAAGAGTAAGTCTGTCTTCTATCTTGTTTTAAATGGAAAATAGGGGACAGACTAACAGATACAGAAAGTGCTGGAAGGTTTGTGGGAAGCAGACATTGAGAGAAGGGTTATACATTGTCAGAAATAAGTTTAAGATAAGTTTAATTGAGTAAATTAATTTTAAAATATGCTGGTACAAAACTTGAACTTGGCTTTTCTGTGTTAAGAAAACAGTTTCCTTGGAATGCTACTTTGATAACAGATTATATAATGTTCTTTTAAGTGATCTGCTGTATTTGCTTAGGAGATCTCTTGTAATTTTGGTTAAGAAAAAAGTATTATCCACAGCGACCTATGATTCTATCTGACCAAATTAAACAAAAAAATGATTTATTTAAACACTACCAAATTCTAATTAAAGTGCTTTTAACTTGTCTAACTTTATTTTTTTACTTATTATTTTGTCTTTTGAGGGCCACACCCATGGCATATGGAGGTTCCCAGGCTAAGGGTCTAATCGGAGCTGTAGCTGCCAGCCTATGCCAGAGCCACAGCAATGTGGGATCCGAGCCGCATCTGTGACCTACACCACAGTTCAGGGCAACGCTGGATCCTTAACCCACTGAGCGAGGCTAGGGATCGAACCCGAAACCTCACAGTTCCTAGTCCAATTCGTTAACCACTGAGCAATGACAGGAACTCCTAACTCGTCTAACTTTAAAATGCTTCACAGGATTCTTGAGGCATTAAAAAAAAAAATGTTATATTTACCAGAATTATTTGGAATATTAAAATACATAGAGAGCATTATCAAATGAGTGATAAATCTCAGATTATATAGATGAATAGAAGTTTTTAATACAGAGATTCTAGAATTTTTACAGTTTCTGAAATTTGGATATATACTGCTACTATAATTTTTTTTTTTTTAGTTATTTCAAATTGTTATACGTCACAACAGTTACCAAGTTTCATTGTCAATTTCCATTGCAATCAGATTTAAAATGTGTCTTAAGTCGTTTGTCACTGTGGGTTAATGGCTTTACTCTGATACCTTTGCAAAAATGTTTCCTTTTCTAGAAGATCTATAGAAAGAACTTTTTTCTTAAGTACAAGTTTCTGACTTCCAGACCTTAATGATGAGCTGGGTAAGAAATTCAAAAAAAAAACTTCTAAAAGGGAAATTGATGATTTCAGATTTCATAAACAGTTAAACAAAAAGGATTAGTTATATTGGACTGTGTGAACTGGTGAATATGGTTATAATTTTATGGTTTCTATTTAAAATAATGCTGGCTTTTAATCTGTGTTTTCCAGGTATAAAGAAATTCTCC
Source organism: Phacochoerus africanus (assembly GCF_016906955.1). Taxonomy (NCBI): domain Eukaryota; kingdom Metazoa; phylum Chordata; class Mammalia; order Artiodactyla; family Suidae; genus Phacochoerus; species Phacochoerus africanus. The sequence goes on along the minus strand of NC_062550.1, from coordinate 62,105,525 downwards.
CAGCAAGCAATTTGGTAAATTATACCTTTGTAAGCAGAACTGAAACATTTCTCTCTTCTCTACCTGATTTCTTCAGAGGATGGAAACTCTCAGATTCTCAGAATCTTTATCAGATAAATGAGGAAGGCCACCTTGTACATAGCCTGTAAAAACCTCAAGGTACCTGGGTTTTTGAAAGGGAAGGAATTCACTGAGACCTTTAAGTTAAGACAAATCCTTGGCATGACTTTCCTAGCCCTGAGATGCCTTTTAAAAGCTTAGTCTGGAGTTCCCATCATGGCTCAGTGGTGTTTCCATGAACTGTGGTGTAGGTCACAGAAGCAGCTGGGATCCTGAGTTGCTGTGGCTCTGGCGTAGGCCAGCTGCTACAGCTCCCATTAGACCCCTAGCCTGGGAACCTCCATATGCCATGGGTGCAGCCCTACAAAAGACCAAAAAACAAACAAACATAAAAGCTTAATCTAAGATTCTTCATAAAGTTCTAACAAAGCCAATTTTAAAAAACAAACAAACAAACAAACAAAACAGGAGTTCCCGTGGTGGCACAGTGGAAACGAATCTGACTAGGGACCATGGGGTTTCGGGTTTGATCCCTGGCCTTGCTTAGTGGGTTAAGGATCTAGTGTTGCTGTGAGCTGTGGTGTAGGTCACAGACTTCGACTTGGATCTGACATTGCTGTGGCTTCTGGCATAGACCAGCAGCTGTAGCTCTAATTTGACCCCTAGCCTGGGGACCTCCATATGCCATGGGTGTGGCCCTAAAAAGACAAAACAAACAAAAAACAAAACAAACAAACAAACAAAAAACCTATATGATCAGTTTTATTCACATAAATCATCAGGCCAATGTTGTTAACACTAGATTTAATTGACAAATCAGTCTTGGTTTGGCTAATATTTGATAAAAATGAGAGTAATTTTAGAGAGAAAGAGATGTTTCAATGAACACTTGCTAAATCTGTTAATCTCATTCTTTTAATTGTGGTTAGTATTACTAAGACTTACTTCCTAGATAGTTCTTTGCTGTTATGTTATATTGCTGCAAAGTTTAACTGAGCTTCTAAAAGAACATTCTAACCTTGTTTCTAAAGTTTATCTCACTAATCTATTTTTGGATCAAGATCAGATGCCCCAAAACCTGCAACAAGGCGACCATGCATACTAAAAAGGACATAATATAAAAGGACTATTTCCAAGCTTGTAGAGGAAGACCCCGATTCCTTACTATGGAGCCAGGAGGAGGCACAAGAATTTAGGGATTTAAGAGAGGTGCTGACAGGTGCCCCTCTTCTGGCTCTGCCATCCTTTTTAAAAAACCTTTTCATTTATTTGTAAGCATGGGCCAGGGAATGGCTCTAGGGGTCCTCACAGAGAAACATGGGTGAAGCCACCAGCTGATGGCCTTCCTTTCCTGCCTCCTGGATCCTGTTGCCAGAAGATGGCTGAGTACATATAGTCGGTAGCCACCACTGCCGTATTAACTGAAGCAAACAGAAAACTCACCTTTGGAGGAAGGCTGACTATGAGTATAAAAACAGGATATGGGGACACAAATGCCCAGTTAAAGTCGACAGACTATTCTGTGGGCACACTACACAAAGGCAGCTGTTACGCTTGTGCCACAGGGACACCGGAGGCCCAAGTGGTTCCCTTTTCTCTGAGATGGTCATCAGACCCACAGGGTCTTGACTGTGTGATGGCCCTCTTCCAGGACAAAATGGCTTGAAATAATGAGTCCAGTTGGACTTTATCACTGCTATTCCCTGCAGTCAAAAGTTCTGTAGTTCAGCCCCCAAGAACTATTCAGCAGCCAAATGAAAACGTCAACTTCTTGTGTCTAAAATGAGAAGAGGCAAAGGCAACTTTCTTAGGCAACCTGACCAGGTGTAGTGAAAGCCGGTACTACATCACCCCCCACAATAAATCCCAGTTCCAAGTGCCCCAGGCAGATGTCTGGTGGTATTGTGGGAGTCCACTAATGGGTATCTTTCCAGAAAATCAAAGTGACACCTGTACTTTGGTGCAACTGGCTATCCCTTTCACCCTGGCATTTAGGCCCTAATCTCAAACTCAGCCAATCTTGAGGAAATGAGACATCCCTCCCCCCCCGGGGGGGGGTGTCCTTTGACCCCCAGGTATATATTTACTCAATAGGTGTTCCAAACAAATTTAAAGCAAGACATCAGTTAGCTGAGCTGCCGGGTTTGAATCTGCTCTCTCTTATTGATCAACCATAAACAAAAATGTTGATTGGATAAACTACATCTATTACAATCAACGAAGATTCATTATTTACACTAGAGATGCCATTAAAGAAACAGCTGAACAGCTAGGGCCAACTAGTTAAATGGCATTGGAAAACAGAATTGCTTTAGACATCATGCTGGCAGAAAAGGGAGGAGTCTGTGTAATGATTGGTAACCAGTGCTGTACATCAATTCCCAACAACACCGCCCCAGACAGACCATCACCAAGGCCCTATGTGGATTAATGACCTTAACAGATGAGCTTTCAGAGATTTTTGGTATTAATGACCCCTTCACAGACCTTTTAGAAAATTGGTTTAAGAAAATGGAAGGGACTAATAGCTTCAATCTTTACCCCTCTAATTGCTGTAGTTAGTGTCTATGTCTTAGTTGCATGTTGTATAATTCCTTGTGCCAGGGGACTTATTCAAAGATTAATAGAAACTTCCCTAACAAAGCAACTGGGACCCCCTCCCCACCAAGCCAGTATACTCCTGATGGACACAATAGAACATGAGAGCCAAACCATGCTCAAAGAGTTTGAAGAAAAGAATATTTGATTTAAAAAAAAAATGAAAGGGGGTAATTGTGGAAAGTAACATAATGTCTTTTGTATCAAAGGAAAACTGGGTTACTCCATTTTGCTCTGGTTTTGGCTGAAATGCCCTCCTGCGACCCCCCCCCCTCCTCTTTCCCTCTTCTCCCAGTAACAATTTGTTTCAAATTAGTTAATCAAGAAAAATGTGCGGCCCTGACCTGACCAATGGGAAAGGGACAGGTGCACCACCTGCGTTAGGGATAAATAGGGAAGGTCTTTCCTTCTTTGTGCGTGCTTTTTGAGTACCCACACCCTTCTGCAGAAGTAAAGAGCCTTGTTGAGATCTCCCTGTGTTCATGTGTCTCATTTTCCAACACTGATGATCCAAGCCATTTCCCCAATGTGGTGATGAACATGTTCAGCATCCTGACCATACCAATGTCAACAACAGAATACTATTGTTTCCCAAGATGTTACCATTAAACTAGGCGAACAGTACATAAGCTGTCTCTGTATTATTTCTTACAACCCACGTGAATGTACAATTACCTTAAAATAAAACAAGTTTAATTTAAAAAAATATGAGTGTTCAAACATTTCTAAAGGTGCTTCTGAATCTGACATTCAAACTTTCACCATGATTTGTGTGGATGCTTCTAATGCAGCATTTTCCAAAATATGACCTATGGAACAGGGGTCCACCTCAACATGTCAGTAAGTGGCCTGTAGTTAAGAGAGTGGTTCTAGTGTCAAGAAAGTATGGAATGAGCATTAACAGAATAAAGACCACAAAATTTGAAAATGTAATTCACTTTAAGCCATAATTTCCAAATCTAAAACATGCCCAGAGTCCCTTTCCTTTCCTTTCCCTTTCTCTTTTCCTTTTTGTTTTTTCCTTAGGAGCACCTAATAGCATGAATGGAACACTGGCAGTCCCAGAACCCAATTTGAAACAGGCTATCACTACGTACAGTCTGTCCCTTGGACACAGGGGCTGCTTTACGTTTTCCTTTCAGTCCCTCCCCCGTGCCTCCTGAGCTGCGTGTGTGCGTTTGGAGCCATCCCCTTGATCCCACTCTTTTTCTCAGTGTTCTTAGTCCTCTCTCCTCACTGAATTCATCAGAGCTCCCTAAGGGCCTTGCCTTCTTAGAGTCAACCAAGCACTTGCTCGGTACCTACCTGTCTTGACCCCGGCCCTCTTCTGAGTGTCCAGGCCTTTCCAATCTCTGTTATTCTTCTGAAGTGACCCTCTGTTGTTTCTGCCTTCCACCAGTACACCCTTTGGGAAATGGGTCCTCCCTGGATGTGGGTCACATCCTTCTGGTGGCTACCCCTCAAGGACTGTCACCTGACATGGGACACAATATGGTCAGAGCAGACCCCATTTTTCTGGCCAAAGTGAGTGGTTCAGGGTGAGCATAAGACCTAAACCAAGCTAACAAAAGCCTTTCCCTGGAATTATCCCATTTGGAGTTGGAAGAAAAGGAGTATTGCCTCTTAGGTGGCAGAAGCTAGAAAGATGTAAATATGAGGCCACATTATCAATTTTGAGAATGTCTGTGGTAAGCAGAAGATCAAGCCACCCAGAGACAAGAAGAATTAAGGAACAGAAAAAAGTTCTGATGTTAGTCATTTGCTCTCTGGGATCCTGTGGATGGCTCCACTCCTGGACTTGCCGCTTACTTTAGCTAATGTATCCTTTTTTGCTGAAGTGAGTTCAGGTTGGATTTCCATCACTGCAGCTGAGAAATGATTTCTAACTAATACATCCCATTCAGCTTCTCATTCATTCCTGATCACCCTAATAAGCAGTGAGGATTAGAGCTTTTCATGCCTCATTTTAACCCATTTGGACATACTGAACACACTTCTACATTTTGATTTAAACCTGATGGGCTATCCAGGCACCTGCTCTGCTCTTTCTTCATGAATGGGGTTGAGAACAGAAGTGTTTTGATGAAAAGAAGTCAGGAAAGGTCTGAAGCCTGGAGGGATGTCATGTGAGGATGAGAGTCAGCCAGTGAGGAGAATGAGCACTATGGAGAGTTGGGTAGAAAAGTTCCCTTAAAGGAGAGGGTGACCCCTCAAATGTTGTCTCTTCCAAAATGCTATACAGGAGGGAGTCCGCAATGGTCAGCCAGAGTCCTACAATAGCAGGGAGGGGAGAAAGAGTTATGAATGACAGGGAAACTGGGGAAGAAACAGCAAGAGATTAACATTCATTCAGTGCCTAATATGTGCCAGACATTGTCCTGGCTGCTTCTGGCATATTATCTCTTACAACTACACTGTAGGCTCAAAAAATGTCAAATGATATCAAGCCCAAAGTGGTGGGTTCAAGATTCAAACACAGGTCCCCTTCCCTCCAAAGCCAGTGCTCTTTATACTCCAATGTAGGTCTGTATCTGCGCCTAGGACCTGCAGATTGGGGAGCTTACTGTAAGGACAGCAGAACCAGGTCAGCCTCAGAGCCACTTTCCCGACCTGACCCACACACAGGGCTGCCTCTCTGTTCTCTGGAACAGAAGAGAGCACCAGTAGTCTCTTGGTGGGTGTTGGAGCCTGGGGCATTTGAGGACCTGCTTGGAATTGGGAGGGAGGGGGTGGAGGCAGATATGGAACTAGGTTGTCAAAAATTGGGGAAGCATTTGAGAAAGCACTACTCTACCAGGAGATGGATGTGATCATCATCTCTTAGTCCCCAGAAAAGACAGCGACCCAAGTCTATTTGCAAGGGGGTGGGGAAGAAAAAGGGAATAGCATTTTCATGAAGATTCCGGAAGTAAGGAAGCTGGTTCCATCTTATATAATCTAAAAATGCCCCCACCACCTACCCCCACCCCCACGCACATAAGAAGGAAAGGGGAAAAAACCTCCCAGAAATCACACAGTCAAGGCAAATGCAGCGAAATGGCTCATTGGTTACTGTGGCAACCGACTCTTCCCTGCTCCGGCTGCTTATCCCACGATCCCTCTGTCACCCTATTTTTAGACTGAAGACAACGAATGAAAATGGCTTTAAAATATTTTTTTCTTTTCTGTATGTTGAAGACATGCATAACCTTTAAAAAACACTCAGAAGCCAGAGCTCCAAGGTAAAGGCAAGTCCCCTAGTCCTTATATAAGGCGATCCTCTTTTCCTCTTTTCTCTGAGATCCAGACCACCTCCACCAAGGAAGGAGGGTGCTGGGTTTCCTATGAGTGAAAGGGCAACAAATAAAGAGGAGAAACCAGAAAAGATGGGATGGAGCATAAATAGCATAGCCACACATGCAAAGTAAGGTGGAGAACCAAAGTCATTAAAAATGAAAAAAAAAAATAATAGTTTTTGAGGAATAAGAGGAGTTTTGACTCATCTGGCTAAGAGTGTCTATGTAACTCACCTCACTTCCACATTTAATTGTTCTCATCTGTAAAATAAAGGGGATGATGGTCTTTCCAAATCTTGATAACCTCCAACATTTTTTTAAAGCTCTAAAATCTATGATCATATCATTTTAACTGTTAATCTTATTAACCTTGCAAAGGTGCCAAATTGTAAGAATCTACCAGAGTTTCCCTGAGAAACAGTCCTAAATCTTCTTACACTGTTTGGCTTTATTTCAGTTGTGATATTTGAGAAATGTTATTGTGGACTATTTCTTTATGTTAATCTGATGGAAAGACACCAAAAAACAAAGAAACAAAAAAAACCCACAACTTTTTGTGCTGATGAAGATGAAAAATAAAAAAAAAAAAATGCAAATGCCTTCTCCTCCTGGAAAATAATCAGTGAGTACAACATACACTTAAAACATTTTCAAGAGAAAAGTGGCCTTTATAATTCAATAGAAAATAAAATTATCACCTAAGATGCAAAGCAATAGGCTTGGTCTGTGGCAGAAAATAGAGCAGGGTCAGAGGAAGGGAAAAAGTGGAGAGGCTCATTGAAGGAGGAGAAAAAGCTAACCTAGATATAAGCCACATGCTTGATTGAGTTGGTTCCACACAGTGGTAGAAAGAAGCCCATGTGTCCAAATGGATGAGGAGGCTCAGTAATAAGGGGTCCCCACCTGTCTCAGTTCGGGACTGAGTGGGAGAGCAGAGGGAGAGAGGTTGGTCCCCACAGGTAGTTGATGGGTAGAATGGGGTACATTTGGGGTCAGCTGAGGCCCCAGAGCGGGGGTTCTCCAAGTCCATCACACATGAGCGTTACTGAAGTGCTTACTTACAGTGCAAATTCTCATTCATGGAGCCAGGTTGTAGTAATCTGACTTGTATACTCTTTACTGGGATAATACCTATTTGCTGATGGGTTTTGGCTTAGATGTCCCTTCTACAAGGAGACATTTTAAATCACCCCCCACCCAACCTCAGCTGGTTTAGGCCTCTTCTCATGTGATGCCATCACACCCAGTGTTTTTTATTTTGAAATTTGTATCATACTATTTGTTTAATATCTGTCTTCTACACTGGAATGTAAGGACTGCCAGCTTCATGTAGGACATGTGCCGCATCTGTCTCATTCATCATTCTATCCCTCATAGCTAACACAGGGCTTAGCACACAGTACACCCTCCGTAAGAATTTGCTGAATGAACAGACCTTATGAAGTATAGTGTTGTGTCTACTTAACAACTCTCTGGGCTACAATTTTTTTTATCTAGAATATTCATCATTTATATCTGTGCAACAAATTACATTAAACCTGTTGTTGGGGAGTTCCCCGTTGTGGCACAGTGGAAATGAATCCGACTAGGAACCATGAGGTTGTGGGTTCGATCCCTGGCCTCGCTCAGTGGTTTAAGGATTCAGTGTTGCCATGAGCTGTGGTGTACGTCCAAGACACAGCTCGGATCTGATGTTGCTGTGGCTGTGGCATAGGCCGGCAGCTGTAGCTCTAATTGAACTCAGCCTGGGAACCTTCATATGCCAAGGGTGCAGCCCTAAAAAGAAAAAAAAAAAAAAAAAGCCTGTTGTTGAAAACAACAATAATCATTTATTGTCTCTCAAAGTTAGTGTATATGTGGAATTCTGAAGTGGTTTAGCTGTAGGCGGTTTTGATTAGTCATTTCTCCTGAAGTTGTAGTTGAAAGTTGCAGATACTGAAGCCCTGGCTCCAGCTGGAGATCCACATACAAGGTGATTTGCTTACCACCTTGTATCAGGCTAATAGACTGATGGTGAGTTGGTTCCTCTCTCTGTGGGACTGTACACAGAACTTCTGATGACTACCTTTCCCAGGGCAAGAAATCGAATAGAGACAGAAGGAAAGTGTAATGGCTTTAGCCTCAAAAGTCATACACCATCAACTTCCATGGTCTTTGTTCTATTGTTCACACAGGTCAGCCATGATTCAATGTGGGAGAAGACCATGCAAGACATGGATTTCAGCAGGCCCTTTGAAGGAATGGCTACCACATCTATGTCCTAGAGAAGCAAGTATGAGCTGCTTCCTTGAGTTTTCTCAGAAGAACAAGGAGACTCCTTTCCCAGAAATCTGTAGAAAACTTTCTTTTTATCTAATTAGTCCATCCTCAAACTAGAAAGTGTAGCTAGGTTGAGGTAAATTAAGTCTATGCTTCATATCCCACTATTTGGACTCCATAGCGCAGAGGGGTATGAACATTCAAATGAGAAATCTGGGTGGATGCCAAGAAAATCTGGGGACATATCACCATCTTCACTAAATCCAATGGCTTGACCCCAGGAACTTCTATTTTGATAAATAGGGAGTTCCTGCCATGGCTCAGTGGTTAACGAATCCGACTAGGAACCATGAGGTTGCAGGTTCGATCCCTGGCTTCGCTCAGTGGGTTAACAATCCAGTGTTGCCGTGAGCTGTGGTGTAGGTCGAAGACACAGCTCAGGTCTGGCATTGCTGTGGCTCAGGCATAGGCCGGTGGCTACAGCTCTGATTAGACCCCTAGCCTCAGAACCTCCACATGCCACGGGTGTGGACCTAGAAAAGACAGAAAGATAAATAAATAAATAATATTTTGATAAATATTACAGTATGTATTTCTGAAGAAATAAGGACTTACTTAAACACATAACTGCAATACCACTGGTATAGCTTTGAAAAATAACATTAAGTCCTTAAGGTTCAATTAGCATTTAAAAGTCCCTAAGTAACTGATTTATATATTATTTATATTGTTTTGTTTGGTTTTTAATTTTATTTTCATCAGGATCCAAAGTCCAAACACTGCATTTGGTTAATGTCTCTTCCTTTGCATTTCACCTATACATTGTTCTTTCATATTTTTTATTGCAATTTATTTGTTTAAGAAACCAGGTCATTAATCCTATAGAATTTGTCATAGTTTGGATTTTGCTGGATGCAGTCCTATGGTGTCATTTAATATGTTTCTCTCTTCCCTATGTTCCCTGTAAACTGGCAGAGCTAGAGGCTTCATTAGACTTAGATTCTGATTTTTTGCCAAATGTACTTTATTGATGGTGTGGTGTACAGGAACCTGCATTTTAACAAATTCATATTTAACAAATATGCCCTTTTTAAGTAAGTTATTTCTTATTATCAATATTAATGGAACTGACATTAGATATAAAAACGGAGAGAGAAAAGCTTTAGAGTGTGATTGTAAAACTCTGGCATATGTAAGAATCAACTGAGAAGACTTATTTCAACATATTGCTGGTCCACTCTTAGGGGTTTTTATTGGTAGATAGGAGATACAGCTTGAGCATCAATAACAAGCTCCCAAGTGATGCTGATGCCATTGTTCTTGGAACCACACTTTGTGAACCTCTGCTTTAGAACATGGTGGTTTGGAGAGAGGCTTTGACATATAAAAATCTAAGATGGAATTCCATTACATGCCAGCTGAACAGTCTTGGAAAACTACTTGACTTCCCGAAACCTCAATATCCTCATCTGTAAATGGAGATGATAATAATACTACTTCACTTTTGAGGTAAATGGATTAAATGAAATAATACACATAAACTTCAGTACTGAGCCTTGTGAACTGTCAATATTTGACAAATAATAGTGGTGTTAGTATAATAATTATAATTACTATTAATAACATTATTATTCCTTTGCTGGTTTTATAACTTGCAATCAGGTCATAAGAAATTTTTGCAACTTAACAGTAATGAGAAATCTGCTGGGAGACCTAAAGCCCTAGAGGCAGGAGTCTTTGGCCAAGTTGTGGCTGTTTCAAATTATTTCAAAGTGGGAAGTAGGAAATAAAATGGAGGAAAATTCTGTTTCTATTTAGAGTCAGAGGTGTTCTTCCAAATGGGTCAGTGACAAGCTGGTCCTTCCTGCCACAAACACCACGTCTGCCTCATAGAGGGCTCAGTAACTTTTCCCAGTATCACAGATAAAGGAACTCATCTCTCATCCATCAGCCGAACAATTTTAACATTCCACAGATGTGCAGACTCAAAGACAAGTGGACCAAAAAAATCAAAGATTTTTAAGAAAAATTAAAAGTAAAAAGAGCAGCAATGAGTATTTTAGAGGTAGGATTAAGAATATCTTTTTATCTTCACCATTAATTATGAATAAATGCTGAGGACTATCTGGGTCTCTGTAACTTGCTTGGTTCTACCATTATTTGTCTTCACTGCCAGCCTGAAGCAGACTGAAGCAAACTCAGGCCAACCAAAGAAGGGAGAAGATGAGACAGGAACAGTCATGAGACCTGAACTGAGATTAAAAAGAGGTTAATCCCCAGCAAGGAGGGCTATGAGGTTAACAATATACATATATATATATGTGTACACACACACACACACACACAGAGACAGAGAGAGAGAGAGAACTAATCTAAACTGGAAGCTACTGTTGGGGAAATAATACAGAATAATGGCTAAGGGGAGTTCCCGGCATGGCGCAGTGGTTAACGAATCCGACTAGGAACCATGAGATTGCGGGTTCGGTCCCTGCCCTTGCTCAGTGGGTTAATGATCCGGCATTGCTGTGAGCTGTGGTATAGGTTGCAGACGCGTCTCGGATCTGGCGTTGCTGTGGCTCTGGCGTAGGCCAGCAGCTGCAGCTCCGATTAGACCCCTAGCCTGGGAACCTCCATGTGCTGCAGCAGTGGCCCAAGAAATGGCAAAAAGACAAAAAAAAAAAAAAGAAGAATGGCTAAGGGTCAGCAGGCTTATCACAGGCTGTGTGACCTTGAAGAAGCTGTATAATCTGAGTCTTAATTTCTTCATATACAATGATGAAAATATTATTAATTGCTATTGGGACTACTGTTAGTTCTAATACAGTTTTGACAGGAATATTTAAGGATTGTAGATCCCACCCAGTCTCTTATACTGTCATGATTCTCATTCAAGCTGAAGAATATAACTCCCAATCACAGTGGTTGTAAATAAAATAAAGGGAGAGTAAACTTGCCAGTTGGAGAAAACACTCTTAGAGGTAATGAGTGTAATGAATCTGCCTTAAAGAGGCAGCTGCAGAGGAACAGAGATTAAACGTGATGACTTAGGGAAAGACCGTTAAACACAGTAAAGTCTGAGCTTTTCCTCTACCTGCCAGCTAACCAGGTAGTCCACCACAATTCTGTGGACAGAAGACGAAAGATTTCCAGATCAGAGACAAAGAACTTTATTACTCATGGCACAGTGGGCAACGTGAATGTCAGCAGATTGGCCTCAATCCCCCTTGCTGTCAAGTCCAACAGGAGTGACATGATGAGACCAAAAGATATCTGCCCGCACAGTGGGTTGCTTTACAGGAGAGGAATCCATGGCCTAAAGCCCAGATCTTTTTTATCAAGCAGCAAACATTGCAGCAAGCAGAAAATCAACATATTTAAAATGAATTTAAAATAAAAGGAGCAGTAATGAGTATTTTGAAGTTAGTTAGTCCCCTTAACCCTGGAGAACAAGTAGTTACAGGGTAGTCACACTGTGGTCGCTTAGACCTACTTAGTTGCCTATGCGGCTGGCTAGCTATAAAAACTGTCCAGTGTCAGGAGATGGATAAGCCTTGCAATCTGGCAACTCAGCAAGAATGTCTAGGAGAGTCAAGGCCCATGGCAGATTGCCTCTATCAACAGAGAACTCACACTTATTGAGGGCCTTCTAAGTCCCAGTAAGTCTGCTAGATGCTTTATTAAAATTTTTATAGGTATTTTTTTCATTTATGCAGAGTTGGAATGGTCTATCATCAAGATAAAAAGATAAGTCAGTCTTCAGAATATATAATAAAACATCAACTTGCCACCTCTCTAGTGTATATGAATATTATTTCAAATAACACAGGACACCTGGGGTTCATATTCCTTCTAATAACCTTGATTCTGAAGTGCCTTTTGTAAGTTTCTAACAAAAACCCAATGAAGATTGTTGATGCTCAAAAAAGATAGACTATGGCAACTTTAACTTTTTATTGCCCTTGTATTTCTTTCTGAATTTCTAAGCTATATCATGTCATCTCAACAGAAACTCATATATCTAGATACTGCTGTAGCTCTTTATAGAACAAACCATAATTTAATACCATGCCCCTCTTTTTATAAATCAAAAATCTTATAGGTTGTACTAAATAAAGAGCATCTTATTTAGTTGAAGATATGCCTACAATCTTGATCAACATCAAATATATATAATGAATATATATTTTATATATATAGTGAATATATATATTTTTAGAATATATATATATATAGAGAGAGAGAGTGAATATATATTTTTGAGAATATATATTTTTTAGAATTTATCTCCAGGAAGACATTTGTCTGATGTCCTTATTCATAATAGCTATGAGATACAACCGAATGTGCTTCTCATTTTGCTTTGACTATGGGAAAACCTGAAACTAACTTCTGAACTTAAAAGCAGACATTTCTTAGAGTTCCCATGTGGCAGAACAGGTTAAGTATCTGGCATTGTCACTGCTGGGGGAGGGGTTTGATCCCTGGCCCGGAAATTTCTTCATGCTGCCGGTGCACCTAAAAAAAAAAGTAGACATTTCTTCATTGCTTTGTCTTCATTCTTCTGCTTTTGGTTTTAAAGAATTATGATACATTGTCTCAACCCACTTTTTGAAAGTAGACAAAGTAATGAATGAATGACCAAAACTACTGAAGTTTGGGGTTTTTTAAAAATGTATTATTGTCAATATTTTGCCAAAGTACACATAAAGCTTTTTAGTTTAAGGCATAATCCTCAAATTAGTTTAAGACTTACAAAATGTAAATTGAGCTTCCAAGAGTTAGCATGCCTTATATTATGAATTTTCCTGACTGTGCTTTTATTGGGGCTTAATCAGAGACCATTGTAAGAAATTCTAATCTGGGTTCTAAGCGTTTGACATTATTAAACAGCTGAATGAAAGAGAACATAAGAATTGCAAAGTAGAAAATACATTTATTTTTAAATTGAATAACATTATAAATGCAATAATGGTGAAATGCTAAGAAGCATTAGACAGCTCCATCAAGTGCTGCTTCACAAGGCCTAAACAAAACTGGAGAGCAATTTCTGAGGAGCCAGGAGGCGTAAGGATTTGGTATCTGTACCAGGGCAATTTCTTATTGTCAGTGACAATAGGTTGGTCATGGGTCAGTCACCCACAGACACTCTCATCACGTAGACAAGGCATAGAATGTGCCTGGAACTACTGAGGTGGGCCATGAAGCTACCCCCCCTGGTACCAACATTCAGCCCAGCACTTCTCACCTAGACTCCACCTTGCACTAAGATCTTCCTGAAGACCAGCGGGATGAACTATTATGAGTTTGCTCAGCCAGACGACACCCAAATCCTCAAAGGACATACAACCTCTTCTTGGGACCCTAGATCTGTGGGTAGCCTGAATGAGGATGAAGACTCAGCTGTTAGTAAAGGGCAGCAAATACACCTTCTTGCTATAAAAGGAGGGCAGTCAATACCCCATCCTTTTTCCTGGCACCACCTGAATTTTTAACTCCACCCAAGAATTTAAAAGAAGAGGAGGAAGTTAAATTCTCAAAAGTAAGTTTAATTAACTTTAATGATTTTAACTTTTAATTTTGAAAGTAAATATCTGCCATCCAGTAAATGGTTTACATTGTATGGCAACTCAGAAAAACAACTCTGCAGTCCTTAACTCTGGAGCAGTAATTCTGGAATGGTTGAGAAAGGGCCATCCCTGGCAGAGAGGGAGGCTGCCCGCACAGCACCCTCTGCTGAGCAAAGGTGCCCACACAGCCTGCCTCATGCTGCTGGAGCTGCACACACAGTAGAATGATCTTCCAGGCTGCTTTGGGCAGGAGTTCAAGAAATATACATGAGAAAAAGAGAAGACCAGGAGGCCAGAGCAAGCATCAGGGCACAAAGGACCCTCTTTTGTTTCCTCCCTCTTTGCCAAAGCTGCTGCTCACAGTGCAGAATGAGTGAGGGAGGCAGGTTATATTTGCTCTTCTCACCTCCCCTTTCATCATCTCCCTCCCCACCTCCACTCCAGATTAAGCACTTCATTCTAACAGGAATCTGTTCTTGTAGCTCTTTCTACTGAAATATTAATCCTGCTAAGATGCCAGCAGATGAGCAACAAGCTCCAGCCTCTCCTTGAGACATGTGAATTTCACAAGCAGCCTCTTGTAAGATGTCTTCGATCTCCAGTGAGAAGGGGTTTAGATTTATTTGCAAAAGGTCCAAACCTACTGGGGAGAGGTTTTTCCCAGCACTCTTCAAATTTCAGTTGACCCTTGAACAACATGGCTTGGAACTGTGCTGATCCACTTACACACACTTTTTTTTTCAATAAATTCATACAGCACTACAGAACTGAGGGCGATTGAATCTGTGGACATGGAACTGCATGCACTGGAGGGCCCACTATGGAACCTGAGCTTTCGTAGATTTTGGCATCCACTGGCAGGTCCTGGAACCAATCCCTCCCACAGATGCCAAGGGACAATTGTACATTGCCTTGGGTGGGAAGGCTTGCAAATGGCTCTGTTCAGGTCAGACTTAGGACTACAGAGTATTCCAGGGAGAGCATATGATGGCCTGAAAAAAAATAATAACCCATCTCTAATTCAGAGAAGTACAAGATCTTACATAAGAACTGCCACTCTTGGGAAAAGGATACTTGTATCTAATGTTGGAAATGACAGGAAGAGTAGGTTGATTCAACTTGACAAATATGGATGAAGACCTCCTTAGGAACTATGCTATGAGATACTGGAGTATACAAACAATAAGGAAGACATCATGCCCACTTTCAGGGTGCTCAGTCCAACAGGAGAGACAGACATGTAAATAATGCAATGTGGTAGGTGCCTGTTAATAGTTTCAAGTGAAAAGTGCTGTCATCAGAGGCAGGGGAGGGGGAGGGCTGCTTCAAATATCAGTAAGTAAGAAAGAGACATCTTCACTATAGAAATGCTGAGCTCTCAAAGTTTTTTTTTTTTTTTTAAATGAGGCTAGTAACAGGTAAGGGAAAGAAATGGAGAAATGAAGCAAAAATGAGGTCTGTGATTTAAATAGTTCCTGTTGCCAAAGGATTTTTGCTTTTGCCTTTTAAACGAGAGGCGATTTCAGACACATAATTATGAACTGTATTACAAGAATAAAAAATAAACAGAGCATGGAAGATGATAGTGCAAGTTAATATTAGAACTTAATATCCATGAAACCTTGGCCATTCAGTCCATTTAGGGTTAGGGCCAGGGAACTGTAAGGTGAACAGAAAAAGAAATTATAATATGGAAGGAAAATCAGATGAAAGCATTACTGAGTATTTCAACAGAAGTGGAACTAAGGCAACGGCACAAAAGGCAGAGCTGCAGAGGTAGATGATTTCTTAACAGAGCTACCAAATTCTATGTCAAGGATAATTCCAAGTTACAAAGACTGAAGTTTGGAGACACTGAAGTGGAAAGTACAGAGAATGGGAAGTTTAGAGACCAGATTCTAGCCTTAGCTCCACTGCTAACAAATAAGGAGCCCTTTATGGAACTTGGTTTCCAGATCTGTAAAGAGATAAGGTACACTAGAGGTTCTCTAAGTTTCCATCTCATTTAAAAAAAAGAAAAAAAAAAGAGTCCCATTGTGGCTCAGCGGAAACAAATCCAATTAGGAACCATGAAGTTGCAGGTTCAATCCCTGGCCTTGCTCAGTGGGTTAAGGATCCAGCGTTGCCATGAGCTGTGGTGTAGGTCACAGATGTGGCTCAGATCTGGTGTTTCTGTGGCTATGGTATAGGCCGGCAGCTGTAGCTCTGATTGGACCCCTAGTGTGGGAACCTCCATATGCTGCAGATGTGGCCCTAAAAAGCAAAAAAAAAAAAAAAAAATTTTTTTTTAGAAAGCATGGATAAAGTATAGTGCTCATTCATTCATTTCTTTTCAACAAATAGTGAGCACACAGCATGTGCCAGGCACAGGGGGAGAAAGTGGAGAACAAGGAGATTATACTGACTGGGAAGACGGTCAATGGGATGAGACAGGGAAAAGGAAGCCTTGACAATACTCTTAATTCTGCTGCTGAGCCCTGTGGTAGCTAGCCTCAAATGGCCGCCAATAATCCCTGTCTCCCCACGTTGTTCCCACATTGCATCAAGTTAGTCTATGTGACAAAGGGTACACAGCAGAAATGATGGTAGGTCACTTCTGAGATTACTAGGTGATAAAAGACTGCAGCCCAGTGCTGGGTACCCCCTTCTTCCCCCATCTATCTGTACTGCTGGCTTTCACTCCAGCTTTCTTGGATCTCTTGCTCTGGCAAAAGCCAACTGCTATGCTGTGAGCAGACCCTATGTCATTAAAGAGCTTCTGGTCCTTAGCCACTCCACTGAGGCACTGAAGCCTGCAATAATCACTTGAATGAGCTTGGATGCTTAGGCTTTTCCAGCCCCAATGAAACCTTGTGATGACTGTAGCCCTGGATCTACAGTGTGACTGCAATCCTGTAAGAGACTCTGAGCCAGAACCTCATAGAAACAGCATGAGATCATAAATATTTGTTCTTTTAAGCTGCTAAATTGGGGGGTAATTTGTCATGTGGCAATCAATACTAACCCAAATATCCCCACACGTGCACACTCACACATATACATGTACATGGTTTTAATTTGCGTTCTTTAAGAGTTCATATACTTAGAATTTTAAAACAGAGGCTTAAGGAGGTTAAGATAATACCACTAACTAACAATAGAGCAGAGACTAGAACCAACATCTTTTGATTAATGTTGAATGCTCCTTTCACTCTATTGGACTGACTCTCCATAATGGTTTAATCTGGTGGATAAAGAAATAAGGTTCAAGTGGATTAAGTAATTTACTCAAGATTCTACAACAAGCAAGTAGCTGAGCCACTGCACTAACCTATTGAACACGATTCCATTCTTTATAATAAGCTTTTTCCTACTCTCAAGCTTTCCCCGACCTTGAGGTTATTAGCTGAATGAAAATTAAAAGAAACCAGAGTTGTCCTTAACGGGTAAACTGGGCATTTGCCTCAGGCTTTTCCATTCAAGGTGAGCTCTATGTTGGTGATTTACACTTAGCAATGTATTCATCCATTTATTCAACAAGTTTTTGTGGGGCTTTTTTACACCAGCTTTAAATAGAGAAAAATCTATGGGTTGTAAGGAATATAAAATGCTGAGACTTAAAAAAATCTAGTTAGGGATAAAAGACAAATATAATGAAAAAATTATAATAAAGTCAGTGTATGTTTGCCTGCTGAATGAACAGTAGGAACAATGTATGCAATAAGCTTTTAAAAAGAACAGCAGACTGAAAAAATAAAAGAATAAAGGAAGTCCACTGTTTTCCTGGTTAGTCATACCCCATCTTCAGGCAATGGAATCTAGACCTAGAAATCCCCATTCTTTTTCCCTAAAAGCTCCTTTTCCCCCTGGGGATATTCCATTAATAACCACTGCAAATATCACCCAGCCTCCAAAGGCACTGCTTCCTATTTCATTGTTTTGGTTGTGACTTGGTTGTCAGGGTAAGGAATTTGAACTCCTTTTCTATAATTGCTGAAGGTTTTTGACTAAATTTGAGTCCCAGATGAGAACTGACTGGGTGTCAGAGGCAAGGGGGTTAATGTCAACACCCAAAGGTTCATACCAGGTCGGCTGGACAGGACTGCCACCTTGTGACAGCCATGGGCAGTGTGCCCTCTGGAGTGGAGGCAGAAGACTAGGAGGGGGTGTGGGAGTTTAGCAGTGTTGGACTGGCTGGCCGCTGAAGGCTTTTTCATGTCTGCCTTAAAGAGACCTCATTTTGGCTTGATAAAGAGAAAAGAGAAACAGGTGTGGACCTTTTAAGATGATCAATATGGCCCTAGGTTCTCTGTATTCTTAGCTACCTGGCTCTTATCACAATAAAGATACTAGAAACTATAGTCACATATGTATAGTTTCAAAGTTTGTGAGGAAATGTCTGGCAAAAGTAAACAGGGCAAATTCCCAGCAGAAACAAAAAAAATACTTGAGCTATGGATGCTCTTCAAGTCAGTAGATGAGCAAGAGTCCCTCTCTACCCCTAAAGGCCCCACAAACGCTTTGAAGTTAATGTCCCCCCAGATATTACTTACATTCTCTTTAGAACCTGTCCTTCCATCTGTAGTCTGAGATTTGGTGAATGATACCACTCAACTCACCCAAAGCCCAAGATCCACCCTAGATGCTCTCTTCCCCTCTACTGCCTCCCCACCTCCCAACCCACTGTCAGTTCTGAAATCAAGCAGGAGCTTGTGGGGCTCCCGGGCACACAAGCCTTTCTGCGTCCTCCATTTCTTTTCTTTTCTTTCCTTTTCTTTTTTTGGCTTTTTAGGGCCGCACCCATGTCACATGGAAGTTCTCAGGCTAGGGGTTGAATCAGAGCTACAGCTGCCAACCTACACCACAGCCACAGCTACACGGAATCTGAGCCAAGTCTGCAACCTACATCACAGCTCACAGCAACACCGGATCCCTGACCCACTGAGCAAGGCCAAGGATGGAACCCGCATCCTCATGGATACTTCCGCTGATTTATTTCCACTGAGCCATGATGGAACGCCTTCTCTGTCCCCCATGCCTTGTTTTTAGGGAACAGGCTTCAGTCTCCATGACCCTCCCTGAGTTCCAAAAGGCAGGTTCAAACAGTTGCTAATCAGGGAAATGAGGGGATGCAGAGACTGGAAAGGAGCAGTCAAGAGACAATAGTGCAGCTTTGGGGGCAGGGTCCTGGTTCCTCTTCAAGGAATATACAAAGTAATATCTTTGAGCATTTCTGCAGAACCAAACCCCCAAAAATGTAAACTACTTCATGGAGCATTCTTCATTCCAGAAGGAAGGAGGACCACCAGAACTAGTCCTTGGGCCACTAAACACCAGCTTTGAAAAACACTGCAAGCTTGCCTCTACCCTGCTCCTTATCCACAGCCCTATTGTCCACTCCCCAAACTATAAAACCACCTCTTAATCTTTCCCAAAGGGGGCTGTGCCCAACTTTGCCTCGCAGAGCAATAAAGCTGTCTTTTTCTCCTTCACCCAAAACTGTCTCTACACTTCTACTTGGCACCAGTGGACAGCGGGCACGTCTTGACAACAGTTCTCCAATTTGTGTTCTCCTCTTCCTATTTCCTATGCCGGTCTTGGTTCAAATTCTCATTCTCTCTGCCCCAGATCATTGAGCTTGCTCCTTGAAACCAAAAGATGTTTCTCAAGGAGAGTGTTCCATGGTTGTGTTAGTTAGGGTCCCACTCCAACATGGTAACTGAAGACATCTGAATGAAGGGACTTTTTACAAAGACGTAAGCATGTTATCTGAAAACTGAGTTTGCCTCAAGGTGGATGACACAACCAGGCCAAAAAATGGGAGAAGAAAAGATTTATTACTACTTGCAGCAAGTAAGAACACCAGGAATCTTTCCCAAAACAGCATCTCCCTGAACAACAAAACTGAGGCCATTTTGGAGTTTCCATCGTGGCGCAGTGGTTAACGAATCCGACTAGGAACAGTGAGGTTTCAGGTTCAATCCCTGGCCTTGCTCTGTGGGTTAGAGGATCCGGCATTGCCCTGAGCTGTGATGTAGGTTGCAGACGCGGCTGGGATCCCACGTTGCTGTGGCACTGGCATAGGCTGTTGGCTACAGCTCCGATTAGACCCCTAGCCTGGGAACCTCCGTATGCCGCAGGAGCGGCCCAAGAAATGGCAAAAAGACAAAAAAAAAAAAAAAAAACCTGAGGCCATTTTACATTAAGGGGACATGCATACTCATGAAGGTGCTTAGGCAGTCTGGTCAGCTGCGTCAAGTCATCTTTGGTCAGAAAATCTCGATATCATCATCCCTTAGGTTCCAATTGCTATGGGGAGGGGGGTGGTGATTGAGAGCCTGGGGGATTTAAATTCTGCAAAACAGCTCAAGAATGTGCTTCAGGCTAGTCTTTAGCATTGTAACAGAACCTGGAGTCTTTACTGATTAGTTATCTTTGCTATTGTTCTTTTGCTTGAGGAACAGTTAATTCTTTTTTTCCCTTAAAATCATTATTACTGAGACCTATTCAAAGGCAAGCATCGTGGCTTAGATCACAAAATAATTTAGGCCCAAAATGCCTTCTCTTTGGTGGAGAAAGTCATGCCTGGTTCTCCTTCTCCAGGGACCCTCTACCCTATCTGCTTACAAGTAGGCTAAGGGAGCTAGCAAGGGATGGTGATGCACCCCTAAACTAGCATAGCAGAAAGTCACTGCCACTGCTGAGTCTGAAGCGACAAGAGAAAGGACAGAACTAGCTCTAGAACCCAGAGCAAGGCTTGTCTGTAGAAAAGGGACCTCCCAACTAGAACTGTGACCTCAGGTACAGCCACTGACCAACCAAAGCCCAGTGGAGGGGGTTGTAAATTTCCCATCCTGTCTCTCTGCCTCCCCTCTAATCTCCTGCTACTGCTTCCCACTGGCTGAATCCAATGAGCAACCAAAGGGCAAGGGACATTTTCAGAAGGTCAGCCTTGTAGAGTCAGGGTAGAGAAGGGTGGAGAGTGAATCTGGAGGGGCAAGGAGAGACTATCCCCAGCAAAACCATTTCACAGTACTCACTTGCACATTAGACATTTTAAAGAGAACCCTGGCAAAGAAATCTCGTTTGATCAGTATGTTCCTGACCTTTCTCCAACTAATCTTGCCCAGCTGTATCTCCTTCCTCCTAACTGCCACTAGAGATAATGCTTTCTTAAAGCACAAATCTTAGCATCCCTACCCCGCAACCTCCCCACCCCTGCTTCTAAATCTGTCAATGGTTCCCATCATCTTTTAAATGATCACCTTACACTTTATACCATAACTCCACCCCCAGCATACATGGATACCACACCATCACTGACTCCTACCCATCTCTCCTACGTCATCTCCCTCCCAACAATTTATACTCCAGCCTTCCTGAGCTGCATGTGGACTCATGACTGTTAGGGGCTACAGGGAGGCTCATTGTTAAAATGGTTCTTTATGCTGACCCATGAGACTGACCACCTTGCTCAAGCGACATCCTGTTTTCACCGCTGGCGCCGACTTTCCCAAGACTACGAGACCCTTCCCCCCTCACCGTGGGACACCACACACCTCCAGCTTTCTCAGGATTATGAGACCACCCTGCCGTGAGACACCTCCAACTTTCTCATGACTACGTGACCACCAGAGTCCAGCTGCAGGCGAAAGGTAAACTAACCCACCCCCTTACCCCACCCCCGTCTCAGGGAATCCAACTTCCCATCAGCAGGGTATAAAAAGGCCCCATGAGAAGGGCGGGGGGCTGGCTCTTCTCAAGGGTCAGTCACCCTCTCCCTTTCCCCTCTAATAAACTTTCTTTTCTTTGCCTGGACACCCAGCTCATTCTCTTTTTCTCTGCAATCACCTTACAGTGACCCCATGCTATCCTTCTACCTGGAATGCCTCAGTATTCTGAGGATGGCATTAACATGATCATGTATGTTTTCTTCCAAAAAAAACTTTTTCTGAACCAGACTGGATGACACCAATTTTTGTGCCCATGCTACATCTATTATGACATTCATTCATCACACGGTATTAACTATATGTATGGTATTTGTCTTCTCCATTAGGTTGAAGAATTTCTTGAGTTTGAGGCCATGGTAATGAGGTGGATAGAAAAGGGAATGAGAAGAATGGTGACTCAGTCTAAGGGAAGAGAAGGACAAAGAAACCATAAAACTTATTGGACATTTCCACCCCTAAAAGCACGCTATTGGACAAGGACTGATATAGGTAACTGGGCAAGGCCAATGGGAGAAAATCACACCTTTCTGAACCCCCCCCCATTGGTACCCTACCATCTTTAAGGAATAAAAACCCCTATCGGACAAAAGGGGGGGAGGGTCTCTTCTCCCTCCTTCCAGCAGCCCTGGGAGTTACTCGCTTTCCTGTAATAAAGACTTTGGTTGCTGCCTGTGTGTTTTCAGAGTTAATTCTTTGACTGCATGAATAAGAACCTGGATTACATCTTTCTGGCATCAGTAATACAGCTCTACATTCTGGTACACAGCACAATAACCAGCACACAATATTTGTTGAATTAAATTCCTCCTCAACATCAGGACCACATGAATGGCTGGCAATCAGAAGTGGGACCTTCTCATGATGCACCCCCCAAGTCATGAGCAGAGGGGATTTCAGTCTACAGCTTTAGGTTTTTGCATTTGGTCTCTTATTCCTGCTTATAAAACACAAAGGATCTTTAAAAATGGTTGGAAAAAAGACAAAGGCTCAAAGTCAATGTCTCAATTCATAGAAAAATTACTTTTTAAATAAATCCTACCCACTCCTGGGCATCTATCCAGAGAAAACCATGACTTGAAAAGACACATGTACTCCAATGTTCATTGCAGCACTATTTGCAACAGCCAAGACATGGAAACAACCTAAATGTCCATCGACAGAGGAGTGGATCAAGAAGAAGTGGTACATACACACAATGGAATACTACTCAGCCATTAAAAGGAACGAAATACTGACATTTTTAACAACATAGATGGACCTAGAAATTATCATGCTAAGTGAAGTCAGCCATGCAATGAGACACCAACATGTGGAATCTGAAAAAAGGACAGACTGAACTTCTTTGCAGAACAGATGCTGAGTCACAGCCATTGAAAAACTTTTGGTCTCTGGAGGAGACAGTTTGGGGGGGTGGGAGGATGTGCTTGGGTTGTGGGATGGAAATCCTGTGAAAGTGGATTGTGATGATCATTATACAACTACAGATGTGATAAATTCATTGAATAATAACATAAATAAATAATTTTAAAAAAATCCTTAATACCTGTCTGGAAATGCCAATGCCAGGAATTGTGGTAGGACCTCCCCTCAAACGGGTAGAAGCACAAGTGGCCCTGAGGAAATATGTGTTTTCAGTCTCTGCCTTTCTCTGCACTTCTTGCACTAGACTAATCGTAGACTCAGGTAAATCTGTACCATGAAACAGCTGGCCCATGGGGTCAGATGTGGTCCCAACATTTCAGATGTCCTTCTGGAGGTCTGATGAGCCTGCTGCAGACATCTGTAGTGAGAGCCATTGCCACAGCTGGCTGTGGGCCTTGGTGTAGCACAGAGTGACAGTAAAGTACTGGGTCATGGGTCATACAGACAAAGGGTGGAGGAATATTTAAAACCCCAATCTGCCCCTTCTTGGCTGGGTGACCTTGCCCAAGTTACTCCATGCCTCTAAGTATGTTTCCCTGTCTACAAAGTGCGATCAAGACCTGCCTCACCTGGTTCTCATCAGGATTAAGTGAGATAAATCAGAAAGAAATGATTAGTAAGGACCCAATAAACTTTTATTTTGCTTTTTATCATAATGCCTCCTCCTTTGAGAGGCTGCCTTTTTTTTTTTTTTTTGTCTTTTTAGGGCTGCACCCATGGCATATGGAGTTTCCCAGGCTAGGAGTCAAATCGGATCTGTAGCCGCTGGCCTACGCCACAGCCACAGTAACTTCAGATCTGAGCGGAGTCTGTGAATTACACCACAGCTCACAGCAATGCCAGATCCTTAATACACTGATCGAGGCCAGGGATCAAACCTGCGTCCTCATGGATGCTAGTCAGATTCGTTTCCAATGAGCAACAAGGGGAAATCCGAGATGCTGCCTTTCTAATTTTAGAAGGGGGCAGGTGACTTGGTTGGGTGTGGTGAGATATGCTACCTTGTTTGTTTAAATTTTTTAAAAATACTTAATTTCAAAGCTTCCTTATGGCAATACTGTGACAGAAATAAAACTAGGCAGTTGTTGCTATGCAACATCAAGTAGTTTGCCGAGGGACTGGATATATCTTTGCTGTGACTTATCTTTAGTTGAATTTTGAGCAACATTTTTCTGACTACCCAGCATTACCCTGATCTTACGTAAGGGGAAATGGTTGGGGTGGGAAATGGAGGAGCAAGTGCTAGGCTGGGGTTCACTGGATAAAGGCTGGTGCATGGCCCCCTCGATACTGGACCTATTGTATCCTCTTCATTTTTTGTTTTTTTTTCCTTAATCTGTTTTGCCTTTCATTTTCGTCGCCGTGATCAAAGAGGATAACTTTTTTTTAGCCCTTTTCTTGACAGCAGCCCTCTCAGTTTGGTTGGGTGTTGGACTTTGTCCCTTTCGGAGCAATAAATATTTGGATTTATCTAAAAAATGTATTTATAGCCAGTCCATCCAATACATGCCTCTACTTTTCACTTAATAAAAAACATATCAAAATTAATACTCCTTTTGTAAAATATTTAACTGCAGGCACTTGAATTATTCTTATCCTCACCCTGTGTGCTGGTGTGCAATGCTCACACCTTACATTTTCTTTCAGAACACTCCTTCCTAAAGAAATATCTGCAAGACAACAAAACTGCAGTAAAATTCCCAAATATGTCTCATTCCAAGCCCTCCCTCCCAGTATTGACTCTTCCCCTTTTTCCACATCCTCTTTTTGATCCAGAGCTCTCACCATCCTGCCATTCTATTCCCCTTTGCTGGCTCCTCTGCTTGCCTTCAAGTATATGCCAGGATTCACCTGACCCTTCTGCCATCTCCCATTCTGATCTCACTGGCACTAACTTGTTGGGATTCTAGGGGAGGTGCATAAAAAGAGTGCAGGAGAATTTAAAAGGGGGATATTCTGAAGGAGCAGGTGTAAGGGAAGCTAGGGGGCATCATGGGGAAGGGATACACATTCTGCAGAAGATGTGTTTTGAGCTAGAAGCAGTTACTCTGTGCTGGGAGAAGTGATTAAACAACAGGACACCTAGCTTTGAAGGAATGCCAGGTTTTTCAAGCTGATACCTGTCCTACCCCACTCGCCTATCAGTGTGTCTACACCAGCTGAAATATATTTGCCTGTCCTTTGCCTTATTCGGTTTTCCCATGATCTACCCTGAAGAAGATAAATGGTCAGGACTGAGAGGTTCCTCTGAGAATATGTAGTCTAACTCCCTGATTCTAAAACCTGAAGCCCAGAGACTAGGAGAGAGTGCCTAAAATCACACGACTTATTGGTGTTCTAAGGAAAGAAGGACCTGGTGTCACAGGACCTGGCTCTCCAATTAATGGACTGATGGGCTAAAACAGAAGCCAGGAGGTGACCTTGTTCTATTGTCTTGTTCATCTCTAATTAGTGACTAGAGAACGAAGAAATCTTTCAGACAAATCTTTTTTGGGCAGAAGGGAAGAAGACCCAAAGTAATAATGGGCATAGTTCCAAGTTGTAGGGATTGTGGGTGAGTTTTACAGCAGACAGTACAATGAGTTCCTATGTCTCTTATCAGTATACCTTGCCCTATGGTCTTCAACAAACATCCATGTAGCAAACATGTATTGAGCACCAGCTGCTTCCATGTATGGCACTGGGCAGTAGGGTGTGGAGAAGCAAAGGAAACTGTAACTGGCCTCAATATGCTTGTGGACTAACAGCTAGACAAAATCTCAAATGAAACATAACAAAACAAATGACAGAATCACGTGAGAAATGCTTATTTTCACTCACCGAAGGAATGATTAATCCTCCCTGTGAGGAAGAAGAAGTCAGAGATGATTTCACAAAGGAGGTGGATTTTGAGCCAGGTCTTAAAGGAAAAATATGAAAGTGGCAACAGGCAGAAAGGAGGGAGCAGGGCATCCGTGAAGCTAAGGCAGGACCAGCAAATGAAGAGAGGCCAGGACAAACAGGGCATCTGTTGTTCCATGTGAGAGAGTCTGTGATGCTTGAGTGTCAGGAGGTTAAACTGAAGCAGACCGGGGCTGGACCATAGTAGGCCTTGTACACCCATGATAGGGGTTGTTTAGCAAATTCATTTACATATTTGCAGTCCACTTAGATAGGAAAAAGATTTGCAGCTGTGGCATTTGGACTTTATCCTGGGAGCCACAGGGAGCAAAAAGGTTTTAATAATAAGAGCATCGTGACTGGATTTGTATGTTGGAAAGATTTTCAGATTTTCACAACTGACCTTTCAAATGCTAGGTGAAATGAGTAAATGCTGCTTCTTATGAAGGGTGAAAGAACTGTAAAAGCTAATCTATATTTACAAAGTGGAGAATATTTCAAGAAGACTTAGCTTGTTATGTCTGTTGAATTCTAAATAACAATGGTTATGGGTCAGGATAAGTCCTAGGATGAAGAGTACATCATCTTTTACCCTGCAGGAGCCCTTTGAAGCTCTTCTAAGCTTCTAATGCCATTAAACCTTATAAAGCCGTATTTATAATACACAAAGTGACCCCCTACTTAGACAGCCAGATAATAGCAATCACTAACATTTGTAAACTCTTTATATTTATTAAAGCCCTTAATTCCATCTTCTGTCTTGATTCCCACAACAACTAGATAGGTCAATGTGATTTCTGCCTCACCTTTACAGATGAGGAGACTGTGAACCAGAAATAAAGTGACTTGCTTAAGGTAGCAGTTGCTCAGGGGTAGATCAGGGAGTGGGGCCTGGGTTCTCTGATTCTAAATCCTAGTGTTCTTTCCACTGCAGCAGTAGGGTGACAGCCAGATCACCTCCAAAGAGATGAGGGACAGTGATCTGAACTGAAAGCTGCCACCAGTTTGCTGATGATCTTGACCATGTATTTGCCCATCCTGTAGAAATACTCACCTGCTCACTGATGGTCAAGATATTGTAAGATTATGATACCCCTTTGCAAAGGGTAGAAGACTAGATAAATGAAACACTCACTTATAATCAGGTTTAATAGATTCAGGTATAATAACCTGATCCCAGAAGCCTGAAACCCTCCATATATTAGAATTGACGACAAAATATTTGAACCTGCATCTGTCACAAGGAGAAGGAAAAACAGAAGTAGGTCATATAGCTAAGGTGTTCCTCTTCCAAATTACAAAAAGAGAAGGCACATTTTTACAACCAGTCATGGGGGCACATAAGCCAGGCATTTAAAAAATCAGTTTTGGAGTTCCCATCATAGCATAATGGAAAGGAATCCAACTAGGAACCATGAGGTTGCGGGTTCAATCCCTGGCCTTGCTCAGTGGGTTAAGGATCTGGCATTGCCGTGAGCTGTGGTGTAGGTTGCATGCAGACACAGCTTGGATCTGGCGTTGCTGTGACTCTGGCGTAGGCTGGCAACAACAGCTCCGATTAGACCTCTGTCCTGGGAACTTCCATATGCCATGGGTGCAGCCCTAAAAAGACAAAAGACAATAAAATAAAATAAAATTAAATTAAATTAAAATAAAATAAAATAAAATATCAGTTTTAAACTAGCAAGACAGTAGGCAAAGTTACTTCACCTTTCAGGGCCTTTGGGATCATATCTGTAAAATGATGGGGTTGGACCTGATGAACTCTAAGGCCTCTTCCTATTCAAAGACTGAAGTGGTCTATGCATAAGTGAAACAGGTTCCTGTACGGTCGGATTAAGATCTTCTTGAGACTCTGTAAGTGAATACTGGAAACACAGTCTCTAAAGCCTACTTCTTAAAGTGATCCTCACATTACTGTACCCCTCCTCCAACTTCAGAGGCAACAGAGCCCAAACTGATTCACAAACAAACAGCCTGAAGAGGAAGAGGAAGACCAGAAGCATGAGGAGGTGACCTCAGATAATGCAGCAGCCTGAAGAGAAGCTCTCCTCTTTCTTCTCTCACTGTAACAGCTACAAGAAAAGAGCCCTCAAAAGACAAACAACCCAGTTTAAAACAAAGGGCAAAGGGCTTGAATAAACATTTCTCCAAAGAAGATACATAAATGGCCAACAAGCACATAACAAGATGCTTAACATCATCAGTCATTAGGGAAATGTAAATCAAAATTACAATGATGAGATTTGACTTCATACCTACTACAATGGCTATAATAAGAAAAGAGGAAGTAACAAGTGTTGGCAAGAATAAACAGAAACTGGGACCTCACTACATTGCTGGTACAGATGCTATAGAAATAAGTATGTCAATTCCTCAAAAAGATAAACGGTATGACCCACCAATCCCACTCCTAGATATATACCCCAAAGAATTGAAAACAAGAACTCACACACACACACACCAAAAAAAAAAAAAAAAAAAAAAAAAGGAGTTCCCGTGGTGGCTCAGTGGTTAACAAATCTGACTAGGAACGATGAGGTTGTGGGTTTGATCCCTGGCCTTGCTCAGTGGGTTAAGGATCTGGTGTTGCTGTGAGCTGTGGTGTAGGTTGCAGACGCAGCTTGGATCCCGAGTTGCTGTGGCTCTGGGGTAGGCCAGCAGCTACAGCTCCGATTGACTCCTAGCCTGGGAACCTCCATATGCTGCAGGAGTAGCCCCAGAAAAGGCAAAAAGACAAAAAAAAAAAAAGAACTCAAACAGATATTTGTATGGCAGTGTTCTTTGAAGCATTATTCATAATACCCAAAAATGCATGGATAAGCAAAATTCATATATATATGTGTGTGTGCATATATATATACATATATATGAAATGGGATATTAATCAACCATAAAAGATAATGAACTTCTGATACATGCTACAACATGGATAAACCATGGAAACATTACTCTAAGTAAATAAGCCAAACAAGAAGGAGAAATATTATATGATTTCACTTATGTGAAATACCCAGAATAAGCAAATTCATAGAGAAATAAAGCAGACTCAAGGTTATCAGGGACTGAGAGGAGGCAAACAGTCTGTGCTTCATGGGTCCAAAGTTTCTCCTTGGGTGATGAAATAGTTTTGGAAATAGACAGTAGGTGATGGTTGCACAACACTATAAATTAAGGCCACTGAATTAAACACTAAAAAAAGATTAAAATATCAACTTTTTGGTTTTATACAAGAAAAAACAGAGAAGGGGACAGGACTTGCCCCTGTAGAGTATGTAAAACAAAGAATGTTGCTCATAGGAGTTCCCTTCATGGCTCAGCAGTTAATGAACCCGACTAGGATCCATGAGGATGTGGGTTCGATCCCTGGCCTCGCTCAGTGGATTAAGGATCTGGCGTTGCTGTGAGCTGTGGTGTAGGTTGCAGACACAGCTTGGATCCCACGTTGCTATGGCTGTGGCATAGGTCAGCGGCTACAGCTCTAATTCGACTCCCAGCCTGGGAATCTCCATATGCCATGATTGTGACCGTAAAAAGCAAAAAATAAAAATTAAAAAAATAAAGAGAATGTTGCTCACCATCCAATTCTGCAAGGATCACTTCATGAGCCACAGTAGTCGCTGACCTCCAGTGCACCCTGAATGGAATTCAGAACAGAAAACAGTATAAGGCATTTTGTGCTTTGGAAAAATAGCCCCTTAGCTAGTTACAGATATCTCAGGAAAAAATTTTAAGGAACCCAGATTCTTCCATCTTTTTAGATAGAAACGCACTAGAACAATTAACTGAGATATCTGTTCCTCATGATGTGCATGTGATTGCATGCATTTCCTAGCCAAAATTATATACATATTATATATATATATATTGTGGCTTCTCTCCCTACGTCTTCTGATCAGTCCCCTCAGAGCTAATGAGAGGCTCTTTCCCAGGTAATAGTCTTCAGTAAGGTTGCTGAATACAACTGAAACTCACAACTCTTATACTGTACATTTTTCCTTCAGTCAGCAGATGCTTAGGCAGCCTAAGGCCACCAGGCTTGTTGACCTACCCTCAGTGTAGGAGATACAGCACCACAGGGCAGGGCACAGGGGCATAGCCAGGTTGACCAGGGGCATATGGTAGCCTCAGCTTCCTGTTTTCTGAGGCATGCAGAAGACAGATTCCACAAGTGGCTACAGACTCTGAGCTGGCAGAGGATCACCAATGCCAACAGAGTATGCAGGAAGCAGGCTCATCAGCAAGGCTTAAAGAGATCCCCACTGCTCCCACTGGACCTTCAAGCAACCAGCCAGAGCAGTGAGGATAGTCAAAAGAAAGGTAGAAAAATGTCGCTATCTGTGTTCCTCAAGTTTGTCCCTGACTCCATCTCAGACAGGTAAGTAGGAAGAAAGAAGAGGAAGACAAAAGGGAGCAGGTGATGCCAGGTCGATCTTACCTCTAAACTCCCAGAACTACTAATCCAACCCGAACTAGATAAAGGAGGAGGAGAGTTTTTAATTAAATATCAAATAAACATTATTTAAAATTTTTATTTATGTACCTATTACCCAAAGTATTCAGAAGTTCCAGGGCCAGGGATCAAACTTGCACCATAGCAGTGACCTGAGCTATAGCAGTGACAACACCGGATCCTTAACTCCCTGCGCTGCCAGGGAACTCTGGGATAGATTTTTTAAATGAAGAGATTGGGGCTCAAAAAATGAAAAGAGACTGTTCTGAATAGCACAAAGTGACTAAAGTACAAGGAACCAGATTGAAATATCATTAGAGGAGCTGGTTCTCAGGAGAAAATGGTGATTTGGCAGAGCAGAGTTGGTAGAAGTTGGATGAATAAATCATGCATATTTATACCACAATGAGTTGAATCTGTTTAATACACAGGTTACGTATTGCAGGAGATGTGTACCAGTGTCCCCCAGTATCCATTCTCACCATTCCTTCATAGTAAGAAGAGCTGCAATTCTAAGCAGAGCAAATATCCACTCAGAACAGAGAACACATTTTCTATCCTCCCCTGCAACTAAGTTTGAATATGTGCCTAAATTCTGGACAATTGGATAAACATGGAAATACGTGGCAGCTTTTGGAGACCTTCCTCAAAAGGTCACTGTCTTTCTTCTTTTTTCTTTTTTTTTTTTTTTTGGCCTCACCCACGGCATGTGGAAGTTTCTGGGCCAAAGATTGAACCTGTACCACAGCAGCAACCCAAGATTCTACAGTGACAACACTGGATCCCTAACCTGCTGCACCACAAGAGAATTCCAAGAGGTCATTGTCTTGTATCCTTTGCTTCCCTCATTCAAGTTATTTTTCATTCTGCTTCTTCCGGTGGTGACTGGAGCTACAGCTAACATTTTAGATCATGAGGATAATGGTTGAAGCCTCAAGATGGCAGAGGGGTAAACTGTAAGGATTCTTGAGTCCTGGAAACTTCTGAGAATAGGACCACTACACACCAGCCCTAGACAGCCTAACTTTTATAAGGAAAGGTGGGAGGGGTGGGGGGTGGCCTATATTTCTAAAGCCACTGTTGTTTTAGCCCTCTGTAACTAATTTATATGAAACCTGCAAAATATGAACACAAAATAATCCAAAACTCAAATACAGAAAAAATAAGAACTATATCATATACAGAGATCTTATGCATAGAATTTTACCAAGGGCTTCTTAAGCATTATTCCTTTAGTTTTCTCAACTACAGCCATATAAATAACTATTACTATTCATATTTTAGAGATAGAGACACTGAGACTTAGAGGAATTAAGTGATTGTCTAAGGTCACATAGTGAGTATCTACAGTGCCATGATAAAAACCCAATCTGTCTTACTCCAGAGCCATGATCTTAACCACTACACATCACACCAGCCTAAAGATTCTCACGAATATCTATGTGGGTGAAGATTTGGGATAGATTGAACTGCAATAAAATTTCTTAGATTTCTGTAATATATAAGAAGGGATTTGTTTGATGGTGATGATATTTTGTTATTAACAAAACAACAAAATTTTTAGGATTTGCTGTCTTGGCTACTACATCTCATACTACAAATCCACAATACTCTTGTTTAAATAAATTGTAAATTATTAATTCTCAATCTGCTGATAAATTAAGAAATGATATACTTGGAGTGCTCATTGCAGCTCAGAGGGTTAAAAATCTGAGATAGTCTCAATGAGGATATGGGTTCTCTGGCCTCACTCAGTGGGCTAAGGACCTGGGATTGCCACAAGCTGTGGCATAGGTCACAGATGCAGCTTGAATTTAGTGTTGCCATGGGTGTGACATAGGCCTGTAGCTGCAGCACCAATTCCACCCCTAGCCTGGAACTTCCATATGCCACATACATGGCCATAAAAAGAAAAGAAAAATACTATACTGTAATGTGAACCCAAGAATATATTGGAAGACAGTTACTAAAAGATGCTGTGATAACAAACTCACAATTCTGGCCAAATAGAGCACATATGTTGCGATATGCGATAAGTCTAATAAAGCAGGTTGAGTTTATATTGCTATTGCAGAAAAAAGAATTTATCTGAAAAGATTTTTTAAATTTCACTATCTTTGATAAAAAAGCTGAAATAAACATTAAACTTGAACATTAAAATAAGACATTTACCTTTTGTGACTGATTAGTTTATATATACTGGTTAAATATTTTTGAGAGAGTGTTAATTTTAATTTACTGGCATTGCTTCAGAAAATGGAACTCATGACTATTCATTAGAGAACCAATAATTCCTTTCACTGAGTCCATGCCATACTATAGAGACTGACATATTATAGATGTTTAATAAGTATTTGATAAATGAAAGAATAGGTTGATCAAGGCAAATGGATGGTGATTGGGTGGATGAATGGATGGATGATTGAATAGATGAATATGAATGGTGATTTACCAGTTTCAAGAAATTTTTATAGGTATTCTATCACTTGACCTTCAAAAGCATCCTGTAAGCAATACAGCTGAAAGACATCCCTCACTTGTATTCCCCCTTCAACAACAACAATTTGACATATACTCATTAACAAAAATGCCTTTATGGGGGCTGTGGGATCCAGAACCATATGGTAAGAGACTTAGGAGGAGTCTCACCCACCCATGTGTCAGGTAATAGGCACAGAGACTTTGGTGCCAAGCTGTGGACTTTGCAGTGGTATACAAACTGTCTCCAAGCCTTCTTAGCCATGGTTTGGGAGCCCTTGGAGAACGCTGTCTTAGACAATCACCCATGGATGACAGAAGCTTTGTGGAAGTCCAGAGCTCCAGTGGAGAAGTTCCAGAAAAAAAAAATACATATATGAATTTGGATGCATTGGAGAAGGTAAGAGGAACAACTTGACTTTACCCACATCACTTTTCCCACAAAGCAGAACAGCTCAGTGCCAAGAGAGACCATCCCTTTCCTACTTAAGGGAAGAGACAGAGTGTGTGAGCGAGAACCTGGCTTTCACAGATGTACAGAACTCTGCCAAAGAGTTCTATTTCTCTCTCATTCCATCCAGAATACTGAGTCATGATCTGCATGACTAGGAGGTAGGAAGAGGCTGGGAGAGTGGCAGACAGAATTCTAAAAGGGCACTAAAAGGATGTGAATCCCCATTAAAGGTATAACGGACTTCATCAAGAAGCTTTCCCATGAGCCTTTGGGACATCTTACCAATGGATCCCCCTAACTGATCCACGGGCACCCACAAAGCTCTACAGCCTTCACCTACACACACCCCCTACCCTGTGACCAGCTCTTTGTGTGCACACCTGATGAAAGCAAGAGCTAGTTTTCGCAGATAGTTAATAAGAACAAACAGAAAGTTGACCTAAATCCACAGGCCAGGGAAAGACCACAAACTTAAGCTTTAGCATTGCCCTTGGGAAACTAAAGGAACACTCTCGGTACCTTGACTGGTACACTGCAGGATCACAAGAACATACACAGCTTAAGAATTCTGCCACAATAGGGGGCAAATGAGGAGATAGAAAAAGATATTCCATGCAAATGGAAATCAAGAGAGTAGAGACAGCTCTTATATCAGACAAAAAAAACTAACTCAAAAGCAGTAAAAAGAGATAAAGAAGGTCATTATATGATGGCAATAATGATAAAGGGGTTGATTCATCAGGAGGATATAACAATTGTAAATATATGTGCATCCAACATCAGATCACCTAAGCATATTAGGCAAGTACTACCAAATCTGAAGGAAAAATTAACAATGATACAATAATAGTAGGGGACATCAATAACCTTCTTGACAGTGTATATATCACCCAGACAGAAAATCAATGAGGAAATATTGGAGTTAAACCATACTTTAGGACAAATGAACCTAGGAGACATATACAGAACAGTTTATCCAACAACAGCAAAACAACACATTCTTCTCAAATTCACATTGACCATTCTACAGAATAGATCACTGACAGGTCACAAAACAAGTCTTAGCAAATTTAAGACTGAAATCATACCAAATATCTTCTCCAACCAAAATGATATGAAACTAGAGATCATGACAGAAAGAGAGCTAGAAAATTCACAAATGTGTGAAAATTAACACATTTCTGAACAATCACTGAGTCAAAAGGGAATCAAGAAGAAATTAAAAATTATCTTAAAACAAATGAAAATGGAAATACAGCATACCAAACCTTGTGGAATGAAACAAAACCAGTTCTGGAGACAAACACATATGTTAAAAGAAAGATTTCAAGTGAACAACCTAACTTTACACCTCAAGGAACTAGGAAAAGAGGAACTAAGTTCAAAGTTAGCAATAGAAAGAAAATAACAAAGATCAGAGCAAAAATAAATAGAGATCAGAAAAACTACAGAAAAGGTAAATGAAACTAAGAGCTGATTTTCTAAAGAGATAAAACTGGAGTTCCTGTTGTGGCTCAGTGGTTAACTAATCCGACTGGGAACCATGAGGTTGCGGGTTCGATCCCTGGCCTTGCTCAGTGGGTTAACCATCCAGCGTTGCCATGAGCTGTGGTGTAGCTTGCAGATGCGGCTCGGATCCCGAGTTGCTGTGGCTCTGGTGTAAGCCAGCAGCTACAGCTCCGATTAGACCCCTAGCCTGGGAACCTCCATATGCTGCGGTAGCAGCCCTAGAAATGGCAAAAAGACAAAAAGAAAAAAAAAAAAAGATAAAACTGACAAACCTTTAGCTAGATAAGAAAAAAAGAGAGAGGATTCAAATAAAATCAAAAATGAGACATTACAATTGATATTACAGAAATACAAGGGATCAGAAAGAGAATACTATGAAAAGGAGTTCCCGTCATGGCGCAGTGGTTAACGAATCCGACTAGGAATATGAGGTTGCGGGTTCGGTCCCTGCCCTTGCTCAGTAGGTTAACGATCCGGCGTTGCCATGAGCTGTGGTGTAGGTTGCAGACGCGGCTCGGATCCCGTGTTGCTGTGGCTCTGGCGTAGGCCAATGGCTACAGCTCCGATTGGACCCCTAGCCTGGGAATCTCCATATGCCGCAGAAGCGGCCCAAGAAATAGCAAAAAGACAAAAAAAAAAAAAAAAAGAAAGAAAGAAAAATCATATACCAAAAAACTGAATAAACTTTAAGAAATGGATAAATTTCTAGAAACATACAACCTACCAATACTAAATTATGAAGAAACAGAAAATCTGAACGGACCAATAACAAGTAAGGAGATTTGAATCAGTGATCAAAAATTTTTCAACAAAGAAAAGCCCAGATCCAGAGGTTTCCTAGGGTAAACTTTTCCATATATTTAAAGAAGAATTAATACCAATCCTTCTCAAACTCTATCAAAAAACTGAAAAGGTGGTGCACTGTCAGACTCATTTCACAAGGCAAGTATTCCCTAATATCAAAACTAGATATGGACACTATAAGAAAACTACAGACCAAAATCTCTGATGAATATAGAGCAAAAATTATTTTTTAATGATAAGATTATTTATGTGGAAAATTCAAATCTGCAGATACATTTTCAGGATGACAATGATACTTTAGCAAGGTTGCTATACAACAAAAATTCTCAACAAAATATTAGTAAACTGAATTCAACAGCACATTAAAAGAATCATACCCCATAATCAAGTGGGATTTATCCATGGGATACAATGGTTCAACATATACAAATCAATAAATATGATAAACCACATTAATAGAATGTAAGTTTAAAATTACATGATCATCTCAGTTAATGTAGAAAAAAACATTTGACAATATATGACCTCCCTTCATAATAAAAACTTTCTACAGTTTGGGAGTAGAAAGAATGTATTTCAACAAAAAAAGCCTTTCAAGACAAGAGTTAACATCATATTCAATGAGGAAAGACTGAAAGATTTTCATCTAAGGGAGTTCCCGTTGTGACTCATTGGGTTAAGAATCTGACCAGTATCCATGTGGATGTGGGTTCAGTCCCTGGCCTTGCTCAGTGGGTTAAGGACCTGGTGTTGTTGCAAGTTGTGGTGTATATTGAATATGTGGCTTGGATTGCTGTGGTTGTGGCATAGGCTGGCAGCTGCAGCTCTAATCCAACGCCAAGCCTGGGAACTTCCATATGCCAATATATGGGCATAAAAAAAGAGGAAAATTTTTTCCTTTAAGATCAGGAACAAGACAAAGTTGCTCACTCTCACTGCTCCTACTCAACATAGTTCTAGAAGTCTTATCCAGAGCAATCAGGCAAGACAAAAAAATAAAAGGCATTCAAATTGGAAAGAAAGTAGTAAAACTGTCTCTGTTCGCAGATGATATGATCTTATACATAGACAATCCTAAAGACTTCAGCAAAAAACTATTAGAACTAACCAGTAAAGTTGCAGGATACAATATCACCATACTGAAGTCAGTTGCGTTTCTACAAACTAAAAACAAAATATCTGAAAAAGAAATAAAGAGAAACAACAAAATAGTTAGAAATAAATTTGACCAAGGAAGTGAAAGATCTATACACTGAAAATTATAACACCTTGATGAAATAAACTCAAGAAGACACAAACAATTGGAAAGATATCTGTATTCATGGATCAGTAGAATTAATATTGTTAAAATGTCCTTGACTACCCAAATCTATCTACAGAGTCAATGCTATCCCTACCATAATTTCAATGGCACTTTTCACAGAAATAGAAAAATAACCCTAAAATTCAGATAGAACCACAAAGACCCTAAACAGCCAAAGCAATTCTGAGAAAGAAGAACAAAGCTAGAGGCATCACACTTCCTGATTTCAACCTATATTACAAAGCTATATTAATTAAAACAGTATGGTACTGGTGTAAAAATAGATACATAGACCAACAGTACAAATTTGAGAGCCCAGAAATAAATACTCACATTTACAGCCAACTAATATTTGACAAGGAAGTGAAGAATACTCAATGGGAAAAAAAATAGTCTCTTTAATAAATAGTTCTGAGAAAACTAGATAATCACATGCAGAATGAAATTGGACTCATTGTACACCACTCACAAAAATTAATTAAAGGATTAAAGGATTAAATATAAATATTGAAACTGTAAAACTCCTAGAAGAAAAAATAAAGAAAAATATCCTTGACATTGACCTTGGCAATGATTTTTTTTGGTATATAATACCAAAAGCAAGTAATTAAGGCAAAGATTAATAAATGAGACTACACTAAAAAGCTTCTGCACAGTAAAATAAACAATCAACAAAATGAAAAGGCAACCTATAGAATAGGATATTTGTAAACCATCTATCTGATAAGGGGTTAATATCCAAAATGTATAGGAAATTTATACAACTCAATAGCTAAAAAAATGAAAGGAAGGAAGGGAGGGAGGAAAGAAGGGAGAAAGAAAAGAAAAAAATTAAATCCAATTAAAAATGGGCAGAGAAATTTAATAGTTTTCCATAGAAGACATACCAACAGGTACATGAAACTGCACCACATTTTCTCCAAGAGTCCACACGTGAATTCCAAAGTCGACTTTATTATTTCCCTCAATTGATGCAACAGGCTAAATGGGGCTCCTAGTAGCCAGCATGGAGTGCCAAAATTCCCTGACTGAATAAACTGATCAGATCCCCACTGCTTCCAATCTTTGACCCCCCCACTTCTTTTTTTTTTTTTTTTTTTTTTTGTGGGCTGCAGGTGCAACATATGGAAATTCCCAGGCCAGGGGTCAAATCAGAGCTGCAGCTTCCAGCCTATGCCATAGCCATAGCAATGCCAGATATGAGCTGCATCTGCAACCTACATCACAGCTCACAGCAACACTGGATCCTTAACCTACTAAGAGAGGCCAGAGATTGAACCCACATCCTCATGGATACTAGTCAGGCTCACTACCACTGAACCATGATGAGAACTTCCTACCCCTCACTTCTTAGATGTATTTGCAGAATTATTTACAGAAATTGCTTTATTATTTTGTATATATAATTTCTGTAGTGGTATGTATCTCAGTTTGCAGAAGACACAAAGCCACATACTAGGATTTGATAGGACTACATGCCTACATGCAATAGCACAGCACCATTACTAAGCCTATGCCACAGCAGTGACAATGCTGGGTCCTTAGCCACTAGGTTACCAGGGAACTCCTCATATTTTTCTTTTATTAACCATCGCCCCCACCCCCCCAACACACACACACACACACACACACACACACACACACTGACATTTCCCATTTTTTTGATCCTATTTAGACACATGTTGCACAGTACAACTGGTTGGGCATTTGTAGTTCAAGTGCATATTATTGCATATTTGCATAGTGGCACATGTTGCAGCAGGAAGGACAATAGAACTGCTGGCAGAAGACCTAGTTCTCTCATGAAATATCTGTGTGTAACCTTGAACAAGTCATTTTATTCTTCTAATGTCTTCATTTGTCTGTAAAATGAGAGGATCTAAACATATTTTCTCCAGGGATCCTTTCAGAAATAGCTGATGCTTCTACACTCTAGTTGAAAAGCACTTCACTTATTACTTGCAGTTTCTAGGTACTTCTACAAAAGAGAAATCTCAAAACTATCTAATAATCATAACATGGAATAAGGTTGGAAGCAATGCTCTGTAGAATTCTTGATTTTTTCATATATGTATATTAAAATATTTTATACAATCATCCAGAACAGCATCGCCAACTCATCAAGACCTCAGGAGCAGGAGCAGAAAAGAAGGTGACCATATTGCTTTTTCTGAAGTTGAGATGAACAGCTCTGAACCCTAGGAAAAACAACAGAAGGCACACAATTTACTTTCCTTAAGTCCAGCAGAGAATTTGTTGCATACTTCTGATGCTTAATTTTACATGTCAACCTAGTTAGAACACAGTACCCAGATATTTGGTTAAGCATGTCTAGATGTTGATATAAAGGTAATTTTTCAATAGGATTAACATTTAAACTTTGAATAGATTACTCTCTAAAATGTGAATGGGCCTCATCCAAAACAGTTGAAGGCCTTAAAAAACCACCAAGGTCCCCAGGAAAGTGGAAATTCTGCCAACAAACTGCCTTTAGACTCAAGCTGCAACATCAACAGCAACTCTTCCCTGAATCTCCACCTTAATACCCTGCAGATTTTGGACTTGCCAGCTTTACAATCATGGGAGCCAATTTTTTAATCAATCTGTCCCTGTCTGTATCTCTATAAAACCGGCCATTGCTGGGCTTAAAGATGAAAGGGGACCATGAGCCAAAGAATGTTGGCACCTTCAGAAACTGGAAAAGGACTATGATTCTCACTCTTGAGCACAAGAGTGACCCCTGTCACCCCAGATCCCCATATGATGTGGTTTCCAGGAAGGCACTATGGACATAAACAAGGATTTGCTGTGCTATTCCAGGCAGTGGAAATGACACAAAACAGTGTCTGAGGGAAACTCTGAAATGCACCTACAAACAACCACTGGATCCGTGTAAAGACAACTAATGATTCCAAGGGAACTTGAGGAAGAACACTAAATGGAATTTAACATATTGTCCCCTGACTTATCTTTGTTTATGATTCTATAGGTGGCTAGTTGTTTTCCTCAATCCTCTTGCAAAAATAACTGAAGGGGACAGGAAGAGAAAGAATAATTTGACCCTCAGTGAATTCTCAATAAATCATATATAGATGTGATTTGGTTCTGTTTCTCTGGAGAACCCTGACTACTATAACATCTTCATAGACTTTTCTATCCCATCCTGTTGTCCTTATCCCATGTTTTCTGATTCAGAAAGGACTACTAGCCCCAACCAGAGGGTTCATCACTCAATAATGAATGCAAGTGAAAGTGACATACAAACTATAAAGTACCATGCACGTGTATGTTAACACAATAGCCATTATTACTATCATCATTTTAGACATTTAGTTTGAAATGCTAAATACAACCAGGTATGCTCAGTGTTATATAATGTGAAAGACTGTAATCTCTAAGAGAAAGAAGACCACACACACCAGAGTGATATTGTGCTCTGCTTCCACAACCCACCAGCCCAGCCACACATCAGATTATTAAAACCACTCCTGGGAAAGAACAGAATTCGTTTATTATGCATTCATCCCACATAGCTCTTGGCTCCAGCAATTCTCTACACCTCCAGAGACCTCTCATCTTCCTCTTCATCTACATTATCCAGAAAAGAAAAAAAGTCAGCTGTCAGAGGGAGTGATCTTTTTAGCACTTTTCCAATCAAAACCAGCCTAGAATAAAATCCTGCCCCGGTTGCCCAAAAACCCTATGATAGCTTTTCAGTGCACTGGCTCCACCTAGTGACGTCTATCAAGAATGCACCCAAACTTTCTCAGTTTGGATCAAGTTTACAGAATTGACAGTTAAAAATCAGGCAGTGGAGTTTCCTTCGTGGCTCAGTGGCTCAGAGTCCAACTAGTATCTATGAGAACGAAGATTTGATCCCTGGCCTCGCTCATTGGGTTAAGGATCCGGCGTTGCCATGAGCTATGGTGTAGGTTGCAGATGCTGCTCGGATCTGGCTTCACTATGGCTGTGGCATAGGCCAGCAGCTATAGCTCTAATTTGACCCCTAGGCTGGGAACTTTCATATGCTGTGGGTACAACCCTTAAAAGAAAAAGAATATAAATATAAATCAAGAAATGTATTTACAATGGTCAGACCTAATCTCAGTGCCAGAGATTTCTAGGGAACATTGCTTATTTTAGGAGCACCTAGAATAAGGTTAATAGTATGAACATTGAGCTCAGACACCTACTGTTTTTGCCTATGAGGATTTGGATAAGTCATTTACCTTATTTAAGCTTATCTCTTTTTGGCAAAAATTTGAGTAGTTATTTTTCAAGATTTTTATTTTTTGTATTATAGTTGATTTACAATGTTCTGTCAATTTCTGCTGAACAGTAAAGTGACCCAGTCATTCATACATACACACACAGACACACACACACACACACACACCACACACACACACTTTTTCTTACATTATCCTCCATCATGCTCCATCACAAGTGAGTAGATACAGTTTCCTGTGCCATACAGCAGGATCTCATTGCTTATCTACTCCATGGAGTAATTCTTACTTAAGCTTTACTTTGGAGTTCCCATCCTGGCCCAGTGGTTAGCGAATCCAACTAGGAACCATGAGGTTGCGGGTTTGATCCCTGGCCTTGCTCAGTGGGTTAAGGATCCAGCGTTGCCATGAGCTGTGGTGTAGCTCGCAGATGCAGCTCGGATCCCGCCTTGTCATGGCTCTGGTGTAGGCCGGCAGCTACAGCTCTGATTCAACCCCTAGCCTGGGAACCTCCATATGCCATGAGAGCAGCCCAAGAAATGGCAAAAAGACAAAAAAAAAAAAAAACTTTACCTTTTAAATTACATTAATACCTAAGAGGAATTTATTAATAATTAATATAGATAGTATATAGAATGCTTGGTATACTACTTAGCCCTTAATAAACAATAATAAATCATAGTTATTTCTATTATCAGCTTCTCCAAGGACTTCCGTAGAATATCCATTTCTCTATGGGTTGCTACTCCCTACTCTTCTAACCATACACAGGAGATGATGATCAATTTTTAAAAACTTTTTTTAGCATATTTGGGTCTGATGGATACAGATTTCCCTACAGGAATTATACATTCTTTGTTATGCTGCTGCCTAGAATAAATATTCTAATGATTCAACAAAGACACTACTTTTTTTTATTAAGCGTGTGTCACATCTGTTCCCTTCTTTGGTACTAGGATTAAGTTTTGAAATTCATTCTTAGATCTATGACCTTGGGAATGTAACCCTTTTAATTATCTCTAATATCTATTTTCAAAATAAATCTTCAACAGCATAATTTTGGGGCTGTCTTGAATGTGAAGACAAAAAAAATTATTAATGAATGGGGATAAATGGGGAATGTTTTTTATTACAGTTGATTTACAATGTTGTGCCAATTTGGGGAATATATACATATAATATTTTTGGCTTTTTGTCTTTTTAGTGTGGCACCCGCAGCATATGGAGGTTCCCAGGCTAGGGGTCCAATCAGGACTGTAGCTGCCAGCCTACGCCACAGCCACAGCCACAGCAACGTGGGATCCTTAACCCACTGAGCGAGGCCAGAGATTGAACCCACGTCTTCATGGATGTTAGTCGGGTTTGTAAACTGCTGAGCCACAACAGGAACTCCTGAATGGGGAATATTTTTAAAAGCACAAGTATTTATGGTTAGTTGGTCATAATGTACCTTTGTTCAATTTCATAAGCAAGTCTTTCATCCAGATTTCCTTGGTTCACAATACCACTGTTAAGCAGGAGAACCCGGCCTTGCTCTCAGCCCTGTTCTTTCTTCTCTTTCGTTCCTTATAAGTGGGTATTTTATATTTGGTCCCATCTTTCTCGGTCTGGTTCTGGTATGTGTTTCCACCCCCCCACCCCACCCCCAGAGATCCCTTTGTGATGTAGAGAAGAAAGCACCTGACTAAGAAACATGGAATTTGCAAGCGCATCTCAACTGAACCAAATTGATGAGACCACATACAAGTCACAAGTTTCTGCACCTGAAAAATGAGGTTACCTACCCTATCTTATCCTACAGTACTATGGTGAATATATGTCATAAATTGGTGTATGTAAAAGATCTTCGTACATTGTAAGGTGCTCTGTAAATACAAAATTACTGTGTAATTACTGCCCAGGATGAGAACTACTAGTTTATCAAGATCCATCCCCAATCTTTTAAGTATGGAAACCCTCATATACCAATAATTGTATTTTTACTATGTGTTGACTGAGAAAATGTAAGTTTTCACTTGTATGTCAAATCCCTTTCAATAACTTTAAGACCTCCCAGAGGGTCATGGTCATATGTTTAGATTCCTAAATCAATAAGGACATCAACCAAGGGCAACCTTAACACATTGGACTACTTTATTCTTATTTTCAGGTTCTTCTAAACCAACTACTGTCTTTTCCTAAATGTTCTCTACCATTGGCTCTGACTCTGTGGCCCTTTCCTTCTTTGCTGGTTCTCAGAAGCCTAACCTCACCAGTCATTTCTTCCATAACTAGTACCTAAATTTTTTTTTTTTCCTTTTTAGGGCTGCACCCAGGGCATATGGAGGTTCCCAGGCTAGGGGTCAAATCAGAGCTACAGCTGCCTGCCTATGCCACAGCTACAGCAATGCAGGATCCAAGCCACGTCTTCGACCTATACCACAGCTCGTGGCAGTGCCGGATCCTTAACCCACTGAGTGAGGACAGGGATCTAATCTGCAAACTCAAGATGATTAATAACTCAAGGGTTGGGCGTTAGATATGTATAAAAGGAAGATCTGAGTCCAAAGTACTGGTAAAAAGTACGAAAATGCCCCCCTCCCCCAACCCTTGAGTTATTAATCATCTTGAGTTTGCAGTTCTCAGACATCTGTTGGACAAAAGAACAGATTAGAGGGAGGCAAGGAAATCTGCCAAGACCCAAGGCAGATGCTTCCTCTTAGACTTGGACCTATTAGCAAAGCTATGTGTTCTGACTCTTTCCTACAGATTTAAGTTTCAACATCACTAAATTTTCACTAAGGCATTAAAACAACATCGGTGAAGGTAGGACTTGAGCATCAGGAGTCCCAGACATTACTGGACCACTTCATCCATTCAGTCAGAAGCATTAGTTGAGAACCTACTCAACTGGGCCTAAGTATCATGAGGTTTGAGATTTAGAGAGAAAAGACACAGTTCCTATTAAGTGTTTGCTCTCTAGTGAGAGATTCAGTTTACAGCATGGTGGCCTCAATTCAATGGTACAAGGAACCCAAGGTATTCTGGAACACATGGGTTAGCACCTAAACCAAGGGATGAGGGGGAATCCAGGGAATGTGAGGACTGAATAAAAATCTGAAAGATATCTCATCAGGTGAGAAAGGGGTAGCATTCCAGGTAAACCAACAGGGTTCAGAAACTTGAGCATAAGATGCAAATTGGAGGAGCTGGGAGGTAGGAGAAAGAGTAGCTGAAGGCTCTTTAAGGAAGGGCTTTCAATGCCCAGCTGACGAGCTTACACTGTGGCTGAGGCAATGGGAGCTACTAACGGATGTTGTGTGGGAGAGCAGCTTAGATCCCCCTTTCACAGTTTTCAGTATGGTCTATGCAGAAAGTGAAGCGATTCCAAGGTTTAAAGAGAGCTGGATTTAGTTGAGTTATGAGGATCAGAGTGGAAAAATGCAGGAAAGGGGGAAAAAAAGGAAATCTGTGCTGAGATGAGATTGCTATATATATATATATATATATATACACATTTATTTTAACAATTCACATCCCCTATTTTCTGCTTTTCTCTCTCACCACCCCCAATACCACTTCTGGGT
This sequence comes from Phacochoerus africanus, assembly GCF_016906955.1. Taxonomy (NCBI): domain Eukaryota; kingdom Metazoa; phylum Chordata; class Mammalia; order Artiodactyla; family Suidae; genus Phacochoerus; species Phacochoerus africanus. The sequence continues at coordinate 62,060,956 of NC_062550.1, read as the reverse complement.
TTGACCTCATTATAGCCCACAGTCTGTACATCATTGACTCAACTACTTAGAATAAACACATTTAGAAAGAAGATGCAGTGGCTAGAAATACGGTAATACAAAAGATTTTCTCACAATGTGGGAAGAAGTGTATATTTTTTCTTCCAAATTTCACATAGTCCAAGAAACACTGTAAGGATAAGTGCATGTTGCCATGGAAACCAAATGTCATCATTAGCATCATCAACATTCTCTAAATGCCTGTTAGGTATTGTTCTGAGTTACTTCCTACTTACACTGGAAAAGAAAGATATGATGTTTTCTGTGAAGGAATTCCTAATTCACAGCACTTCTGGAATAACACATGCCTGGTAAGAAAGGGGTGAACCTTTTTATCATTCATCACTGCTAGGTGCTAGGGATACAGAGATTAATAAGACTCAGCTCCTATCCACAAAGAGTTCAGTCTGGTGTGGGGGGCAGATGCATAAATGATTATTAGACAATGTGAAAATGCAGTGGTAGTGATGTACACAGGGTGTTATGCAAAAGCCCCAAAGCAATGAAATGCTGACACTGGAAGAAGCACATGCTTACTCAAGAAAAAACAATCTGTTTTTATATCTATTTCTTGCCTCATTATTTACCCCTAAACATAATGTTTTAAGCTTTAAATGCATAGGGGGAAAGACTCCCTTTGTCCTCTCCCTAAATTTCTCTCATTGTTCCTAATTTTCAGTTTAATCAGTGAGATTCCCCCATTCAAATGCAGAGCTCCTATAAAGGCTATAAAGACTGGAATTATGGTTTCTACAAGCTGTTAAGTCAAAGAATGCATGAATAATTTAGACTGCACCAACTGCCAATAATCCTGTGTTCCAAAAACTCTGGATCCAAGGAGCAAAGATAGTCAGGGCACCCAGAATGGATAATATGGAGCCCAGGAGAGTGGTGAATCTTTGTTTCCTCTGCGTTGTCAGCAAACCCTGATGCAGGCTGCTGACTGCCTGTCTGGATCTGCAGGATTCCTGGATTGCCCACTGGGGCCCCACTTGTTGCCAGTGCTCCACTTGTTACTTCTTGTTGGACCTCCATGGTTTGGGTAACTGCTTAAACTGCCTACCTTCTACCCTCAACTGCACCACCCACCAAAGGCTAGGCTTTGCTTATCAGACTTTTTCCTGTCTCCTGCAATAGGATCTGCCCTCAAGTTGTCTGCTCTGCCAGGAAGATATAAATTCTAATATTCCAGTATAAAAGCAGCATTCTCTAGAGAAATCTAAGCAAGAGGAATCAGGTAGCCAATGACACAGAGTGCACCACTCGAATCAGTTCCAGAAGGTCCTGAAGTTCTTTTTTTATTTTTTTAAATTTTTTTAGGGCCATACCTGCAGTAAATGGAAGTTCCCAGGCTATGAGTTGAATTGGACCAGCAGCTGCCAGCCTACACCACAGCCATGGCAACACTGGATCTGAGCAGCATCTTTGACCTAAGCCCTAACCCACTAAGAAAGGTAAGGGAACGAACCCATATCCTCAGGGACGTGACGTCAGGATTTTAACCTGCTGAGCCACAATGAGAACTTCCTGTCCTGGAATTCTTAAAGGAGCTTCAATCCTAAGTGGAGCAGGGCCTACTAAAGACTTAATTCTTGAAGTTCCCGTTGCGGCGCAGTGGAAAAGAATCTGACTAGGAACCATGAGGTTGTGGGTTCGATCCCTGGCCTCGCTCAGTAGGTTGAGGATCTGGCGTTGCCATGAGCTGTGGTGTAGGTTGCAGATGTGGCTCAGATCTGGCGTGGCTGTGGCTGTGGCGTAGGCCAGCAGACCCCTCGCCTGGGAACCTCCTTTTTTTTGCCCTAAAAAGACAAAAGACAAAAAAAAAGAAAAGAAAAAAAGACTTAATGCTTGTTTGCCTTCTACCAATAGCATATGATGTTTAAGAGGCCCCTAACAGTTGTGCTCTTTCAAGAGGAGAAAGAGTGACTAAAAAGAGATACTTAGGAGTTCCCATTGTGGCTCAGCAGGTTAAGAATCTGACATAGTGTCTGTGAGGATGTGGGTTTGATCCCTAGCCTCACTCAGTGGGTTAAGGATCTGGCATTGCTGCAAGTTGCAGTGTAGGTCACAGATGTAACTCGTATTTGGCATTGCTGTGGTTGTGGTGTAGGCCACCGGCTGCAGCTCCTTTCAAGCCCTAGCCTGGGAACTTCTATATACCACAGATATGGCTCTAAAAAGAGAAAAAGAGAGAGAGGAAGAGAGAGAGAGAGAATCACCTAGCTCACAAGTTGCCTAGAGTGAATTTGGGGACAAAATCATTATTGGGCTGGCTATAGGACTGGTTTTATGTCAGCCTGTGCAGCCAGCATTATGCTCAATACATGTTCATTTCACTTCTTTAACCCAGACTCTCATTATTTGCCTTCTTCTTTAAGGTTTTCACAAATGATCCAATCTCCCTTCCCTAAATAACTAACCCTCAACTCTGCAACCCCCTCAATCCACTGCCCTATCTTTCTCTGATGGCTGCATGTCCCACCCATCTTCATAGCCTCTTCCAACTTTGACTGTGAACACTGCTATCTATACACCAAGAACCTTCAGTTTCCAGGTTGCTGCATGGGGAAGGGAAACCCATGCAGAGCCTGCTAGTCTCGTGAGTTGGGGAGATGGTGCTAGGTGTACAAAAAGGCAAAATGGCGAGAGTTTGCAGGGCAGACTCCTGAAGGGGAGCCAGCTAAAGCATGAGAGAACCTTGGAGATCTGCAGAAAGGCCCGTTAAGTATTTAGCTGAGTTTTAAAAGGTGCATGCATGTGAGGAAACTACTCAAGACCAGGGTTTTTCTATATTAATAGGCTATATGAGAAAAAAAATATATGGTCATCTCAACAGGAATAGGCAGGGAAGAAGGAAAGATTACAAAGGAGCACATAGAAACTTTTGGAGGTGGATGAATATACTCATTATCTTGATTGTGGTATTGATTTCACAGGTATCTGCTATGTCAAAACTTAGAAAATTATATGGTTCAAATATGGGTATTTTATTTTATGTCAATTATATTCCAATAAAGTCATTAAAAAGAGTAACTGACTATAGCAGAATAAAAATATTTGTATTTATGCAGTAAGAATAGAAATATACTACATAGTAAATACATTTTGTATAGTAAGAATAACAATTATTGTGGATATATAGCATAGGTAGAAATAAAATATAATTATAGCACAAAGGAAAGGAAGAGAGAAAGGTAAATACACTGTCATAACAATTTTATAATACACATGAAATAGTAGGATATTATTTGTAAGTAGACTGCAAAAAGTTTAAAAAGTATATTGTATTTCATAAAGCAGTCACTAAAATTTTTTAAAGTGCTAAAAAAAATAGTGCTAAAAGACTACCAGAGATAAGACGAAATCAGAAAAAATTCAATCCAAAAGAAGTCAGGAAAAGATAATAAAAAAGGAAAAAAGCAGTGGAGACAAACACAAAACAATTAGCAAAATGGTACATTTAAACCTAACCATATAAATAATTACATTGTATATAAATGATTTAAACAATTAAAAATTGGAGACTGTCAGGTTGAATTTTTTAAAAGGCTAACTATATACTAACTATAAGAAGAAATCCACTTTAAATACAAAGATACAGATGGTTACAATAGAAAGGAGGAAAAAGACATAACATGCAAATGCTTATCAAAAAAAAGCTGAAATGGAGTTCCTGCTGTGGTGCAGTAGGTTAAGAATCCAACTGCTGCTCCTTGGGTTGCTGTGGAGACATGGGTTCAATCCCTGGCCCAGCACAGGGTTAAAGGATCCAGCATTGCCGCAGCTATGGTGTAGGTCACAGCTGCGGCTTGGATTCAGTCCCTGGCCTGGGAACTTCTGCATGTCACAGGTGCAGCTGTAAAGAAAAAAGAAAGAATGAAAGCTGAAGTGTCTACATTCATACCAGATTAAGCAGCTTTTAGAACAAGAAGTTTTAACAGGTAAAGAGCAATGTTTCCTAAAGATAAAGAGAAATTAAGAAAATATAATAATTGTAAATATATATTAACCTAATAATTGTAAATATATATTAACCTAATTATATTAACCTGAAAATATATAAATCAAGAACTGATAGGAGAGGAGTTCCTGCTATGGTGCACTGGGTTAAGAAACCTACTGAAGTAGCTCAGGTCTATGCAAAGGAGTGGGTTGAATCCCCATCCCCGGGGAAGTGAGTTAAAGGATCCAGCATTACTGCAACTGTAGCATAGGCTGCAACTGTGATCCAGATTCAATCCCTGGCTCAAAAACTTCTATATGCCATAGATGGGGCTATTAAAAAAAAAAAGAAAGAACTGATAGGAGAAATAGAAAAACCTACAAACATGTTAGAAATTTAAATACTGCTCTTTTAGTAAGTAGTAGCAAAGTAGACAGAAATAGATGTGGAAGACTTAAACAACATGATTAACCAATTTAACCTAATTGACATTTATAGGTCACTATATCCACCAAGAGCACAATATACATTCCTTTTGAGTTCACATGGAACATTCAACAAGATGGACTAAACTTTTAGCTATAAAGCAAACTTCAATAAATTTGGAAGTATTTAAATCATATAGTGTACGTTCTCTTGATCACAACTAAATAAAACTGGAAATCAGTAACAGACTGGTGTCCAAGTATTTAGAAGTTAAACAACATGATTATAAATAATCCAAGGGCCAAAGAATAAAGCCCAAGAAAAATTAGAAAATATTTAAAGTAAACAAAAATGATAGTACATCATATCAAAATTGTGGAATGCAGCTAAAACAGTCCTTAGAAAGAAATGTCAATAGTATTAAATGCTTATATTAGAAAAGGAGAAGGGTCTATATCAATGATCTAAAATTCCACTACAAGAACCTAGAAAGAGAAGAGCTAAACCCAAAGTCAACAGAAGAAAATAAATAACAAATAAAAGTATATAAATAAGTAAAATAGAAAATAGAAAAACAATATGGAAAACCAATAAAACTAAAAACCTTTTCTTTCAAAAGGTTAATAAAATTAGTAAGTCTCTAGCCAGACTTAAGAGAGAAAAAGTCACATGACTTAACAAATATCAAGAATGAAAAAGGGGGCAACACTACAGATTCTAGAGACATAGTAAGAAAACATTATGAATAACTTTATGCCAATAAATTTAATAACTTACATGAAAAGTTATTTTAAAAATAACTTTTAAAAATAAATAAGTTTATTTAAAAAATAAAACTTTCAAAGTTCATTCAAGAAGTTGATAACCTGGAGTTCCCATCATGAAGCAGCAGTTAACAAATCCGACTAGGAACCATGAGGTTGCGGGTTCAATCCCTGGCCTCGCTCAGTGGGTTAAGGCTCTGGTGTTGCCATGAGCTGTGGTGTAGGTCATAGATGCGGCTCGGATCTGGCATTGCTGTGGCTATGGCATAGGCTGGTGGCTACAGCTCTGATTGGACCCCTAGCCAGGGAACCTCCACATGCCGCGAGTGCAGCCCTAGAAAAGACAAAAAGACAAAAAAAAATTAGTTGATAACCTGAATATCCCTATATATATTAAAGATATTAAATTTGTAGCTACAAATCTTCCCACAGAAAAATGTGTAGGCCCAGATGGTTTTAAAGGTGAAGGCTACGAAACTTTTAAACAAAAATAATACCAGTTCTACACAAATGCTTACAGAAAATACATGAAGAAACACTCCCCAGTTGATTGTGTCAGGTCATCATTATTCTTATAGCTAAACCAGATAAAAATATTACGAGGAAGGTATATGTCATCATGCCTCATGAACACAGATGTAAAAAGCCTTAACAATATATGTAAATATCAAATTTGCTTATATATATATTTTTTTAAAATAGTTTATCCTAGAATCCAAAGTTATTTCAACACTTGAAAATCAATCCATATAAAAAAGTAAAACCAGGAGTTCCCATTGTGGCTCAGTTGGTTAAGAACCTAACTAGTATCCAGGCAGGTTTGATCCCAGGCCTTGCTCAGTGGGTTAACAATCCTGTGTAGGCCTCAGCTGAGGCTCTGATTTGACCCCTAGCCTGTAACTTCCATATGCCACAGATGCAGCCAAAAAAAAAAAATTAAAACAATATGCTTATCTTAGTAGTGGCAGAAAAAGCATTTGACAAGATTCAACCCCTATTCATGGGAGGAAAAAAAATTTTTTTCAACAAAGAATAGAACCGAATTTTCACAACCTAGTAAAGGGTATATATGGAAAGCATATAGCTAATATCACTTAAAGATGAAAGATTGAAAAAAAAAATCTTTTCCCCCTAAGTTCAGAAAGGACATTCCCTCTCTCTACTTTTATTTAACACTGTACTGAAGATTCTAGCTAGAACAATAAAGCAAAGAAGAAAATGATACTTTGGAAAGGAATAAGTAGAACTGGCATTATTTGGACACAACATGATTATAAGAAACATCCCATGGAATTTTTAATAAAGGTAATAAAAATAAAAGTGAGTTTAACAATGTCTCAGAATAGAAGGCCACTATGCATAAATTAATTCTTTCTAAATGTGAACAACAAACAATTGAAAATTTAAAAGATTTAAAGTAACATCTGTTATAACATTAAAAAATATGAAACAGTGCAAAAAAAAAAAAGTAAGTATGTGGAAGACCCACATGCTGAAACCTACAAAGCATTGCTGAGAAAAAGTGAAGAAGACTCAAGTAAATGGAGAAAATATCATGTTTATGGACTGGAAGGCTCAGTTTTGTTAAGATGTTGATTTTCCCCAGATGGACTTTTCAATTCCAGTGAAAAGTCTCCACAGGCTTTTTAGAAATTAATATGCCAATTCTTAAAATGAATCTGGAAATTCAAAGAGTCTAGAAGAGTCAAAATAGCTTTAAAATAAGAACAAGTATGAAAGTCTTACATTACCTGATCTCAAGATTTAAAATAAAGTTATAGTGATCAACATCATAGTGACAGAAAGATAGACACACAGACTAGTGGAGCAAATACAAATACAGAAAAAGACCCACACTTATGGTCAATTAATTTTCAACAGAATACCAAGATAATCCAATGGGGAATAATGATCTTTTCAACAAATGATGCTCGAAAAATTGGTTATCCTGGAGTTTCCTTGTAGCACAGCAGGCTAAGGATCTGGCATTGCCACTGCAGTGGTCTGGGTAGCTGCTGTGGCATGGGTTCAATACCTGGCCTGGGAACTTCCACATGCCACAGGTGCAACAAGAAAGAGAGAGAAGGAAAGGAAGGAAGGAAGATTGGTAATCTATATGCAAAAAGTGAATCTCAAGGTGGGTCCTCAAAAAGTTAACCACAGCACTATCTTACTATGCTCAAATGGTAATACAATCCAGGAATACCACTTCTACATCTTGATGGCGGAGGAATAAGACCACTCACCTTCTCCCACAAACACATAAAAAAACCCACAAAACTACGTGTAGAGCAATTCTCTCAGAACACCTACTGAATGCTGGCAGGAGACCTTAAAGCTCCAAAAAGAGCAAGAAACCCTCCATATAACTGGGTAGAACAAAAGGAAAAAAGAGAAAGGAATCAGGATGGGACCAGCACTCCTGAGAGGGAACTGAGAAAGAGGAAAGGAACCCACACCCTGGGAAGCCACCTAACTGACAGGGAGATCAGCTGAAACAGAGGGACCTCAAAGTCACAGAGAAAAGCAGAGCAGCTGGACTGAGGAGGGGAAAGCAGAGAGAGAGCTGCAAAGACCACTGGTACCACTACCCCCGGAAACCACAGCCTGAGACACTCAGGTTGGGTGTGGGCACTGAGACTCAGGCTCCAGAGGTCAGTTCCAGGGTTAGCTATGTGGAGACAGCCTCAGGGGCTAGGGAGTGGTGCACCATGAGCTGGGGAGCAGAGCACCACTCCCAAGGGAACCCAGGAGGAGGTCTAGGCCCACAGGAGAAGCAAGCCACCATTGTTGGGAAGGGCAAAAGGAGGAAGGGTGGCCCGTCATAGGAATTCCTTCCTCTGCCTATGCGTGGACTCTCAGAGGGTGGGGCTTTGGGTGGGGCTTTGGGTGAGGTGCCTCTTGGGCCTGTGATGGCCCCTCTTGCACCAGCTACAGGTGGCAGCACCTCCTGCACTGGCTAAGCAGGACGGGGTGCTTCTTGTGTGGTCTACAGGTGGCAGGGCGAACCACCACAGCTATCTCTGACTCCAGAGGTGGGCAAGGCCTGCCACCACTAGGAGTCTGTGAACAGGCACCACTTATGGTCTCAATCACTTCAGAAGGTGCCAGAGAGGAGGGTACTGCAACCAAGCACCACCCATTGTTGCTCTCACTCCCATGGGAATGCAAACACCCTGATGCCCCCACTGCCAAATGCTCTGGGCACTGCCTAAACCTGCCTCAGTCTCATTACCACTTCCCAGGGCCCTGCAACTAGTAGAAGCTGTGATACCTTCCTTGCTATTATTGTCAAGAACCCAGCAACCAGGCACTGGCTACTAGCCCTGCCCATTGCATCTATCTCCTAAAGTACACACAGCAACCTATCAAGGGGATAACAGCCTACTCACATTGAGGAGAGAGACAGCAAATATACAACCCCACTCCAAAAATAAATAGTAAGCCCCCACAAAATACAAAGGGGTTCTCTTGCACATAATAGCCCACCAAGACTACAGTAGTTGGTTTCCCTAAACTCACAGAATAAGAAAAATACAACCAAAATGAAGAACTTCAGGAACCATTCCCAATTAAAAGAACAGGAGAATTCACCTGAAGCAGCAAACAATGAAACAGACCTCTGTAGGCTAATAAACACTGAGTTCACAAAGGAGAGAGTGAAAACACTGAAAGAATTAAGAGTAGATATAAACAGTAATGAAGATTATTTTAGAAAGGAATTAGAAAATATAAGGAAGAGCCAAGAAAAATTAGAAAATTCATTTGCAGGGATCCAGAGTTAAAGGCACTAAAGAGCAGAATGAATAACGCAGAGGAACAAATAAGTGACTTGGAAGATAGAATAATGGAAAGCACCAATAATGGAAAGCACAGAAAAACAAAAGAAAAAACATGAAAGCAATATAAGAGATCTATGGGATAATATAAAGTGGGCCAATCTACACATAATAGGGATTCCAGAAGGAGAAGAAAAAGAAAAGGAGATAGAAAATATATTTGAAGAAATTATGACTAGGAGTTTCCATCATGGCACAGTGGTTAATGCATCTGACTAGGAACCATGAGGTTGTGGGTTCCATCCCTGCCCTTGCTCAGTGGGTTAAGGATCCGGCATTGCCATGAGCTGTGGTGTAGGTTGCAGACATGGCTGGGATCCTTTGTTGCTGTGGCTCTGGCATAGGCTGGTGGCTACCATTCCGATTAGAACCCTAGCCTAGGAATCTCCATATGCCACGGGAGCAGCCCTCGAAAGGCAAAAAAGACAAAAAGAGAAAAGAAAAGAAATTATGGCAAAATTTTTCCAAATATAAAGGAAACAGATATCAAGATTCAGGAAGCACACAGAGCCCCAAACAAGTTGAACCTAAACAGGCCCACACCAAGACACATTACAATAAAAATGGCAAAAGTTAAAGAGAGGATTCTAAAGGCAGCAAGAGAAAAACAAAGAGTTAATTATATGGGAATCCCCATAAGGCTATCAAACAGTACAGGCCAGAAGAGAGTGGCAAGATATATTAAAAGTTCTAAAAAGGAAAAATGTACAGCCTACAGTACTCTCTCCATCAAGGATGAAAAGTTAGACTTAATTAACATTTTCAAGGCATTACATCCCAAAAAATCAGAATATACATTTTTGGGAGTTCCCGTCATGGCACAGTGGAAATGAATCCAACTAGGAGCCATGAGGTCACAGGTTTGATCCCTGGCCTTGCTCAGTGGGTAAAGGATCTGGCATTGCCATGAGCTGTGGTCTAGGTCACAGATGTGGCTCAGATCCTGCATTGCTGTGGCTGTGGTGTAGGTCAGCAGCTGTAGCTCTGATTAGACCCCTAGCCTGGGAACCTCCATATGCCTTGGATGTGGCCCTAAAAAACAAAAACAAAAACAAAAAAAACATTCTTTTCAAATGCACATGGAACATTCTCAAGGATTGACCACATACTGGGGCACAAAACTGATCTCAACAAATTTAAGAGTATAGAAATTATTTCAATTATCTTCTCTTACCACAATGGCATGAAACTAGAAATCAACCACAGGAAAAAAAAAATGGGAAAAAAAGGACTACATGGAAACTAAACATCATGCTAATAAAAAACCAATGGGTCAACAAGGAAATCAAAACAGAAATTTAAAAATATCTCAAGACAAATGATAATGAAAACACAACCATTCAAAATCTACAGGATGCTGCAAAAGCAGTGCTTAGAGGGAAGTTCATAGCAATACAGGCTTTCCTCAAAAAAGAAGAAAAATCTCAAATTGATAACTTAACCCACCACCTAAAAGAATTAGAAAAAGAAGAACAAACAAAACCTAAAGTCAGCAGAAAGAAGGAAATCATAAAGACCAGAGAGGAAATCAATAAAATAGTGATTCAAAAAACAATAGAAAAAATCAAAATAATTGAAAGTAGGGACTCAAACAGATGTACACCAGTGTTCACAGCAGCATTATTCACAATAGCCAAATGGTGGAAAAAACTCAAGTATTCATCAACAAATGAATGGATAAAAAAATGTTGGTATGCACCTATGATAAAATACTGTTCACCTTTAAAAAGGAATAAACTCCAATACATGCTATAATATGAAAGACCCTTGAAAATTTTATGCTAGATGAAAGAAATCAAGTACAAAATGACAAATATGGTATAGACCCATTTATATGAGATACCTAGAATAGGTAATTCATAGAGACAGAAAGTAGGATAGAGGATGAAGGAGGGGAAATGGACAGTTATTGTTTAATGGGTACAGAGTTTCTGTTTGGGATGAAGAAAAAGTTCTGAAAACTGAGAATTGAATTCTTGAAATCTTAGAATTCTTTGAATCAAAAATTGAATAAGGAGACTAATAAATTAGCTACCATAATAAACCCTGCAAAAGATGAGAGTGATATCAGTAGAGATAGGAAGAAGTAGGTGAATTTAAAACTGTATTTTAGGTACAGAAACAAATAAACTTGCTGGTACATAGTAAGCAAAAAGGAACAGAGAGGATTCAAGAAATCACATAGGTCTTTAAATTTAACATTTGGGTGGAATATAGAGCTGTATGTGAATAGATGGAAAAATCAAGAGTTCAACTTCAGCCTTATTCAGGTTTTAAGATGTCAATAAGACATCAAACTGAAGCTGCCAAAGGCAGCTGTAGACACAAATCTGGAGGTCCCTGCTCCCATGGTGTTTGTCATCCATGATGGTTAATTTTATGTGTTAACCTGACAGGGCAATGGGGTACCCAAACATGTGGTCAAACATTATTCTGTTGCACTGTCAGTGTGTCTTAGATGAGTAGGCTTAATCTCATCTGAATCTGTAGACTTAATAAAACAGACTGCCCTCCCTGAATGGGGTGGGCCTCATCCTATCAAGTGAAGATATGAACAGAACAAGAAAGTTGAGTAAGAGGGAACTCTTCCTGCTTGACACCTTGACTGGGACATTGGTCTTTTCTCTGCCTTCATACTCTTCTCAGGTCTCAAGGCTGCTGGATTTTGAACTGAAATGTATATCATTAGCTTTCTTGGAACTAACACCACAGGCTCTTCCAAGTCTCCAGCTTGCCAGCTGCAGATCCTAGGACTCCTCAGCCTCCATGATCAGGTAAGCCAATTCCTAACAAATATAAAAGTGATGGCTACAATTATGATTACGATAAGGGCTACAAAGCACATGTGTAGGTCCTCTGGGAGCACATATCAGGAGGAAAGTCTAACCCAGGCTGAGGAAAGAGGAAAGACTTGTCTGAAATTAGAATAATTTATTCCAGGAGTTCCCATCGTGGCTCAGTGGTTAACGAATCCAACTAGGAAATATGAGGTTTCAGGTTCGATCCATGGCATTGCTCAGTGGGTCAAGGATCCGGCGTTGCCGTGAGCTGTGGTGTAGGTCGCAGACACGGTTCAGATCTGGCGTTGCTGTGGCTCTGGCATAGGCTGGTGGCTACAGCTCCGATTAGACCCCTAGCCTGGGAATATCCATATGCTGCAGGAGCAGCCCTAGAAAAGGCAAAAAGACAAAAAAGCAAAACCAAACAAAACAAAAGAATAATTTATTCTAAACTTGGAAATAAAGCAAAATGATTACTTAAAGTTCACATTTATCAGAGAATAGTTTTAATAAGCTTATTTGACTTTCATGTGATCCACTCAGAAAATGTCACTTTAAAAAAAATAACTCACCACTGACAAGGGACATTTTATAGAAATGTGATTAACCTGCTAGGGTGTCATGATTTTATAGTAAATAAGAAGGAACAGTTATACTGTTATTATCCTGTATGACATTAACTAGTTGTGCATATAACTTAACATTTTTATTTTGACATTTTTTTCTTATAATATAAGAAACTGATTCCCTCATCAATGAGTTACAAGTAGCTTAACTCTTTGAGAAGTGTGCTAGGGAAAAAATATTTAAGCTCAGATCAGAAGAATGAAGAGGAGCTAACTGGATACAGCCCGCTGGGTGTGTCGGGCAGCAAGGCACATGTAGGGATGGATGTGTTCCAAAGTCAAACTGCATCAAAAAAGCACTAAAGTTTAAAAAACAAAATGAATGGCAAGTTCTAGGAACTGGGAAAAAAATAGGGGAAAATCTTAAGTACTGAGAGGAGAAGAGAAAGTAGAACGAGATGCAGCTAAGGAAAAAGGTGAGGATCACTGAACAACAGAAAAATGGAAGGATCCACTGAAGAATTTAATCTGAGGAGGGACTTGATTGAGATTATGTTGGCTGAAATGTGACATGTAAAACAGAAGAAAGCAAATTTGACTTGGAATAAACTTTCAGGAGGCCCTTGTAATCATTTAGGCAAAACAAGATGATAGTTTGGTGACTCAGGCAAAGGAGAAGGGAAAAGCAAAACAGAATCAAGAGATAGTCTGAAAATGGATCCAATTAATTGACTATTGACAGATGTGGAAGATAAGGGTAAGGGCAGAGACCAGGGTTGCTTCCAGGTTTCTGGTTGCAGCAGTGAATGGTAATACCCTGCAGAGTGGCAACTGTGTTGGCTTGAGTCTGACTCACAAAATACCCCGGGGAAAGAGCAGGTGTCATCTTTGGCTGTGACCATAAAGTGGCATGCTATCAGGAGAGTGGCAGCCTGCCTGGGTCACTCCACCTTGGAATATGATACTTATTGGGTCCTCTGCCCCAGCCACTGCCCTAGGTGCTGGCGTGATGCTCATTTGCAACAATCATTTCCCTTGATCACTTGCACAGACACCTCTTAGGCCACAGAAATAATCCTCAGAGTAGGCAACAAACACCATAGAGTGAGGACCTCTGAATTATAACCGTTTTCCCTTTCCCTATCTTCTCTAAGAGTCCCACTGATTCTCTTTTTGTGTTTTCAAGCACAGAAGTGTGACTTATCCCCTTGGCAGAAGGTTCTGCTGAAACCATCCTACCCCTCACCCTTTGCTCCTTGAATTCTCATGAGAAAGCTCCATCACTTATCAGCTTCTGCTTTTATGAAACTTGAACATCATCCCAAGCTGAAAGTAGCTCTGCTTCCTGAATAGCAAGATGCAATCACACCTACAGGACTTTGAGTATTCCAGGTACAAAGAGCTGAGTGGGAGGGACACAGTGATGCCACCCATGCCTTAGTAGGGATTCACCATCTAAGCATCCATCTAAGTGCCTTCTCACCTATTCAACAAAGATTTTAAAACCACTGCTAAGTGCCATTCTCTATGCTAGGCAATGGGGATAGAGTAACGAATAAAAGGAAAAGGTTCCTGCCCTTGTAGATCTTACATTTCTATAAGGAAGAACAATTAGTAAGTAAACACATAAATAAGAAACACAATATAAAAATAGAATTACCAGAGTTCCTGTTGTGGCTCAGTGGTTAACAAATCCAACTAGGAACCATGAGGTTGCAGGTTCGATCCCTGGCCTTGCTCAGTGGGTTAGGAATCTGGTGTCGCCATGAGCTGTGTGTAGGTCACAGATTTGGCTCGGATCTGGCATGGCTATGGCTGTCACGTAGGCTGGCGGCCACAGCTCTGATTAGACCCTAGCCTGGGAACCTCCATATGCCACGAGTGCAGCCCTACAAAAGATAAAAAGACAAAAAAAATAGAATTACCATATTATCCAGCAATCCCACTTCTGTGTATATATATATCCAAAGAAAATGAAAATAATCTCAAAGAGATATCTGCACTCCCATGTTTATTATAGCACTATTCATAAAAGCCAAGATACAGCAATAACCTAAGGGTCCATCTACAGATGAATGAAAAAAAGGTGTGCCATATATACATATATATACACATAATGGAATATTATTAGCCTTGAGAAAGAAGGAAATTCTACCATTTGAGACAACATGGATGAAGCTTGAGGACATTATGCTAAGTGACAGAGAAAGATAAATACCTGTGTACTATCACTTATATGTGGAATCTTAAAAAGCCAAACTTGCAGAAACAGAGAATAGAGTGGTAGCTGCCAGGGGCGAGTGGGTAGGGGGAAATGGGGAAGATGCTGGTCAAAGGATACAAACTTCCAGTTATAAGATGAACAAGTTCTGAGGATCTAACTACAGCATGGTGATTATAGTTGATAATACTGTATACTTGAAAGTTGTTAAGAGAATAGATCCTAAATGTTTTCACTACAAAAAAAGAAATGGTAGTTACATTATATGATGGAGGTGTTAGATGATGCTAATATATCATTTTGCAATAAATAAGTATATCAAATCAACACATCATTGATCTTAAACTTAATATTATATGTTAATTATATCTCAAAAATATAAGAAAAATGCTTAAGATAAAAATGAAGTTTTTTTAAAAAGAAAAGCAGCAATACATTGTGATAAAAGTTATAAATAAAATAAACAGAATGATGAGAGAGAAACTAGGGAAAGACACCACTTCTGAAGTGGTGGCATTCTGAGACTTGAAGGCTGAGAATCAGCCTGCCTGTGTTTACTTCAAGGGATGCAATAAAAATAATCATGCTATATATTGAGAGCTCTTCATGTTATTAGGGTGCTGTTTGGGGTCAGTGGTTGTTATGTGAAGGCAGAAGTGATGCTGTTGCTGATGCTGTTATGAATTTAATTCCTAACACTGTGCAAGAGGAAACAATATTTTGAAAAAAGGCAAATGTGATTTTCTCTTTTGCCTTTTTGGAAACATGACTTTCTTCTTAGAAAGCCCAAAGTATCCCAGGGGAGAAGGAGGTGCAGACTGGATCAAGATTGTCAAAGAAGCAATGAAAAGAGCGAAAGTTATTATTCAACTTGTAACACTCAAGAGAATTTTGCAGCATAACAATAGACTAGAAAATGCACAGTTGAGAAAGAAAGGATTCTCGAAATGTTTAACTCACACTAAATATATCAAGCTAGACCTGATGGACTACATCAGAGTGAAGGTTAAAGAAACATTCTTTCCTGACCCAAGGGATTGCAGGACTGAAAGGAGAAAAGGAAGGGAAGAAGATGATGGCACACACACACACACACACACACACACACACACACCACCCAGCCCCACCACACACACAGGTTTCCAGTTCCCAGGAAGTGTGTTGGGCAGGCTGAGGAGGAATGGGGAGTGGGCCTTCAGGAGGCTTTGCTCTACTCCTCATTTGGGATTCTGGAAGGAGACCTCTGTGCAGAGCAGCCCTGCATCAACATGGGGAAGAAAGGGCAGGCATTGGCATGACTTAGAGCTCACCTCCTCAAAATGCCTGTGGACTAGTGGATTTTTATTGCTTGTTTTCTTTTCCATTCAGCTGTGTACGTTTATAAAATAAACCAAGAATAAGTCAATAGGAAAAGGAAATGAAAAATAAAATAAGTTAAGACATAGGGAATACAAGCCCAAGTTTTTTATTAGATTCAACAGACACAGAATTACTGTCAAATTGCTTTAAAAGTTTCTACACATTTTAACCAGACCCTGTTGGAAGATGGAGCAGAGCCTTTAATCTCAGCTTTTAAAGGGCACAGGAGTCCCATAGATTGCCTGCCCCTTCAACAGTCACTGTCCAGTGCCCAGATATTTTGCTTGGCTGGGCAGGTGATCTCCTATGTCATCATCCAAAAAGTGTTGCTTTATGAAAACACTGGGTGGGACCTAGGACAGACTTGGTGAGAAGATGGGACAAGAAAGGCAGAAAATGGCCCTCAAAGAAAGCAGAATTGCTGCTGACATCAGGAAGAGCCCAGTACCCTGCAGCCTCCCTAAACCTTTTGAAATTATGTTACTAGCAGATACCATGAGAATCCCCTATTGTCACCCTAACAGTGGTCTTGCAAAGAATCACTTGGCCACATGCACAGAACCAGCAGCAAAGAGTGGCTTTCATTATTTCATTTCCAGGTAGTATAGAGGCTTTCTGGTCTGAAGTAGCAGGGGGGGTAAGAAAAATATGTATGATAGAATGGAGGCAGTTCCAACACTCCTGAGCCCACAACCTGGCTCAATGCAAGAGAAGTTTATGTCTAGCACTGTTGTTAGTGGGGGGCGGGGCATGCAGGGAGAAGAGAGAGAAAAATGAAGAGGGTAGACTAGCCTCAGGAAACCCTGCAGAAAGCTAACCATTGCTTACTCCTTCCAGGCTGACTGCTTCCATTTTTCCCCCTTTCTTTCTTTGCCATAGACATCAGGATTCTGGATACTTTCTTCACTCCACAGCTGCCAACTGTAGGAATTTCCATACCCACTGAGCCAAGGCAGCAGGAAGAGAACAGTTGTGTGGACCTAGGTCTTGCTCAGCTGATGCTGGTTAACAGAGTCTTGGCTTCCAGTAGAATAAGGTTCACTTGAGATTTGTCCTGCCTCTAACTATCTTCTAATAGAGCCTCCCTTCCATGTTGTATTAGACAGGGTTCTCCAGACAAAAAAAAAAAAAGATATAAATAGATACATGGAAAGAGATTTATAATAAGGGATTGGTTCATGCAATTAGAGAGGCTGAGAAGCCCCACAGTCAACTGTCTGCAAACTGAAGACCCAGGGAAGACCTAGCAATGTAGTTCCAGCTCAGACGCAAAGACTGGGAAACCATGGTAGCCTTAATCCAAGTCTAAAGGCCAGAGAACCAGGGTGCTGATATCCAAGGGGAGGAGAAGATGGCTGTCTCCATTCAAACAAGAGAGAGAATTTGCCCTTCTTCTGCCTGTCAATCAAAAACCAACCAAGAGCTATTTAAGATAAAGCAATAGGGAGTTCCCATGGAGGATCAGCAGAAATGAATCTGACTAGCATCCATGAGGACACAGGTTCGATCCCTGGCCTTGCTCAGTGGGTTAAGGATCTGGCATTGCCATGAGCTGTGGTGTAGTTCACAGATGCGGCTCAGATTCCGCATTGCTGTGGCTGTGGTGTAGGCCAGGAGCTACAGCTCTGACTTGACCCCTAGTCTGGAAACCTCCATATGCTGCGAGTGTGGCCCTAAAAGACCAAAAAAAAAAAAAGATAAAGCAATAGTGTCCCCTTGGTCCTAAATGGGTTGTTTCTATACCCGAGGACTTTTAAACTAGGTAGTCAAGAGTCAAATATGCCACTAACAAGCCCAGGATTTAGTGCCTCTGGCCTTACCATCATTACCTCAACCCCCAGCTGCCTCTCAGGAGTTCTGAGCAAGGATGATCCAAAGTCTACTTTAGCAGTTCCCTTGTGGAGCAGTGGGTTAAGGATCTGGCATTGCCACTGCAGCACCCCAGGTCACTGCTGTGGCTCGGGTTCAATCCCTAGCCCAGGAACTTCCGCATGCCATGGACATGGCCAAAAAAATAAATAAATACAGTTTACTTTAAATTGTCTTCCACAGACTTTTGCAGAAATAAATTGGGCCCTAGAACTTGGGCCACAGATAAGTGTTTGGGAGAGGGTATCACAACAAGTGAGTAGTTCATTCTTAAAAATCTGCCTTTTGTGATTTTCTACTACTAAACCATTCTGCTTTGTTTGTTTGGACAGACCAGGCTGGACTGGTAATTACTAAGTCAGAAGTTATTAGTGTTGGGAAAAGGAAAGAAAGGAAAAGATAGCACAACAAAAATAAATTCAGATTATGTGTTGGCACTGAAACCATTCCTACTTCTTTTCATATTGTTTATATATGAATAAACAATAAATTTTCAAGCCTCCTGTTATGAGATTGGAAGGCTAGGGTGATAACATATGTAAAAGAAAGGTAAATATTATTTGATCTCAGGAAGGAAATTACACTCTCTTCCAAGTTGGAAAAAATTAGTAAACTAAGGATGACTGTAATTTGTTCAAAGCCCTAATCCATGGCTCTTTATTTCTGGTACCCAAGGCAATAAACATGGCAGAAAGTTAAAATTAAGAATATATCCCTTTGTCATATTACCAAATAAATATAATACTAAGGATATTTAGATTTGGCAAACTGAGATATTAAATTTATTTGTATAAAAATGGTGTGAAAAGAGAAAAGAAAAATTTTGCTCTCAGCTTCATAACCTTATTCCTTCCGAAAGACATTCTGAATTAAGTAGTACCTTTGGCTTTGCTTGGTAGAATTGTTCTACCTGAGATTAAAAAAGGTTTAGCTTGGATATGTAAATTTAAAAATAGGTGCTTCCATTACTGAAAAGTCCCATTCTAAGGAAGGTTTCTGCCCAACTTTTAAAGCCTAGGCAGTTAAACTTCCACAACAAAAAATAAAAAAATGTTGGTGTTTATTTGAATAATTCAGCAATTTCTCTAACCCAAATATGAAATGTAGGTATACTGCTTTGTTCCTCTTGCAAACTCGGGATTGAAATAGGAGGGGGGAAAAAAAGAAGAAAGGAAAAGATAGAAACTTGAGAAGTACATTTATTCAGTGCAAAGCAGCATAAAATGTACAGCGAAAACCACTTTGAAAACACCTTCTGGCTCAACCATAATAGTTATGTGACATTGGACAATTTACTTTGTTCCTCTAATCTCAGTTTCCTCATCAGTAATATGAAGAAAATAGGGTTTTGCTGACATCACAAATGAACTCGATCCCAGTTTATGTGCTGTACCAAATAGGCTTGACACAACCTGCCCCAACCCCTTGGCTGCTTGCTCAAATGAAAGCCTCTGGCCAGCCACTGTCATTGCTTCCTCCCTTCACACCACCAGCTCACTCAACCTCTCTGAGACATACCATGCCTCTGGCTTCCCCAACAGCTGCTTAGTGCGCCGGGTAACACCCTCTGGAAGTCAGGGAGATTTTAAAATAATTCAGTGAATTTTGGCCAATGAGAAACAAAAAATAAGAACCCACTAAAGAGATGCGATTAAGATGGCAGAATAGAAGGACTGGAGCTCAACTTCTCTCCTAAAAACAACAAAATTTACAACCAAATGCTGAGCAATCTTCAACCAAATGGACCGGAAACTTTCAAAAAGATATCCTACTCCAGAAGACAAAGAGGAGACCATATCAAGAGGTAGGAGGGGGCAATTACATAATATATAAGCAACCCCATACCTCCCAGGTGGGAAGCCCCACAGACTGGAAAGTAACTGGTTCACAGAGACTCACCTTCAGGAGTGAGCGTTCCAAGCCCCATATCAAACTCCCACGCATGGAGATCTGGCATGGGAGAAAGAGCCCCCAGAGCATCTGGCATTGAACGCCAGTGGGGCTTGTGCACCTGGATGTCCACGGGACCGGGGGAAACGGAGACCCCATTCTTAAAAGGTGCACACAGACTTTCACATGCACTGGGTCCCAGGGCAAAGCAAAGTCTCCATAGGAATCTGGGTCAGAGCTAACTGCAGTTCTTGGAGGACCTCCTGGGAAAACAGGGGTGAATGTGCCTTGTTGTGGGGGAAGGACATTGGAAGCAAAGCTCTTGGGAACATTCATCTGCATGCAATTCTCTGGAGGTGGCCATTTTGGGAAAATCTGGCCCCACCCATCAGTGCTGAGAAGCCCCAGGCCAAACAACAATCCAGGTGGGATCACAGCCCCACCCATCCATACACAGGCTGCCTAGAGACCCTCCAGGCACACAGCTGCCTCTAATCTCACACAGAGACAAAGCCCCACCCACCAGAGGGATAGGAATCAGCCTCACCTACCAGTGGGCAGGCACTAGTCTCTCCCACCAGGAAGCCTACAGCAAGCCCCTGTACCAACTTCAACCACAAGGCGGGCAGACACCAGAAGTAAGAGAGGCACAACTCTGTTGTCTGTAAAAAGATCACCATGCCAAAAACCTATAAAAAGGAAAAGACAGAGAACTATACCTCAGATGAGGGAGAAAGGAAAAAAAACCCAGAAAAACAGCTAAGTGATCAGGAGATTCTCAGCCTCCAGGAAAAAGACTGTTGATGCTGAAGATGATGCAAGACACTGGAAATAAACTGGAGGCAAAGATGGATAACACTGAGCAAACAGATACATGATATAAAACTTAAGCAAGAAGAGATGCAAAATACAATCACTGAAATAAAAAATTCATTAGAAGCAGCCAACAGCAGAATACAGGAGGCAGAAGAACGAATAAGCAAGGTGGAGGACAGATTAGTGGAAATCACGGAAGTGGAACAGAAAAGAGAAAAAAGATTGAAAATAAGTGAAGAGAGTCTCAGAGAACTCTGGGACAATGTTAAACACACCAATATCCATGTTATAGGGGGGCCAGAAGGAGAAGAGAGAGAGAAAGGGGCAGACAAAATATTCAAAGAGATAATAGCCAAAAACTTCCCCAACATGGGAAAGGAACCACTCACTCAAGTCCAGGAAGCTCAATGAGTACCATATAAAATAAACCCAAGAAGGAATACCCCAAGACACATATTAATCAAACTGACCAAAATTAAAGACAGAGAGAAAATATTGAAAGCAGCTAGGGGAAAGAAACAAATAACATACAAGGGAACCCCGATAAGGCTGTCAGCAGATTTTTCAGCAGAAACTCTGTGGGCCCAAAGGGAGTGGCATGATATACTTAATGCGATGACAGCAAAAAAAAAGATTACTTTACCCAGAAAGGCTCTCATTCAGATTTGAAGGAGAAATCAAAAGCTTTACTGATAAGCAAAAGCTAAGAGAATTCAGCAATACTAAAGCAGCTTTACAACACATACTAAAGGAACTTCTCTAGGCAGAAAAGAAAAGGCCACAAGCAGAAACAAAAATGCCACAAATAACAAGGCTCACCAGTAAAGGTATATATACAGCAAACATATTAAATCATCCACACACAATTATGCCACCAAAATCAGAAATCGTGAGAGGAGGAGGGTACAAATGCAGGACACTGGAGATGCACTTGCAATTAAGAGACCAACAACTTAAAACAATCTCTCATACACACACACACACACACACACACACACACACACACACACACACACACACACACATATATATAGAGAGAGAGAGAGACTCTTATACCAAAACTTCAGAGTAACTGCAAACCAAAAATCTACAATTGATACACAAACAAATGGTTGTCAACAATGACAAGAGGAGAGAACAAGAGAAGAAGGAAAAAAAAAGAGCAAAAAACCAAACCTAGAACAGTTAATAAAATGGCAATAAAACATACATATCAATAATTACGTTAAATGTTAATGGACTAAACACCCCAACCAAAAGACATAGGCTGGCTGAATGGATACAAAAACAAGACCCTTATATATGCTGTCTTCAAGAGACCCACTTCACTTCCAAGAACACATACAAATGGAAACTGAGAGGATGGAAGGAAATATTCCATCCAAACAGGAATCAAAAGAAAGCTGGAGTAGCAATACTCATATCAGACAAAATAGACCTTAAAATGAAGACTAGTTTAAGGGACAAGGAAGGACACTGCATAATGACCAAAGGATCAATCCAAGAAGAAGATATAACAATTTTAAATATCTATGCACCCAAACTAGCTTCACCACAATATATAAGGCAACTGCTAACGACCTTAAAAGGACTCATCAACACTAACACCATAATAGTGGGGGACGTTAACACCCCACTTACAGCAATGGACAGATCATCCAGACAGAAAATCAATAAGGAAACACAGGCCCTGAATGAAGCATTAGACCAGATGGACTTCATAGATATTCATAGGACATGCCATCCAAAAGCAACAGAATACACATTCTTCTCAAGTGCACATGGAACATTCTCTAGGCTTGATCACATCCTGGGCTACAAATCCAACCTTGGTAACTTCAGAAAATTGAAATCACATCAAGCATCTTTTCTGACCACAACGCTATATGACTGGACATCAACAACAAGGAAAAAACTGCAAAAAAACACAAAACACGTGGAGACTAAATAACATGCTACTAAACAACCAATGGATCACTGAAGAAATCAAAGAGGAAATTAAAAAATACCTAGAAGCAAATGACAACAAAGATACAACACTCCAAAACCTATGGGATGTACCAAAACCCACTCTAAGGGGAAAGTTTATAGCAATACAAGCCTACCTCAGGAAACAAGAAAAAGCTCAAATAAACAACCTAACTTTACATCTAAAGCAGCTCGAGGGAGTTTCCATCGTGGCACAGTTGTTAACGAATCCGACTAAGAACCATGAGGTTGCGGGTTCGGTCCCTGCCCTTGCTCAGTGGGTTAAAGGATCTGGCATTGCCGTGAGCTGAGGTGTAGGTTGCAGACGCGGCTGGGATTCCACGTTGCGTGGCTCTGGCATAGGCTGGTGGCTACAGCTCCGATTGGACCCCTAGCCTGGGAACCTCCATATGCCGCAGAAACGGCACAAAAAATGGCAAAAAGGCAAAAAAAAAAAAAAAAGAATGACTGAATGTAAAGCAGCTCGAGAGAGAAGAACAGACAAGACCTAAAGTTAGCAGATAGAAAGAAATCACAAAGATCAGAGCAGAAGTCATTGAAATAGAAATGAAGAAAACCATAGGAAAGATCAATGAAACGAAAATCTGGTTCTTTGAGAAGGTCAACAACATTGATAAACCCTTACCCAGACTTAGCAAGAAAAAAAAGAGAGAGGACTCAAATCAATAAAATCAGAAATGAAAAAGGAGAAGTAACAATGGATATCATAGGAATACAAAGGATCAAAAGAGACTGCTATATGCAACCATACAGAAATAAAACAGAAAACCTAGAAGAAATGCACAAATTCTTAGAAAGGTACAATCTTCCAAGACTAAACCAAGATAACTAGAAGAGATGAATGGACCAGTCACAAGTACTGAAATTGAAACGATTAAAAAACTTCTAACAAACAAAAGTCCTGGACCAGATGCCTTCACAGGTGAATTCTATCAAACATGTTAGAGAAGAGCTAACACCTATCCTTCTGAAACTATTCCAAAAAATCGCAGAGGAAGGGACACTCCCAAACTCATTTTATGAGGCCATCATCAACCTGATACCAAAACCAGTCAAAGATACCACAAAACCAGAAAAATTATAGGCCAATTTCACTGATGAACATAGATGCAAAAATCCTCAACAAAATACTAGCAAACCAAATCCAACAATATATTAAAAGGATTGTACATCGAGATGAAGCAGAGTTTATCCCAGGGATGCAAGGGTTCTTCAATATCCTCAAACCAATCAGTGTGATACACCACATTAACAAACTGAAGAATAAAAACCATATGATCCTCTGACAGACGCAGAAAAAGCCTTTGACAAAATCCAACACCCATTTCTCATAAAAACCCTCCAGAATGTGGGCATAGAGGGAACCTACCTCAACATAGTAAAGGCCATATATGACAAACCCACAGGTAACAGCATTCTCAATGGTGAAAGCTGAAAGAATTCCCGCTGAGGTCAGGAACAAGACAAGGAGGTCCACTCTCGCCACTACTATTCAACATAGTTTTGGAAGTCCTAGACACAGCAACCAGAGAGGTAAAAGAAATGAAAAGAATCCAAATTGGAAAGGAAGAAGTAAAACTATCACTCTTTGCAGATGACATGATACTATACCTAGAGAATCCTAAAGACTCTACCAGAAAACTGTTGGAGCTCATCCATGAATCTGGCAAAGTCGCACCATGCAAAATTAATACACAGAAATTGACGGCATTTCTATATACTAACAATGAAAGATCAGAAAGAGAAATTAGGGAAGCGATCCCATTTACCATTGCATCCAAAAGAATAAAATACCTAGGAATAAACCTACCTAAAGAGACAAAAGACCTGGACTCTGAAAACTATAAGACACTGATGAAAGAAATCAAAGACAACACAAACAGATGGAATGACATACCATGCTCTTGGACTGGAAGAGTCAATATTATCAAAATGACTATACTACCCAAGGCAATCTACAGATTCAAGGCAATCCCTATCAAAGTACCAAGGACATTTTTCACAGAACATGAACAAAATATTTTAAAGTTTGTTTGGAAGCACAAAAGACCTGGAATAGCCAAAGACATCCTGAAAAAGAAAAGTGGAGCTGGAGGAAATCAAGCTCCCTGACTTCAGACTCTACTACAAAGCAACAGTCATCAAAACCATATGGTACTGACACAAAGACAGACATACAGATCAGCGGAACAGGATAGAAAGCCAGAATTAAACCCACGCACCAACAGCCAACTAATCTATGACAAAGGAGGCAAGAATAATGGACAAATGGAGAAAAGACAGCCTGTTCAATAAGTGGTGCTGGGAAAACTGGACAGACACATGGAAAAGAGTGAAATTAGAACACTCCCTAACACCATACACAAAAATAAACTCAAAATTGATTAAAGACCTAGGTATAAGACCACAACTATAAAACTCTTATTGGAAAACATAGGCCAAACGCTCTCTGACATAAAACACAACAACATCTCAGATCCACCTCCTAGAGTAATGACAATAAAAACAAAAATAAACAAAGGGGACTTAATTAAACTTAAAGGTTTCTGCACAACCAAGGAAACCCTAAACAAAATGAAAAGACAACCCACAGGATGGGAGAAAATCTTTGCAAATGAACCGACTGACAAGGGGTTAATCTCCAAAATTTATAAATACCTCCTGAACACCATACCAAAAAAAAGAAACAATCCCGTCCAAAACTTGGCAGAAGATCTAAACAGAGAATTCTCCAAAGACATATGGATGGCCAAAAAACACATGAAAGGATGTTCAACATCACTCATTATTAGAGAAATGCAAATCAAAACCACTATGGGGTATCACCTTACACCAGCCAGAATGGCCATCATCCAAAAGTCTACAAACAATAAGTGCTGGAGAGGGTGTGGAGAAACAGGAACCCTATCACACTGTTGGTGGGATTGTAAATTGCTGCAACCACTGTGGAAAACAGTATGGTGCTTCCTCAGAAAACTAAACATAGAACTCCCATTTGATCCAGCAATCCCACTCCTGGGCATCTATCCAGAGAAAACCATGACTCGAAAAGACAGATGTAGTGCAGTGTTCATTGCAGCATTATTTTCAGTAGCCAAGACATGGAAACACCCTAAATGCCCATCGACAGAGGAGTGGATAAAGAAGATGTGGTACATATACACAATGGAACATTACTCAGCCATTAAGAGGAAAGAAATAATGGCATTTGTAACAACATGGATGGACCTAGAAATTATCATGCTAAATGAAGTCAGTCAGACAATGAGACACCAACATCAAATGCTACCACTGACATGTGGACTCTAAAAGAAGGACACAATGAATTTCTTTGCAGAACAGATACTGACTCACAGACTTTGCAAAACTTATGGTCTCCAGAGGAGACAGGTTGGAGGGTGGGGGGATGCACTGAGGATTTGGGAAGGAGATGCTATAAAATTTGGTTGTGATAATTGTTGTACACCTATAAATGTAATAAATTTCATTAAGTAAAAAAGAAAAAAAAGAAAAAAAAAGAGAGAGAGATTCAGAAGGTAAAAGGGAAACCAAGAAAGACTAGCATCAGAGATCAAGGGATGGGAAAGGTAAAGGTGTGAGTGTTCACCACACAGATCAAGTAAAATAAGGCCTGAAAAGGCCCACTGAGAGAAACTAGGAAACCACTGGTTATCTTAAAGAAGCTTTGGTGGGGTGTTGAAAGTGGAAAAGTGGCTACAGTTTGCTCAAAGGTAAATGAGAAATTTTCGTTTGTTACTGGTGGGAATGCAAAAAGGTACAGACCAAAAAAAAAAATTAAATTAATAAAATATTAACTTCACACAAAGCCCTATAATCTTTGCTCCCGAGTACTGATAATTATTGGCATTCATCAAAAAAAGCAGTTTCAATATGTCATTTTAGATACGGAGACACATTAACTTTGTTTGGGACTGAACATGTTTACTCATGTATTTTTCCCCCCTCCTTATCCCTTCCCTCAATCCTCTGAGGTAAAAAAGAGTTTCTGCTGCAAATTTTTTTTCTGCCTAATTTTCCTCTGATGAATTGTGGTATTGAAACTTGGAAAAACAAACTAAAACTGCACCCTAAACATGGAATTATTACCACACTACATTTTGTAAAATTAACTGTTATTTGTTTTATTTACTGCTATTGTTATTTGAAGAGGAAAAATCAGATCTTGAACTGATACATTATCACATTAATAATATTTGTCCATTTTTTAAGAGGTAGCATGCAGCAAAAATTCTGTTAGTGTTTCTGACACAATTTAATTTTAAGAAAGAAGGATACTGGAGTTCCCTGGTGGCCTAGTCGTTAAGAGTCACTATTGTGGCTTGGGTCACTGTTGTGGCAAGGGTTTGATCCCTCGTCCAGGAACTTTCACAGGGCACAGGTGGGGAAAGAAGAAAAAAAAAAAGGAAAGACAGAAGGATATTTTCTGTGTCATGTGTGGGTCGTGTGAGGCAGTGGGGAAATCCAGATTGATATAAAGAAACTCTTGATTCTTACTTGGAGGAATTCTATTTGATCTCTTTTCTGAGAAAGGAAAATTGAACCTTAACAACCCTAGCTCTCTAACTCTGAGAGTTACTAGAGAAGATAAATATCTTTTATGCCTCCACCCAGGTATAATTATATTACATTTAAATGTTTATATTCCCTTTGAAATTCTGATTAGCTAAAGATTGCTTGTGCTAATAGCTGTGTAGCCAGTCTGCCTAAGAGAAAATAATGTTGCCTGTAACTAGTTCTAGGAACAATGTAATTATATAGCACCTTCCTCCTTGTTAGTAAATTATTTGAATATGGATGTGGGACTTGTAAACAGCACCTCATACCAACATACATACTCTACCACAAAGTTTCCAACTAAATGTCACAGATCCTACATATCAAGCTGTAAACTCCAAAGCAGAAATTTTGTTTACTACTGTTATTTAGATCCCGGTTCAGTGCCTGACACAAATGAAGAAATGTTTGATGAATGAGTGAGCATATATATTTATAACAAGTGGGAATCTTAGTCCACAAACTCTGGTGCACAAGAAACATCCCATTTCTTCATACTTCATTCATCATTTTCATTTTAACCCTCAACCTCAATTCTATTGGACTGGGAGGAAATTCATCCTCAATCTTATTTGCTGCTTTCACTCAGCCCCAAAAGTGGGAGCCTTGTGTAGTGCCAGTCTGCAGGAGAGGTAGGGTGAAGCACACTGGCTGAGATCTGAGCCAGGCCTCAAATACTCACTCATTGTTCTACTCAGGGTAAGGCTCAGATGGACACTGCTACTGTCACCTTGGTCCCACAGGGAACTCATGGCCAATCCAACCCATGGTGTCACCTCCCTAGAAGCATGACACATTCATTACCTCTGAGACCTTGCTGCTTCTCAGGAGGCTACCAGGGAGGTGGGGACACATCACTTCTTTCTCCTCTTCCCAACCCTACTAGTTTTTTAGGGGAAGCCCTCAACTAATCTTCAAACCCCATCTCCCTCAAACTTTCCTTTGTGGCTTTTGGCTATACCTCCTAGAAGATCCTTTCTTTTCAATTTTCCTCTTTGGACATGTCTGAAGTGGGCAGTGGGGAATATGCTCTCTTTGGCAGGAGAGCACCTTTTTCAGCCTGCTTCAGTGATGGAAATCTGATGGTCCAAAGATTATTTATATTCTAAACAGTCCTAATCTCTTTTAATGCAAGCAAGTGGCATTTTTAGCAATCTCTCTCCAAAACATGTATTCACTTTTTTTTTTTTTTTTTTTAGGGTCGCCCCTGTTGCATATGGAGGTTCCCAAGCTAGGAGTCAAATCGGAGCTACAGCTGCCAGCCTACACCACAGCCACAGCAACGCCAGATCTGAGCCACATCTGTGACCTACACCACAGCTCACGGCAATGCCAGATCCTTAACCCACTGATCGAAGCCAGAGATCAAACCCACAACCTCATGGTTCCTAGTCGGATTTGTTTCCCCTGCACCCCGCAATGGGAACTCCCTTTTTTTTTTTTTTAATGACTCCAGTCAACTCCATGTGAGGCTTCAAAAGTCATGCTAACTTTTAATCTCTCTCTAGATTTAATTAAGATTGTCAGTCTTCCATAGGCCTTTGCTCTTCATCTCTTTCCTAGAAGCCATTCTAGTATGATCCACCACATTGTGTTAAAATCCAGTGGGTTAGTATGAATGGGTTAGTATGATCCACCACATTTTGTTAAAATCCAACCAGTTTTAACAAAACTTCTAATAGTTACATCAATGATTTGGTCATTGATGGATTGGCCTTGCTGGATAGAATAACTTCTTTTTTTTATTTTTTTTTAACCTTTAAAAATTTTTTATGAGTTAATTTACAATGTTCTGTCAATTTCTGCTGAACTAGGGGTCTCTAGTTCCATCCATGTTGCTTCGAATGGCATTATTTTGTCCTTTTTATGGCTGAGTAGTATTCCATTGTATATATGTAACACATCTTTCTAATCCATCCATCTGTCAATGGGCATATAAGTTGTTTCCATGTCTTGGCTATTGTGAATAGCGCTGTGATGAACACATGGGTGCATGTATCTTTTTCTTTTTCTTTTCTTTCTTTCTTTTTTTAATGTTTAGGGCAGAAATTGTGACCCAGTTATACATATATATATTCATTTTCTACATTATCCTCGATCATGTTCATCACAAGTGATTAGATAAGTTCCCTATGCTATATTGCAGGATCCCATTGCCCATCCACTCCAAATGCAACAGTTTTCATCTACTAACCCAACTCCTTCCCCCTTCCCCCGGCAAACACAAGTCTGACCTCCATGTCCATGATCTGTTTCTGTTTTGTAGATAGATCATTTGTGCCATATTTTAGACTCCACATATAGGTGATATCATATAGTGTCTGTCTTTCTCTTTCTGGCTTACTTCACTCAGCATAAGAGTCTCTAGTTCCATCCATGTTGCTTCGAATGGCATTATTTTGTCCTTTTTATGGCTGAGTAGTATTCCATTGTATATATGTAACACATCTTTCTAATCCATCCATCTGTCAATGGGCATATAAGTTGTTTCCATGTCTTGGCTATTGTGAATAGTGCTGTGATGAACACATGGGTGCATGTATCTTTTTCTTTTTCTTTTCTTTCTTTCTTTTTTTAATGTTTAGGGCCACACCCATAGTATATGGAAGTTCCCTGGCTAGGGGTCAAATCTGAGCTACAGCTGCTGGCCTATACCACAGCCACAACAATGCAGGATCCAAGCCATGTCTGTTACCTACACCACAGCTCATGGCAATATCAACTCCTTTAACCCACTGAGCGAGGCCAGGGATCAAACCTGCACCCTCATGGATACTAGTCGGTCTCATTACCTCTGAGCCACAACAGGAACTTCCCCCTGTATCTTTCTCAATGAAAGTTTTGTCCAGATATATGCCCAGGAGTGGGATTGCTGGGTCATAGAGTAGTTCTATATTTAGTTTTCTGAGGTATTTCCATACTGTTTTCCATAGTGGTTGTACTTATATTCCCACCAACAGTGAAGAAGGGTTCCCTTTTCTCCTCAACATTGGTTTATTGACTTGTTAATGATGGCCACTCTAACTGGTGTGACGTGGTATCACATTGTTTTGATTTGCATTTCTAATGATCAGTGATGTTGAGCATTTTTTCCTGTGTCTGCTGGCCATCTGTTATGTCTTCTTTGGAGAATGTCTATTTAGGTCTTCTGCCCATTTTTCAATTGGGTTAATTTGTTGTTGAGTTGTATGAGTTGTTCACATATTTTTGAGATTACCCTTTGTCAGTTGAGTCATTTGCAAAAATATTCTCCCATTCTATGGGTTGTCTTTTTGTTTTTTAAAAAGGTTTCCTTTGTTGTGCAGGAGCTTTTGAGTTTAATTAGGTCCCATTGGTTTACTTGTGTCTTTATTGACTTTATTCTAGGAGTTGGGTCAAACAAGATGTTGCTGTGATTTATGCCAAAGAGCGTTCTGCCTATGTTTTCTTCTAGGAGTTTTATAGTATCTGGCCTTACATTTATGTCTTTAATCCACTTTGAGTTTACTTTCATGTATGGTATTTCTAATTTCATTTTCCTACTTGTGATTTTTCAGTTTTCCAGGCACCATTTGTTGAAGAGACTATCTTTCCTCTGTATGTTCTTACCTCCTTTGTCAAAGATTAGTTGACCAAAGGTGACTGGGTTTGTTTCCGGGCTTTCTATCCTGTTCCATTGATCTATATTTCTGTTTTTGTGGCGGTACCATACTGTTTTGATGATTGTAGCTTTGAATTCAGGGAGCCTGATTCCTCCAGTTCTGTTTTTCTTGCCAATATTGATTGGCTATTCAAGGTCTTTTGTGTTTCCATACAAATTTTAAAATATTTTGTTCTAGTTCTGTAAAGAATGTCATTGGTAATTTGATAGGATGAAATGAATCTTTAGATTGCCTCAGGTAGTATCATCAGTTTGACTGTATTGATTCTTCCAATCCAAGAGCATTGTATATTTTTCCACCTATTTGTGGGTCTCAATAGTTTTCAGAGTACAAGTCTTTTGTCTTTTTAGGTAGGTTTATTCCTAGGTATTTTACTCTTTTTGATGCAATGGCAAATGGGATAGTTTCACTAATTTCTCTTTCTGCTCTTGCCTTGTTAGTATATAGAAAGCAATTGATTTCTATGTATTAATTTTGTATCCTGTGACTTTACCAAATTAACTGATGCGCTCTATTGGTTTTCTGGTTAACTTCTCCTTTTGTCTTTTATTAATTGGGAGGAGGGGAGAGTAGTATCTTTCAACACAGTTCTGAAATTTCTGATTTCTCCCTTTTCTTTTTTAGCTCTGCTTGTAAACAGGCTAATTTTTTTCTGAGCTCATTGCTTCCTTCCTCTCTCTCTCTCTCTTTTTTTTTTCTTGCTTTTTGTTTAGGTTTAAAATTGTATTTTAGTTTATTTTTTGGCCACAGCAAGCAACAGCTTGATGTGGGATCTCAGTTCACAGACCAGGGATTTAATCAAGGCCATAGTGGTAAAAGCACCAAATCCTAACCACTAGACCACCAGGGAACTCCCTCATTTCTTTCTTGTAGTACCTTTTAATGGGACTAATATCAGCCAACTCATACTGTTAGTATACCACTTTAGAACCCCTTCCTCTAAAATTATACATTTATCATATTTAAAAATCAGTGCAAAACAGCAGGTGTGAATTAATGACATACTTAAGGCCTATTTCATAAAGAAAAATTGAAGGTATGTTATGGTTTAAAAAAAAATGGAGTTCCCTGGTGGCTCAGAGGGTTAAGGTTCCAGCATCATCACCACTGTGGTGTGGGTTCAATCCCTGGCCCAGGAACTTCCACATGCTACAGATGGAAAAAAAAAAAACAGAAAGAAAGAAAGCAGTCTAAACAATGTTTAGGAGATGCTACAATGTACCTAATGGAGGAATTGTATGCCTGTGTGTGCGTGTGTGTGTGTGTGTGTGTGTTGTAGAAAAAGAGAAAGAACATGTCCAGAAAAATACCCAAGAAACTTAGTGTATATTTGCCCCTGGGAAGGGAACTGGGGAACTAGAAGATGGGAGTGGAAGGGAATTTTTCTTTTATGTACATATTTTTTCATATATATATGTGTGTGTGCATATATATATTCCTTTCTACCTTTTAAATTCTTACTGTGTACATGTACATTATATTCAAAAATAGTTATTTTCAAAGTTGAAATATATGCATAGTGATGAAGGGAAACATTCCTCTGGAGTCTGCCCAAAAAAATTATGACCTGGCATCACAAATTAATACAGTGTCAAAGTGTGTTAATACCCACTGTGTAAAATTTAGCGTATAAAGCATTTTGATTTCTGTGTTCATATTTTTAAAATAGTTTTTATTGTTGGTTTTCATGCTTTTTAAGTGAGTAAAATGTTCTTTTTTCTTTTAGCTATACCCACAGTGTGTGGAAATTCCTGGGTGAGGGATCAAACTCATGCCACAGTAGTAACCTGAGCTGCTGCAGTGACAATACTGGACCCTTAACCCACTGCACTGCAATGGAACTTCCTAAGTCAGTAAAACATTCTTTTTAGAATAAAATTCGGATTAAGTTTTGCAATGAAGCACCTCCACAGAATATTTCCTTAGAATAATGTTTGAAAGCTATTGCAGAATAAGAGAACAATTATAGGCTTCTTGGAGATTAGGTCAGGGTTTGGAAAGATGTGTTTGGATGGTCACAGATTGGGTTTTCTGGAAAACAAACTCTAAGATAAAGGTTGAATGCAGAATGTTTATTAGGCAGCATTCTCAAGGACAAAACCTATGGAGATACAGAAAAAAAAGTAAAATTGAACAGAAAGAAAAGTTGAACTGTGATGCAGTCACAACAAAGCCCTCAGCTAATCCTAAAAGGAACTCTAGGGACAGGATGACACTCCAGAGTTGCTCCAAAATGGGCAAGAGGATCAGGCCTTTACACCTTCACAACAACCAGATGTTGGATCTGAGCTACTCCTGGGAAAGGTCAAGACTTTGGGCAATGTGGCTCTCTGCAGCCAAGGCCAAGTCCTGGAGGAGGACTTAGCTGAGAACAATTGGCTGACAACACTCCCAGTGGCTGGGGAATGAGGGCTTCAGTCCTGCAGTCAGAGGAAATCTGAGTGATACAGTACAGCATTCATAGTCCATCCCTGTGCCTCTTGGATCTTATTTCACATAAGTTTTAAGAGCAGTCCTAGGATTTTGAAGGACATTTGGATGGAAGGAAGTTGAGGAAAGACTTATAAAAAAAAAATCAATGAAATGAACTCCAATACCCACTGTGCAGCTTGTCTCAAGATCATCATTCTCCTCCACCACTGCTTCTAGATTCCCTTTGCTCTTCTAGCCTTGGCTGGCTTACCTAGGTGGGGTAACCCAGAACCTCATCCCTGAGGGATCTTGAGCCCTGTTCAATATCCCCTTCTCAGGTTGTGCCTGTTTTACTTGTCCAGTTACAGTCAAAGTCAGCAAGGAAGTATTAAGAAGACAAGTGGATCGTGTGGGTGCCAGACATATTCTTTCCTAATGATCAGAGTTAATTACTTCTCCCAGGATAGGGAATGCTTTCCTTGACTGCTGGTCTTTTGGGAGAATGAGTAACTGAGTGAAAGCCATAGCTTGAGGTTTAACAAAACATCTCCTATGTCCCAGATCCATATATTTTACTGCAAAAATTTCCCGAGTTCAGATACTTAAAAGGACTTATCAGACTCACTTAAGGCTTTTATTTAAAGGCAAGTAATATGTTGCAGCGCGAGATGGAGAGTACAGGCAAGCACTGGCGGTCTGAGATAGCTACACAGAGTCCTTAGTCAAACACAGTTGTGCTCTGAACCTGAACAGAACCACCAAATATCTGTTCAAGGAATCTTAACTTTGGGAAAACTCAAGGCAGAAGTTCCCAGTAGAGATTTTATACACCTTTGGACAGGTTTGTCAAAACAGGCTGTTCAAGATCATCAGTAAAGAAACTGGTTTTAGAAATCACAGAGGAGTTTCAGAGTTTTAACAGCACATCATAAATCCCACTGCCCTTATCTTGGCTAAGAAGAAGAACAACTAGACACTGAGGCATCTCCATAGACAAAGAGTTTTTCTGGTCCAGCTATAAATCAACTTATCATCTCTACTTATTGGAAACCCCATATTATATGGTATTAGTTGATTTAAGATATATACCGATCCTGCAGAAATGTGCCCCTAGCCTCTCAGTTCTCTCCAAGCTGGCACCTCAACATGTTTCATCATATGTGTTTTCATCAAAGCTGATCCATCACTTTATCAAACTAGAAGCCTCTGTTTAGAGTGCTATGTGATGGGACTAGTGAAGGTCATGTGTGAACTGAAATATCTCCTATGCTGTTAAGTGGGCCCCTTAGTCCACTGAGATGTCCTTCAGGATCCCATGCCAATAATTAAACATTCTGTTTGCTCTCAGATAGTAATCCTGGATAAGGCCCTGTAGGCATTAAAGGTAAACCCCTACCCAGAATATGTGTCAATTCCAGTCTAAATGAATTGCTGAAAAGGATCTAATGCAATTAACTCACCTTATTTAACCAAGGGGCATACTAGCGTCTCAGGGTTGGTCTCAGCAGCATTTAGCACAACAGCTAGATCAGCTTTGGTGAATAGTGACCCATTCTGCTGGACCAGGCAGTGTAGGTGCTCCACTTCTGCTTCCATGGCTACCCTTCATGTACCCAGTAAACCAGCAGTGAGGTGACCGAAGACAGAGACCTGCTGACATCAATTGACTTAGGGAAATCATTGTCTATTTACCTTAAGGGAGAAAATTAGTCTTTAACAAAGAGTGGGCCACTTTTACAGAGGGATATAGGAATTTAAGATTGTCAGGTGCATCAACTCAGATGTCTGTACCCCCTATCTGATGACCCCACTCCTCCTCAATCACAGTCCTGACTGGCAGAGCAGACTTGCTGTAGTTGAGAATACAACTTTCTCTGGAGCTCTACTACTCTTGTCACCCTAATCTTGTCACCCTGAGGTTTTGGGGGCCCTCCAGGAGATGAGAGTCTCTTTTATGCTACATAGGAGCCCTCTAGCTTTCATACTTAAATCCTTTAATTAATATTGTATTTCAACATAGCTTCCCTGGCCTCAGCAAGAGCCATCCAATTTCATCCTTATATTTACTATTTCCTCTGTTGTTCTCAAATGAGTGATGTATTACACTCACCAGTGCATTATTTTCATTGCTATACCAAATTCACTACCGGTAAAATTTTTAAAATTGTACTATTACTGCATGCCATGAACTATCCGCTATTTCTACCATCATTGATGGGGCTCTTGTTGATATTTGGCCTGCAAGTGACCCACTTCCAAAGTCCTTTCTAAGAGTCTACACTCCTGGTACCAACTGTTATAGGTTGGATTCACCACAAACCATATTTTGAGGCAGAGATTTGCATGCAGGGACTTTACTGGAAGTTGCTCTTAGAATCAACTCTTGTGGGGAAGCAAAGCAACAAAATTGTAGAGAGAGAAAAGATGAACTATGAATCAGCCAAAACAAAGACCATAGGCTCTCCAACAGAGCTCTGGAGTTGGGATGGTCCTTCAGAGTTGCCCAAATTGAAGCAACAAGGTTAGGACTTTATACCCCTGCATCACCCAGTTTGGGGATGTCAGTTGCCTCCAGGAAGAAGGTATGATTTTATCTATGCAGCTTACTTTAGCCAAGAAAAATTCTCTGAGAGAGACTCAGCTGAGAGCTGCCAACACTCCCAGCAGCTGAGGGAATAAGTTCTTTTGACCTGGGTTGGGAAGGGTATCTAGCTACACACCACACCATCTACTACACAGACCATGGAAAATCAGTGTCTCTAAGCAAAGACAGATTCACTACTTATTCTACATATTTGCAATTGCCTACCTTTTATTCCTCAGATTAACTCAGCTTTACTCAGGTCCAGTGTATGTGCTAGGCACCAGGAAAATAATGATAAATAAGATTCCTATATTCAGAATGCCAATTATTTCTTCCCTGCCTCCATAGCTCCTACAAGAGAATGTGCCCATTCTCCTTCTCTAGGAGTCTACTCCCATAAGCCCTTCTTCAGTGTTCTGTTGCTACACATTTCCTGTCCTCAGCTGATTGGTGCAAGGGTGATAACTAGACCCAAGCTGTACCAACCAGATTTTCTCTTCTTTTTTTAGGGCCGCACCCATGGCATATGGAAGTTCCCAGGCTAGGGGTCTAAACAGAGCTGTAGCCACCTGCCTATGCCACAGCCACAGCAATGCAGGATCCAAGCCACGTCTGTGACCTACACCACAGCTCACAGCAACGCTGGATGCTCAACCCACTGAGTGAGGCCAGGGATCAAACCCGCAACCTCATGGTTCCTAGTCAGATTCATTTCCGCTGCGCCACCATGGGAACTCTTGATTTTCTCTTCTGATACCTTGGAACTGGTACCTTTGGACCCAAATCAGTCTTTTTTATTTTACTAAAAACTCCATATCAAGCCAAGGCCGCAACAGAAATAACTGGTTTCTGTGCCCCAAGAAACAGAGAAAACAAGTGAAAAGGCAGCATAAAGTAGATATTCAGAAAGGAGCAGGGAAAGGAGATCATCATGAACATTCTCTGTCAAGATGCTTCTGGCCACAAGTATTAGAAAATCCCAACGTGCCTTTCTTAAACAGTGAGAAAACCTACCACTTTATATATTAGTCTGTTAGGGCTACTGCAACAAAATGTCACAAACTGGATGGCTAAAACAACAGAAATATATTTCTCCTAGTTCTGGAGGCTGGAAGCCCGAGATCAAGGTGTTGGCAGGTTTGGTTCCTCTGAAGGCCTCTCCTTGGTGTGCAGATGGCTGCTTTCTCTCCATGGACTCCTTAGCCTTTCCTCTGTTTGTGTATTCTTGATGTCTCTCCCTCTCCTTATAAGGACACAAGTCATATTTGGTTAAAGCCTACACTTACGACCTCATCTAAGCTGAATTATCTCTTTAAAGCCCCTATCTCCAAATACAGTCACATTCTAAGGTACGAGGGTTTAGGACTTCAACATATGAGTCTGGGGGGAACAGAATTCAGCCCATGACACCTTATATAACAGGAAGTCCTCTTAATGTAGGCTCCGGGTACGGCCCAATGACACAAAGTCACAGGTGCTGTCTCTGCTCTCTTTCTCTTGGCATCAGGTTCATTCTAAGGCTGGTTCCCCTTGTTGCTGAAAGAGGACTGCCAATGGCAATTGGGACTATAGGCTTTCTTTTTAAGTCTGGAAATAGAGAAAGATACCTTCTCCACCAATTATGGAGTCCTCTGATTTTAATCTGTTTGGGTCAACTTAGGTTACCAGGCTTACTCCTGGGCTTATAATAGCCACAGGAATGCCATCTGTTGATTGTTTACCCCCAGAAGACCTACCCCCAGAAATGAAGAGATTGCTGTCTTCTCCTGGAGTTAGAAAGGGAAAAGATGGTTATCTGAACATAATCAAGAATCTGTTAGGAAAAAAGAGGGGAGAATGGATGTTAGGTAGCTTTGCTGTCAAAGCTATAGCCATGAGAAAGAATCCCCAGTGGAAAGGCAGGGATAATCCTGTGCTACAACCATTACTCGCCAGCAGTATATTTCTACCCTTCATTCCTCTCCAGCCATTTATCTCAGAATAAACCAACATGGAGAAAAAAATCAAATTATACTTTCCAAACCAGTTTCTTTACCCTCACCTATACTCCTCTCCCACTAATTTGCCAGTGGTCCATAGAGCACTGCTAAGGAAATACTGAGTAACTTTCTCTCCTTGTCCACAGTAGAATTGTTTCAGCTTGTGTTGTTGAAAATATTAGAAAACAAACTTGATGCTTCAGAACATTTGTTCTTAAGGACTATTCAAAAATCTTGCCCAAACTTATAATAAATAACAGGGGAAGCCAGGTTTTGGATCACTAGCCCTCGTTCCTTCTGAGGGTTGGTCTAGCTCTCTTTCCTCTAACCACACTCCTTCTCATCACTGGTTGTATGTAGAACAGACTCTTGACT
This sequence comes from Phacochoerus africanus, assembly GCF_016906955.1. NCBI lineage: Eukaryota > Metazoa > Chordata > Mammalia > Artiodactyla > Suidae > Phacochoerus > Phacochoerus africanus. Next base: position 62,022,889 of record NC_062550.1, on the reverse strand, counting down.
TTAAAAAAGGGAGAAAATCAGTATAAACCCATCTTTTCCTCTTCCTTAAAGAGGCAGTTGTTCGACAATTAGCAGTATGTTTACACTGAAAATATTAACATATAAAATTAGATTCCTATCTGAGATCACATATCATTAGATTTAGAGTTTTTTTTCTTTTTCGTTCTGAGTGAAAATTTCAATAATGCTGAATCTGTGTATATGTGAGGTCTTTCCCACATCGTTTAAAGACTGGCTAAAGATTAATTATCAGTTTACTTTTGAATCAAGGCTGACTATAGGGCTTTGTCTTTTCTGCACAACTGTGGCAATAAAGTATGTACTTTTTGTATTTAATTGGGGCAAATGAAAGGGCAGCTCTGCTGCAGGTGTTAACTTGCAAATATCTGAGCTCACATTGCTTTGTGCTGGGAGCATGGGTGTGGGTTTTGGGGAACTAACATACATCTGAGTCTGGATGGGGAAAATCAGGGTAAATGGCATTAAACCAGGTAAGTCTTAATTCTCAAGGAGGCAAGTTGTTTTTCAGTTTTCCAGTGATCTTGAACCAGTCTGTTAAAAAGCTATTTGGCTTCTCATACAATTCTCCCCTTGCCTGAGAATTCCCTGCCTATTCCTTTACTTTCACCCCAGTGAGGCCAAAACCCTACCCTGTTTCTGGCCCCAGAGCAGGCTTTGCTATTTAGAAAGTAGCAGAAATGAGGAAATGGTAGGGAGGAGGGATGTGTGACCAATACCCGTTTCCTAGCTCCTGACACATATCTACGTCCAACTACTATGTCCCAAGTCCCTGCAGTGCTCTCTGCATGTGGGCTCTGAAATGCCCTGGGGACTCCCTAGGTCTGGCTCGCCTATAAATGCAAATGAATGCTATTGAAGTCCTTTCTTTACTCCAAAACTGACTCTTAAAACACTCATACTCAAGTAAGGAAGAAGTAAGTGAGAATACAGGAGAAAGAGTGTGTGTGTGTGTGTGTGTGTGTGTGTGTGTGTGAAAAAGGGAGGTCTGGGAACTGTTTTAACTTACTGTTTGTTTTTCATTTTATTAGCCTTAAGAATAAAATAAAAATAATAAAAAATTAAAATAAAAATCCCCAAAATGGAGTTCCCACTATGGCACAACAGAATCAGTGGCATCTCTGCAGTACCAGAAGGCAGGTTCAATCCCTGGCCCTGCACAGTGGGTTAAAGGTCTGGCATTGCTGCAGCTGTGGTGTAGGTTGCAACTGCAGCTCAGATCTGATCTCCAGACGGGAACGTTATGTGCCATAGGGCAGCCAAAAATGAAAAGGAAAAAAAACCTCAAAAAAAAAAAATCCCCAAAGTGTTTCAGGATCAGGTAAGTGGGGAAATGTTTTCAGATGTTTGGTTTTGGTTCTGTCCCTTTCTGTACTGTAGTGAGCAAGTGAAAGAAGCAATACCAGTGGAAGAGCAAAGTTTTGGGCCAGTCCTGAGGCCTCAGAAGGAAGTTAACAAATTGGAAGTTACCATAGGCTACACCAGCAACTGGCCCAAAATGAACACTGGAATTGATTACCCAGCAGCCATTATCTACTAGATTACAATTTTATAAATTGTGGTAATGCCATCCTCTTTGCTGTTTGTTTTGGAAATGGACTATGACCAAATTCTGGTCAACAAGACATGAAGGGAAATTCTCTGGGAGAATTCTGGGAAATTTTTCCTTTGTTTTGCTACCAGCTTAGGAAGTGAAGCAATAGAATAGCAGAGCATAAAATGAAAGTCTGTGTCCTCATAATTAAGTTAAGGATATAAAAGGGACTCCTGAGGCTGCATCAGAGAACACAGATCTGTGTTGCTGTGGCTGTGGTGTAGGCCGGCAGCTGCAGCTCAGATTCAACCTCTAGCCAGGGAACTTCCATATGCCACAGGTGTGACCCTAAAAAGCAAATCAAAAATAATAAAATAATAAAACAAAGTAAAATTATTATTGTATGACATGGTTTCCACAAAATAGATTTTCTGTTTGAGACAACTGATTTATAAAATGCAACCTATGGTAAATCTGAGACTATACATACATTCTAGTTTTAACTGAAATCCTTACATGAAGAATAACCTGGCCTGAACTACATGTTTGAGATGTTTATTCTAATATCAGTGATGAGAGGAAACAGAGATTTGATGCTGTGCCACTAGTCAGGGCTTCACTCGGCCCAGTATGCATGTGTCTGAGTATGTGAGGGGAGGGGCGGGAAGAGGAGGGGAAAGCAGAGGCCAATGTCATGGTTTTCCCCTACCCTGCAATGCTGTTATTCAGGCAAAATAAGGTTAAAAGGAACATTGAGAGCTGTCCTGAAAATCAAAGAGTCACAAAGGCCAACTGTACCTTGTTGAGGATCCATCTCCTAATACTGGTATGATAAAAAGAAATGTATATAGACTAAGTGCATGTGTATGAATCTTAGATATATCATTAGAGCCAGATGGAAAAATCCTTTCCTTCTTTGCCTGTCCTGTCTTTACCCCAGGATAGCAGTACCCCAGGAATAGTTTGTGTAGCTGACTCAACCAATTATCAGTCTACAAAGAGGGGACCAAGTGGGAAATAACCTAATTTTCCCACAGTCTTCATGGCTAGGACTTCCCCCTTACCTAGTTACTAGCCAGTGGAGAATATGTCTTAATAATGTTTGTGTTCCTACACCCCCTTTGCCCAATGTGAGAAAAATAATTACCTTTAATTAAACACAGCCAAGTACATTGCTTACATTATCTCATTTAATCTTCATAGTAACACTGTAATTTAGATGTTAGTATGCTCATTTTAATTATGCAGAAACAGAGGAGCAATTTGGTTGACCAAGTTGATCAAGATCACATAGCAGGTGTTAAAGTCAAGCTTGAAACACACCCAGTCTCAAAGTCCAGGCTTTTAATAAGCAGCTCTGATCAGGGTCCTCAAGACCACCCTCAGGTTCAATGAGTCACTATAAGGACTTAGAAATAATAATAACTCAGAAAAGCTGTTATACTCATGGTTACTGTTTACAACAATGAAAGGATACAGATTAAAGCCAGCGAAGGTAAAAGGAGTGGGAGGAGTCTATGGGAAAACAGGAACAAGCTTCCAGTTTTCTCTTCCCACTGGACAGCACTTAGAGACAGGTGCCTTTCCCAGCAACAATAAGCATAGAATACTCCTCACCAGGGAAGCTCACCTGAGCCTTGGGTGTCCAGGGTTTCTAGTAGGGATTGGTTACATCAGCATAGGGGACCCACATGACTGACATTACTCAGTCCCCAGTACATCCAAAGGTCAAACTGACTCAGCATGGCCCAAGGCCTCCACCATAAATCTTGTTGGCATAAACTATCTGCTGTGGCTTGAATATTGACTTAAATATCAATTTGTAATCAGCTTACATTGCCAGGGCCATAGTCAACAGGCTGAATAATTATATTTCTGAGTCATCGCAGTTCTATGCCATTTACAAGTCAGAAGGCATATGTGAATTTTAAAGGGATATTAGAATCTTCTAAATTCTAAGCAATAGAGAAGAAAAACGAGACATTAGATCAAGAACAATAAGAATATTTTAATTCATGGATAATACAAAAGAGAAAAGGAAATTTATTCAAATATTCTTAAAAACAAATGTGCTTTTAAAAATGATAAGGTACTCTGGACCTAAAAGTGGTGTAAATTTTTTTTTTGCTTTTTTTTTTTTAGGGCCACGCCCAAGGCATATGGAGGTCCTCAGGCTCAGGGTTGAATGGGAACTGTAGCCGCCAGCCTATGCCAGAGCCATAACAACACAGTCGAAGCAGCGTCTGCAATCTACAAAAAGTGGTGTAACTTTGGACTTAAATGAATATCTGCTTCCTCATTTATTAAAAAAAAAAAAAAAAACTAGGAGTTCCCATCATGGTGCAGCAGAAACGAATCCAGCTAGGAACCTTAAGGTTGCAGGTTCTATCCCTGGCCTTGCTCAGTGGGTTAAGGATCCGGTGTTGCCATGAGCTGTGGTGTAGGTTGCAGATACGGCTTGGATCTGGTGTTGCTGTGGCTCTGATGTAGGCCAGAGCAACATCTCTGATTGGACCCCTAGCCTGGGAACCTCCATATGCCATGGATGCAGCTCTAAAAAGATGAAAGACCAAAAAAAAAAAAAAAAGAATTCAATGAATTAACCTCTTGATCTCATGGAACTTAGTCCTGTGGAAAAGACAGGAATCAACTAATTAATCACACTGATGCTTAAGTAAAAATGTAGATAAGTGACCCAAAAGGAAGGACTATGGTTGTACAAGAGTGTAGACCAATGATTTAAGGTTAGCTCTGATACCAGCTATTCTCAGGATTAGATTCATGTACTGCATCTAGATAAATTTAGTATTCTTTGTGATCCACACAGAAAGAAATTCTATGTTTTTCTAACTATAAGGGAATATATTTACACTAAGTAATAAAAAATGAAAAAGTGAAAAAGTAAAAAAGGAAATTACCCACAATTGCATAACCAAGTTAATAACCATTTCAATAGCATATGTTTGTATGTGTATTATATGCACATAACATACATATATTTAAATTATTAAAATTATCATTACTATACTATAGATAACAATTTCCAGCTAATTTTTATTATATATATTTTCTTATTATATATTTTATTATATTTTTTTTCTTATATATACATGTTTTTTTAATTTTTTTTAGGACTGCACCCACAGCTTATAGAAGTTCCCAGGCTAGGAATTCAATGGGAGCTGCAGCTGCTGGCCTACAACACAGCCACAGCAACACCAGACTTGACCTATACCCCAGCTCACAGCAAAGCCAGATACTTAACTCACTGAGAGGGACCAAGGATCCAACCTGAGTCCTCATGGATACCAGTCAGGTTCTTAACCTGTTGAGCCACAAGAGGAACTCCCTCTTATTATTTTGAACTTTTCCTGGGGGAATATCAGAGATTAGTCCTGCCACCAAAAACTTGAAAGGTTCTAGGGTAATGAAGCCTATTATATTACCATTTAACATGGTGTAGCATGTTCAGAAGACAGAAGTATCTTGGAGAATGACTATGGATTATCAAAATTAATTAGGTGGTGATTTCAATTGAAGCTACTGTTTCAGATTTGGCTTCTTCAGTGGAATGAATCAATGCAGTCCCTTCCAGTCTGCAGCTATTTACATGCCATGTGCTTATTTCTGTATAACAAGGTATAAAGATAACCAGGAGCAGTTTCCTTTCACCTGGAAGGGTCAGCAACATACTTTTGAGGTTTTAAAACCTCAGTTGTCTATGTTAATTTTCTTGCTCTCTGCCATAATCTAATCGAGCCATCAGCATATTATAAGCCACAGGCCAAATCCAGCCTGCCACTTACTTTGTATGGCTCATAAGCTGAGAATGTTTTTGTTTGCTTGTTTATTTGTTTGATTGAAGAGAAGTTCCCAGGTTAGGGATCAAATCCAAGACACAGCTGTGACCTACATCACAGCCACACCACCAGATCCTTAACCCACTGTGCTGGCCTGGAGATAGAACCCGAACTGCCACAGAGATAATGCCAGATCCTTAACTTACTATGCCACAGTAGGAACTTCTGGTTTTTATATTTTTTAATGACTGAGAAAGATCCAAAGATGAATAATACTTTATAACACATGAAAATTATATGAAATTCAAGTATCACTGTTTAAAAAAAAAGTGTTATTAAAACATAGCTACACTCACATGCTATCTGTATTACTGAGACTGTTTTCGCACTATAACCACAGAGTTGAATAGTTGCAACATATGGTTCACAAAGCCTAAGAGATCCACTATCTGGCTTTTTACCAAAAAAATGTCAACCTCTGATCTAGTTTACAGAGACCTCGATTATCTGGCGATATCACAGAACAACATGCCAGCCCACAACATGGATGACATCATGCTAAGTGAAAACGAATGAGCAAGGAATAGTAAGCATCATATTTGCCAGAGATACTTTGTGGCATGGGATGGGAGGTAAGCCCCATTAGATTCAGGGCCCTGCCACTTTAGTGAAGTTTCTAGGGATTAAGTGGTCTGGGTCAAGTTAGAATAGCTCCTCTAAAATAAAGGACAAGTTGCTGAACATTGCACTTCCCACCAAGAAGAAGGAGACACTTTGAGGTTTCTCTTAATTTAGAGGGCAATAAATATTTGAGTGTGCTGCCAGCCTGAATGAGCCCATAAACAAACAAACAAACAAAAAAGCTCTGCAACAGGTCCTGGATACAATGAAGAAGCTGTCCTGTCACTTATGCCTTAGGCCTTGCAGGCTCAATAATACAAAGATTTTCCAGCAGACTGAATGCCACTCAAAGCCACTAGAAAGTGGGAGGATTACAGGGCAGCTATCTAAAGTGTTGGAGTAAAGCCATGTTTCCTTCTGCAAATAACATCTCTTTGGAGAAATGTTCTAGAAATCTAGTGACTCTTGGTAAAAATTAAATGCTTGATTATCAGCCCTCAAATGACCAAGGGAACTGAGCTGCTCAACACAATATTTGTGATGAGACCTTGATTATCTGGAAATATCACAGAACATCACAAATATTGTGTTGAGCAGACACAATGATCCTCAAAGTATTTATAAATATCGGTCTCCAACATGTACTGAAAGAACAGCTAGTTGCTTGAACAGGTGGTGGCCGATTTCCTGGGCACCTACCCCTGCTTTGTTGCCTCTATTTTCACACCATCTTCCCTCCGTACAGGTCTGTGTTTGAATTTTCTCTTCATGTAAAGACACGTGTCATATTGGACTAGGGTGCACCGTAATAATTTCATTTTAACTTAATTGACCCTTTAAAGATCTTATCTCTGAATACAGTCATATTCTGAGGTATTGACATATGAATTGGTTGGGGTGTTCAACCCATAACTCCTGGTTACAATTTTGTATGTGTACTCCTGTTTATTTGGGTCTATATTAACATATGATATAATGAAGACGTATATAGGAACAAATATACACCATGTAAACTTTATGGTCTTTTTATCACAAACAAGGATGATATCCCTGACAAATGGCACAAGTCCCTGAAAGTTAAAGAAAGAGGGGCATCTTTCAAATACAGGGTTTAGTTTACCAATTACAACCATTTTGTCATTTTACCAGGCATTTTCTAAAATCATGTTTATAATTTAATAGATAGGCTTTGCCATTATGATAAAATACTCATTGGAGACTACAAATAAAAGTAAGACTCCTTTGGAAATGACTGTTGTGAAATATGATATTCTGGGTATTTTTTAACTAAGAAGTTACCTGACGCTAAGGAAATCTGCCATATTTGGTTACCATCTAATACATTTCTTAGCCTTAGAACTTTGTAAATCTTGATGCCTTCTGGAATTTAATATTAGTATAAACCCTCTTTTTGCTCCTTTCAGGGAACTTCAGAGGGGAGCTGGTTGCTTAAAGATGATTTTTTTCTCATGTCTTATTGTTGATCATTCTATCTATATCAATTTTTCTGATATTGTGTAAAGTTTTGATCTGATGATTTAGCTATTCCTTTTTATCAAGAAATTTTTCTTCTTTTACATCTGAATCTTTCCTATAAAGATATTCAATACAAGTATTCCATTTGGGTGGGGGGTGGGATGCTTCTAACCACTAAAAGAATAGCAATTATTCTAATATCGGATAATCTTTGGCCTCCATCATTATCCTTCTCTTTCTAACTGCTTTCATCTTTTTTTTTCCCCCTAGGCCCACACCCGCAGTATATGGAAGTTCCCAGGCTAGGGGTCAAATCGGAGCTGTAGCTGCCAGCCTACACCAGGGCCACAGCAACGTGGGATCCGAGCCACGTCTGCAACCTACACCACAGCTCACGGCAACACCAGATCCTTAACCTACTGAGCAAGGCCAGGGATGGAACCCGGAACCTTGTGGTTCCTAGTCAGATTCGTTAACCACTGAGCCATGACAGGAACTCCCTAACTGCTTTCATCTTTATCTCTTTTCTCCAACACTGTTTAAGAACTAATCAGGTCTTAATTTAGTTAACCCTTATCTATAGATAACTCCTACTGTTCCTGTTGTTTTGTTCAGAAGACTAGCAGGGAATATACTCAAGCTGGAGTGATTTAATGAATAGTTAATAAAAGGATCATTTTCAAAAAAATGGGCAGAATGTTGGGTGACCACAGGGAATAGTGAAGGGCTCTAGGTTTCACAACACATAGCTACTGTTACCATCCTTGGTCATAAAGGACAGAGGACAAAGTGATTACTACTTCCCTTAGATAGAGGGAAATACTTTGGTAAGGCTCCTTGCCAGAAAATACGACTTTCAGTTAAGGAGTAGAGCCCTGTGACCTCATAGGAAGGGGAGTGGGGGGAAATGAACACCTCAGCTTTACTCTCTTCTCTCTCTTTGATTGTCCTTGAATGCTTCCTATTGCCCAGATTCAATTAGAAGTTAAAAGTCAAGGAAGTTTATTGATACAGTCCATATAGGTCAGTCTCTACCTCCTGGGACACAAAGTAGAGCAGAGAAGAATGGATAATAAATCTAGAGGGACAAAATTAAAATATTTAGTACATCCATTTTACACTCTAGTACTACACCATTCTGACTCCAGCAGGAGGTGGTTAGGAAATATATAAATATCCAAGTCTTTTCAAACTAAACACAACAAAAGAAAAAGAGAAAACGAAAACTTTTTAAATCCACATGCCACATTCCTTTTGGAAACCACTGTATATGAACTGTAAGCTTCTTTGATTGTTACAGTGCATGAATGCATCCAGGAGATGGCAGCATTGGAAAAGTATAGCACTATTTAGAAATGTTTAAGGTATTTTTCACAACTGTCACTGCTAACTTCCTAAATGGGAATAACCTATTAAATGAACCATTAGTCATAAATAATGAAATGCAGGAATACTTAACTATTATCAAATAACAGCATGGCTCTAGGAAGGTGATTATTCACAAAAGTACATATATCCCAGGACTTAACTGATAAAAATCCTCAAATTCGGAAAGTCCCATTGCAGTTCAGCGGTAACAAGCCTGACTAGTATCCGTGAGGATGTGGGTTCAATCCCTGGCCTTGCTCAGTGAATTAAGGATCTAGCATTGCCATGAGCTGTAGTGTAGGTTGCAGACATGGCTCAGATCCCATGTTGCTATGGCTGTGGAGTAGGCTGGCCGCTTGTAGCTCTGATTCACCCTCTAGCCTGGGAACTTCCATATGCCAGGGGTGTGACCCTAAAAAGACAAAAAAAAATTCCTCAAATCCAAGAGACACATATCTATAAACATAAAATATTATATAATATCTTTATAAAATTTGCATAAATTATTAACTTTTTAAAGCTTGGGTTGTAGATATATAAGAAAATCTATAAACTGTGCTTAAAAGCAAGTTTAATAACTTTTATTCATAAAATATATATAAAGCATCATTTCAGACACAGTGACAAACTACAATCGGAATATCATAGACATAACATCAGCTACGAGAAAAAAGTTAATTTGCTTTTATTTTATTATTATTATTATTTTCGTCTTTTTAAATTTTCTAGGGCCACACCCACGGCATGTGGAGGTTCCCAGGCTAGGGATCTAATAGGAGCTGTAGCTGCTGGCCTACGCGAGAGCCACAGCAACACCAGATCCGAGCTGCGTCTGCAACCTACGCCACAGCTCACGGCAATGCCGGATCCTTAACCCACTGAGCAAGGCCAGGGATTGAACCCACAACCTCAAGATTCCTAGTCGGATATGTTAACCACTGAGCCACAACGGGAACTCCTAATTTGCTTTTAAATGTCATTTCTAAACTGCTTTAATCATGCCCAACATTCAAACTTATAAAGTCTTAAAGATTCAGACAGATATTGTCAGTATTTCAGACTAAGCACAGTCTGGCCCTCTAAACCCTCATTCTGCTATAGAGATAGGCAAACCCAACAAATTAGAATACAGTTGGATTTTTTTTTTTTTTTTGGTCTTTTTGCCATTTATTGGGCCGCTTCCGCGGCATATAGAGGTTCCCAGGCTAGGGGTCTAGTCAGAGCTGTAGCTACCAGCCTACGCCAGAGCCACAGCAACGCGGGATCCAAGCCGCATCTGCAACCTACACCACAGCTCATGGCAACGCCGGATCGTCAACCCGCTGAGCAAGGGCAGGGATCAAACCCGCAACCTCATGGTTCCTAGTCAGATTTGTTAACCACTGCGCCACGACGGGAACTCCCAGTTGGATCTTGCTCTAATACAGCAAGTTGCTCTGTACTGGGAAGGCCAGCTCACTTAACTCCATCTTGGGAGTCATACAAGACTTCACCAAGGAAAGGATTGAGACACTGAAAGATGAGAAGTGTTTGCCAGGATGATCACAGGAGGAAGGTCACCCCATGCAGAAGGAATAGCAAGCAGAAAGAGGGCAGACACAGCATGTTCTGTTCCAGTGTTTAACCAAGGCAATTTTGACCCCCAGAGGATATTTGGCAATGTATGGAAATAGTTTTAGTTGTCACTACTGGTGTCTAGTGGGTAGAGGTCAGGTGTGCAGCCAAACATCCTACAATGCACAAAATAGCCTGCTGCAACAAACAAATTATCTCACCCAAATTAGCGCTGCCATTGAGAAACTGCTCTAAATGCAAACTGCATCACTTGGAATGACCAGCTTGCAGGGAGGGATAGGAAAGAGGTGAGAGATAAAGTTAAAATGATAAAGAGGGAACAAAATTATGGACGCTTCATTGGCCTAAATAAATAAAGTTTAGATTTTATCCTAAATGTGAGAGCAAACCAAAGGTGATCATATTTGCATAGTGGAAAAATTGCTCTGGCGCTGCAGTAAGAGAATATATTAGAGATGATTTGGTTGAGAAATGACAAAGAAAATGAAATTTTAACAATTTCACTTCTATTTTTTTATCAATATGAATATTTTCAGAATGAAAAAAAACAGAATTAACACTGGTAAAAGGAAATTGAAACCCCAGACTGATGACAAGATTGTAAGAGGGTAAGTAGCTGTTCTAAATGATTTCAAGATTTCTGACTCAGATAAATTAAACTGCCACATCTGCACCTCATTTCCTGAGTCCCTCTCTCCCACTGGCCAGCACCACCACCCCTTCCTCTCTCTTGCCAGGCCTGGTGCCTCAAAGCTCTTTCCTTGGCTCCATATCTTGGCTCTCTTTTCTTTATTTATCCTACTAGACTGGCAACCTAGATCTGACCTGTTCTTCCAGTTTTGACTTGGAAACTATGCATTCGGTCCTTTGTGCCACTAATGAAGGTTAGAGATACTCCACCCCTTAGCCTCAAGCAAAGGAGAGACTGACTAAGAAGGTCAGGTAGAAAGAGGAAAGGAGAAGATTTGACGCACCATCTCCAAACTGAAAGGAGAATTTGCAGATGAGATTAGCAACATGATTTTTTCAGTTCAGAGATTAGGGTAAGAACCAAAACCCTTTCAACTTCTTACAATGTTCCACCTCACCCACCCACCCTCTCCTCACACTTCTGCTCTTCCTACCCCCATCCTTTAGTCACTCAACTCTTTTAGGCATCTGCCTCAAAGAGTTTGCACTGGTTGTTCTATCCAGATGAGAAAGAGAATTCCTTATGGAGCTTTAACTAAATGCCCAGGTATGACATTCAGATCTTTTATTTATTTTTTTTATTTTCTATGTTTTTGGCCATGTTTGCAGCATGTTAGAAGTTCCCAGCCCAGGGATCAAACCCATGATAGAGCAGTGACCTGAGCCATGTGACAACTATGTATCTTTAACCCTCTGAGCTACCAGGGAACTCCTCAAAATATTTTTATATTCCTACTACAAATGAACATATCTAGAAATTTACATGATGTTGTTTTTATGTTTGTAAACTTTATATAAATGGTTGTGTACAATATGTTTCCTTGCTACTACTTTTTTTGGTCCACTGTATTACTCTGAGAAGTAGCCATGTTATACATTCCTTTATTTTCAGTGGGATATTTTATTTCTTTGTATGAATCACCATAGTAAGAGCTAATTGTTTACAGATTCCTACTACTATAAATAAGGTTGTAATTTATATTCTTATAGATATCTCCTTATGCACATGGGTAAGAGGTTCTCTATGGGGTTTGGAACTAGTAATAGAATTGTTAAGTATCTTAGCCTGAGAACTCAAGAAAACAGAGCCTGAGGCAAAGAGTAAGGTACTGCCACTTTATTTAAAAAGTACAAACCCAAGACAGTGAGAAAAGGAACAAAGGAAGTAAAGCAAGAAAAAAGACAAAACAATACAATGTATTTCATTACCCTGCTGTCCTGTATCACAACCATAAGATAGATAGTGGATCACCTGGAAGATGTGTTCACACAGCATGTAAATCTTCCCCCAGAATGTTTGAAGGAGAAAGCACATCACAATATTATCTTGAGAATGAAAAAGGTAGAGTGGGGTTATCTGCCCATCTTTCTTCCCCTCTCCTTCCCACAGGTCAATGTTCAGCCCACAAGGAGCTGACTACTTTCCTACACCTGCATTTAAGCTTGCATCATCTTGCTTCCTGGCAGCCCCCTCAAAAAGCGAAATCCTATAATCTATAAATCCTAAAGCCAAATCCTATAATCCTATTACCTGTGTATAGCAGTTATACCCAAGTCTAGAAGTGTAGAGACCTCTCAGTGAGAATAGGGCTTGGCATAAGCAGTATGAGGGCTATGAAAGTCTGGGCTTTCAACTCCAGTCAGCTCAGAAAGCTTAGCAAAGTCACAAGCAAAGGCAGCCATGTTAGTGAAAACTAGGAGGTGGACAGTGCCTTTAGAAAGAAGGATGTGGTCATAAGAATCTGAGGAACTGCACAAGCTTTGTGTCCAATAAAGTCAGGCCGACCTCGGAGATGATTAGATTCAGCTCTAGACCACCAAATAAAGGAAATAGTGCAATACAGCAAGTCACATTAATTTTTGGTTTCCCAGTCCATATACAAATCATGTTTGGGAGTTCCCTGTTGGCTCAGTGGGTTAAGGTTTCTTCATTGTCACTGCTGTGGCTTGGTCATTGCTGTGGTACAAGTTCAATCGCTGGACTAGAAACTTCTGCATGCTGTGGTGTGGCAAAAAAAGTAACCAAGCTGCATGGTTAGGCAAAAAAAGAAAAAGTCATGTTTATACTATATTGTATTCTATTAAGCATACAGTAACATTATATCTAGAAAAACAATGAACATAACTAAAAATATTTTGGAGTTCCCAGTACAGCTCATTGTATTACGAACCCAACTGTATCCATGAGGATGTGGGTTCAATCCCTGGCCTCGCTCAGTGGGTTAAAGATCCAAGGTTGCCATGAGCTGTGGTGTAGCTCAAAGACGGGTTGTTTCTGGCATTGCTATGGCTGTGGCCATAGGCCGGCAGCTGTAGCTCCAATTCAACCTCTAGCCTGGGAACTTCCATATGCCACAGGAGCAGCCTTAAATGCAAAAAAAAAAAAAATTATTGCTAAAAAAATGCCAAAACAATTCCAAGAGTAACATCAAAGACCACTGATTACAGATAACAGTAACAAATATAATAATAATGAAAAAGTTTAAAATTTTGCGGGAATTACCAATATGTGGCATAGAGACATGAAGTGAGCAAGTGTTATTGGAAAAATGTCATTGATTGTCTTGCTTCAACTTGTAGAAAACTCATTATCTGCAAAGCACAATAAAATGAGGTATGCCTGTATGTCGTTTCAGCCTTATCTGATATCACAAAATTGCTCACCAAAATGATTGTACAGTGGTTACACAGATTCAACATATCATTGCCAACACTTGAGTATTATGCTTCAGAAATTTAGCTAATATGATGGATACATATTGGCATTTCATGTTGTTTATATTTGCATTTAATTGATTAAGAGTGAAACTGAGTATCTTTTCATTCAGTGAATTCTCTGTTCAAATCTTCTTCTAATTTGTCTTTCATGTTCTTTGTCTTTTACATACTGATTTGTAGTTCTTTAAATCTTAATAATAATCCTTTTTCATATTGCAAACTTTTTTCCAGTCTGTAGATTATACTTTTACTATATGTGTGATATCTTTTGATGAGAAGTTTTCATTTTAATATAATCCAATCTATCAATTATTTCTTTTACTCCAGAGTTTTTTTAGGAATGGCTACGAAAATTGATCAATTACCTTTTCAAAATGTATTAATGTGATATGAGTTCTTAAAACTTATTAATATAATTAATTATATTGATAGTTTTCCTGCTATTGAACTATCCTTGCATTCCTATATATCCTAATTGGGCATTCTTTATTACTAATAGGATATATTTCTAAATTATATTTATTAAAAATAAATAATTATATTGATTAATATTTTATACAATTTTTGCATCTATATTTGTACCACATTCTATGTTCATAGAATATATTCTATATTTATTTATATTTTCTAACTCTGTTTTCTCTTGTATCATTATCAGGTATTGGTATTAAAATCAAAAAATAAATAAATAAAATCAGCTGGATTCATAAAAATAGAGAGACTTCCAACTTTTCCATGTTGGTCTTATGCCAAAGGTCTTAGTTAAATTAAGTGTACCTATATAAACATGTCTTCCTAAAATTCTGTACCCTTTCTTTAAATTTCCCTCCTCTTCCTTCAAATCCTCAGTTCTAAAAATTCTCTGTCCAGGGCATACTTTCAAAACATCCCTTCTGGGGGGCCCAGCAAAACATACCTTTCACTCTAATAAGAAGACATCCCTTTAATAGTAAACTAATCAGTGGTATATGACTATATGTTTAATTGCCCCTCAAAAACCAAAATCAAAAAACATAATTGTAACATTTGCTAATAAGCCACCATGGCAAATTTCAAGCTACCAATGTGACATCACTCAACACAGAGTTGGAAAGAAATGCCCATAACTGGCTCTTGGGAGCAAGTGAGAACTGGCTCCAGCACATCGCTGAATCAAGGTCCTACCTGCACACCTGTTAGAGAACGATGCCAGACTGTGGAAGAATTAAAATGTTAAACAAAGAGAGTTGGACTTTACCCTGTAAATAACAGAAAGACTAGTACCACCCTTCTACCTGAGCAAATATAGCTCCTTTCCTGGGTCCTAAGCCTCAGGGCTTCCCTTCCCCACCCAACATGCTTAGAAGGGGACTTTCAAAATTTTCCAAGTCCCCATCCAGTGCCTGGGACTGACCAAGGTTACAGGGTCCCCACACCCATTTCTTCCTTTTAGGACATTCTCCAAATCCTGTCGTGTCCTCCCTCTCTCCTCCTCCCCTAAGATGGGTTGCCCAGATATCTAAAGGAGTTCCTAGACTCGTGCTTACACAGGGAGGTCCATGGCTATGTCTGTAGCCAGCTCAGTTCCATAAAGCTTGTTGAGAGCAGTATGATTTTTTTTTTGTGGTATTCAACAAGATTGAGCTGCCAGAATAAGGTGGACATGCTAATTTGCGGTAACTCAAATTGTTTATATAGGACTCTTGCAAAAAAAAAAAAATTTGCCTTACATAATTAAAGATATAAAGCCATAAGGCTAGTGCTAGAATAGAGTGAAAGGAAAAGAGATAACTGAAATGAAATGCAGTTATCATTTCAATTAAGGACTAACTAATGAATGAGTGGTAGAGTGAGATGGGAGATAAGACACTGATTTTTTTTTTTTGTCTTTTTGCCTTTTCTAGGGCCACTCCCTCAGCATATGGAGGTTCCTAGGCTAAGGGTCTAATCAGAGCTGTAGCCCCCGGCCTACACCAGAGTCACAGCAACTCTGGATCTGAGAAGCATCTGTAACCTACACCACAGCTCACAGCAATGCCGGATTCTTAACCCACTGAGCAAGGCCAGGGATCGAACCTCCAACCTCATGGTTCCTAGTCAGATTCGTTAACCCTTGAGTCACAACGGGAAATTCCAGATAAGACACTGATTTAAATCAACTATCTAGGGAGTTCCTGTTGTGGCACAGTGGAAATGAATCTGATTAGGAACCACAAGGTTGCAGGTTCGATCCCTGGCCTCAATCAGTGGGTTGAGGATCCGGTGTTGCCAGGGGATGTGGTATGTGCCGAAAATGAGGCTCAGATCCTGAGTTGCTGTTGCTGTGGCTGTGGCTGTGGTGTAGGCCAGCAGCTGTGGCTACGACTGGACCCCTAGCTTGGGAACCTCCATATGCCTTAAAAAGCAAAAAAATGAAATGAAATAAATCAACTATCTAGAAGCAGCATGAGAAGCCCTTCTAGTATATAATTTTCTAAAGAAGCTAGTGTAGAAAATGGAAAAGTAACAGAGGTCAATGTTCTACCTTAAAGTTTAAACATATTTGGGAAGTAGAAGAAAAAGAAATTGGGAAAGTTTATGAAGAATGGATTGTCCCAAAGTTAAGAACTGGACTTTCCATTGTTGGGGAGCACAAAAGACCTGGAATAGCCAAAGACATCCTGAAAAAGAAAAGTGGAGCTGGAGGAAATCAAGCTCCCTGACTTCGGACTCTACTACAAAGCAACAGTCATCAAAACCGTATGGTACTGACACAAAGACAGACATACAGATCAGCGGAACAGGATAGAAAGCCAGAATTAAACCCATGCACCTACAGCCAACTAATCTATGACAAAGGAGGCAAGAATAATGGACAAATGGAGAAAAGACAGCCTGTTCAATAAGTGGTGCTGGGAAAACTGGACAGACACATGGAAAAGAGTGAAATTAGAACACTCCCTAACACCATACACAAAAATAAACTCAAAATCAATTAAAGACCTAGATACAAGACCACATACTACAAAACTCAGAGGAAAACATAGGCCAAACGCTCTCTGACATAAAACACAACAACATCTCAGATCCACCTCCTAGAGTAATGACAATAAAAACAAAAATAAACAAAGGGGACTTAATTAAACTTAAAGGTTTCTGCACAACCAAGGAAACCCTAAACAAAATGAAAAGACAACCCACAGGATGGGAGAAAATCTTTGCAAATGAACTGACTGACAAGGGATTAATCTCCAAAATTATAAATACCTCCTGAAGCTCCATACCCAAAAAATGAACAACCCCATCCAAAAATATGCAGAAGATCTAAATAGACGATTCTCCAAAGAAGACATATGGATGGCCAAAAAACACATGAAAGGATGTTCAACATCACTCATTATTAGAGAATTGCAAATCAAAACCACTATGGGGTATCACTTTACACCAGCCAGAATGGCCACCATCAAAAAGTCTACAAACAATAAGTGCTGGAGAGGGTGTGGAGAAACAGGAACCCTATCACACTGTTGGTGGGATTGTAAATTGCTGCAACCACTGTGGAAAACAGTATGGTGATTCCTCAGAAAACTAAACATAGAACTCCCATTTGATCCAGCAATCCCACTCCTGGGCATCTATCCAGAGAAAACCATGACTTGAAAAGACACATGTACTCCAACGTTCATTGCAGCAGTATTTATAATAGCCAAGACATGGAAACAACATAAATGTCCATTGACAGAGGAGTGGATCAAGAAGATGTGGTACATACACTCAATGGAAACTCAGCCATTAAAAAGAACGAAATACCAGCATTCTTAGCAACATGGATGGACCTAGAAACTATCATGCTAAGTAAAGTCAGCCAGACAATGAGAAACCAACATCAAATGCTTTCACTGACATGTGGCATCTGAAAAAAGGACAGGGAGTTCCCGTCGTGGCGCAGTGGTTAACGAATCCCACTAGGAACCATGAGGTTGCGGGTTCGATCCCTGCCCTTGCTCAGTGGGTTAACGATCCGGCGTTGCCGTGAGCTGTGGTGTAGGTTGCAGACACGGCTCGGATCTTGCGTTGCTGTGGCCCTGGCGTAGGCCGGCGGCTACATCTCCGATTCGACCCCTAGCCTGGGAACCTCCATATGCCGCTGGTGCGGCCCAAGTAATGGCAAAAAGACAAAAAAAAAAAATGAAAAAAGGACAGACTGAACTTCCTTGCAGAACAGATGCTGATTCACAGACATTGAAATACTTATGGTCTCTGGAGGAGACAGTTTGGGGGGTGGGGGGATGTGCTTGGGCTGTGGGATGGAAATCCTGTGAAATTAGATTTTTATGATCATTATACAACTACAGATGTGATAAATTCATTTGAGTAATAATAAAATAAAATAAACTATAAAAAAAGTAAATCAACTATCTAGAAGCAACATGAGAAGCCCTTATAGTATATAATTTTCTAAGAAGCTGGTGTAGAAAATGGAAATGGAAACATTTCAGTTTTCCATTGGAGAAATACTTTCTTCCCTACTCTAAGTTCCTATAGTGCAAGTTGGGGCACTTCACCTCCATCCTGGATGCAGGGGTGGGCATGCAATCTAGGACTGGGCAATCTGCATATTGCTTTGCCTTGGCTCTAGTCATAATTCCAAGGATGTGCACATATCCCATTTCAGGCCAGTAGGAGACAACCACAGGATTTTGTATTAGAATTATTGAGGAAAAGATGTATCTTTCCACTGGAGCTATTAAATCATAAGAGTATAACCTAGAGTGGTCAAAGGGCCAGCATATAAAGGCCTACTTGAACATGAAACCAGCAGAGAAGAAAGTAACAATATGAATTAGAGAATCCTGATGGCCTGGTTAAATTACTGCCTATTTTATCTTGGATTCTCCATGTATCAACAAACAAGGTTGGATGCTTAGAGACTTGATAGAAAATTTACCGTGTTGAAATGTTTACTTTTGGTAAGGTCCAACAAGGAAGGGCCAAGTTTTCTTTGAAGCTGGCTTGTCTAAAAACAGAAAAGATAGTTCCTATCATGGCTCAGTGAAACGAATCTGACTAGCATCCATGAGGACGCAGGTTCAATCTCTGGCCACGCTCGGTGGGTTAAGAATCCAGAATTGCCTTGAGCTATGGTGTAGGTCAGAGACGCGGCTTGGTTCTGGTGTTGCTGTGGCTATGGTATAGGCCAGTGGCTACAGCTCTGATTCGACCCTTAGCTTGGGAACCTTCACATGCCGCAGGTACAGCCCTAAAAAAGACAAAATAAAATAAAATAATAAAATAAAATAAAGGGAGTTCCCATTGTGGCTCAGTGGTTAACGAATCCAACTAGGAACCATGAGGTTGCGGGTTCGATCCCTCGCCTTGCTCAGTGGGTTAAGGATTGGGCATTGCTCTGAGCTGTGGTGTAGGTCGCAGATGCAGCTTGGATCCCGAGTTGCTGTGGCTGTGGCATAGGCCCGAAACTGTAGCTCTGATTAGACCCCTGGCCTGGGAACCTCCATATGCTGCGGGAGTGGCCCTAGAAAAGGCAAAAAGATAAAAAAATAAATAAATAAAATAAACCAGAAAAGATAGAAAATACAGCTTTTTCCTATGGTTAATAATCCAAGATGACTGATGGTCACAGTCTTAATCTTCCAAGATTAGAATATCCAAATTCTATACTCCAAGCTAAAGTGAATGCTAAGGAAGCCAGGATACTAATACCCACAGATCACTCCCAGTCACTTCCTGTTATTCATTCCCTGCCTGACAAAAGAACAATTGTTCCAACTGCAAAAAGCCAGTCACTGGAATGTAGCCAGAAAAGAAGAGGTTGATTCATTTTGTCTCCCCACCTCCAATAGGACCATGATAGAGGTCAACGAGCTTCTGAACTAGTGGGTGACCAAGCAGTAGTGTCTGTTTCTAAGAGAGAATTAAAAAAAAGAATTCCAGTTTTGGTCAGAATCTCAAGGAACGTGAGTAGAAAAATATGTACCAATATTATAAGGGAGTTGTATTGCCTTAGAAATCCCAGGCCTGGAGTTTCTAAGCCCTGTAATTACTCAACCCCCTAAGGCAATTAATACTCACGTCCCCCAAACCTTCCCCAAAGGAATTTGACTGCCGGAAGAAAAAAGGAATCTTCCCTAAAGACTACCTCAGCTGTAGCCACGTAGGGCTGTAGAGATGGGAAGACTTTTCAGACAGCAGAGCCATGACAAAGAGACTGGTTGACTGAGGAACTTATGCCACTATTAGGGCAAGGGTCACTGATATTCCTGTTCTTCAGGATGTTATTTATAAACACCACAGAATAATAGCAGCCTTATATATCATTTCCCTTTCTTCTCCTCTGAAAATGCTAGTTTTATTTATTTTTGCCTTTTTTAGGGCCACACCCACGGCACATAGAGATTCTCAGGCTAGGGGTCTGATCAGAGCTGTTGCCAGCAGCCTAGGCCAGAACCACAGCAACACCAGATCCCCAGATCCGAGCCGGGTCTGTGAGCTACACCACAGCTCAAGGCAACGCCAGATCCTTAACCCACTGAATGAGGCCAAGGATCGAACTCGAAACCTCATGGTTCCTAGTCAGATTCGTTTCCGCTGTGCCACGATGGGAACTCCTGTTTTTGTTTTCAATTTAATATAACTCATTTTATATTAGAGCATAGCTAAATTACAATGTTGTGTTAGTTTCAAGTGTAGAGCAAAGTGATTCAGGTTTGTTTTGTTTGTTTTGGGTTTTTTTGTTATTGTTTTTTGTTTGTTTTGGTTTGGGTTTTTTTGCTTTTTTAGGGCTGCTTCTGTGGCATATGGAGGTTCCCAGGCTAGGGGTCTAATAGGAGCTACAACTGCAGGCCAACACCACAACCACAGCAATGCAGGGTCTGAGCCACATCTGTGACCTACACACAGCTCACAGAAATGCCAGATCCTTAACCCACTGAGAGAGGCCAGGGATTGAACCCTCATGGATACTAGCCAGGTTCTTTACTGCTGAGCTATAATGGAAATTCCCAAAGTGATTCGGCTATACATTTACATGTACCTATTCTCTTTCAGATTCTTTTCCCATATAGGTTATTACAGAATATTGAGTAGAACTCCCTGTGCTATATATTAAGTCCTTGTTGATTATCTATTTTATATATAGTTGTGTGTGTATATGTTAATCCCAAATGCCTAATTTTTCCTTCCCAGTCTATGAGTCTGTTTCTGTTTTGTAAATAAGATCATTTGCATTATTATTAAGATTCCACATATAAGTAGTATCATATGATATTTGTCTTTCTTTGGCAGTTTGTTTTTCATATGTATGAAAGGATACATTATGTTAAGTGGGAGAACTACCGAATACACCATGGTAAGCCGGCAAGTTAGATTGTTGTGAGCATCCAGTTCTCATCTGCCTGGCTGAGATGCATTCTCCATTCTACCTTCAGTGCATGGGCTTCAGGAGAGGCTGCCTCCACTTCCAGTCCTAGCTTCACAACAGGCACATGACCTCAGCCTGGCCAAGCATATGTGCCATTGTTCCCATGAAAATCAGTCCAAGTTTGAGATATCCCTGGACTGGACTTTTGCTATGACCACATAGAAAGCAAAGCTTTACTTCTGCTGAGGATACTGAGCTGTTAGAAAGTCAGTCTAGACTGGGCTGCAAGGGGCCAGAACATGACAATAATCTCTTTGGAATGAAGCAACAAGAAGGGAAGCAGAGCCCAGAGCTGGAAGGACTTGAGTCCCAGTGAAGTCATTTCAGCTCAAAAGCCCAGCTGGGTCTGAAGTAATTCTACTCCTAAGAGTTTCAGTTGTATTAACCAAAATATTCTCTTTTCAAGTGAGTTTAAGAAGTTTCTGAAACTTCACTCTAGAAAGAGTTTGGATTAATAGTTTTTTAGGTAAAGCTCCCACCCAGAGAGAATACCATGTGTTTGTTACATTCTTGTCAGTGCTAATGTGAGGTAGGTCTGACTTTGCTTCTCAGAAAAAAAGACCCATAAGAAAAAGCAAATAAAACCAATATAATATCCAATCTGCTTTGCCCGATGCTAGGGTATTCCTGACCCCAAAAAAACTACTTTCTACTTTCTAACAATATTGAAGCCCTCAGAACTAATTTAAAATAAAAAATTGTTTGAATTTATTCAAATACAGATTCTGTATTTAGCAGAATTTTGTACCACCACACAAGTCAAGTAAGATTGTGATACTGAAGGGAAAAGAATCAGATCAATTAGACACAAGTCAAGTAAGATTGTGATACTGAAGGGAAAAGTTCTGATACAGAAATGGATTTCACTATTTAGATGTGAGGAAAGTAACACAATTATGCTCTTTTCAAAATCTGGGTAATTCTTTGTGAAAAAGAGACTTCATAGGGACATGAGAAGTCACTGTTAGCTGTTTCTTCTCTATTCCTCCAGAGTAATCTGCTTTTTTTTTTTTTAGGGCCACACCTGCAGCATATGGAAGTTCCCAGGCTAGGGGTTGAATCAGAGTTGCAGCTGCTGGCCTACACCACAGCCACAGCAAAGCTGAATCCAAGCCATGTCTGTGACCTACACCACAGCTCATGGCAACTCCAGATCCTTAACCCACTAAGCAGGGCCAAGTATTAAACCCTCATCCTCATGGATACTAGTCGGATTCATTTCTACTTCACCACAATGGGAACTCCAGAGTAATCTGCTTCTAATGCAGAGCTAAGGAATACAGTAAGAACAATGTTGTAGACTAAGGAGGAGGAAAGTTATGGAGATGTGATTTATGGAACTAGCCTCACTGAAAACCTAATTATAGAGTTGAAGTAGACATATGAAGGGAAGTGACGATGGAAAAAGAAAGTTTTCAGAGTTCCCGACATGGCTCAGTAGTTAACAAACCCGACTAGGCACCATGAAGTTCAGGTTCGACCCCTGGCCTTGCTCAGTGGTTAAGGATCCGGCATCTCTGTGAGCTGTGGTGTAGGTCACAGATGAGGCTTGGATCCCACATGACTGTGGCTGTGGCGGTGGCTGTGGCTGTAACCGGCAGCTACAGCTCCGATTAGACCCCTATCCTGGGAACCTCCATATGCCGCAGGTGCAGCCATAGAAAAGACAAAAAAAAAAAGACCAAAAAAAGGGAGTTTTCATGGTCCTTTTTTTTTTTTTTAAGGGCTACACCCGCTGCATATGGAGGTTCCCAGGCTAGGGGTCGAATCGGAGCTGTAGCCACTGGCCTGCACCACAGCCACAGCAATGTGGGATCTGAGCCTCGTCTGCAACCTACACCACAGCTCAAGGCAATGCCGGATACTTAACCCACTGAATGAGGCCGAGGATCAAACCTGTGTCCTCATGGGTACTAGTTGGGGTACGTTAACCACTGAGCCTTGATGGGAACTTCTCATGGTCTTAACACTGTGAGTTCTCTCACCCCTTAATGCTACCTCCATTCCTACACTTCCTGTAGTTCAGTTACATCAACAACAACAACAAAAAAATCCATTTTTCTCTTACGCCACCTTTTTTTTTTTTTTTTTTTGCTTTTCAGGGCCACACCTGTGGCACATAGAAGTTCCCAGGCTAGGGGTCTAATTGGAGCTGTAGCCACTGGCCTACACCATAGCCACAGCAACATCAGATCCGAGTCGCGTCTGCGACCTACACCATAGCCCATGGCAATGCCAGATTCCTAAGTCACTGAGCAAGGCCAGGGATAGATTGCACAACCTCATGGTTCCTCATCGGATTGTTTCCACTGCGCCACGACAGGAACTCCATCTCTTAAGCCACCTTGATTTGTATTTCTGTTCCTTGCAACCAGAGAATATTAACTACGAAAAAGGGTTTCCCATTACTCCTGGGATAAATTCCAGAACCCCTGACTGACCACAAAAGTCTCTTCTCCAGTCTTGTCTCAGGCCACTCTCTCTCTCTTCTTCCCTGGGCCTCTTCTACCTTGGGTAGAAGCTAATACATGCTCTTCCTTTTCCCTTAGATGATCTTCTGAAATTGTACTGATCCTTCAAATTTCAGCTTACACAGCACATCACGGAAAACGCTTTCCTGGAGTTCCCACTGTGGCGCAGTGGGTTATGAAACCGACTAGTATCCATGAGGATTTGAGTTCAATCCCTGGCCCTGCTCAGTGAATTAAGTATCCGGCATTGCCATGAACTGAGGTGTAGGTCGCAGATGCAGCTTGGATCTGGCATTGCTGTGGCTGAGATGTCAGCTGACAGCTGCAGCTCCAATTCAACCCCTAGCCTGGGAACTTCTGTATGCCACAGGTGCTCCCCAAAAAAGAAGAAAACAGTTCCTTGGTCTCTCCATCTAAATACTATAACCCTTTTGTGTTGATCTCAGTATTTTGTCATGGGGCCGGGGGGGGGGGGGGGATGTTTTACTTTGTCTTATTTTGTTTTGCCTTCAGAGTAGTCATACCATTTTTATTTATTTATTTTTGTCTTTTTGCTATTTCTTGGGCCGCTCCCTCGGCATATGGAGGTTCCAAGGCTAGGGGTGTAATCGGAGCCGTAGCCACCAGCCTACGCCAGAGCCACAGCAACGCAGGATCTGAGCCGCATCTGCAACCCACACCACAGCTCATGGCAACGCCAGATCATTAACCCACTGAGCAAGGGCAGGGACCGAACCTGCAACCTCATGGTTCCTAGTCAGATTCGCTAACCACTGCGCCATGACGGGAACTCCATCATACCATTTTTTTTGTTTGTTTGTTTGTTTTGTCTTTTTGTTGTTGTTGTTGCTATTTCTTGGGCCGCTCCCGCGGCATATGGAGGTTCCCAGGCTAGGGGTTGAATCGGAGCTGTAGCCACCCGCCTACACCAGAGCCACAGCAACGCGGGATCCGAGCCGTGTCTGCAACCTACACCACAGCTCACGGCAACGCCGGATCGTTAACCCACTGAGCAAGGGCAGGGACCGAACCCTCAACCTCACGGTTCCTAGTCGGATTCGTTAACCACTGCGCCACGACGGGAACTCCCATCATACCATTTTTTAATACATATCTGTATACTTCTGTTTGTTTGTTTGTTTGTTTTTGTCTTTTTAGGGCCACACCTGCAGCATATGGAGGTTCCCAGGCTAGGGGTCTAATCAGAAGTGCAGCTGCCAGCCTACACCACAGCCACAGCAACGTGGATCAGAGCTGCATCTGTGACCTACACCACAGCTCATGGCAACACCAGATCTTTAACCCACTGAGCAAAAGGCCAGGGATCAAACCTGCGTCCTCATGGATGCTAGTCAGATTTGTTTCTGCTGAGCCATGTCGGGAACTCCTACTGCTGTTTGTTTGTTTGTTTGTTGGCTGCACCCATGGCATGCAGAAGTTCCCAGGCCAGGGACCGAACCCACACCACAGCAGTGACAATCCCAATAGGCTACCAGGAAACTCCTGACTAGTTACTTTTTAATCATCTGTCCTCCTTTCTAGACTGTGGTCTCCCGTCCATATCAGTTTTGTTCATCACTATGTTCTCTGAATCAAGCACAGGCACATAACAAGGATTCAGTACATATTTATCATATGAGTACCACGTTTTTCAGAGAGCAATTTATACTTGCTGCCTCCTTTTTCATATCTCTCACTGTATCAGTTTAACCAAAGAAATGGAACCACCAAAAGATAAATATATATGTGTGTTGTATGTACATATATTATTATATAATTGTATTATATAATATTTATTTTATATGTACATACAATACACACACAAAATATGGATCTCATGTGATTGTGGGGCCTAGGTAAACAGTCTTTGGCTTCCTCTCTGATGCTGGTGGTTGATAAATGCAGGTCAGGCAATTGGAAAGAGAAGATGGATAGAAAGTAAGGGGGAACAAGGATATACCAGAACCCACAAGCGCACACTAGAACCCTTGTCAGTTCTCACCACCTTTAATCTTGGGGATGTGGGCATCCTGTGGGAAAAGCCAGCATCCTTTGTCACAGAGGTAGACACACAAGTGGCCCCGGAGTCAGAGAAGCCAAAGGAGGATTCAAGGAAAATAGAGCAGTTGCAGGCCCGGCTGCTTCTCCACATCAGTGAGGTGAGCCAACAGATAAAGCATAATTCATGTGAGCTACAAAAGCGCCTGCTCGCATCTTCTGAAATAAAAACTAAAATGGCCACTGCTGACTTCAGCTGTCACTTCAGCCATCCATATCTTGCATATTAATATTGCTCGTGGCCCACTCTTAAAGGGAGTCATACATAGAAGGAAGGTCTGAGAAACAGAGTTCAGCCTAGCCAATCTGACAACATTACAAGTCCACCACACTCCATCCAATGTGGCTTCTGCCTAAAACAGTACATTAATACCTCCTAGTGCCAATTCTGGTCATCTTTCCACAGTCCTCATTGTCCTTGGCTTCCACCACATTGGACACTTGGGACCATTCTTTCTTCCGTGAAATCACCTTTCCAATTTTTTTTTTTGCTTTTTTTGTGGGGCTGCACCCAGGGCATATGGAGGTTCCCAGGCTAGAGGTCGAATTGGAGCTGTAGCTGCTGGCCTACACCACAGCCACAGCAATGTGGGATCTGAGCCTCGTCTGCAACCTACACCACAGCTCACGGCAATGCCAGATCCTTAACCTGCTGATAGAGGCCAGGGATCGAACCCAAAATCTCATGGTTCCTAACCGGATTCATTTCCGATGAGCCACAAGGGGAACTCCCCGTTCCGGATTTTCTTTCATCAAACTATACTCTTCTGCTTCTCTCTCCTTGCATTGTATGGGACATGGCTCATTTTTCTCCTTCCTAACTTACGAATAGCTATTCACCACAATTCCGTGTTGTTGTCCCACTCTTCTTCCCCTATATTTTCACTTGCTCTATCTTTTTTTTTTTTTTTTTAGGGCCACACCTGCGGCATATCATTTTTACTATTTTAAAAGTAAATAAAAAATAGTAGTCTCCTTGCCTCCAGGAACCTCCCTTTGGATATAATGAACAGAGCTTGGGGCAGTGAGTTCAAATAGTCCTGTATCCAAATCCCAGTGGATTGCTGCATGACCTGGGACAAATTAAACTGCCTGAGTTTCAGTTTCTGTATTAATAAAAGAAGATAAAGAATGCCTAGCTACACTGCCAGGAGGGCTTGGAGTAGTCTCTGGAATATAACGTTATCCAATAACTGTTAGGTCCCTTGCATTTCCTCCCTTTGCTTCCCCATTCCATCTTCCAAACTTCTAGAGTCAGTTTCACACTAGATATTACATTCCTGCTTAAAACTAGAGTAACCAGCTCCTCCAGGTTTTAAACTCAAAGTACCTCCTTATCCAGGGACTCCCCCTTTAGTCTTGGGCAAACCTGAAACTTCACAGCTCTACTCTGCCTGCCATACTTATAATACATGTTAATCAAAACTCTAGGGGACTGTGACATGCTTTAGTGGCTACTGTAAATGTATTGAAATTGGAATTCTACAAAATGTCTGTTTTAGAAGGCGGCTTTGCTAAAAACCCCAGGCCTAGAGGAATGAGTTCAGATGCCATGTGTGGCACCCAAGACCCTTGGTGATCTAGCCTGCATGCCTTTCCAGCCTCGCTTCCCCCTTTTCACTCTATACTCCCCTCATCTGGCTTCTTATATTTCCCAAGCGCAACATTCTATTTCAGATCTCTGTGCCTTTCATGTCCCATTCCCTCTGATCAACATGTCCCTCCCCACTTAGTCATTGGCCCAAACTCCTACTCTTCCCTCAATACTCAACCCTAGCAACACTTCCGTTAAATCTTCAAGACTGTCTCTCCCCTTCTGTCTGCTTAAATCCTGGTCTGAGATCATCCTTCCCTGCATTGAGAAATGCTGTCGTGTGAACCAATCTCTATTATGGCACTTAGAAGACCAAAAATTCCTGGAAAGGAACTGTGTCTTCTCTGAGCTCAGGCAAGTTGCCTAAGTCTTGGTTGCAAGTTGCGTGTGGTGATTACATTATACAGCATATGTGAAAAACAAAAATCTGGCACATTGCAGACATTCAGTAAATTTTTTAAAAGTATTGTTAACATCGGGACCTTACAGTATCTGAATCTAACCTATATTTTCACACTTATTTTTCACTGTGACTCATCATGCATCAAACGGTCCAGCCAAAAGCTCCCTTTATTGCACTCTTTACTTCCCCAATGTCCAATTCAAAGAAAACTGCTAAGGGGAAGAAGAAGAAAAACCCCAATTTCCTCTTCCATAATACTAAAAGCATAAATTTCCTTTGGAATTTATATTGTGTTTACAGCATAATACTACATATTGTGACCTTCAGAATAGCTTTGTTCAAAGATCGTAAAGCCATGTTGCACTTTTGCAACTACAGATCTATGTGATACTTCTTAGAATTTTTAAGGCAAACAAAATAAAGCAAACATTGTGGTCTCTTGAGCTTTGTCCAGTATATTTCTTCATGGCCAAGCCAGAATTCCCCATGAGAAAACAACAGGAAAGATGAGAAAATTACAGCTAGCACAGGTTAACTAAAGCATGCAAATGCACATATAAAGAAAAAAACTGCACAATGAAGACAGGAATTCAGGGCTTTCTCTGCTGTTCCCAAGAGGGGATGGGAGGAGGGTCTAGGTAGCTACTGACAACCTTGCTTGCTGCCCCCTCCCCCATCTCGGTTCAGAGTGGAATTTTTATTAGGGTAGACACCAGCAATAGCTCCATAGTCCTAATCCAGGGAAGGGAACAGAGAGCTGGAGCCAGAAACAAGCAAGGAAGGGGTCAAGAGGGAAAAGAGTAAGGAAAAACAAAGGAGTGAGTGACTAATGTTCCTCTGTCCTCACTTTGCCTAGTGAACTCTAGCTCACTCCCTTGTGTGCTCTGGCAGAGAAGCAGTGCATTCCATTTAGTTAAGTCTCTGCAAGTGCAGCTTGTGTTACTGAATTTCAGAAAACAAGGTGGGGGTAGGAGTGAAATTCATAAAAAGATCTTTTTTTCCTTTCTTTTCAAAAACGGTAAAAGGAAGGAAAGAGAACACATTAGTATGGAAAACCATTATTCCCTCACAGATTAGTCAGGAGAGCTAAATTCTAGGCCCATCCAGCCACAGAATACAATTGGCTCAAGCTCTTTGGCCTTCCATTTCCTAACTAAAAAAGCAGGGGATTGTGTTGGTTCCAAATTTCTATGGTTTTGCATGAAGATACCTTGAGGAAGTAATGACTGTTTTCATGGAAACAGAGGAGGAGATAAGAAACTAACAATTGGTGGAGTTCCCCATCGTGGCTCAGCGGTTAACGAATCCGACTAGGAACCATGAGGTTGCGGGTTCAATCCCTGGCCTTGCTCAGTGGGTTAAGGATCTGACATTGCTGTGAGCTGTGGTGTAGGTTGCAGACGCAGCTTGGATCCTGCGTGGCTGTGGCTGTGGTGTAGGCTGGTGGCTACAGCTCTGATTCAACCCCTAGGCTGGGAACCTCCATATGCCATGGGTGTGGCCCTAGAAAAAGGCAAAAAGACCAAAAAAAAAAAAGAAAGAAAGAAAGAAATTAACAATTGGCAACATTCACCTAGTGCCAGGTAAGCTGGACTTGGGTTTTAAAAGCACAGACTCAGAACCCAGACAGCTGGGGTCTGTGTATGTGTTCTGCCACCTACTAGCTGTGTTACCTTGGGAGAGTTACCTAACCTCTCTGTGCCTCCATATAAAACAGAGACAATGATACTTACCCCAAGGGTGGCTGGGATTAGATCAATCAATCAATCTACCTATCTATTTAATCATATATACCTACAGGACAGTAGTATTAGAACAGTAACTGGCATAAAGTAATTGCTCTCTAAATACTACTATAATGATTACCACAACTCTATACAGTGGACATCCTATTTTTGCAGAAGAAAAACAAAATGCATAGGAAAACCAAGACTTAAGAGCTTAGAGCTTTTCTGACTTCCAGTAGTTGTCTCTTAACTACTACCCTATACCAGTTAAATGGAGTCAAAGTCACAGGATTTTGTAGGCCAGCTAGGGAAATTCTACCAGTTATACAACCGTCAGTCAATCAAAACCATTCAATGACTAGGAATAAAGCCACAGGTCACAAAAGTCCTCCAACCCCTAGCACAGCTTTCGGAAGAGTGTAATAATAGCTAATTTGCCTAGGTAAAGAAATGCCCCAAAGGGATTACTCTTCTGTTGGGCTGAAGCCCAATGAAAAGACTGACAACTAGTCTAAAGGTTCTCAGAAATGCAAATTGCCTAATTGAAATTCCAGGGAATTTAAATCTCTGCGTGGAGCAGTCTTTCTCTGGACTGGAGGAAGAGGTGGTTTTTTTTTGTAGAAGGAATTGGCAGACCCTTGTCCCCTGGTGGTAGGGAAGGTTTTGATGGGGGAGGGGAACTCCAGATTCAAAAATCAAAAAAGAGGGGAGGGAGGAATTTTAGAGCAAAATCAAGTACTGCAGATGAGAAAACAGAGACTGTAAGAAATAGATGATTCGTCTGTTTCTCTCTCTCTTTTTTTAAGGGGATAAAAATCAAGAAACTGTGAAGATTCCAGTATACTCAGTAACTCACACATTATGGGAAGAAACAAAACAGTAGTTACTCAGAGTTTACAAGAGAAAGAGAACACAGGCAAAGTCTTGAAAAAGCTACAAGGTGTAAAAGAAGAAAAGTAGTCCAGAAAGTACTGGACTGGAGCTAGAGACATGGTATCTGAACTTATCTGTTCAACAAATATTTATTCCTTGTTACTTTTTTGCCAAGTATTCTTTCAAAAGCTGGTTTTACAGTTTTGATTGGACAGATATGGCCTTTAGGAGATTTAAAAAGCTCGTGAAGGAGGAAAAAAATACAAGAAAACAAACATATACAACTGTAAGATATAGTGCTGCTACAATAGAAAAAAAAAAAAGAGAATGTCATATGAGAAGATAACAGGGTATAAGGAATCTACTTTTGACAAAGCAGTAAGACTTCTTCCAGGAGGTGACATATAAGGAAAGGCTTGAGAGGTGAGGCCTGACCATAAATAGGAGGAACTGGAGAAGGGAGGAGCATTTTAAGCAAGTGAAACAAAAGGTGAGAAGATCCTAAAGTAACAAATGATCTGACAAGGAGGAGGCTTATCTGGACTATGTGACCTCCAATATAGCTTAAACTACTGTTTTTCTTCCCATAATAATTACTTAAGCTTTGTAAATTTCATAAAAACAAATTTAATTGAGCAACTGACCTTTTATACATACGTTTTGAGGATTACCTTCACCCAAAACCAGTCTTTCTCAGGGTACTAGACAAAGCCCCCCCCCCCCCCCCCCCCCCCGCACATAAAAATAGCTTTTCCAGATCTACTGGGGGAAAAAATTGGCTTTTTTCCAGGGCTTTCTGCTCTACTGAAACTAAACATGTAAATGATCAATTTAACTCTGGTTTTTAGTTTAGGATAAATGACAGCATTTATGGTTCTGCTTGGAGATGTAGGGGTGAATTTTAAACTGCTGAGTTTTAATTAATCCTTTGTAACCTCACAGAAGCAAAATGTCTGTGATCCTCGTTCGGTAAAAGAGCCTGATACCAAGCACACAAGTAAGACAAATGAAATGCACACGAAACAAGTAAAGAGAAGGATTCCTAATAAAGCAGCCTGGTATTTGTGCTTCGACATATAATTGAGACAGGCTCAAAAGGCCTTCCGACGATGTGACACGTTGCTCGCTTTGGCCAGCAGGGGGAGACTAGTGAGTCGTCAAGCACCGAAAGGAGACACACCCCGAATATGGTTGCTTATCATCTGTGTCCTCTCTGATTTTTCAAAAACCCACAAGAAGAAAACAAAAAATTCTTCGCAAGAAACGCTTAATATTTAAAAACTGAGATTAAATTCACATGACATAAAATCAACATTGTAAAATGTACAATTGAGTGGCATTTAATACCTCCACGATGTTGTACAATCGCCCCCTCTTGTCTAGTTCCAAAACATGAGAAATGCTTAAATTTGATAGAAAACTTACAGAAGCCCAGCCCTATCCTTTCCTCACTCCGTCACACTCCTAGTTTTGCCTCCACCTGCATCACGTTAGGAATGGTTCCCGCGCATTCTCCAAACAGCCTTCTTCCCTAAACAATTCACAGAATCTGACCAGGGGTTATAATTACACGTTCGAAAACCAAAACAATCTCAAGTCTTCAGTTCTTTTCTCTGGGAATCGCGCAGTTGCAACAGCTAGTATGAGTGACTACTTAAAAATTCTATACATTTTATGTTTTGTCATTTCTCAACAAAGAAATGAATAAATTATTTTGACTTAAATATAGCTACAAAACAAATTAATCTTTCAGCCTTTGAATTGAAATTTAAAGTTATTTCCATCCAGAGTGAAGATTTAAGATATTTCTAGGTTAAAATGAGAGCCAAGATTTTAAGGGCACCATGTCAATTGGTTTAGATAACAAATTTGAGAAAAGCAGAACTAAATAGTTAATGTAATAAAAGCTGAAGCTTTACAACCTAAATCCACTATTTTATTAAAGAATTTAATCTACTTCAGGGGGCCTTGGCCCAGGGAAGGGTAAAAAAATGCCAAACTGGAAAGCAGGGGGAGGGGAATTGCTGTTGGTGACTCTGGGAAAACAGGAGGGAGGGAAACAGAGGAGCAAAAGAGGCCGGATCCGCCCTAACAAAGAGGCAGAAACTGTGTCTCAACAGCCACCAAATCCAGTTCAGGGCGGTTTGAGCCAGTTTCTGAGCTGGATTGAGAACAACAGCCTCGGCTGAGACTTAATGAGGGTGAAAGAGAAAATACAAAATGGATTTCGCAGAGAGAAGTGGATTCGGCCTGGACTCGCAGGAGCCTAAAACTGTTTCCTGGCGTTGCAAAGTCAGATAAAATATAAGGCCTGGAGCCGGAACAGTGGCCTATTGCGGAAGGAAAAATGACAGAGCACTGCCTCTGTGCCTTGATCCAGTCCGCATTTTCCCTTCTACTTCCCCTAATTGTGGCTGGTAAGGGAAAGGGCCTCAGGGTATCAGTTTTCAGAGAAAGCTGGCTGCGGTGTTGGGGGAGGGGAGGAGTCTGTGTCAAGGGTAGTTTAACGTGTGTGCGGGTGTGGGGGAGGGATGTGTGAGAGGGTCTGAAGGAGAGGGAACAACGCTTCACACCGTGCAGTTCACACCGCCTTTCCACACCTCTGCTGCATTATTGCACAATCTCAGTATACACCGCACATAGGTGTCTTGGGAGCGCCCTACATACACTTGGCATTTGTACATGTAATGACCAGGTTCCTTCGGCCCTGTGCATTAACGACCATAAAGACTGTCCACATGCTCTTTTCATTCGTGCCGTAAAAACACATACGAGCTGTACATACCTTCTCAACCAAGAGACCTGGCAGTGTTGGGTAACAGTGGAATGATAATCCTGTCCTCGCTTCCCCTCCCCCAGGTGCCAGAACCTCTGACATCTGATCAGTCCCACCCTCGAAGTGGCTCCTCTGAGCTTCTAACAGTCTGAGCTGTGGTCCGCAGCTGTCGAGGGTGTGCACATCCTGCGGCCAGGTTCGACTGAGAGCTTCTGGGACCGGTTACATCTCCTGACCCCCCAAAACTCCAAAAGCTGCCCAGGCATTCTAGCCAAAGTCCGAACTTAGCTGGGGGGAGGGGCCAGAGCAAATTTGGGGGTGGCGTTGCTAAATTCCCTTTCCCGTGAATATCCCAAGGATGTTTAGAATCTTCCAGAGGCACCAGATGAGTGCCTTCAGACCTTAAGGCTTGTTTTAACTGGAAGGCAGCCCTGGTTTGGGGAGGACTGTGGAGACCCCTGTGAGTGTACAGTCTGGGTCTCTTTCTCTCCCCTCTTCCTTTCTCTCTCCCTTTGTCCCTCCCTCTCTCTCTCTCCCCCCCACCCCCACTCTCTCTCTCACACACACACACACACACACACACACACACTCTCAAAACCGGGTCTGTAGGGTTTCAAAATCCCTTGAGAAATTGGGGGAGGTGAGAGGGAGAAGGTCAAACTAAAAGCCATCACTGCTATTTTAACCTTTTTAATCTATCGTTGATATACCGGTGAACAATTGGAACGCATCCACTATGCATTATTTATATGCAACAATCGTCCATAAACGAAGCTTGTTACTATCGTCTTATTCGACGCTATTGCACACATAAATAACTTACGCAGCGCTTCTATATTCATTTCATTAATTATTAGACCTTGGCTGCTATAGCCTCTGCTAGAAGGTTTTTTGGGGGTTTGGGGTTTTTTAGTAGAGGGCAGTGTTTTTCCCCACAAGAACATGCAGAAGGCTGCAAGGAGATAACAATAACAGCAATAATCAGAATCATAATATTGAGAGCTTGCTGTAAGTGAAACACACAGTACCAAGTATTTCACATATTAAATTATCTTATTCAATACTCACCATATATCTCTAAGTTAGACATTATCGTTCCCATTCTGGAGATGAGGAAAACGGAGCTTGGAAAGATTAGGTATTTCATCTATTTAAATGGCAGACCAAGATTCTGGTCCAGTCCTTGCTTTTAACCGGCTGTTAAACAGCAACCTCCCTGGCAAATGGTTTAAAATTTATCTCCAGACCCTACTGTGTATCAGCCTACTTTGGGCTGGGGGGTAAGTAGGTTTTGGTGAGAAAGGAGGATTGGTTCAGTGATGAGGGCGTGGTTCCTGCCTTCAACAAGCTTTCAATCTAAGGGCTGTTTTTTCAAGAACAATACTGGCCTCCCTTACAAGGGATTATTTTTTCCTGCCTCTGGGCTTCAGAGGCCATCTGGGAATTATAGTTTGGAATTTCCTTGCCATTTCCGTGCGGGAGGAACACTTGAAGTCAAGACTGCCCTGGTACTAGCAGGCGGCGCAGGCTAGCCGGGTGGAAAGGGGCAGGGCGAGGCCGCTGGGGAGCCGTAACCATGGCAACCCAGCCTGCTTTCCAGAACAATGTCTCTAACCAGGAAAACAGCTCGAGAGAGCTCTCTCTTCATAATCCCCGCGGCCGGCGGGCCAGGGAATGCACAAAGGGGATTCTTTCTTTGTAGAGAAATGACTCTTTACAAGGCCCAGAACAAAGGAAAACATTTGTTGTATAGGGTCTGTCTTTGTACTTGGCTGGAATAAAAATCAACAAAGCGCGGTTACTTAGTTCCTCTCCACTATTCACAGGAAATGAACAGAGCTTTGTCACGCAAGCTTCCTATTTTTGGATAATATTTGTTTTACCCCCATTTTACAGATGAGAGATTAGTAGTCATGAATGAACTGGCGCTTCCTAAACCTATAATTAAAACAGCGGTGCGTCCTCTCAGAAGGCCTGGTGAAGCTGGCCCTGCCTTTTTGCCTACTTTATGATAATTCTACAGATAATGTTTACAGGGTCCATGTGCACGTGCTCGGGGGCCTGGGAGCTGCCAGGGCTTCCGGGACTCCCATCCTCGCACTCCCTGCTTCCAGCCACTCGACCCTCACCCTCCCCCCTGCACTGCACCTGCAACCCGTGCCTGAAGGAGGAGGTGAAGGAGGAGGAAGAGAAGGGGGAGGGGAAGATGGGTACGGAGGGGGATAGTTGAGGGGGGAGGAGGGACGAGAGGAAGAGGGAGGGGAGGAGGAATGCGGAAGACATTCCAGTTCTACTCCTGCAAGTCTCCACACCAGCGAGTTAGGAAACTCCTGCCAAGAGGCTGAAAGAAGACAGTGTGAGAGGGTGACTGTACAACTCCCGGCTTTCAAGTGATCTACAGCCAGATTACACCCTGAGCATTGAAAACAGGGCCGTGGTTGTCAATCCCCTCCCCCAAGACCAAGAACAAAAGCAGTCACTATAAGCTTAATGACAAATGACGTTCTATAAATGCCTACGCCTATAAATAATGTAATTTTTAAACAGTTGTATGAACCAGAAAAAGTAAGAGCTTGGCTACCTCGTGGTAGTAAAAGCTCTACTACCTAATTCTGGGTGCCTCAGGGGAGCCCAATCCATCACAAATTCTCCAAGACCAAAGTCAGATTGCTCTGCCTCAACATCTGCCCTTTTGTGCACTGGTGGGGGAGGACAGAAAATGGGTCACATTATCCTCTGGGTGAATTTATAGGCATTGCCTGAGGGGCTTCTTCAAAACTACACTTTCCACCCCATCCCTAGAGATTCTCTTGCCAGAAGATTACTTAATGAAATGTGTCACCCCACCCCCAACCTGGAACAGAGTTGAGAACCACTGCCAGTGTCACCCCTGTACAGAGTTAATTGGATGAATTGTTGATACTAAATTAAGGCCTAAATTTGTTGACCTTTCCCCAGTTAATTACATTTCACTAGATACTATTAGCTTATCCTGCTTTAGGAAATGCAAACAATGGATCTTTACAGTGAATTTTTTTTTCTTTCTTTTTTTTTTTTTTTTTTTTTTTTTTCCATTTCTAGGGCCGCTTCCGCAGCATATGGAGGTTCCCAGGCTAGGGGTCAAATCGGACCTGTAACTGCCAGCCTACACCAGAGCCATAGCAACGCAGGATCCGAGCCACGTCTGCAACCTACACCACAGCTCACGGCAACACGGGATCCTTAACCCACTGAGTGAGGCCAGGGATCGAACCTGCAACCTCATGGTTCCTAGTCAGATTTGTTAACTGCTGAGCCACGATGGGAACTCCTTTACAGTGAATTTTTAAAGATTCACAGAATATTGGAAATTCCCAGAACTCAGAGACATATAATCCCCCTCCCCAAGTTTGATCCTTGTAGTATTAAATATTCATTCAGCATTCATTGAACACTTCTTAATGATCAGGCACTTTGTTACTATTCACTGTACTAGACCTGTGAATTTTAAAAAGCACATGTAAAACATGAAACTTAATTTCAAAGAACTCACAGGCTGGGAAGGAAGATACCCAGGAAATCAGCTGTTGCCGAGTGGTATGATACATACTTTATAAAGGCAGAAATGAGATGTGGGGAGGGAGAAGAAAGGGACGTGAAAAACAGAGTAAGACTGGGTGGAGCAGCGAGATCATCAGAGAACTTCTTGTAAAGAGCTGAAAAATGGGATGGAGTGAGCTAGAAGAATACCAGAGCTGGAGTCAGAACAGAGTTTTAGTTCCAGATTTATCAATTGGTTAGCTATCAGGTAGACATAAAAGAACTCAAAAGATAAAGGCAAAGCAGGGAAACTGAATTCCAGTATGTCAGGAGATCTGAGGACTGGAACTAGAGGACTAGCCTAGCAGGAGAATTGATCGCTTCCCTGGCCCACAGGGCTTCCGCGCATCTTACTAGAATAAGAGCCACCTCACAAGTATGAAGAATCTTGCAAAAGTGAGCTATTGACCTACAGATCTCACCAATACAAAACTTTAACATTTCAATGTTATTTATAACTTTAGGTTTATTAGCACAATTTCACATTATTGGCCTGACACCAGAGTGCAATTAAATACCTGATGCTGAGTCAATACTGTTTTCACCGAAATTTTCAGTTAGTTTGCTAAGACCTGTTTCCACATGCTGGGCTAAGGTCTAGCACCAGCAATTAAGCTAGGCTCTCTCCCTGCATGGTGTCCCTAATATCTGATCTGTTCAACCATGCAGCTCTTAAAGACAAGAACAAGGAGAGAGATTCCTTAAAAGGTTTGTGAATGTTAGGAGGGAGAGTGTGGGAAGTCTGTTTTCATACTACAACCCCAGTTTCTGATCCCTCCAGCAAGCAGCTTTTTCAGACACTGCTTTTCTCCTGCCGGTAACTCATCAGTGATGTTCAAATATTTCTGCATTCCCAGTTTCTGGTCACAACATAAGATTGCATTATCTGACCTCTTTGAAATTAGGTATACTTTGGTCAATAAGACAAGAGAGGAAGTGATATGTTACTTTCAGTAAAAAGTTTTAGGATCCAGTAAACCATTTGCCACTTTCCCATCCTAACTCCAGAGAGATCATAGTAATGAGTGTTGAGGTAAAACCTCTTTCAGCTGAAGTCTTCCAGCCAAACTACATTGGTTAATAGTATGAGTGAGAAATGAACTTTTGGCATGTTCCACCATTAAGAACTGGTGGCTATTTGTTACACGGCATGACCTAGACTGTCTTGATTAAGTCACCTCAATATCTGGTCCTCTGCCCTACTTCCTTCCCAACAGAAGTCGCTATCCTCTACACAGTCTTCTGTTTCACAGAAGCTGACTCCAGCTGTAGCGCCAGGGAGTGGATCTTGCTCAGTATAAGCCAATCATTGTAATATTCTCTTACAAGTCAGTGACTGAGAAATTGGAATGTGATCCAAGCCTGGCCAGGGAAGTAAAAAGAAGTCTGCTGGAAAGCCTCTGAAAAGTTTCTCAAAAAAAGAGAGAGAGAGAAAGAAAGAAGAGTTGCTCCTCTCCTCTAAGTGTTGTCATCTATAGATATGGCACTCGTTATCTAGCACAATGTTACAGTTTACATTTATTATCTCAAATGTTTATGATTCCAGTTTCTGATTTATTAGTCCAGAGTTTCTGTGAGTCAGGAATTCAGAAGCAGCTTAGCTGGGTGGCTCTGGCTCAGGGTCTTTCATGAGGCTGCAGTCGAGACATTTGCTAGGGCTTCTGAAGTCATCTGAAGTCTTGACCATCTGAAGGCTTGACCAGGGCTAGGAGATTCACTTCCAAGATGGTGCCCTCTCACCTGGCTGTTGGCATAAGGTCTCAGTTCATTGCTGGCTCCTGGCAGCAGGCTTGTACCTTGCCATGCAGACCTCTCCATGGGGTTAATTGAGCATACTCATGATGTGGTAACTGGCTTTCCCCAGAGTGAGTGATCCAAGAGAAAGTGTAAGGAGGAAACTACAGTGCCTTTATGTCCTAACTTCAGGAGCAACACGCTATCATTTCCATGACCTTCTATTCACCAAAAGGGAATCACTAAAAGGAGTCCACATTTAAGAGGAGGGGAACTATGCTCCACTTTTGCAGGAAGGAGTATTAAAGGATTTGTGGGTATATTTTAAACCAACACAGACGTAACAGCAGGAAATACTGTGGCTGTTTTGAGATTATGAGGGGCTCCAGCCCAAGGGTCCCCTCACCCTAAGGAAAGCAGAACAGATATGGAAAGGCCCTTGAAGACATCACCAAGCCTGTAACCTACTCTGGACTACTCGTTATGTAAGAAAACATAAATTTCTTTCCCTACTAATTCAGCATGTTTGAGATGAGGTTGGCTGATATTTGCAATTGGGGTTGATATTCAGCATATTTGAGATGAGGTTGGCTGATATTTGCAATTGGGGTTGATATTCAGCATATTTGATCATAAATATGTATTGAAAGTTAACTTATAATCAATATATAAATGTAAAAAGTTTTAAATATATTTTCTTCAATTCCAAACTATAAAAAGTCCACATATCAAACTATATATGGTATGATATATAAATCTGTATATACAATAGATATATAAAACTATTCTATTACGTATGTATATGTTTATGTGCCTAGAACCGCTTACCATAGAATAAAAGCTTGATACAAATTATTCTTCAAATTATTCTAATTTCCAAGTAATTTGTTGATTTTTAGAAATATTTGGTGTTACCTTTTGATTCAGCTCTCACTAACTAAAAGATGCTCCAGTATGAGTCATGATTCCATGGACAGAAGTGCATAAAAATTTTCCAACAACATTTTAATTGAATTGATAGTCATCGAGTGGCTTATAATCTAAATAAACTTTCAATTTGTCTTAACACAAGTACTGTTATTCATGATGCTGATTTCTCAGTTTCTGCTGAACTAAAAGAAAGTCCATTCAAAAATTTTCTAGTAAAATTTTCCTTCCTTCCTTTTTTTTTTTTTTTTTTTCGGCCTGCAGCATGGGGAAGTTCCTGGGCCAGGCCACTGAAGTGACAACATTGGATCCTTAACCCACAGCACCACAAGAGAACACTAGTAAAACATTTTTAAAAACAATTACATTTTTATATAACCACTATACATATTATCAACAATCAAATAGAAAATACTATTTAAAAATAAGACAAAGATAATCCTTCAGGCCAGAAGGAGGCAATTAATGTGTGCTCATGTGCCAGGTTCAGTTGCCCAGGTTCAAAAGCTGGCTGGTCAAATGAATCTTAAATAATTTTCTGTACCTCAGTTTTCTCATTTGTAAAATATGATTGATGATTTCTTAAATGAGTAATTATAGTTTTAAAATAGAACCTGTCACTGAGAAAATGCTAACATAACGATTAGTTAACATTTTTATTAATAAAATTAATGTTTATATCCTTGGTCAATGGATTTCATGTTTTAATGAATTCATCACCATTAAATGGATGTGAAATTTAACAAGAATATTAAAAAGTGATTGCTAAACCTCAGATCACTCTTGGCTCCAAGTTGCCCTCCAAGTTGCCCCCAAGAGGCTTGTGTTTTCCTGCCTCTTCCTTTCTTTCTTGAGAGTGTCTGCAATGCCAGCAGAAAATGCAGAGCTCTATCTATCCCTGCCTGCATTTGTCACTACTGTGACTTCCCCACCTGCATTTTCTCTCCTTTATTTTGCTCAGAGCCAAAATTCTACAGAGACTACAGCTCCCATAAGCAATTGTATGAGGGTAACTCAGGAGACCATCACCACGGAGTCCCTAGGTATATCCTGGGTCTTTGATGCTGGGGTGCCAGCATCATATCAAAGGCCCTGTCTTCCCCACTGAATTTAGGATTAAACTGTCAACAAAGCAGGTGCCTTGTAGATGTGAACTAGACAATGAGTGCACAAGCTCTGCCAGTAGTGACCGGCATGGACATCAACCAATCAAAAAGGATATTAGTCACAGTTCTGAAGCAGGGTCATTAACCCTTTAGTTGCTTGAAATTAGGAAGGTCTGGGAGGTTCCAGGGGAAGGGCCAGGTTGGTTAAGTGTTTGAGGATGAGGAAAGACTCATGGCCCTAGGGCAATGATTCATATTGCCAAATAATTATTTAAAACAAAAACCAGTGCTTCTACACCAGTGCATAACTGGAGTTCATACAAAGGGAAACCCGAGTTTCAGGATGACATGTATTACTTTACCTTCACAACCCTTCACCATAACTCAGACTTGCTGATTGGGAAAAACCTATATTATGGAAGATGTCTCCCATAATACAGAACAAACCTGTATTACTGGATGTCTCCACTGAGGAATTTTATCATTTGGTATGCAATTAGGAAAACAAAAGCCAATCTAGTCATTTCAACCAGGATATTTTTTTTTAAATCTTATTTTATTTATTTATGTCTTTTTAGGGCTGCACCCCCAGAACATGGAGATTTCAGGCTAGGGGTCTAATCAGTGCTGTTGCTGCTGGCCTACCCCAGAGCCACAGCAATGCCAGATCCAAGCCGCATCTTCAACCCACACCACAGCCCATGGCAACGCTGGATCCTTAACCCACTGATGAAGGCCAGGGATTGAACCTGCAACCTTATGGTTCCTAGTCAGATTCGTTTCTGCTGCACCACGATGGGAACTCCTCAGCCAGGAGATATTTAAATAAAGGAATTGGTTAAACTTATTGGGAAGTCTAGAGAAGAACGAAAGGTTAGTTACTCTTTGAGTAATAAAGACTACCACTCCAAGGTTAGGAGAGCAAAGCCATTAAGCAGAGACCAAGGGTGTGTATACATAAGGTTTCTGTTATTAGAGCCCAGCTACCTGAGCTGTATATGGTATATGCAGGTTACAGAATATAAACACCTTACAATGTTCAGCATAGCACACAAGTGTGAGAATAAGGGCTGAGAATAAATAAGTAAATAACAAGCCTGAGAAGTTGTAAGGCAATTACCTAACACTGTCAAGACACTCCCACACCTCTCTTGGAAGGTTCACTGAAGACACTCAATAGTAAATAAATAGTAAAGTAAGTAGTAAATATAAAAATAAAATAGTAAAGTAAATAAATAGCAAAGCTGTTGTCGGCCACTCAAAAGTCTTCCACCTTCAGACACTGAAGTGCAGGACTGTATTAGAGGACTAAAAAACTTCAGGCGATTGAAGATTCTCACCTTCAAGCAAAGGATAATGACAGAAGCAGAACTGGCAAAATCTAAACGTTGTTTTTGTGAGTGAATTTGAAATCCTGCGGCCTTTTTCTCTTTGTGTCCTAAAATTTCTGTCTCACTGAGATTCAAATGCAATCTTAGCCAGGGATGAAAAGCATCATTATATCTGGAATTTTAAAACAACCTGTCATTCATATTAGGACAATATAGATGGATAAAATGGGTATAATTTCAAATACGGGCCCCCCATAAAAAGTTACAAGGGTAGGCATTGTGTGAAAATAAACAAAGACCAAGCAATGAGAACAAGTAAGGTCTGTTTACTCAGTTTGCTATAGCAAGGGAGTTGGCCACAATCACTTATGTTTTGGCAAAGACTCAAAGGTAGGCAGAGGAATGGGAAAACTTCACCATGAAAAAAAAAAGTGAAGGCTTGAAATAATGCCCCAAATAAAGGCTTTTGGCATGGGGAAATTGTAGGCAAGCTAAGTAGATGTGGGACATCCTACATGTTAGGGTGCATATATGGCTTTCTCTGGTTGGTCCTAAGCTGGAAGTGGGAACAAAAATTAGGGAAGCTATCAGTTACAAATCAAGTCTTGACCATATGGAGCTGGTTTGTCACAGGTGTTATTTAGTTCCTGGACTATCAGCAAAGATAGCAGTCGGACTTCTACAAGTCTGACCTGCATGTTGGCTTTCTGAGCTATTTATTGTAAATAATACATTGGTTTTCAGGATAGGTTGCTTCAGGTTGAGGGTGTAAAGGAGAAAAAAATTTTTCTCTTACCCTCTTAGGTTCAATGACCAAGCTCTGAGAATTAAGCTGACCAAAGGCCAATTAAGTGGAGAAAAGCACATAGGTTTATTTGATTTTAATATTTTAAGAAGATCCTTTGTGGCGCAGCAGGTTGAGGATCTGGCATTGTCACTGCAGCAGTTTGAATTGCTGCTATGGCACAGTTTCGAGATCCCTGGCCTGTGAACTTCAACATGCTGTAGGTGCAGCCAAAAAAAAAAAAATTTTTTTTTATTACATGGCATAGAGAACTGAAAATTCCAAAGAAGTGGTTAGACTCAGAGGCTGATATGTCATTGTAACTGAGGGCTATTAATTGTGGTGAAATGACTAGAGAAAGGAAAGGGGTTTGGGTTTCTAGGGACAGTAAATTATGGGAAAGTAACTATGAAATAAATATATGGGGGAAACTAATGGAAGACAAAGTTTACTTTAGTAAGGTTTGTTTGTGCAGCCTCATCTTCATGTCAACTCTGTCTCTGGTGATAAGAATGTTCTTCTTGCTACTTTTTCATGGGAAAGTTATAACCTGTTTTTAGGCAGAAAGGCAGAGGGCAGAAAGTCCTTCCGGCATGTGCTATTTCTCAATTGCCTTCAGTTCAAAATTATCAATATGCCAAAACAGCATATGTTAGGTGACATGTTCCGATGTTCTTTATGGGTCAGAATTCTACATATACATATTTTTTTCTTTTTAGGGCTGAACTCACGGCACATGGAAGTTCCCAGGCTAGGGGTCAAATTGGGGCTACAGCTGCTGGCCCGCACCACAGCCACAGCAATGCCAGATTCAATACACATTTGCAATCTAAACCACAGCACACGGCAATGCCAGATCCTTATCTCACTGAGTGAGGCCAGGGATTGAACCTACATCCTCATGGAACTAGTAGGGTTTGTTACCACTGAGCCACAATAGGAACTCCCTGAGTTCTATTTTTATATATGGTCTGCCCATTGTCAATATGTGTATTCAGTCTCTCAACTCCAAATTCCAGATTAGACGTGAAACCATAATCCTTCTGATGTGGGCAACCCTATTACACCTGCTCCAGAATGAAGAAATAGGAATTTACTTACTTCATGATTATTAATGATTTTCTGAGCAATACTGAGGCCAGTTGAATATCTGTAAGAGGAAAGCAATCTAACCAACAATTTTCCCCTAAGATATGAAAAAAATGATAGCCACTTTTTAATCTTGCAAGGGGTATTTGAATTTGCCAAGTTAATGCCTGATGCCCCATATACATCTCTAATGGGTAGAAGTTCAAGCTTGAGGAAATGGAAAATTTTAGTCAATTATTTTGGGATAGCCCCATAACTGAGCTGTCTTAGGGCAGATTCTTTAGAAGCAGACCCTACACAAAAGAATTTAATGCAAGTAGTTTGAGAGGTGAGCTAAGGAAGCATTGACAGAAGAGAGGAGAAGTAAGATGGGGAGGGAAGAACCAGTTGCATTAATTAGCAAGTTACCACTGGGACAACTGAGACCAAATTATGCTGGGAACCCCTGGGAGGTATCCCACCAGGGGGAGAGGAAACTGGAGTATTTATTCTCTCCTTCTTTTCAGTCCCTAGCTCTGGCTTGTTCCCAGGGGTGTTAATTCCCCAGCATTTAGAACCTATTATGCACTTAGGCTGAGAAAAAACACTCAGGCAGAGTCATGGGCTAAGTAGTAAGACACTGTCTGCATGTACAGAAACCATAAGTTGCAGGGAAATAAGCATGGTGTTGATGGTATCTTCTACACTGGCCAAGAAAATGAGGCCTCAGATTCCCAATAAAGTACGAGACACAAGATGATTCAAAAGTTCCTGCTATGGCTCAGTAGTAACAAACCCAACTAATATCCATGAGGACGGGGGTTTGATCCCTGGCCTTGCTCAGCAAGTTAAGGATCCAGTGTTGCTGTGAGCTGTGGCGTAGGTCACAGATGCAGCTTGAATCCTGCATTGCTGTGGCTGTGGTGTAGGGCCATGGCTACAGCTCCAATTCCACCCCTGGCCTGGGAACTTCCATATGCCATGAGCATAGCCCTAAAAAAAAGTTACTTTATAGCAACTCTCCATGTTGCCTACCTTATTTCTCCCTTCCCTGTGATTATGTGTATGTAGTAAGTCCCCAAAATATACATTAGATTTGGAGAAAAGACAGTCTCTTTAACAGGTAGTG
This sequence comes from Phacochoerus africanus, assembly GCF_016906955.1. NCBI lineage: Eukaryota > Metazoa > Chordata > Mammalia > Artiodactyla > Suidae > Phacochoerus > Phacochoerus africanus. The sequence continues at coordinate 61,978,133 of NC_062550.1, read as the reverse complement.
CTGGGAAAGCTGGACAGCCACATGTAAAACAATGAAGTTAGAAGATTCCCTCACGCCATATACAAAAATAAACTTAAAATGGTTTAAAGACCTAAATGTAAGGCCTGAAACTGTAAAATTCCTAGAAGCAAACATAGGAAAATGCTCTTTGACATAAATTGTAGCAATATTTTCTTGGGTCATTCTCCCAAGGCAAAAGGAAAAATAAACAAATGGAACCTAATTAAACTTAAAAGCTTTTGCAAAACAAAGGGAACCATCAACAAAATGAAGAGACAAACTACTGAATGGGAGAAAATATTTGCAAATGATGAGAATGACAAGAGGCTAATATCCAAAATGTACAAACATTTAATACAACTCAAGATCAAAAAACATCCAAAAAATAAAATGAGCATAAGACTTAAAGAGAGGAGTTCCCGTCATGGCTCAGTGGAAATGAATCTGACCAGTATCCATGAGGACACAATTTGATCCCTGGCCTCGCCCAGTGGGTTAAGGATCCAGCATTGTCGTGAGCTGTGGTGCAGGTCACAGATGCAGCCCAGATCCAGTGTTGCTGTAGCTGTGGTATAAAGCTGGCAGCTGTAGTTCTGATTCAACCCCTAGCCTGGGAACCTCCACATGCCACAGAAGTGGCCTTAAAAAGACCAAAAAATAAAAATAAAAGTAAAAAAGACTTAAAGAGACATATTCCCAAAGAAGACAGGCAGATGGCCAACAATACTCAACATTGCTAACTATTAAAAAAATGCAGGGAGTTCCCGTCATTGCTCAGTGGTTAATGAATCTGACTAGGAACCATGAGATTGAGGGTTTGATCCCTGGCCTCGCTCAGTGGGTTAAAGATCCAGTATTGCCATGAGCTGTAGAAATCAACAGATGTAGCTTGGATCTAGCATTGCCGTAGCTGTGGTGTAGGCTGGCAGCTACAGCGTCGATTAGACCCCTAGCCTGGGAACCTCCATATGCTGCAAGAGCGGCCCTAGAAAAGGCAAAAAGACAAAAAGAAAGAAAGAAAGAAAGAAAGAAGAAAGAAGAAAGAAAGAAAGAAAGAAAGAAAGAGAAAGAAAGAAAGAAAGAAAGAAAAACGCAAATCAAAACCACGAGGTATCACCTCTTAACAGTCAGAATGGCCATCATTAACACATATACAAATAACAAATGCTGGCGAGGATGTGGAGAAAAGGGACCTACCCTCCTACATTTTGGTGGGAATGTAAATTGGCACAGCCACTATGGGAAACAGTATAGAGGTTCCTTAAAAAATTAAAAATACAGCAAGGAAAGGAGTTCCCATTGTGGCTCCATGTGTTAAGAACCTGACTACTATTCATGAGGATGTGGGATTGATCCCTGGCCTTTCTCAATGGGTTAAAGGTTCGGTGTTGCTGCAAGCTGTGGTATAGGTCACAGATGTGAATTAGATCTCACATTGCTGTGGTTGTGGTGTAGGCTGGCAGCTACAGCTCCAATTCAACCCCTAAACTGAGAATTTCCATCCAGCCCTAAAAAAGAAAGAAAAAAAAATACAGGAAGGAGAAATCAAGATGGCAGGATAGAAGAGCTCATATTCTCTCACTAAAACATCAAAAATACCTCCACATGTGGAATAATTCTTTTAGAATACCTACAGAATATATCAGACACCCCAAATTGCAAGAAAGATCCCTAGAAAACCAAGTAGAATGGAAAAAAAAAAGTAACTGGTACAGGACCTGTGCCCCTGAGAGGGAGTGTGGAAGAGAAATGGTTCCTTCACCCTGGGAAGCCCTTTCACTGATGGGGAGATCAGCTAGGACAGAAAGGATGGTTCAGATGCTCAAAAGAGAGTGCAAGGATGAGTTTGGCAGGCAGAATGGAGGGAGATCTGCGCAGATGGCCCAGGCCAGTGCCCTGTACTGCCCAGCCTGAGATACACATCCATTGGTGCAATGATGGAACTAGATGCTGAAACTTGAGCCTCAGAGGACAGACTTGAGTAGAGGACTGGTATTGGCAGGAGTGTGGTATGGGCTGAAATCCAGGAAGTGCATGTGAAAGAAGCCTATGCATGCCATAGAAGCTAAGCATCATTGTTAAGGGGCATGGCCCACCATAGCAACCTTGCTCTTGGTGGGCACATAACGGACATGGTGTCCTCAATGAAACCTCATTGTTAATGTGCAACTGAAGGGAGGGTTGGGGGCTTCCATAGCAGTCTCTTTTTCATCACCCTCTCAGCTGGAATGGTACCATCTCTGTGAGCTCTGGCAGTGCTTGTTAGTGCCAGCAGGTTTCCCACAGGCAGAGGTAGAGCTGAATCAGAGATGAGCCCGAAGGGCCATGTGACTTAAGAAGAAGGGCTGAAATCTGAGCACTCGCCCCACAGGATGGTCATCCATGGATGTATGCCACCACAGCCAGCTTTGTAAACCCAGTGACCATGGGACATCTGAGTAGACAATGGATGCTCCATGGCTAGGACAGGTCCAGTCTTAGCAACTGTGTGTTTAGAGGGCATATGTATGCAGAGTTGGGATTGGGGTCTGGGCTGCTTTCATAGATTCTACATAGGGTCCAGGTACAGAACTACTGTAGTCCTGGTTCGTGACTTCAGTAGATCTACATCTATGGATCTGCTGGTGGCTATGTGAACACAGTGCCTGAGGGACACAAGGGCCAATTTCCTACATTCCAACAGTTGAGACAGACTTAAGGCAGTGTGAACAATAGTGTACTGTGTGAGCCCACACAACAGGTGACAGATGACATCACAAAGCACACCTCTAGTTGGAAAGCTCTGGTGGATGAATCCTAAGTGGCTCCTTTGCTGGCAGCACTGCTCCAATCCCACCTACATCACACTGCAGCTCAGAATAGGACCTGTTGCCGTCTACTTTAATAACCAGGGAGCAAACCCAGTCCATCAGAAGGGAAATCACAACTACAGAGCAAAGAGGAAGCCCCACTCAACAGCTGTTGCAGGCTCTGGTCATCACAAAACTAGTCACACCTACTATCAAGGCCAGCACACACTGAAGAAAGACACAGCAGGTAACTGTACTAAAAATAGCCCTCACACCAAAAATATTAGACTCATATAGATTACATGGGATGCTTACACAAAAAATAGCCTTTCAAGACCACTACCATATAAATATTTCTTCTAAACTCGTAAAGACAAAGAAATATAAATGAAGAAATACAGGAACCACTCCCAAATAAAAGACCAAGAGAATTCCTCTGAAAGAATAAACAGTGAAACAGACCTCTTCAGTCTAAGTGATATGAAGTTCAAAAAGGAGATAATGGAAACATTGAAGGCATTAAGAAAGGATATCTATAGAAATGCAGATTATTGTAAGAAGGAACTAGAAACTATAAAGAGGAAACAAGAAAAATTACAAAAGTCATTTGCTGCAATAAAAGCTGAACTAAAGGTAATGAATAGCAGATTGAATAGCAGAAGAATGAATAAGTAATCTGTAAGATAGAATAATGGAAGTCAACCAATCAGAACAGGAGACAGAAAAATTTTAAAAATAAAAGCAATATGAGAGATTTATGGGATAATTTAAAGTGCGCCAGTCTAAACAAAATAGGATTGTGGAAAGAGAAGAAAGGGAAAAGAGTATAAAAAATGAATTTGAAGAAATTAATGGCTGAAAACTTCCCAAACCTAAAAAAGGAAATAAATATTTAGGGAGAGAAAGTACAGAGAGTCCCAGAAAAATGAACACAAACAGACCCACACCAAGATATATTATAATTAAAAGGACAAAAGTTAAAAATAAAAAGGACATACTAAATTCAGCAAGACAAAAAGCAGTTAATTAAAAGGAAACCACCATAACCCATTCAGCTGATTTGTATACGGAAATTTCACAGGGCATAAGGGAAAGGGAAGATAGATTCAAAGTCCTGAAAGGGAAAAAAATATGCAACCTAGGATACTCTACACAGCATATTAACATTTAGAAAAGAACAATAAAAAAGATTTTTTGGAAGTCAAAAACTAAAAGAATATAGCAATCCTAACTTTATCATAAAAGAAATATTGAAAGGTCTTCTCTAAATAGAAAAGAACCAAGAAGCTATAGGAAAGAGAAAATCATAACTGTAAAGTAAATCATTTAAATAAGCCAGTATAAAGATTAAAAAAAAACACAAAATATTTTTGTAAAAGTGAGGAAAATAGTAATAAAAAAACAGCTAAAAGATTAAACATGAAGATGTAAACGAGGACATCAAAATCATAAAATGTGTCAAAAAGATAAAAGTGGAGATGGAATTAAGATGGCAGAATAGAAGAACTGGAGCTCAACTTCTCTCCTAAAAACAACAAAATTTACAACCAAATGCTGAGCAATCTTCAACCAAATGGACCGGAAACTTTCAAAAAGATATCCTACTCCAGAAGACAAAGAGGAGACCATATCAAGAGGTAGGAGGGGGCAATTACATAATATATAAGCAACCCCATACCTCCCAGGTGGGAAGCCCCACAGACTGGAAAGTAACTGGTTCACAGAGACTCACCTTCAGGAGTGAGCGTTCCAAGCCCCATATCAAACTCCCACGCATGGAGATCTGGCATGGGAGAAAGAGCCCCCAGAGCATCTGGCATTGAACGCCAGTGGGGCTTGTGCACCTGGATGTCCACGGGACCGGGGGAAACGGAGACCCCATTCTTAAAAGGAGTACACAGACTTTCACATGCACTGGGTTCCCAGGGCAAAGCAAAGTCTCCATAGGAATCTGGGTCAGAGCTGACTGCAGTTCTTGGAGGACCTCCTGGGAAAACAGGGGTGAATGTGCCTTGTTGTGCATGCAATTCTCTGGAGGTGGCCATTTTGGGAAAATCTGGCCCCACCCATCAGTGCTGAGAAGCCCCAGGCCAAACAACAATCCAGGTGGGATCACAGCCCCACCCATCCATACACAGGCTGCCTAGAGACCCTCCAGGCACACAGCTGCCTCTAATCTCACACAGAGACAAAGCCCCACCCACCAGAGGGATAGGAATCAGCCTCACCTACCAGTGGGCAGGCACTAGTCTCTCCCACCAGGAAGCCTACAGCAAGCCCCTGTACCAACTTCAACCACAAGGCGGGCAGACACCAGAAGTAAGAGAGGCACAACTCTGTTGTCTGTAAAAAGATCACCATGCCAAAAACCTATAAAAAGGAAAAGACAGAGAACTATACCTCAGATGAGGGAGAAAGAAAAAAACCCCAGAAAAACAGCTAAGTGATCAGGAGATTCTCAGCCTCCAGGAAAAAGACTGTTGATGCTGAAGATGATGCAAGACACTGGAAATAAACTGGAGGCAAAGATGGATAACTTACTGGAAACACTGAGCAAACAGATACATGATATAAAACTTAAGCAAGAAGAGATGCAAAATACAATCACTGAAATAAAAAATTCATTAGAAGCAGCCAACAGCAGAATACAGGAGGCAGAAGAACGAATAAGCAAGGTGGAGGACAGATTAGTGGAAATCACGGAAGTGGAACAGAAAAGAGAAAAAAGATTGAAAATAAGTGAAGAGAGTCTCAGAGAACTCTGGGACAATGTTAAACACACCAATATCCATGTTATAGGGGGGCCAGAAGGAGAAGAGAGAGAGAAAGGGGCAGACAAAATATTCAAAGAGATAATAGCCAAAAACTTCCCTAACATGGGAAAGGAACCACTCACTCAAGTCCAGGAAGCTCAGTGAGTACCATATAAAATAAACCCAAGAAGGAATACCCCAAGACACATATTAATCAAACTGACCAAAATTAAAGACAGAGAGAAAATACTGAAAGCAGCTAGGGGAAAGAAACAAATAACATACAAGGGAACCCCGATAAGGCTGTCAGCAGATTTTTCAGCAGAAACTCTGTGGGCCCAAAGGGAGTGGCATGATATACTTAATGCGATGACAGCAAAAAAAAAAGATTACTTTACCCAGAAAGGCTCTCATTCAGATTTGAAGGAGAAATCAAAAGCTTTACTGATAAGCAAAAGCTAAGAGAATTCAGCAATACTAAAGCAGCCTTACAACACATACTAAAGGAACTTCTCTAGGCAGAAAAGAAAAGGCCACAAGCAGAAACAAAAATGCCACAAATAACAAGGCTCACCAGTAAAGGTATATATATAGCAAACATATTAAATCATCCACACACAATTATGCCACCAAAATCAGAAATCGTGAGAAGAGGTGGGTACAAATGCAGGACATTGGAGATGACTTGAAATTAAGAGACCAACAACTTAAAACAATCTCATATATATATAGACCCTTGTATCTAAACTTCAGATAACTGCAAACCAAAAATCTACAATTGATACACAAATAAGAAAAATCAACGCAAATACAAGACTAAAGGTAGTCAACAAACTACAAGAGGAGAGAAAAAGTGAAGAAGGGAAGAAAGAAGAGCACCAAAAACAAATCCAAAGAAATTAATAAAATGGCAATAAAACATACATATCAATAATTACGTTAAATGTTAATGGACTAAACACCCCAACCAAAAGACATAGGCTGGCTGAATGGATACAAAAACAAGACCCTTATATATGCTGTCTTCAAGAGACCCACTTCACTTCCAAGAACACATACAAATGGAAACTGAGAGGATGGAAGGAAATATTCCATCCAAACAGGAATCAAAAGAAAGCTGGAGTAGCAATACTCATATCAGACAAAATAGACCTTAAAATGAAGACTAGTTTAAGGGACAAGGAAGGACACTGCATAATGATCAAAGGATCAATCCAAGAAGAAGATACAACAATTTTAAATATCTATGCACCCAAACTAGCTTCACCACAATATATAAGGCAACTGCTAACGACCTTAAAAGGACTCATCAACACTAACACCATAATAGTGGGGGACGTTAACACCCCACTTACAGCAATGGACACATCATCCAGACAGAAAATCAATAAGGAAACCCTGAATGAAGCATTAGACCAGATGGACTTCATAGATATTCATAGGACATGCCATCCAAAAGCAACAGAATACACATTCTTCTCAAGTGCACATGGAACATTCTCTAGGCTTGATCACATCCTGGGCTACAAATCCAACCTTGGTAACTTCAAGAAAATTGAAATCACATCAAGCATCTTTTCTGACCACAACGCTATATGACTGGACATCAACAACAAGGAAAAAACTGCAAAAAAAAACAAAACACGTGGAGACTAAATAACATGCTACCGAACAACCAATGGATCACTGAGGAAATCAAAGAGGAAATTAAAAAATACCTAGAAGCAAATGACAACAAAGATACGACACTCCAAAACCTATGGGATGTACCAAAACCCGCTCTAAGGGGAAAGTTTATAGCAACACAAGCCTACCTCAGGAAACAAGAAAAAGCTCAAATAAACAACCTAACTTTACATCTAAAGCAGCTCGAGAGAGAAGAACAGACAAGACCTAAAGTTAGCAGATAGAAAGAAATCACAAAGATCAGAGCAGAAATCAATGAAATAGAAATGAAGAAAACCACAGGAAAGATCAATGAAACGAAAAGCTAGTTCTTTGAAATGATCAACAACATTGATAAACCCTTAGCCAGACTTAGCAGGAAAAAAAAGAGAGAGGACTCAAATCAATAAAATCAGAAATGAAAAGGGAGAAGTAACAGATATCATAGAAATACAAAGGATCAAAAGAGACCCCCATATGCAACCATACAGAAATAAAACAGAAAACCTAGAAGAAATGCACAAATTCTTAGAAAGGTACAATCTTCCAAGACTAAACCAAGATAACTAGAAGAGATGAATGGACCAGTCACAAGTACTGAAATTGAAACTTGATTTAAAAACTTCTAACAAACAAAAGTCCTGGACCAGATGCCTTCACAGGTGAATTCTATCAAACATGTTAGAGAAGAGCTAACACCTATCCTTCTGAAACTATTCCAAAAAATCGCAGAGGAAGGGACACTCCCAAACTCATTTTATGAGGCCATCATCACCCTGATACCAAAACCAGTCAAAGATACCACAAAACCAGAAAAATTATAGGCCAATTTCACTGATGAACATAGATGCAAAAATCCTCAACAAAATACTAGCAAACCAAATCCAACAATATATTAAAAGGATTGTACATCGAGATGAAGCAGAGTTTATCCCAGGGATGCAAGGGTTCTTCAATATCCTCAAACCAATCAGTGTGATACACCACATTAACAAACTGAAGAATAAAAACCATATGATCCTCTGACAGACGCAGAAAAAGCCTTTGACAAAATCCAACACCCATTTCTCATAAAAACCCTCCAGAATGTGGGCATAGAGGGAACCTACCTCAACATAGTAAAGGCCATATATGACAAAACCACAGGTAACAGCATTCTCAATGGTGAAAAGCTGAAAGAATTCCCGCTGAGGTCAGGAACAAGACAAGGAGGTCCACTCTCGCCACTACTATTCAACATAGTTTTGGAAGTCCTAGACACAGCAACCAGAGAGGTAAAAGAAATGAAAAGAATCCAAATTGGAAAGGAAGAAGTAAAACTATCACTCTTTGCAGATGACATGATACTATACCTAGAGAATCCTAAAGACTCTACCAGAAAACTGTTGGAGCTCATCCATGAATCTGGCAAAGTCGCACCATGCAAAATTAATACACAGAAATGGACTGCATTTCTATATACTAACAATGAAAGATCAGAAAGAGAAATTGGGGAAGCGATCCCATTTACCATTGCATCCAAAAGAATAAAATACCTAGGAATAAACCTACCTAAAGAGACAAAAGACCTGGACTCTGAAAACTATAAGACACTGGTGAAAGAAATCAAAGACAACACAAACAGATGGAATGACATACCATGCTCTTGGACTGGAAGAGTCAATATTATCAAAATGACTATACTACCCAAGGCAATCTACAGATTCAAGGCAATCCCTATCAAAGTACCAAGGACATTTTTCACAGAACATGAACAAAATATTTTAAAGTTTGTTTGGAAGCACAAAAGACCTGGAATAGCCAAAGACATCCTGAAAAAGAAAAGTGGAGCTGGAGGAAATCAAGCTCCCTGACTTCGGACTCTACTACAAAGCAACAGTCATCAAAACCATATGGTACTGACACAAAGACAGACATACAGATCAGCGGAACAGGATAGAAAGCCAGAATTAAACCCACGCACCAACAGCCAACTAATCTATGACAAAGGAGGCAAGAATAATGGACAAATGGAGAAAAGACAGCCTGTTCAATAAGTGGTGCTGGGAAAACTGGACAGACACATGGAAAAGAGTGAAATTAGAACACTCCCTAACACCATACACAAAAATAAACTCAAAATCAATTAAAGACCTAGATACAAGACCACATACTACAAAACTCAGAGGAAAACATAGGCCAAACGCTCTCTGACATAAAACACAACAACATCTCAGATCCACCTCCTAGAGTAATGACAATAAAAACAAAAATAAACAAAGGGGACTTAATTAAACTTAAAGGTTTCTGCACAACCAAGGAAACCCTAAACAAAATGAAAAGACAACCCACAGGATGGGAGAAAATCTTTGCAAATGAACCGACTGACAAGGGGTTAATCTCCAAAATTTATAAATACCTCCTGAACACCATACCAAAAAAAAGAAACAATCCCATCCAAAACTTGGCAGAAGATCTAAATAGACGATTCTCCAAAGAAGACATATGGATGGCCAAAAAACACATGAAAGGATGTTCAACATCACTCATTATTAGAGAATTGCAAATCAAAACCACTATGGGGTATCACCTTACACCAGCCAGAATGGCCATCATCCAAAAGTCTACAAACAATAAGTGCTGGAGAGGGTGTGGAGAAACAGGAACCCTATCACACTGTTGGTGGGATTGTAAATTGCTGCAACCACTGTGGAAAACAGTATGGTGATTCCTCAGAAAACTAAACATAGAACTCCCATTTGATCCAGCAATCCCACTCCTGGGCATCTATCCAGAGAAAACCATGACTCGAAAAGACACATGTACTCCAACGTTCATTGCAGCAGTATTTATAATAGCCAAGATATGGAAACACCCTAAATGCCCATCGACAGATGAGTGGATAAAGAAGATGTGTTATATATACATGATGGAACATTACTCAGCCATTAAAACGAACGAAATACCAGCATTCTTAGCAACATGGATGGACCTAGAAATTATCATGCTAAGTAAAATCAGTCAGACAATGAGACACCAACATCTTTTTTTTTTGTCTTTTGTCTTTTCTGGGGCCGCCCCCATGGCATATGGAGATTCCCATCCTAGGAGTCAATTGGAGCTGTAGCTGCTGGCCTATTCCAGAGCTACAGCAATGTGGGATCTGAGCTGCAGCTGCAACCTACACTACAGCTCACAGCAATGCTGGATCCTTAACCCCCTGAGCAAGGCCAGGGATTGAACCTGCAACGTCATTATTCCTAGTCAGATTTGTTAACCACTCTGCCACTATGGGAACTCCTTTCTGTTTCTTTTCTGTTATTTTTTACTTGAGACACTAACATCAAATGCTTTCACTTACATGTAGAATCTGAAAAAAGGAAACAATGAACTTCCTTGCCGAATTATAATGACTCACAGACTTTCCAAAACTTATGGTTTCCAAATGAGACAGGTTGGGGAGTGTGGGGATATGCTGGGGTTATGGGATGGAAATACTCTGAAACTGGATTATGATGATCATTGCACAACTACATATGTAATAAGTTGATTGAGTAATAAAAAATTAAAAAATCAAAAAAGTCATAAAATGTGGGGGAGGACATGAAGAAATTATAGATCTTTTAAACAATGTGTTTGAGCCTAGATGACTACCAGTCTAAAGCAAGTAGATATAGGGAGATGTTAATATACTTGAGAAATAGGTTAACCACACATAAAAAACATAAAATAACATTCACCTAAATGACAAAGAAGAGTACACCAGCATAAGGCAGAAGAAAACCATCAAACCACAATAGGAAAAGCAAAAAGAAAAAGAAAGGAACAACAAAAAAAACCCCTACAAAATCAACTGGAAAACAAGGTTTAAAATGGCAATAAATACATATTTATGTATAATTACTTTAAATTTCGATGGACTTAATGCTCTAATCAAAAGACATAGAGTCATAGATTGGATTAAAATAAAGTGCCTACACTACAATGCCTACATAAGATGCATTTTATGGCAAAGGACACACAGGTAGATTGAAAGTGAGGGAATGGAAAAAGAAATTTCATGCAAATGGAAATGACAAGAAAGTGGGGGTGGATGAGGACTATATTCATATCATGCAAAGTAACTTTAAAACAAAGCTCATCAAGAAAGATAAATAAGGACAGTATATAATGATAAAAGGATCCATACAAGAAGAGGATATTACTCTCATTAGTATATATGCTCCCAATATAGCAGCATTCAACTACATAAAAAAATAACAGAAACAGATAAATTGACAGTAATACAATACTAGTAGGATACTTTTAACACCCTACCCAAATCAATGGACAGATCTTCAAAACAGAAAATCAATAAGGCAACAGAGATACTAAATGATACAATAGAATAGTCAGACTTAATTCATATTCTCAGGATATTTTATCCAAAAAAATCAGAATACACATTCTTTCAAAATGCCCATGAAAATTCTCTAGGACTAACTACATACTAAGGCATACAAAAAGCCTCAATGAATTTAAGGGTATATGAATTATTTTCAACATCTTTTCTGACCATAATGTCATGAAATCAGAAAATAACCACTGAAGAAGAAATGAGAAAAAAAAATGATAACATGGGTTCTAAACAACATGCTACTAAAAAGACAATGGGTCAACAATAACATCATAGAGGAAATTAAAAAATACGTTGAGACAATTGACAATGAACAAAAAAAAATCAATACAAAATCTTGAGACACAGCAAAAGCAGTTCCTAAAGGGAAATTCATGGTAACACAGGCCTTCTTCAAAAATCAGGAAAAATCTCAAAGAATCAACTTAGCATACCACTTACAAGAATTAGAAAAAGAAGAACAAACAAAATCTAATATCAGCAGAAGGAAGGAAATAATAAAAATCAGAGAGGATATAAATAAAATAGAGCTCTCTTGTGGTATAGCAAATTATAGATCCAGCATTGTTATTGCAACAGCTTGGGTTGTTGCAGTGGTGTGGGTTTTATCCCTGGCCCCAAAACTGAGGGTGTTGCCAAAAATAAAATGAGAGTGTGACCAAAAATAAAAATAAAAAAATACTACAGAGATTTAAAAAACTACAGAAGAAAAATCAATAAATCAAGAGTTAGAGAGGTGAGATCAAGACAGTAGAGAAGTAAGATGTGACACCTACTCCCAAAAGCACATCCAAACAAAACAAAACCATCTACATGTAGAAATGATTCACACAGAACATATATTGGATGTTGGCAGAAGAACTTAAACCTCCAAATAGGAGGAAAAACTGTCAATATAATTTGGTAGAACAAAAGGAAAAAAAAAGAGAGAGAAGAGAAAAAAAAAATGAATCTGGACAGGACCAGCACTCCTGAGAGGGAACAGTGAAAGAGGAAAGGATTCTGCATCCTGGGAGGAGACCTAACTGACAGGGAGATCAGCTAGAATAGAGAGAGAACATCAGACCCTTGGAGAATGGACTAGGGAGGGCAAAGAAGAGATCAAATTGCACAAAGCATCAGTATCACTGTCCTGGGACATCACGGCCTGAGATCCTCAGGTAGGGGCTGGGTGCTGAGACTCAGGTTCCAGAGAATAAGAAATATATAAGCAAAATGAAGAAGCTCAGGAACCATTCCCAATTAAAAGAATAGAAGAATTCCCTTGAAGGAGCAAACAATGAAAGACCTCTGCAGTCTAATAGACACCAAGTTCAAAAAGGGGATAGTAAAAATTCTGAAGGAATTAAGAATGGATATGAACAGCAATGCAGATTACTTTAAAAAGGAACTAGAAAATATAAGGAGGAGCTAAGAAAAATTAGAAAATTCATTTGCAGAGACGTAAGCCTAGTTAAAAGACATTGAAGAGCAGAATGAATAATGCAGATTAACAAATAAATGGCTTGGAAAATAGAATAATGGAATACACCCAATCAGCACAGCAGAAAGAAAAACAAATAAAAAAACATGAAAGCGATATAAGAGATATATGGGATAATATCAAGTGGGCCAATCTACACATAATAGGGATTCCAGAAGGAGGAAAAAAAAAAAAAAGAAAAGGGGATTGAAAATATTTTTGAAGAAATTATGGCTGGAAACTTTCCAAATCTAAAGGAAACAGATATCAGATTCAGGAAGCACAGAAGGCAACAAAACAAATTGAACCCAAATAGACATACACCAAGACATATTATAATAAAAATGGCAAAAGTTAAAGATAAGATGATTCTAAAGGCAGCAAGAGAAAAACAAAGAGTTAATTATATGGGAACCCCCATAAGGCTATCAGCTGTTTTCTCTACAGAAATACTGCAGGCCAGAAGAGAATGGCAAGATATATTCAAAGTTCTAAAAGCAAAAAATTTGCATCCTAAAATACTCTACCCAGCAAGAATATAATTTAAAATAGAAGGAGAAATAAAGTATTTCTCCAAAAGTCAAAAACTAAAAAAAAATACAGCAATACTAAACCCATTCTAAAAGAAATACTTGGAGTTCCCATCATGGCACAGTGGAAATGAATCCGACTAGAAACTGTGGGGTTGTGGGTTCAATCCCTGGCCTTGCTCAGTGGGTAAGAATCTGGCATTGCCATGAGCTGTGGTGTAGGTTGCAGTCATGGCTTGGATCTGGTGTTGCTGTGGCTGTGGTGTAGGCAGGCAGCTACAGCTCTGATTTGACCCCTAGCCTGGAAACCTCCATATGCCATGGGTGCAGCCCTAAAAAAAGGGGAAAAAAGGAAAAAATAAATAAATAAAAGAAATACTGAAAGTTCTAAATAGGAAAGAAGTAAGAAGCTACTTAAATAAGCCAGTATACAGATCTGAAAAAAAAAATTGTGAAAGCAATGATAAACACAAGAAGCTGCAAAATGATAAACATGAAGACGTAAAAGAAGAACAAAATCATAAAATATGGGAAAGGAAAATAAGAAAATCTAAATTCTTTTTTTAGAATATGTTTGAGCCTGTATGACTATCAGGCTAAAAGAAGCAAATATATGAAGAGGTTAACATACTTGAAAAACTGGGCAACTGCAAATCAAAAGCAAGCAATAAATGCACATAAACTAAAGAGAAGAGGACATAAGCATAAAAGAAAAGGAAATCATTCAACCAAAAAAAAAATAAAGGAACAAAGGAGATGAATACGATCAACTGATAAACAAGGTTTAAAATGGCAACAAATGTCAATGGACTGAATGCTCCAATCAAAAGATATAGAGTGGTAGACTGGACAAAAAACAAACAAACAAAAAACCCTGGAGCCCACAATATGCTGCCTACAAGTGACTCACTTAGGGGCAAAGGGAACATATCAACTGAAAGTGAGGGGATGGAAAAATATATTTCGTGTGAATGGAAATGACTGAAAAGCAGAAGGTGCAATACTCATATCAGACAAAATAGACTTTAAAATGAAGGCCATAAAGAAAGACAAAGAAGGGTACTATTTAATGATAAAAGGATCAATTGAGGAAGAGGATATTAAGCTCATCAATATATATGATACCTACTATAGGAGTACCCAACATACTAACAGACATAAAAGGAGATACACACTAACAGACATAAAAGGAGAAATTGATGGGAATACAATAATAGTAGGAGATTTTTACACCCCATTCACATCAATGGACAGATTCCCTAGACAGTAAATCAAGAAGGCACCAGAGGTCCTCAATGACACAACAGAACAGTTAGACTTAATTGATGTTTTAAGAACATTACATACAAATAAACCCCCCAGAATATGCATCCTTTTCAAGTGTACATGGAATATTCTCAAGGACTGACCACATACTGGGGCACAAGACTGACCTCAACAAATTTAAGAGTACAGAAATTATTTCAGGCATCTTCTCTGACCACAATGGCATGAAACTAGAAATCAACCACAGGAAAAAAAATGAAAAAACTGACTACATGGAGACTAAACAACATGCTAATAAAAAACCAATGGGTCAAGAAAGAAATCAAAAGAGAAATTAAAAAATACCTTGAGACAATGATAATGAAAACACAACCATTCAAAATCTATGGGATGCCAGAAAAGAAGTTCTTAGGGGGAAGTTCATAGCAATACAGGCCTTCCTCAAAAAAGAAGAAAAATCTCAAATCAACAACTTAAGCTACCAACTAAAAGAAGAACAAACAAAACCCAAAGTCAGCAGAAAGGAATCATAAAGATCAGAGAGGAAATCAATAAAAAATAGAGATTCAAAAAAAAAAGAAAGAAAGAAAGAAAGAAGTCAATAAAACCAAGAGCTGGTTCTTTGAAAGTGTAAACAAATTTGATGAACCTCTGGTCAGACTCACTGAGAAGAGAGAAAGAAACCAAATAAATGAAACAAGAAATGAAAAAGAAGAAATCTCAATAGTGTAGAAATACAAAACAAACAAACAAAAACCCCACAAGAGACTACTATCCTATGCCAACACATCTGACCACCTAGAAGAAATGTACAAATTTCTAGAGACTTAAGCCTGCCAAAACTGAATCAAGAAGAAATAGATCATTTGAACAGACTGATCATTAGAAATGAAATTGAATATGTAATAAAAACATGCTCTACAAGCAAAAGTCCAGAACCAGATGGTAGATGGAAAATTCTACCAAACAAACAAAGAACTTATACCCACCCTTCTTAAACTTTTCTGAGACTTGAATAAGAAGGAACACACCCAAAAACATTCTGTGAAGCCATCATCAATCACCCAAATACCAAAACCAAATGGAGATACTACCAAAAAAAGAAAATTATAGGCCAATATCTTTGATAAATATAGACACAAAAATTCTCAAAAACACATAAAAATGATCATATACTATGACCAAGTAAGATTCATCCCTCAACATTATGCAAATCAATCATCATACACGAAATTAAGGAAAGTCAAAAACCAAATGATCATCTCAATAGATGCAGAAAAGCATTTGACAAAGTCCAACATCCATTCATGATTAAAAACTCTTACCAAAGTGAGTATAGAGGGAACATACCTTAAATAATAAAACCATTTATGACAAACACAGCCAATATAATACTCAATGGAGAAAAATTGATACTTCCCACTAAAATCTGGAACAAGACAAGGATGCTCACTCTCACATCTTTTAATAAACATAGTATTGGAAGTCCTAAACATAGCAATAAGACAAACAATGGAAATAAAATATATCCAAATTGGAAGAGAAGAGATAAAATTGTCACTATATGCAGATGACATGATACCCTGAGAATTTCACATAAAAACTATTTGAGCTGATCAACGAATTTAGCAAAATGGCAGGACACAAGATTAACATTCAGAAATCAGTTGCATTTCTGTATACTAAAAATGAAATATTAGAAAAGGAATATAAAAATGCAATACCTTTTAAAACTGCACTCAGGAGTTCCCGTCGTGGCGCAGTGGTTAACGAATCCGACTAGGAACCATGAGGTTGCAGGTTCGGTCCCTGCCCTTGCTCAGTGGGTTAACGATCTGGCGTTGCCGTGAGCTGTGGTGTAGGTTGCAGACACGGCTCGGATCCCGCGTTGCTGTGGCTCTGGCGTAGGCCAGTGGCTACAGCTCCGATTCAACCCCTAGCCTGGGAACCTCCATATGCCGCGGGAGCGGCCCAAGAAATAGCAACAACAACAACCACAACAACAAAAGACAAAATAAATAAATAAATAAAAATAAAACTGCACTCAAAAGAATTAAATACCAGGAATAAACCTGACCAAGGTGGTGAAAGACATATGTGCTGAGAAATATAAATCATTAATCAAGGAAATTAAAGAGGATTCAAAGAAATGGAAAGAAATTCTATCTACTGGATTGGAAGAATTTATATCTTTAAAATGGTTATACTACCCAAAGCAATCTACAGATTTAATGCAATCCATATCTAATTACCATGACATTTTTTCACAGAATTAGAACAAACAATCCAAAATTTTATATGGAACCATCAAGACCCAGAATTTCCAAAGCAATCCTGAGGGGGGCGGGGACCAAGCAGGAGTCATATCTCTCCCAGAATTCAGATGATATTATAAAGCTAGAGTAATCAAAACAGTGTGGTACTGGTACAAAATAGACATACGGACCAATGGAATAGAATAGAGAACCCAAAAATAAACCCAGACACCTATGGTCAATTAATCTTTGACAAATAAGGCAAGTGTATAAAATGGGAAAAAGGAAGTCTCTTCAGCAAGTGGTACTGGGAAAACTGAACAGCTCCATGTAAATCAATGAAACTAGAACATACCATACACAAAAATAAACACAACATGGCTTAAAGATTTAAACATAAGACAACACCATAAAACTCCTGGAAGTGAACATAGGTAAAACATTCTCTAACATCAACCATAAATTTTTTCTTAGATCAGTTTCCCAAGGCAATAGTAATAAAAAATAAATAAACCAATGGGACCTAATCAAACTTACAAGATTTTGCACAACAAAAGAAACCATAAAAAAAGAACAAAAAGACAACCTATGAATGGGAGAAATTGTTTCAAATGACGCAACCCACAAGGGCTTAATCTCCAAAATATACAAACAAATCATATAACTCAACAGCAAAAAAGCAAATAACCCAACTGAAAAATGGACTGAAGACCCAAATACACATTTCTCCAAAGTAGACATACAGATGGCCAGCAGGAATACTACTCAGCCATAAAGAAGAACAAAATAACACCATTTGCAACAACATGGAAGGAACTACAGATGCTCATACTAAGTGAAGTAAGTCAGAAAGAGAAATACAAATACCATATGATATCACTTATATGTGGAATCTAAAACATGGCAGAAATGTACTATCTACAGAACAGAAACAATCATGGCCATAGAGAACAGACTTGTGGTTGCCAAGTGGGAGGGAGAGTTAATGGGATGGACTGGGAGTTTGGGGTTAGTAGATGCAAGCTATTGCATTTGAAGTGGATAAGGAATGAGGTCCTGCTGTATACAGCCCAGGGAACTATATCTAATCATTGTGATGGAACACGACGGAAGATAATATGAGAAAAAGTGTTCATATATATGTATAACTGGGTCACTTTGCTGTACAGCAGAAATTGACAGAACATTGTAAATCAACTATAATTTAAGACATTTTTTAAAATCGAGAGTTGGTTCTTTGAAAGGCTAAACAAAATTGACAAATCTCTGGCCAAGCTCACCAAGAAGAAAAGAACAAGAACCCAAATAAACAAAACAAGGAGTGAAAGAGGATAAATTACAACCAATACTGCAGAAACACAAAAAACCGTAAGAGAATACTATGAACAATTATATGCCAACAAATTCAACAACTTATAAGAAACAGACAAGTTTCTAAAAACATACAGCCCACTAAAACTGAATCAAGATGAAACAGACAATTTGAACATACTGATTACCGAAGTGAAATAGAATCTGTAATTTTAAAAAAACTCCCTGCAAACAAAAGTCTAGGATCAGACGACTTCCTTGGGGAATTCTACAAAACATACAAAGAAAATTTATGCCAATCATTCTCAAACATTTCCAAAAGACTGAAGAGGTGGGGGAATACTCCTAAAGTCATTCTAAGAAGCCACCATAACCCTGATATCAAAACCAAAGACTATCAAAAAAGAAACATACAGGCCAATATTTTTGATGAACATAGATACAAAAATTCTCAGTATTAGCAAATCAAATCAAACAACACATAAAAAAAGTTCATACACCATGACTAAGTTGGATTCTTCCTAGGGTCACAATATATGAAAATCTATGTGATATATCACATCAATAAAATAAAAGATAAAACCACACGATCATCTCAATAGATGCAGTAGAGCATTTGATATGCTTCAATATACATTTGTCATAAAAACTCTTACCAGAATTCCTGGCATAGGTCACAGATGCAGGTCAGATGTGGTCCCTGGCCCAGGAACTTCCATATGCTACAGGCATCACCATATCTCAACCTAATAAAAGCTATTTATGACAAACCCACAGCCAACATAATATTCAATGGTAAAAAGCTAAAAGCCTTCCTGCTAAAATCTGGAACAGGACAAGGATGTCCACTCTAACCATTTCTATTCAGCATAATACTGGAATTCCCAGCCATAGCAATAAAACAAAAAGAAGAAATAAAAAGTGTCCATATTGAAAGGGAAGAGGAAAGATTGTCATTATATCAGATTATATACATTATATATATATATTTCTATACATTATAATATATGTATAGAAAACCCTAAAGACTCCACACTAAAGCTACCAGAACTGATAAAAAAAAATTGGCAACAAAGCAGGGTACAAGATTAATATACAAAAAATTATTTGCATTTCTTACACTAACAATGACATATCAGAAAGGGAATGTAAACAAAAAATCCTTTTCTGTGGGTGTGTGTGTATTTTAGGGCCACACCTAAGGCATATGGAAGTTACCAGGCTAGGGGTCAAATGGAGCCTCTGACCTACACCACAGTCACAACAATGTGGGATCCCAGCTATGTCTGTGACCTACACCACAGTTCACGGCAATGCTGGATTCTTAAACCACTGAGCAAGGCCAGGGATCAAACCCACATCCTCATGAATAGTAGTTGGGTTTGTTACTGCTGAGCCACAGCAGGAATTTCCCAAAAAAAATCCCTTTTAAAATTGAATTAAAAAAAAGTGAGCAGCAACATGGTTGGACCTAGAAATTACCATACTAAGTAAAGCACATCAGACAAAGACAAATATCGTATGAGATCACTAATATGTGGAATCTAACAAAAAATGATATGAAAGAACTTACAAAACAGAAACAGACTCAAAGATTTTGAAACCAAATTTATGGAAAACAAATGGGAAATATGGGGTGGAAGGGATAAATAAAGGTGTTGGATTGATATATACACACTACTATATATAAAATAGATAGTAACAAAGACCTACAGTATAACACAGGGTTATCTACTGAATACTGTGTAATAATGTACATGGGATAAGAATCTGAGAAGGAATGGATACGTATATACATATAACTGATTTACTTTGCTGTATACCTGACACTAACACAACTTTCTAACTCAACTATACTTCAATAAAATTTATTTTAAAAAAATGAAAAACTTAGGAATAAACCTGATCAGGCAAGTGAAAAATTTACATGCTGAGAACTACAAAACATTGATAAAATAAATTGAAAATGATTTAAAGAAATGGAAAAATAGGAGTTCCTGTTGTGGCTCAGTGGTTATGAACCCAACTAGTCTCCACGAGGATGTGGGTTTGATCCCTCATGGGATCAGTGGGTTAAGGATACAGCATTGCATGGAAACTTCCATATGCCACAGGTGCAGCTCTTAAAAAAGAAAAAGAAATAGAAAAATATCCCATATTCTTGGATTGAAAGAATTAACATAGTTAAAATGGCTATACCACCCAAAGCAATTGACATATTTAATGTGATCCCTATCAAATTATCCAGGACATTTTTTTGCAGAACCATTACAAATAATCCTGAAATTTATATGGAACCATAAAAGACCCTGAATTGCCAAAGCAATCTTGAGAAAAAAAGAACAAAGCAGGAGGCATTACCCTCCCGTACTTCAGATAACACTGAAAAGCTACAGTAATCAAAACAGCATGGCGTTGGCACAAAAACATATATATGGATTAATGGACCACAATAGAGAGCCCAGAAATAAACCCACACACCTATGGCCAATTAATCTTTGACAAAGGAGGCGAGAATATACAATGGAGAAAAGGCTGTTTCTTCAGCAAGTGGCATTGGGAATGGTGGACAGCTACAGGTAAATCACTGAAGTCGGAACACATCCTCATACCATACACAAAAATAAGCTCAAAATGACCTAAAGACTTAAATATAAGATAGGCCACCACAAAACTCCTAGAAGAGAATGCAGGCAAAACATACTCTGACAAAATTTGTACCAACGTTTTCTTAGGTCATTCTCCCAAGGCAATAGAAATAAAAGCAAAAATAAAGAAACGGGATCTGGCAATGCTGTAGCTGTGGCATAGGCCAGCAGCTACAGTTCCAATTTGACTCCTAGCCTGGGAACGTCCATATGCCGCAGGTATGACCCTAAAAAAAAAAGGCAAAGAAAGAAAGAATAATAAAGCGGAACTCCTGGACAGTAGATGGATATGTATTAAGGTCTGGTGGTTAAGCTCTTGGGTCCTAGCAGATAGAATGGGTTACAGACTCAGCTTTACCACTTACTTGCTGCAAGACAACGAGAATGTTACTTAACTTCTTTAAAACATCTGTAAGATGAACATAATAACTGTTATTTTCTTGTGGTTCTTGGGAAGATTTAATGTGATAAGATCTGTGACTCCTTTGGGATAAATGTGGTTTACTCATGTCTTAAAACTTAATGTAACAGGAGTTCCCATTGTAGCTCAGCGGGTTACAAACCCAACTAGTATCCATGAAGATGAGAATTTGATCACTGGCCTTGTTCAGTAGGTTAAGGATGCGGCATTTCTGTGAGCTGTGGTATAGGTCACAGATGTGGCCCAGATCCCACAAAGCTGTAGGCCTGCAGCTGCAACTTCATTTCAACTCCTAGCCTGGGAACTTTCATATGGTACAGGTGCAGCCCTAAAAACAAAAACAAACAAACAAAACTAAAAAAATTTTTTTTTAAATGAAAAGCTTAATGAATCGATCAGGGTTCAGTGAAGGAACACAGTTGCTATGAGTGTTATTAGATAAGGAACTTACTACAGAAATTAAGAGATTATGTAACTGCTGGAGGAGCTGAGGAAGTCAAGATGCAGAAGGGGAAGTTGGAGCAACAGTCAGCATAAGCTGTCCTGAAGTCTGGGGGGTAGGTGAACAAATGAAGCTTGCAAGGAAATCGAAGCTTGGCACATTCATCAGCCAAAGTAAGACTGTAAATGAGGAGCTTGTTAAGCACTCTATGGTAAGCTATGCCTCTACATAACTATAACCTCTGTGTGTTCACTGTTTGGTATCTGGTGGTGGGTCCACAACTGCTATTGATCATCAGGACTAGCAGCTGGGAAGAAGAGTCTGGTATAGAACAGAGAAGAGTGGACCAGCTGGACCCACTGAGTACCTTGACATTTGCTCATCACTATGAAGACATTCAGAGAGGCATGGCTACTTTTCACTTCTGCCTCTCAAATCATGAGCAAATTCCTCTTATGGCCAACTCTAACATGGAATCGTACAGGGAAAGGAATTCTGGGAAATGCACTCCTAGATTAACCAAAGTGACAACAGAACAATTCAGCATACCTTAAATAATGCTTGTTTTAAAAGTATAGTTTATTTCTGGCAACTCAAAACCACAATGAGATATCACCTCACATTTGTCAGAATGCTATTATCAAAAAGACGAATGACGGGGTGGGCAAGAGTGGCAAATGACAAGGGTGGGCAGAATGCTATTATCAAAAAGACAAATGACAAGGGTGGAGAAAAGGGAACACTTGTGCAGTGTTGGTGGAAATATAAATTGATGCAGCCAATATGGAAAAACAGTATGAAGATTTCTCAAAAAAATTTAAAAATGGAACTACCTATGATCCAGCAATTCCACCTCTGGGTACTTATCTGAGGAAAATGAAAAGACTGATTTGAAAAGATATATATTTATTTTTGTGTTCAATGCAGCAGATTTACAATAGCCAACATATGGAAGCAGCCTAAGTGCTCATCAATAGATGAATGGATTAAGAAAATATGCATATTACTCAGCCTTAAAAAAGAATGACATCTGGTGATTTCAACAACATAGATGGACTCAGAGTGCCAAGTCAGACAAAGAAAAATACTGTATGTTATCACTTATATGTGGAATCTAAAAAACAAACAAACAAAATGAACAAACATAGCTAAACAGAATTATACATACATACAGAGAACCAACAGGTGGTTGCCAGAGGGGAGGGGGATAGGGGAGGAGAGAAGATGCTGAGGGAGACTAGAGGTACAAATTTTCAGTTACAAAAGTAAATGAGTCACAGGCACAAAATGTATAGTGTAGGGAATGTACTCAATAATTACATAATATCTTGTATGGTGACAGATGACTAGATCTATCATGGTGACCATTTTGAAACGTATAGAAATATTGAATCACTATGTTGTGTACCAGGAACTAACAAAGTGTTGTAGATCAATTACACTTCAAAAACAAACAAATAAATAAACAAACTATAGAATAAGAGATCAGACAGGAAGCTACCAGAGGTGGGAGGGAAATGGGAGGGGGAATTAGATCAAGGCAGTAAAAAGTACCAATTTCCAGTTATAAGGTAATTAAACACCAGAGATGTAATGTACAACATGATAAAGATAATTAACACTGCTGTATGTTATATATGAAAGTTGTTAAAGTTGTTAAGAGAATAAATCCTAAGAGCTCTAATCACAAGGAAAAATTATTTTTTATTTCTTTAATGTCATATCTATATAAGATGATGGATGTTCACTAAACCTATTATGGTAATAATTTCATGATATATGTAAGTCAAATCATTATGTTGTACACCTTAAACTTATATAATGCTGTATGTCAATTACATCTCAATAACATATACATGTGGTGCCTATCCCACCCTGCCAAAAAAAAGAAAAGAAATTAAAGGGATATAATTTATAAAAATAAAGTAAGGTGTACTAATTTGCAGCTAACATGATCTTGTACACAGACATTCTTCAGGCAAAAAACACTTCAATAACTAAGAGGTGAATTTAGCAAGGCTGCAGGGTATAAGGTTAACTGTATTTCTATGTACAGTTAACCTTATGTACCAGTAATGTAAAATTAGGAAATGAATAATTTAAAATTCTATAGTAACATCAAAATAAAATATTTAGGTGTCATCTAAAGAAAGTGTGCAAGATTTGTACACTGAAATCAATAGCAGTACCGAAAGTAAAGAAAAACTAAATAAATGGGGAGAAATGCCATATTCAAGGATTGTAATAATATTGTTAAACATTAATTTTTCCAAAATTGATCTATAGATTAAAAGCAATTCAATTCTGACTCCTAAATGCCAATCAAAACCCTACTGTATTTTTTAAAAGAAACTGTTAGGCTAATTCTATGCTATAATGTATGTGTAAATGCAAAGAACTTTGAAAAGCCAAAATTTTTTTTTTTTTTTGTCTTTTTGCCATTTCTAGGGCCGCTCCCACTGCATATGGAGGTTCCCAGGCTAGGGGTCGAAGCGGAGCTGTAGTCACCGGCCTACGGCAGAGCCACAGCAACACGGGATCCAAGCCTCGTCTGCAACCTACACCACAGCTCACGGCAACGCCGGATCGTTAACCCACTGAGCAAGGGCAGGGATCGAACCCGCAACCTCATAGTTCCTAGTCGGATTCGTTAATCACTGAGCCACGACGGGAACTCCCAAAATATTTTTAAAAGAAGAAATTTGGGTGATGCACATTACCTGATTTCAGGTATGAAGTTAAGGTACTCAGAACAAATTCATATTTGTATAAGGATAGTACAGACCAATGGGCTAGAACAAAGAATGCATCAGTATAACTAAACATATCTGCTCATGAAAAAGGAGTAAGGGTATCAACAGGGAAAGGATAGTCATTTCTACAAATGATACTGGAAAAAACAGAGATAAGGAAAAGAATGCAACCATATACAAAAACTAACTTGAAGCATAAACCTAAACAGAAGAGCTAAAATTAAAACAGTGCTATCCAATAGAATTATAATTTGAGGGAGTTCCAGTTGTGGAGCAATGGAAATGAATCCAACTAGTATCTATAAGGATGGGGGTTTCATCCCTGACCTCACTCAATTGGCTTGGGATCCAGCATTGCCATGAGCTGTGGTGTAGGTCATAGACATGGCTCAGATCCCTCGTTGCTGTGGCTGTGGCTGTGGCGTAGGCTGGCAGCTGCAGCTCTGATTTGACCCCTAGCCAGGGAATTGCCATATGCTATGGGTGTGGCCCCTGAAAGGCAAAAAAAAAAAAGAATTACAATTTGAGCCAAGTTTGTAATTTTACATTATCTACTGGCCATTTTTTAAAAAATAGAAAGTAATGGATGAAAAAAAATTGAATATTGTATTTAAAGGAAAACATTCAAAATATTATAATTTTGACATGTAACCAATAAAAATATTATTGAGGAGAAAAAAAATATAGCTTATTTCTGCCTCATATAAAAGAAGCCTGTCAGTAGTCAGTCTACAGTGATAGGAATCTAGCTCTTTAGATTTTTTTGCCCTGCTATCTATCCATAGCAGGCAACTTTACTCTGTGGTGCAAGCTGGGTAATGAAACTCCAAAATTCATGTCCTCATTCCAGCCAGCAGAAAAGAGGAAAAAAAGTAAAGTAGGGTTTGTTTATTCCTTTTAAAAACACTTCCTAGCTATGAGGGATTCTGGGAAATGCAATCTTATTTCAGGAAATCTTATATTCAGCTAAAACTTGAAAGAGTAAGAAAGCAGGTGTCAATGGGCAAATAGCTACCCTTGCCACAGTCCACTCATCTACATGTTCCTTTTTTCCCTTCAAGATAAAAATCCAAAGTGTTATATGGTTAGTGTAACAAGCTCAAGTTCAGAAACTCTGGGTGATATTCAGTCACCTCTGTCATGGCAGGATGTTGCGGCTCACAGTCCAGAAATCCATAAATTAAAACTCATTTTCCCTGTCCCCCCACTCATACTCAATATAAAAAAGTAAAAACCCTAATTAAAATTCCAACTGGATAAGGAAATATAGGAAATTTTCATACAACACTCATTGGCACTGGTCCATAGAAATTACCAAACCCTGTTGGGCAGGAATTATGAGAGTCCCCATCCTGGGAATGGAGTTCCTTGATTAGTCTACCAGGTATCCCTTCGTTCTACTGTCTGTGATGAACTCCTTTACTTGCCATCCTTGTTATGGACTGAACTGTGTTTCCCCCAAATTTGTAGGTTGAAGTCCTAACCCCCAATGTGACTGTATTGGAAATAGGGACTTTAAGGATGTAATCAAGGGTAAGTGAGGTCAAAAGGGTGCTGCCTTATTACAACATGACATAAGAGGACATGGCAAGAAGGTAGCTGTCTACACATCAAGGAGAACTGCCTCAGAAGAAGCCAAATCTGTGAGAAAATATATTTCTGTTGTTTAAGCCCCAGTCAGGGGTATTTTTTTATGGCAACCCTAATACAGTCCTCATGGCTCCTTGTTCTGATATCTCAGAAGTTCCTCCTTGCAGACAATCTTTCTTCCTTCCTTTCTTTCTCCTTCTTTCATTCGTTCGTTCATTTGCTCTTTCTTTCTTTCTTTTTATCCTTTATTTTTTTGCTTTTAAAAGGCCAAACCTGTGGCATATGGAAGTTCCTAGGCTAGCAGTTGAATTAGAGCTGCAGCTGCTGGCCTATGCCACAGCCACAGCAATGCCAGATCCAGGCCGAGTCTGTGACCTACACCACAGTTCACTGCAATGACAGATCCTTAACCTACTGAGCAAGGCCAGGGATCAAACCTGCATGACCATGGATACTAGTTGGGTTCGTAACCCTCTGAGCCACAACAGGAACTCCCAATGATCATTCTATCAAATCGGAATTCCTTTTCATTTACTCTCAGTCAAGTCCCTGACTTTTTTTTTTTTTTTTTGTCTTTTTAGGGCAGCACCTGTGGCATATGTAAGTTCCCAGGCTAGGGGATGAATTGGAGTTGCTGCTGCCAGCCTACACTACCGCCACAGCAATGTGGGATCCAAGCCACTTCTGCAACCTACACCACAGCTCACGGCAACGCTGGATCCTTAATCCACCAAGCAAGGCCAGGGATCGAACCCGAGTCCTCATGGATACTACTTGGGTTTGTAACCTGCTGAGCCACGAGGGGAACTCCAAGTCCCTGTCTTTATAATCACAGTCAAGGTCTTGTCTAGACATCTCTCTTTTTTTTTTTAAAGGTTGAATACTGGGCTTTTACTTATTGGTTATTCTATACTGCCTATTCATTTCTCTCTAAATTTAATGGAGCTTCCTTGTAGTTATTTTAAACGGATGGGTGAGAAGAAAGGACCCTTAAGCTGTTCTTTGCTAGGAAGTGATGCCTTTGTTTTATCTCTTGCTAAAGCTGTGGGGTTTTAGCTACTGCTGATAACTGGTTCATTTGGGGTGCAGAAGCAGTTTCTTCCCTGCAAAGGCCCAAATTATCAACTTAGATTGCAGGTCTCAGACAGATAGAACCTCTTTTAGCAAAGCTGTAGCCCTGTCTGTCTCTGCTTCTATACTGCCTATCTCTAGCCTGTAAGGCTTTGCTGAAAGTGTCAAGAAGCAGCCAAGACACACAAAAGTATTCATCTTGCCTATCAATTACTCTAAAGCTTTAGCCTCAGTCAGTACATGGTCTCCTTTTCAAGCTAAAGCAGGGGAACGCTCGACACCAAAAGATTAGCCTGCAATACTGTGTCTATGCCACATGCTGCCCAACTTCTAAGGCAGTACCATGCACTATATATGTTTTTTTTTTTTAGATGCAATACTTAATCCTGTGTTTACTGTGAATCCATTTAGCATGAAACACAGAAACCTAAAACCAACAGATAGTTCAATCAGACGGAAGTTTTTTCTCTTTCATGTACATTATGTTGGAAGTAAATGTGACAGGGTCTGAAAGTAGAGCCATTCCTCAAGGACCCATTCTTCTATCTTGTTGCTCTTTCAGCCTTGAAACTTTCTCAAAATCTGAAGCTTCTAGCTAGTGGAAAGAAGAAAGCTGTGAACAAGTTCATGCCTCACCATTTTCCAGAAATGTTCATGAAACTACTTTTACTTACACCTACTGGTTAAAACTTAGTTCTATTGCTAGGGGTGGGACTACAGCAGAAATGCCCAGCTATTAAAAAGAAATAGGAGCTCCTACTCTTAGTGCAGTGGCTTAAGAATCTGACTGCAGTGGCTCAGGTTGCTGCTGAGGTGCAGTTCAACACCCAGCCCAGTGTACTAGGTTAAATGTAGTGGGTTAAAGGATCTAGTGTTGCCACAGCTGTGGCATAGATCACAGCTGTGGCTTAGATTCAACTCCTGTGGCTTAGATTCACAGTTGCAGCAGCAGAAGAAGAAGGGGGGGGAAGGAGGGGGGAGGGGGAGAGGAGGGGGAGGAGGGGGAGGAGGAGGGAGGAGCGGGGAGGAGGGGGAGGAGGAGGGAGGAGAGGGGGAGGGGAGGAGGGGGAGAGGAGGGGAGGAGGAGGGGGAGGAGAAGAAGGGGAAGAAAAGGGGAGGAGGGGGATGAGGAAGAGAAGGAGAAGGAGGAGAAGGAGGAGAAGAAGGAGAAGGAGAAGAAAAGGGGGAGGAGGGGGAGGAGGAGGGAGAGGAGGGAGAGGAGGAGGAGAAGGGAGAGGAGGGGAAGGAGGGAGAGGAGGGGGAGGAGGGGGAGGAGAAAAAGAAGAAGAAAAAAGGTATGCGGAATTCCCATCGTGTGTGGCGCAGTGGTTAACGAATCCGACTAGGAACCATGAGGTTGCCGGTTCGGTCCCTGCCCTTGCTCAGTGGGTTAATGATCCGGCGTTGCCGTGAACTGTGGTGTAGGTTGCAGACGCGGCGGCTCAGATCCCGCGTTGCTGTGGCTCTGGCGTAGGCCAGTGGCTACAGCTCTGATTGGACCCCTAGCCTGGGAACCTCCATATGCTGTGGGATCGGCCCAAAGAAATAACAAAAAGACCAAAAAAAAAAAAAAGAAAAAAAGGTATGGTTTCTCCCTTTGGGTAAAAAATGTACTCAGCAATTCTAGTCTATCCTATGGATGGGCATTTAGTTACTTGGCACATCTGCCTGCAAGGGAAGCTAGAAAATAAAGCCTTTATTCTAGGAAACTAAATACTCAGCTGAAAATTGAGATTTTCATTACTACAGGGAAGATAAGAACAGATATGTGGTAACAAATTGCAGTGTTGGCCATGGCATATGAATCATACAGCACAGTATCTATCATAGAGTTAAAAACTCAGTAAATGTTAACTATTATTTGTGTCAAAATGTGGTCTGAGGAAGACCCTACAAAGGTACTTTGTTTTACTCTGACTTGTATAACTTTTTTTAACAGACTTTTTTTTAAGGGAAGTTTTAGGTTTATAAAAAAATTGAGTGGAAAGTACCTCCTGCTTCCACACATGCATGGTCTCCCATACCTTCAATGAATAATCATTAATGTTCGTGATATAGAAGTGAAACCCAACCTTGCACTTAGTATTCTTCCATTGTTATCACCAGCACAAAAAACTCAGCTGATATCTTGCGTATGAAGCTACTTCAGTACAACATGAAAAAATCTTAGAGTACAAAAAACTTAGAATAAAACCAGTCTTCTCTATACTTTTTTATATCATTAGTATATTTCATGAATATTACAGAATGAAAGCTGAGCACAGATCAACAATATATTTATTGTACTTCTCAGAATAACTGCAGTGTGAATAAGTATATCCCACATTATAATTTTCTATTTGGAGAGCAAATAAAGACTGTGTTTTAGTAACACAAATAATAACATGTTAAACTTGACCCAATCTTTGTTAATGGTGAAAGAGAAGATTTAGTGATTCTCAACTGGGTACAATCACCCAGTAACATTTCAGAGGCCATGGAAGGGTTACCCTCCTCACTAAGCCACTCCTCAAATAATCTGGCTCCCTTGACACCCTAAATTCCTTTAAAAAAGAGATAAAAGAAAAACTAAATATCATTAGAGATCAAAGACTGAGAGCTTAGTGAAAAAGTGTTACTAAATGGGATAGCCTTTGAAGTCAGAAGATCATAAACTATATCTGCTCATATTAGGAAAGCAAATACTCTGAGATATCACTGGCTACTGATTCCTGGTTTTATCAGCTGCCTAAGCACTGAGGTGACTGAAGAGATCCATTGTGCCTTTGGTGTCCATCTCCAGATTATAGCATCCAACTGCCTCTGCTGATAACAGGAAGCCCCACTTTGGCCATTTCTCTCTCTCTTGTCCTTCTGGCACCCCTATAACTCGGGATGTTGGTGCATTTAACATTGTCCCAGAGTTCTCTGAGACTCTCTTCATTTGTTTTCAATCTTTTTTCTCTTTTCTGTTCCACATCCGTGATTTCCACTAATCTGTCTTCCACCTTGCTTATTTGTTCTTCTGCTTCCTGTATTCTGCTGTTGGCTGCTTCTAATGAATTTTTTATTTCAGCAATTGTATTTTGCATCTCTTCTTGCTTAAGTTTATATCATGTATCTCTTTGCTCAATGTTTCTTGTAAATTATCCATGTTTACCTCCAGTTTATTTCCAGTGTCTTGCCTCATCTTCAGCATCAACAGTCTAAAGTCTTTTTCCTGGAGGCTGAGAATCTCCTGATCACTTTAGCTGTTTTTCTGGGGTTTTTTCTTTTTTGTCTTTTTGCCATTTCTTGGGCCACTCCCGGGGCATATGGAGGTTCCCAGGCTAGCGGTCAAATCGAAGCTGTAGCTGCTGGCCTACACCAGAGCCACAGCAACATGGGATTGGAGCTGCGTCTGCGACCTACACCACAGTTAATGGCAATGTCGGTCCTTAACCCACTGAGCAAGGCCAGGGATCGAACCCACAACCTCATGGTTCCTAGTCGGATTTGTCAACCACTGAGCAACGATGGGAACTCCTGGGGTTTTTTTTTTTTTCCTTTCTCCCTCATCTGAGGTATAGTTCTCTGTCTTTTCCTTTTTATAGGTTTTTGGCATGGTGATCTTTTTACAGACAACAGAGTTGTGCCTCTCTTACTTCTGGTGTCTGCCCGCCTTGTGGTTGAAGTTGGTACAGGGGCTTGCTGTAGGCTTCCTGGTGGGAGAGACTAGTGCCTGCCCACTGGTAGGTGAGGCTGATTCCTATCCCTCTGGTGGGTGGGGCTTTGTCTCTGTGTGAGATTAGAGGCAGCTGTGTGCCTGGAGGGTCTCTAGGCAGCCTGTGTATGGATGGGTGGGGCTGTGATCCCACCTGGATTGTTGTTTGGCCTGGGGCTTCTCAGCACTGATGGGTGGGGCCAGATTTTCCCAAAATGGCCACCTCCAGAGAATTGCATGCACAACAAGGCACATTCACCCCTGTTTTCCCAGGAGGTCCTCCAAGAACTGCAGTCAGCTCTGACCCAGATTCCTATGGAGACTTTGCTTTGCCCTGGGACCCAGTGCACGTGAAAGTCTGTGTACTCCTTTTAAGAATGGGGTCTCCGTTTCCCCCAGTCCTGTGGACATCCAGGTGCACAAGCCCCACTGGCGTTCAGTGCCAGATGCTCTGGGGGCTCTTTCTCCCATGCCAGATCTCCATGCGTGGGAGTTTGATATGGGGCTTGGAACGCTCACTCCTGAAGGTGAGTCTCTGTGAACCAGTTGCTTTCCAGTCTGTGGGGCTTCCCACCTGGGAGGTGTGGGGTTGCTTATATATTATGTAATTGCCCCCTCCTACCTCTTGATGTGGTCTCCCCTTTGTCTTCTGGAGTAGGATATCTTTTTGAAAGTTTCCGGTCCATTTGGTTGAAGATTTCTCAGCATTTGGTTGTAAATTTTGTTGTTTTTAGGAGAGAAGTTGAGCTCCAGTTCTTCTATTCTGCCGTCTTAATCTCATCTAGTCTGACACTGGCAGTTTCCTGTGTCTGGACTCACTGAGGTTCGGGTTCTTCCTGTCTCCTCACAGAAGGAATTCAGTGAAAGACAAAGTGATAGGGAAGAAATATATTTATTAAGATAGGCTGGTTGTGAGAGATGCAAGCAGGCAGACAAGGAGATTCTGCCAGGAAGCCCCACTTTGGGATTGAAGTGTGTAGCTTTCATTTGGCATGAATCAGGATTATTTTACTAACAGTCAAGTGTGCATTAGGGTCACAGGCTAGTTGTCCAGATCTCTTAAATAAAGGTTTATCAAAAATAAAATATAAATGCAATTGAATCTTGGAGTGGCAGAATAATATAAAAAAAGCTTCGTTTAAGCTATAAGTGATGATAGATCCTAATATTTTGTTTGAAAGAGAAGAAAGGAAAATAAGGATGTAACCTAATTTCATTAATTGATATAGTATATGAGTCAACAGTAATTGCAGATGTGTGGCAGAGTAAGCATACCACAGCAGAAACAAGAATTGGAAAAGAGGTTCACTCATGAACTAGAATACGAGGTATTTAGACAGAGCTATCCCTCCTGCAGGTTGCCACATTGCCTGAATTCTACCACTAGTCTTTCTTTCAACTCCCTAAATGTTTTGGTGTTTAGGAATCTTTTAAATTACTAATCACTTAGAAAGGAACAACTGTACTAGAAATCAGCTGACAAGGCCATGGAAAATAAAAGATGTTGGAGAGTAAAGGAACTTGAAAGAGAGGAAAGCATTAGAAAGGGCAAGATGCCAGCCGTAAACTTTACTCATTTTATGACCCAATCCACAGCTTTCCTGGTAGTTAAGTTCCAGTTTTGGATCACTAAATTTTACTTTGCTATGGAATTATACAAAACACTGTTTTCCAGTTATTCAAGTATCAGGGAGTACCCCTAATTTAATAGCAAGTGATTTCTTTAGTCACAAAAAAATAAAGTCTTTTCTGGACTCCAGGCAGAGTCTCCTTTGTCCCAAAGGGTATTGCATTCCTGATTATGTACTCAGATGCCAACTTCACCTCAGTTTGTGAAGAATTTCTTAAATGAAATTCTTACCTTACAGGGCAAAATTTTCCCAAATTAGCATTCTTTAGTTCCTCTTAATCTTATTTTTTTTTATTCTTTCACAATTTGGCACTCCAAATTTCAACTGCAACTGAGATTTTTTTTTTCTTCCACTCTTTCCAAAAGGAGGTAGCTAACTCATTTTGGTCTCCATTTTGTAAAAGGATTCTGCCTGGGCCAGAAAAGCTCTAGGGGTTCTAAAAAATGTAAATTACCACTTGTATCAAAGAGATACCTACTCTTGTGCCTTGATTTTATCTCCTGTCTCATTTACATCTAAATGTGGAGTAGGAGGGTTGGGCCAGAGGAAAACTCCACCCTTCCCCCCACTGGAAAAATAAAAGTAGAGGGAAAGAATTCTAAAATTGTTTTCCACTTATCATTTACTAAGTCATAAACCAGGCAACTGTAAGAACATTGCAGCTTCCCTTTTTTCTGTCATGGTTTTTCATGCTAATTTAGTTCCTGGTAGTGATTAACAAAAAATCCCCTGTGTAGGTTTGTCTTTATAGCCTGACAGAAAAGTGAAAGATGGCAGTACCTGAAGGCAAGAAAGGTTACAGCCCAAGAGCAAGAAGAAAGCACAGGGGCTGGCACTAAGACAGGGCTTGATGGCTGGGCAGAACTCAGGCCCCTGAGTGGCTTCACAACTAGATGTCATAACATTCTGAATTTATGATCTAAGCTTGAGTCTTACACTGATCTCCCAGAGCATGCCTAAGCATTCTTGCACTGTTGAAGATGACAGATCCGTGCTCAGTGACTGGTCTCCTCACTCACACAGGACTAGCTAATCTCTATGGAGGACATGTTTCCCGACCCTACAACGGTCATCTCAGGAAGACCCCCCTTTTTTTCAACATCTCTTTATTAGCTGTATTTAGGTGGGCACTTAGCAGCCTCCACCATCAGGTCTCTTTCATCCTTTATCCTTTCAAGTTAACAACAGTTTCCTGGGACTTGAGGGGAGGGCTGGGGGGGGGGGGGAGAAGAAACAGCCTATTTTCCCTAGTATTTTGTACAATACAATAAATTCCCTTTTTTATGGGTTACTTTTTTTTTCTTTTTTCTTTTTTTGGCCGTGCTCACAGCATGTGGAAGTTCCCAGGCCAGGGACTGAACCAGCACCAAAGCAGTAACAACACTGGATCCTTAACCCGCTGAGCCACAGAACTACTCTAGGCTACTTTCTTTTACATATATAAAATACAGCTTAAGTTTTTTTTTTATTGTATAGTTTTTCATATATTTTATAGGAATCTTATATCTTAAAATGTTTCTAAAATATGAGAATGGTAAAGCATCAAAGGTTTAACAGTGAGTTCTCTGGGCTCCTTTAGTAGAAAAGAATCTTCAGTTTCTGATTATTCTGGATAGCAGGCTAGAAAGGGTACTTGCTTTTAGTTTTTGTTGTTGTTTTTTTCTTATTTAAAATTTTCAGAGTCCCATATTTCTTATTTCAATTTGCTAACTTAAAACAATCAATTAACAACTACTAATTTATTCTCACCTACTTCTTACAACATTGTGATGGTCAGCTTGGCATAAGGCAATTTTCCTGTACTTGAAAGGCTCAAAGTCTGCTTGGAAGATTGGATACAAGGGATTTTATTATCCTTTGGTCACCAGGATTGATTCAGCTTTTGTAGTAGCAGACCCTTCTTGTCTGTGCATAGGTGTATTCTTTCCCAAAAAGGATAAACTTCTCACACAGAGATATGAGAAACACTCTCTTTTACACGGGAATCACTTGTTTACTGTTATGAGGAAACAAAGACGTTGGAGTAAGCAAAAAATTACTGGATATACTTTCAATGAAACCTATAATGCTGGGATTATCTAATCCCATAGAGATATTCACTTCTGTTTTTGTATAGACTATTTTATAACTTAGAAATTACAGTTAACTTGTAGGAAACAAGAAGCAATGCAAATAATTGTTGTCCAGAGCCATACATATAAATTCTGTCGAGTGAGGTGGCAACTCTCTCTTTCTCCACAGAGCCAGTTTTTATTTATTATTTATTTTTTTAGGGCCACTTTAGCAGCATATGGAAGTTCCCAGCCTAGGGGTTGAATTGGAGCTGCAGCTGCTGGCCTATGCGACAGCCATAGCAACATGGGATCCGAGCTGGGTCTGCCACCTATACCACAGCTCATGGCAATGCCAGATCCTTAACCCACTGAGTGAGGCCAGCGATCGAACTCGAGTCCTCATGGATACTGGTCAGGGTCATTACTGCTGAGCCACAATGGGGAACTCCTCCCCAAAGCTAGTTTTATAGTCATTTGCAAATTCATTTCAATATTCTTTTTTTTTTTTGTCTTTTTGCAATTTCTTGGGCAGCTCCCTTGCCATATGGAGGTTCCCAGGCTAGGGGTCGAATCGGAGCTGTAGCTTCCAGCCTACACCACAGCAACGCAGGATCCGAGCCGTGTCTGCAACCTACACCACAGCTCACGGCAACACCAGATCGTTAACCCACTGAGCAAGGGCAGGGATCGAACCCGCAACCTCATGGTTCCTAGTCGGATTCGTTAACCACTGCGCCACGACAGGAACTCCTGGATACCAAATCCACTGGGCTTTGGTATCCAGTGCAATATCTTTTCAATATTCTTGATCAATAAATGTGTCTGTTGTTTGGATTTTTCTTTGACTTTGTTGTAACATCTTAAAAATTATTTAACTATAGATTTAGTAAAATCTTCCACACATGATATTTTTATATTTGTATACAAATCATGATTTTATCATTTTAAAAATTACCTTTAAACACTAGAAACAAAAAATCTACTCAAACTAACTTGGGTAGATGGGAAAATATAAAGGGAATACATAAGTCCTTTTCAAGGAAAACCAAAGGATAATGTATTAGGGCCTCACTAGGTCTGGGATAGGAAGATCTTTAGGAATCCAAAGTGGTTATCTCATCGTCTTTCCCAATCCATGTGATCTCTTTGTCTCTGCTTCTCCTTTATTTCAGCAGAGTGATTTTCTCTGTTTTTCCATGTATGTGAGGAAATGGCCCTCTTAAGCCCTAAAGTTAAAGACACTTCTTTCATTTATTCATTCAACAAAAATCTGTGGAGGTACTTACTATGTGAGATACCTCCTGCTCCAGAAGTACCAGCCAATAGATTAACATTTCAGTGTTTGTATACACATTCCATGCACATATCAAGAAGACAAACTTTCACTGGCTCATTCGGTTCATGGACTCACTCTGATCAGATCAGCTGTACTCAAAAGGCAAACGACATAGTCTACTGCCATGAGAGAGAATTCCTAAGAAGATGGCTGGATAAAGCCAGAGAAAAGGATTAACATGTTTTCTCCATACATTTAATGTAAACTATTAACATACAGTATTAGATATACACTCCATTGCAATCCCAACTGGGCTACACTGCAATACAGTTCTGATACTAACCACCCAATTTAGTGCAGGCTCCAAAAGTAAAAAGCTCAGTCCCTAGAGACTGCCCTTACTAGAGTCACCGACATAAGTTCCAGAGGCCTCAGTTCACCTGCACTTCTGTCTGCCTTGGCTATAAATTCAGGGGTTCCTATGACTGCCTCAGATTTGACAATTTACTAGAACAACTCAGGAAAGTATACTATTTACATTTAGTTTTATTATAAAGGACATAACTCAGAACAGTCAAATGAAGATACGTATAGGGTAAGGTCTGGGAGGAATGCAGACTTTCTGTGCCCTCTCTTCATGGAATCCAGGCAAGTCATCTGCTCAGCATATCAATATGTTCACCAACTAACAAAATCCACTGGGCTTTGGTATCCAGAATTTTTATTGGGGTTTTAATACATAGGTATGATTTATGAACCACATCATTGGCCACATGATTACATTCAATCTCTAGCCCCCATGCCTCTTTGGAGGTCAGGTTGGCTCAAAGCCATAAACATCCAATCCTCCAATTACATTGTTGGTCTTTTTGGTGACCAGTCCCCACCCTGAGGCTACTGAGGGCCCATCATAAGTCACCCATTGGTATAACAAATGTGCTCCTCTCCAAGAATTTTGAAGTACCAGGAACCAGGAAAAAAGACCAAATGTACCTTTATTATATCACAATGTATCATTATTTATGTTGCGTTAAGAATTCAGGCATTCATTTCCCATGAGAGGTTAATGGCTGAGATAAAATGAGTTGGCTTGCTGGAACAGAAATTATAAGACGGGAAGAGGCCAGATAAAGCAATTCAGATGAGAGGGGTTTTGTTTGTTTGTTTTTTTGCTTTTTAGGGCCGCACCCAAGGCATATGTAAGTTCCCAGGCTAGGGGTCCAATCGGAGCTATAGCTGCTGGCCTATACCACAGCCACAGCAACACAGGATCCGAGGCATGTTTGTGACCTATACCAGAGCTTACAGCAATGCCAGATCCTTAACCCACTGAGCAAGGCCAGGGATGGAACCCACAACCTCATGGTTACTAGTCAGATTCATTTCCACTGTGCCATAACTGGAACTCCCAGATGAGATTTTTTTAAATCAATGTTTTAATATGACATATTGGTTAAAAACAAAGTACTGTATTTTGTTTTTTGTTTTTTTGTTTGTCTTTTTGCCATTTCTTGGGCCGCTCCCGTGGCATATGGAGGTTCCCAGGCTAGGGGTCCAATCGGAGCTGTGGCCACCGGCCTACACCACAGCCACAGCAACGTGGGATCTGAGCCGCGTCTGCAACCTACACCACAGCTCACGGCAACGCCGGATCCTTAACCCACTGAGCAAGGGCAGGGATCGAACCCGCAACCTCATGGCTCTTAGTCAGATTCGTTAACCTCTGAGCCATGACGGAGACTCCAAAGTACTGTATTTTGTTTGACTGAAATGAGAGTTTGTGTGGAAGATTAGGCACGAAAGGCAACTGGAACTCAGTACAGGATTGTGAATATCAGGCTAATGACTTTTGGAAACATACTGTTGATAAGGTGTCAAGGAGGGGAGTGTCATAACTGGTATTTTAGAAAGATAATAGGGAGTGTCAAAGTATAATTTTGAAAGAGCATAATTTTTTTAAACCATGACTTTTACACAAATATAGAATGAACACATCTCAGTGATTATTATTTAACTCATTAATGGGTTAGGTGGTAAATTAGTTCAAATAAGAATTAGAGAAAGGGAGGATATATTACAGTCCATCTGAAAAGACATACAGAAATGCATTTATTAGATTTGAGATAAAACTTTGGAATTAATTTTTTTTTCTTTGAGAAAGAAATAATTTGCATCTTTTGAAAAAAAAAATCAGCTTAATCAGCAGCCTTACAAAGCCTGGAGTCTAATCACAGTAAGTATTAAGTCACACAAAAGCATATTCCCTAGAAAGTTAAATAATCTTGGGTGGGTGGGAGTGGGGAAGTTTGTTTGACATTAAGGGGATATGTAGTCATTTTTTGGTTTTGTTTCTGAGTCTTGTATAATTTTTCTTCTTCTTCCTCCTCTTCTTTTTTCCTCTTCTTCTTCCCCTTCTTCTTCCCCTTCTTCTTCTCCTTCTTCCTCTTCCTCTTCTTCTTTTTGCCACCTCATGGCATATGGAGTTTCTGAGCAACTTATACCACAGCTGCAGCAGCACTGGATCCTTAACCTGCTATGCCAGGCCAGGGAGTGAACATGGTTCCCAGGGCTGTAGAGACACTGTGGATCCCAGTGCACCACAGAGGGAACTCCTGGAAAATTTTTCTTAATAGTCCCCTTTGTGATCACAAAAAATTTCTGAAGATTAGTCATTTTTTAAAAATTGAGACAAAAAAAAAAAAAAAAAAGGAGTTCCAGTCGTGGCGCAGTGGTTAACAAATCTGACTAGGAACCATGAGGTTGCAGGTTTGATCCCTGGCCTTGCTCAGTGGGTTAACGATCCAGTGTTGCCATGAGCTGTGGTGTAGATCGCAGATGTGGCTCAGATCCTGAGTTACTGTGGCTCTGACATAGGCCAGCGGCTACAGCTCTAATTAGACCCCTAGCCTGGGAACCTCCATATGCCACGGGAGCAGCCCAAGAAATGGCAAAAAGACAAAAAGCCAAAAAAAAAAAAATTGAAGTATAGTTCATTTATAATAATGTGTTGGTTTTAGGTGTACAGCAAACTGATTCAGATACATATAGATTTCAGATTCTTTTCCCTTATAGGTTATTACAAAATATTGAGTATAGTTCCCTATGCTATATAGTAGGTCCTTATTGGTGATCTATTTTATATATAGTAGTACTTATATGGGTTTTTTGGGTTTGTTTTTTTTTTGCCTTTTTGTCTTTTTTAGGGCCCCACCTGTGACATATGGAGCTTCCCAGGCTAGAGGTTGAATCAGAGCTGTAGCTGCCAGCCTACACCACAGCCACAGCAACACAGGATCTGAGGCTTGTCTGCAACCTACACCACAGCTCATGGCAATGCCGGATCCTTAA
The DNA here is from genome assembly GCF_016906955.1 of Phacochoerus africanus. NCBI lineage: Eukaryota > Metazoa > Chordata > Mammalia > Artiodactyla > Suidae > Phacochoerus > Phacochoerus africanus. The sequence goes on along the minus strand of NC_062550.1, from coordinate 61,938,811 downwards.
CTGAGCGAGACCAGGGATCAAACCTGTGTCCTCATGGATGCTAGTCTGGTTCATTAACCTCCGAGCCACAAAAGGAACTTTGTAGTATTTAAATATTAATCCCAAACTCTTAATTTATCCCTCACTCCCCCTTCCCGCTTGCTAACCATAAGTTTGTTTTCTAGGTCTGTGGGCCAATTTTTGTTTTGTATGTAAGTTCATTTGTATCTTTTTTTTTTTTTTAGATTCAACATATAAGGATATCATATTATATTTGTCTTTCTCTGGCTTACTTCATTTAGTATGATAATCTCTAGGTCCATCCATCTTGCTGAAAATGGCATTATTTCATTCATTTTTATGGCCAAGTAATATACCATTGTATTAATATATAGCATCTTCTTCATCCGTTCATCTGCTGATGGATATTTCGGTTGCTTCCATGTCTAGGCTTTTGTGAATAGTGTTGCATTGAACATATAGGAGTGCATGTATCTTCTCAAATTATGGTTTTCTCTGGATATATGCCCATGAATGGGATCACAGCATCATGTGGTGGTACTATTTTTAGTTTTTTGAGGACCCTCCATATTGTTCTCCATAGTAGCAATACCAATTTACATTCCCCCTAACACTATAAGAGGGTTCCTTTTTCTCCACACCCTCTCTAGCATTTATTATTTGTAGACTTTTTGATAATGGCCATTCTGACTAGACCGAGGTGATACCCCATAGTATTTTTCATTTGCATTTCTCTAATAATTAGCAATGCTGAGCATCTTTTCATCTGTCTTTTGGCCATCTGAATGTCTTTTTTTGGAAAATGTCTATTTAGGTCTTCTGTCCATTTTTTTATTGGGTTGTTTGTTTTTTTTTGGTATAAAGCTGTATGAGCTGTTTGTATATTTGGAGATTAATTCCTTGTCAGTTGCGAATATTTCCTCCCATTCTATAGGGTTTTTTTTTTGTTTTGATTATGATTTCCTTTGCTATGCAAAAGCATTTATGTTTAATTAGGTCTCATTTGTTTATTTTTGTTTTTATTTCTATTACTCTAGGAGATGAATTCAAAAAGACATTGCTGGATTTATGTCAAAGAATATTCTGCCTCTGTTTTCCTCTAGGAATTTTATAGTAGCCAGTCTTACATTTAGATCTTTAATCCACTTTGAGTTTATTTTTATGTTTGGTGTTAGAGAATGTTCTTTTTTTTTTTCTCTCTCTCTTGCTTTTTAGGGCCACACCAGCAGCATATGGAGATTTCCAGGCTTGGGGTCCAATCGGAGCTACAGCTTGCCAGGCTTCGCCACAGCCACAAAAATGTTGGATCTTCAACCCACTGAGCGAGGCCAGGGATTGAACCTGCAATCTCATGGTTCCTAGTTGGATTCGTTTCCACTGAGCCACGATGGGAACTCCTAGAGAATGTTCTAATTTCATTCTTTTACATGAGGCTGTCCAGTTTTCCCTGCACTGTTTATTGAAGTGTATCATATATTCTTACCTTCTTTGTCATAGATTAGTTGACCATAGGTACATGGATTTATTTCTGCACCTTCTAGTCTGTTCCATTGATCTATATTTGAAGATTAGTCTTGATAATATACCTTTTAAAAAGCTGGGCTCATTGTATTTCAGCCTGATTCATTTATGTGTGTGATTTCCACAGATTAAGAATCATACCCATTTTTTCATGGTAGGCTTTTCATATGTGATGAAATGAGATTCATTCTGTAAAATAAATTCCAATATAACTCTCATAGGACAACTGATGTTTTAAATTGTATCTTCATAGATTCATAGACAGTAGGACAAATTCTTATTGAATGTATGCAAATTATATTGGTATGAAAAATAAAGGACTCAGCTGAAGTATTTGTTCTTGAATGCTGAGGAGTTAGGGACAATAAAACAAGATTTAAAGAATGTTTAATTTCAGTTTGCAAAAGCATAGTCTACCACATTTAGGGTTGGAGGTAGGTTGGAGATAAAATAACGTGATCCTTGCATAAAGACAGACACGTAGACCAACAGAATAAAACAGAGAGCCCAGAAATAAACCCTCACTTATTTGTTCAAATAGTTTTCTGCAAGGATGCTAAGCCATTCAATGAAGGAAAGGATAGTCTTTTCATCAAATAATGTTGGGAAAACTGGATATCCACATGCAAAAGAATGAAGTTGGATCCTTACCTTACACCATACACAAAAGTTAACTCAAAAATAATCAAAGATATGAGAGCTAAAACTATAAAACTCTTAGAAGAAAATACGGGGGAAAATTTCATGACATTGGATTTGGCAATAATTTCATGGATATACAGCAAAACACGGACAATAAAAGAAAAAGTAAGTTGGACTGAACCAGAAGGAAACAATGAACAAAATGAAAAGGCAACTGATGAAATGAGAAAAAATAATTGCAAATCATATGTCAGATGAGTAAATACTCTGAATATATCTGTGCACCAAAGGAAACAATGAACAGAATGAAAAGGCACCAGATGAAATGAGAGAAAATAATTGCAAATCATATAGCAGATGAGTAAATACTCTGAATATATAAAGAACTCCTACAACACAAAAACAGCAACAACAAAACCAATAACCCAACTAAAACTTTGGCAAAGAACTTGAATAGACATTTCTCCAAAGCACATTTACACGTGGCCAACAAGCATATGGGAAAACATTCAACATCATTAATCATTGGAGAAATGCAAATAAAAAAAAAAAATCTCTAGGCTATCACCTTACATCCATTAGGATGTTTGCTATCAAAATCAAACAACAAAAAAAGAAAATAGCCATTCTTAGCAAGGTTGTGGAGAAACTGGAATCTTTGAGTACTATTGTTGGTGGGAATGAGAAAGCAGCTGTTATGGAAAGCAGTATGATGGTTCCTCAAAAAGTTAAAGATAGAGTTATCATATAATCCAGCAATGCCACTTTTGGGTATGTATACAAAAGAATTGAAAGCAGGGCCTTGTTCAGTCATGCTCATAGCATCATTATTCACAATAGCTGGAGGGTATAAGCAAACAAAATATTCATTGATGGAGAATTTGACAAATAAATGTGGTATATGCATATAACAAAATATTAGCCTGAAAAAGGGAATTCTAACACATGCAACAACATGAATGAACTTGAGAACATTATGCTAAGTGAAATAAGCTAGTCACAAAAAAGACAAATAGTGTATGATTTCACTTATATGAGGTATCTAGAATACTTAAACTCCTGGAAACAATAACTAGAATGGTGATTGTAGGGAGCTGGGGGAGGAAAGAATGAGGGCCTTTTTAATGGGTATAGAGTTTCAATTTTGCGTAATGCAAAAGTTCTGAATTTAACACTACTGAACTATACACTTAAAAATTTTTAAGATGATAAATTTATGTTATTTATATTTTATCACAATTACATTTTTAAAATTTAAATAACATTATTACTTCTATATTTGTTAAGAATAAACTTTGTCATTTTAATAGAAGGAAAGCCAAATTCCCCTTTTCATTATTATTTGGCAGGAAGTGAGAATAAGCTCCTTTTAAAGTTTTGTCTATGAATAAGTCATCAAAATGGAGCAAACTTTGCAGAACTTTTATAAAAAATACATTTATTACTATTTTTGAGACTCATTCCTTCTTTTCAGATGTTGCAGGTATTCTAAACCACAGCAAATAGAGTTCACATTCACATTCAGCATATCATTTACAATTTTCTGTAACGATTTAATTAACAAGGGACATTAGTGCAAAACCAGTAGCAATTTCCCTTGATAAATAAAATACATCCCACAACTTTGTATATCTGGTTATATTTCTCTGTCACCATTGCTTCTAGAATAGTGTACTATTTATTAAGTTATTGTCTTCCAGCTCCAAACTCACCCTTCCATACTTTGCTTTGAAATGCTAAAGCTAAGATCTTCAAACAATGTATCTGCTTTGCTAAACAGGTTCTTTTTAATCTCTCTCCATAGAGGATGTTAGAGGGAGACTGCAAGGCTAGAGGAAGAAGAAAGGACTTGCCCCTTCCTGTCTGCTTCCTGTCTCCTTGTGGTTCTAATAAGCATCACCCTGGCAAGGCTTCTTCACCCTGGCAGCAGTAGTTCCTTCTTATAGCAGCAGTTGAGTATAGTTTGCAGTTTTCCCACCAGAGGCAGAATGAACTTGAGTGTGTCGTTACCCTCAGAGACACCAGCACTGACTGGTGACCCTTTAGGACCTAGTCTATACCTTGGAGGTCTAGATTGTAGCTTCACGGAAACTTTCCTCTATATTGCTATGTTTTAAGAATTCCAGCCTCTTCCCTTTGTTGCTTGAGTACTAAGAGTGTTAGCTGCTTATTGCAATTGCTACTGCCATGATATGCACAGTGATCAATCACTGACAGACCCTGAAAGAAGTGACATGATTGGTCACAGACTGTGATGTGCATCTTTTTTTTGTTCTTTTGGTTGTTGTTGTTTTGCCACACCCACAGTATGGGGAAGTTTCAGGGCCAGGGATCAAATCTGCACCAAAGCAGTGACAAAGCCAGATCCTTAAGCCACTGAGCCACAAGGAACTCCCATGCATCTGTTATTTACATAGTGATTTTTGTACTGAAGACTCTTAAAAGACACACTGAGTCATATTAAAATTTTTAAGAGTTTTTTAAAAAGAAAAAATTGATTCTAATCAGGCATCATTCCAATTTGGCAGAAAAAAAGTAATTCAAAGGACATGTACTTAATGAAAGACTTCCATAGGCAGAAGGGAACAGAAGCAAGGAAGTTTTACTAGGCAAAAAACCAGGTTGGTTTATGGCAAAGTTTCTTTTCTTTAGGGGATTACAGGGGTCTATCAGGCAGATTACCTCACTAGGGCTGACTAGATAATTCCTAACTGATTAGTTTAAGATTCCATTTCTGGGAGAGCCAAAACTGTAATTAAGACTCAGTTTGGTGACCTGGGGCTTATTAACATAAACAATTCCATTTGGGGCCTACTGTCTTGCTTTTAATTAGACCTATAGACAAGTTTTTACTTTATGCAATTACTTAGAATTAATATACCATGATAATTGAAATTTAAAACGTTTCTGGGGGATTGGTGTTATTTAACCAAAAGATGGTGTTACAAGTTGAATGATGACCCTGAAAAATGATTTAAAATCATAACCCCTTGTAATTTAGAATGTGATCTTATTTGGAAATCAAAGTTCTTACAGATGTGATTGATTAAGATGAAGTCATACTAGAATAGGGTGGGCCATTAATCCAGTATGACTGGTGTCCTTATAAGGAAACAATGTGAAGATAGGAGGGAGGAACATTATGTGAAGATGGAGGCAGATATCGGAGTTGTGCAGCTATAAACCAAGAAATGCCCAGGGCTAGCAGAAACTGAACAAGGCAAGGAATGAGGGCCCTGCCAATACTATACTTCTAGCTTCCAGAGTAAACTTCTGTTGTTTTAAGCCACCCAGTTTAGAGTACTTTGTTACAGCAGCCCTGGGAAACTAATACACATTTTAACTATATTGGAAAAACCTACATTTTTCCTCCTGTGTCTTTCTCCTTTGCTTTTACACAGAACATTTCACTTTGGACACTTCTGGTCACCAAATGCATGGGGGTTTTTTCCCCACATCAAGCAATTCTGCAACACTGGCTGTGTATTGTCCTGCATTTTAGCTGAATTCTGACGCCATCTCCCTGGAAATAGTATCACATCCCACAGGTTCATCACATAGGCATGATCAATCATTAATTCCATTTTCAGCCCTTCTCTATTCTCAAGAGAATGAGGTGAGGTGGGTAGAGCTGACAGTTACAACCTTTTTTTTTTTTTTGTCTTTTTATGGCCACACTCACAGTGTATGAAAGTTCCCAGGCTAGGGGGTCTAATCAGAGCTGTAGCTGCTGGCCTACACCACAGCCACAGCAGCATCACATCAGAGCCAAATCTGTGAACTACACCACAGTTCACACCAACACCAGATCCTTAACCCACTAATCCAGGCCAGGGATCGAATCCATCCTCATGGATACTAGTCAGGTTCATTATTGCTGAGCCATGACAGGAACTCTACAATTCCAAACTTCTAATCATGGCTTGGTCTTTCCAGTGACCAGCCCAGGAGCCATCCAGGAGCCTACCCAGAGTCACCTCATTAGAACAAAAGACACTCAGCACAAAGTAAACTACAAGGGTTTCAGGAATTCTGTGCCAGGAACAGGGGGACAGACACCAAGACATATTTTTGATGATCCCACAGTAACTAAAATGAAATGATACACATAGTAAAATAAAATGTGGTTAACTAAAATTCATGCATGTCAGAACTGTGCAAAGTGAGGACTGACTGCCTGTAGTTTTAATTACCCATATTATATATACATTAAAACAAATAAACTAAATGCTATTTCACAGAGAGAACCAGGAGGTAGGATATTGATACTTGTCATATATAAGCATTTTAGCAATTCATTGGAGCATATCTGTGATGACCTCATAACCCTACATAACACTTTCTTAAGGTAGTAAAAAAGAATACTTATAGCTGTTTAATAACATAAATATAAGAAGTAAGAGTATATATATGAAAATATATATGTATAATTTATTGTATGCTCATACTTAATATATATGTATATTATCTATAATAACCAATGTTCAATATTGTATCATATTTAGAAATTTCCCAGATAATCAAAGATGAACCTTTAGCCAATATTAACATCTTAAAATTAACTTTGGAGATTTTGTTTAAGTTGACATGTTATTGAACACAATTACTATTAATATGAAAATGTTTACTAGAATTATGTCAATTCAGTTGAATATATAATTTTATATATTTCATAATCTTAAATTCTTGTATTATTCTCTCCATTGCTTAAATCAAGAAGACACATAGCTTTTTAAAATCAGAACTATCAAACGAGACAAATCCCATTTGTCCAAGGATTCACCATAGTCCTGTGAATTTGGATTTTTATATAAAGATGAATCTAGAAGTTAGGAGTTAGAAGTTTTTAATGGGAAGATTTGTTTCTTTTTAAAAGGCCAACACATTTACAGTCTTCAAAATTCAGGGTTTTCTCTTGGAATTCTTTGCTCTTTATATGTTGTAAGCTTTTTTAGTCTCCATAAGCCAATAAAATTGAGGTCCTTAAACTTTAGAGACTTTATAATCTAATTTGTGAATATATTCCAAAAGCAATATATTACCTCATACTCATGCAATGGGACATATATGCTAGTATACTGTCTTTTTAGGGCCACACCTGCTGCATATGGAGGTTCCCAGGCTAGGGGTTGAATCAGAGATGTAGCCACTGGCCTATACAACAACTATAGCATTGTGGGATCCGAGCCATGTCTGCACCCTATACCACAGCTCACAGCAACATTGGATCCTAAACCCACTGAGTGAGGCCAGGGATCGAACCTGCATCCTCATGGTTACTAGTCAGATACGTTTCCACTGAGCCACGACATGTGTGTGTACACACACACACACACACACACATGCAGTTTTTAATCACAGACACACTGAGAGCTTGCAGATTCTTTTCTACAACCTCACTCATGGGTGAAAAGTAAGCCTAAAATGGAAAAACTCACTGGTCCAGATATCCAAAGACAATTCTTCTTTCCAGTGGGCACGAAACACTTGCTTAATTAACTTGAATTTACAAATCATCAAATAAGTGAACAAAAAGTCGAATAAGCCAACATTCTTTGCCATATCCCACTAACAGAGATAGAGTCCCACCAAGTCAATAGAGATTGCCAGTTCATAAAACCAGATTTCCAATCATTGCTGTTACCAATGGGAAATAATTTATCAGCTATGTGCAAACCAGAACTGGAGAAAAACTTGGCCAGGAACCAGAAACAAAAACAAAACAGTCACACAACAAAGGAGGTACAGGAGAGTCAGTGAAAGTAAAATTGCTGCCTGGAATTTACTGCAAAGGCCAAAAGGAGAAATGCCTTAAGTAATCCAGTACAAGGCAATTTCATGGGCTTTAGTTAGGGAAGAATATTTGTCATCTAGGTGGAACAACTTCCATAACTGTGAAAGTATAATTTTATTTCTGAAAAGTTAAACATACATAGAATGGCATCATCAACAATTTATTTCATTAATGAGGGAACTGGCAGGACTGCAAAGTTAATTTAAAGGAGAATTAGACAAATTAAGAATTACATAATATGTCCTCAAGAAAGAGTTGTTATATTTGGGACAGAAATGATTAAAATCCTACTGGAAAAATCCTATAATTCCTATAATACTATAACTTATGATGATATCTTTTCTACATAACATTTACTACTTGTATCTCTGACAGAAAAAAAAATCTACAAGGTTATATGTACTTTCACAGTTCTAAACCATAGTACTAAAACAATCGTAGAACTAAAGAAATGCTGTTAACAGGATAAAGTATAATATTGAAAGGACATACAACCATCATTTTGCTTTAGTCTCGAGTTTTGGACAAATTTTCTTAACAAGAAAGAAAATTAGAGCAAAGTGTGAAAAAAAATTGGTTCAACTTTTCTTCTCTAGAGATTTGTATATTTCCTAGTTACTTCTGCCACATTTTTGCATATTGCTAGGATCCCAAGCCAGGTGAAGCTTGCAGATCATCTAAAACTGCTTTCTTGGAGAATTTTCCATTAATTTATTAGTAAAAGTAAGAATTCTAACACCTTTAATTTCCTTTTAAGCAAATAAAAGCTAATGTTTCTTCAAAAGGAACACTTTTAGCTAAGTTTCTAGAAAAGGAGTTTAAAGCAGATCAGGTTCTAATATAACTTCCATACTCCAGGCCTCCCCACAAATAACTGTGAATAATTTTTTTTACCTTTATTTATGTGACCATCATATGCAAAACTTAATTTTGGTTCTTCCACTCAATTACAACTTACTTATATGTTTTAGGATATTTATTCCATTGTCTACCCCAAGACCTTGTGTCTTTCAGCGCAGAACAGGCATTAAGAAGGCAGCATAACTCCTAGCTCTGTGATCTTGGAAAAGTAATTAACTTTTTTTGCCTCCCTTTCTTTAACTGGTTTTAGGTTAAAAAGGTATATAAATTCTTCCCCAAGAAGGAATATTATACTGGTTCTTCACTGCTCCCCCAAATTCATCAATTGGGATTCAATTATTCACCCATCTCTCTAGCCATTTGGATTCAATTTATAAGAGAAAGCCACTCAGGCAGTGGTTTTTATTGTACATAAGACTTACCTAAGAAACTTAAAATGAAGATACCTGGACTTGTTCCCAGAGTATCTGATTCTATAGAACTGAGATCAGTTCAGGAGTCTGCATTTGTACTCAGGCCTCCCAGGGAATTTTAAAGTACAAAGTCCTTAGAACACATTTTGAGAAGAGGCCTTGAAACCTATTTTCCATACCAGCTGATAGGGAGGTAGAAACTAATATAGAATTATTAGTAACTATAGTGTTGGGAGAATTTGGGGTTTTCCTGACACTGTAACAGGTCCTGCAAAAAGATGCCTCAATCCAGATAGTTTTAGCTTCAGAACAGTGGAATTTACAAAAACAATTTCATGACCAGCTTACTAAGATGTTGCTTAATGTGTATTTCAGAAAAACAGTGGACATAACAGAGAAAGGTTTAAACAACAATAATAGAATTATAGGCACTTAGACAGTTTTCTGACTTAAGTTTATAAGAGTAAAATACCTGAATGTATGGGAGATGAGAAATCCCACAGAAAGGATGCTATAAAACTATACACTGGGAGAGGGCAAATAGCAAAACTTTTTGATATTGGCTGTGACCTAACATACCAAGTTCTTAGAACCCACTAATTCCACTGGGTTCAGAATATAAGTCAGAATATAGGCTTAGAGTATGAGAATTGGAACTCTCTTATGAATTTGTTGTCCACTTACCCCAGATTCTGAATTCATCCTGACAGTCCTTGCTTAAAACATGATGGCTAATTATTTCATTAGATGGTATGACCCATACTGTGGTTGTCAATCATCCTTGGCCTTGTTCTTGCTCGATGGGCTCATGAGCTAAGTAGCAATGGTGGCAGGGAAGGAGGACACATACATTTATCGCCTGGACTTCACTTCACCAGGGCTAACTCATCTGCTAGCATTGATAAAACTTTAACTGGCGGGCCACAGTGATCGGTGAATGATTAAAATGAAAATAGAGAGCCCATCCATGCTTTTAATGGGAAGTCATCTACCTGGTTGTAAGTCAGCTTCATTAAGCTCTTCCTGACAATTAAAGGACAATGTTTTGTTCTCACCTAGACTCCCTCTGGTTGTGTATTCATTTCCATGTCTACAGCGACATCATTTATAAAGTTATTGGATGCATTATGCATCACTATGACATTCTATCCACTTTGCCTCAGACAGTTCTTCATAGCAGAAGAAATAAGGCTGAAGCACAAAGTGTTTATTGCTATACTTTGTTGTGCCCACAAGTTGGCTTTAGAAGAAAGTGGAATATTTTATTGAGAATGCAGTGAGGGTATCAGATTGGAAATCTCATTTTGCAAAGTTAGAGTCTTATCTTGCAGAATGTGATAAAAGTTCTGAACCAGTGACCAACAAAGATACTTTCTTTCCCATAATAAAGAATGAATCCAGGAAACATGCAGTGTGTACATGAAAGTGGCACCACTCATGACAACACCTAATAATCAATTCAGTATATTTGTCTTTTGCACATGCCTTTTTTCTTTTTGGCTAGGCCCATGGCATGAGGAAGTTCCCAGGTCAGGTATCGAACCTTGAATCACAGCAAGGACAATGCCTGCTCATTAACCTGCTGAGCCGCCGGGGTACTTGCTATTTGCTGAACTTGAAACAATGGACTTCTCAGCTCTCAAACCTTAGTAACCAAGAAGACGGGATGTGGTAACAGTGGAAATCAGTTAGAAAAAGAAACTGCCGCCTAGCTAATTCAGGCTCCTTATACCACCAAAGCAAGAGGCAGAAAAGGAGGTGATGACTTTAGCTGGATGACAGATGATAATTATAAAGGAGAAGTGAAGAATACAGCAAGAATCCTAGGGAACTCCTGGGGTCATCTCCTTTTAGTATCTTCTAGTAGTACCAGAGTACCAGAGACATGCACAGACAGGCTCACAAATGACTCATAGCTCTCAGAATTAAAGGTTTGAGTCACTCAGCTGGGAGTGGGGTGAGTAGGCGAGGGAGGAGAGGAAAGGGAGGAGTAGAATCCAAGCTTAAGTGCTACCAGAAGGCAAAGCACACAAAGTCTAGGAAAAGGAGTGGTAAGTCATGAAGCATAAATACTAGCTACTGCCTCATGACCAGTTTCAGACATGATGGCTTTAGCCATAGTCTCTATATCAAATTTAGGATTATTGCTGCTTTGTCTTTTTACTAATTGTAATAGAAATTACGAATTGTCCTTCACTGTATCTTCCTTCCTTTCTTCCTTTGTAACAGAATATTCAGTTTTTATCTAGGTACATAACTAAAAATAAAAACTACATTCTCTTATCTCTCTTTAAACTAAATTATGTCCATGTGACTCAGCTATGACCAGTGGAATATAAGCCGAAATGTTTGTCCAGAGTTCTCTTGTAGCTCAGTGGGTTAAGGATCTGGCATTGTCACTGCAGCAGCCTGGGTTGCTGCTGTGGTGTGGGTTCAGTCTCTGACCTGGGAACTTCCACATGACATGGGTATGGCCAAGGAAAAAAAAAAAAGAAAAAGAAATGTTTGTGAATATCCTTAAGTGGGGGTGGTAGGGACATACCATTTTCACTTCCTCCTTTTTCTTGCTGACTGATATATGTATGTGTGCTGTCTTATTTGAGAATATTCAATTCTTCCACTCAGGATAAGACAAGCAAATGAAATATTTGAAACTCATAGAAAGTATGAGTAGCCTGGATACTAGGTGAGCTGGTAGCCTATGAGATATAGGTGAAACTCATAGAAAGGGTTAACTGTAGATAATGTGTAAGCAGGTAGCTTATGAGACACAGGCACAATTTATTAAATGTGTTAAATACAGATTTTAGCTAAGTAACTTGTAAAACATTGAAGTTACACATAAAAATGAAACCTATGACAGGACAAGCAAGAATCCTATTTATAGGTAGAAAGGGGCAAAAAGATCAAGTCACAAGGGACAGATACATCTCCAGGCCAAGAGCTGTCACCTCTAAGCTGGCTACTGTGGCGGGCAGAATTGTAAAGTGGCCCCCCAAATTTCTGGCACCTAGTGTATACACATCTTCACTTAGTTATTCATCAAACATTAATTTAGGTGGTGTTGTTAGGGATTTTGTAGACATATTTGAGGTCCTAAATCAGGGGGACCATCCAGGTGGGCTTGACCTAACTACAAGAGAGCTTTAAATATGGCTCTATAGATCAGAGCTAGAGAGCCAGAGAGTCAGAGCATGAGGCACCAATGTACCATTTCTGCCTTGAAGATGGAGGGGGACACACGGCAAGGGAATATTAGCAGGCTCTAGGAGCCAAGAGCAGCCTAGCTCGAAGCCAGTGAGGAAATGCAGACCTCAGTCCTGCAGCTTCAGGAACTGAAATCTGTCAACAAGAAGAATGAACTTGGAAGTGGATTTGTCCATGGAGCCTCAAGACAAAAACTTAGGCCAGCTGAACCTTGATTTCAGCCCTGTGATGCCTTGTACATAGAATCGAATCATGCATTGCCAGACCTCTAACATACAGAGCTATGAATGCTATGTGGGTAGCTGCCAAATTTGTGGTAATTTATTACACAGCAATAGGAGATAAATATAGCTATTCATTAGCGATACTCATTACGGTACCATTCTGGCCTCACATGTGCTCTACCCTACAAACATAGATAAAACTGATAGTTGTCCAGCAGTCTAATTAGGGAGCTACACTTGTAGCCAGGCATGCTCACCCCTGCCTCTTGCTGATAAAACAAATGAGTGTGTTGGCTCCAGACACCTTCTCTCTGCCAAACGCCCTTGCTCAAATTCAAGTTCTGCTCAACATAATCACACAATCAAAGGGGAAAACTGATGTGGTAGAGAGAAAAAGAGAATATATGAGTATCATGTAACCTAGGGCTCAGATAGTGTGGTCCTTCCATCTCGCTTGCATCCTATCTTAACTGTATAAAACTGTTATCTCATATTTTTTTCCTTGTTTCTCATTCTGTGTTTTAAATTGATTTATTAAACTATATAATTTGACATCTTTATTTGGTCTGCAGACTTTTTGTTCTATGACTTCTGTGATAGCTTACACGTAGAGTATTTAGAGTATATGATTGCACAAAGGTAATTTCCCACAAGACAAATATGGACATAATGGCTGGCACTCAAGCAGCCATTTTGATCCCATGAGGCAAAGAGTCCATGCTGAGGATGGAGTTGCTGTAAGGTAGAAGGAGAAACAATTTAGAGGAAGGCTGAGGTCCTTACATAATGGAGGGCTATGACAGCCCTGGATTGCCTACCTCTATTTTTCACATGTGAGAGAAATAAACTTCTATTATTTATTTATTTATTATTTATTTATCTAGGCTGTACCCATGGCATATGGAAGTTCCTGGGCCAGGGATTGACTCCAAGGCACAAGAGTGACCCATGCCATACCTGTAGCAATGCCAGATCCTTAACCCACTGCGCCAGTACAGGGATCGAACCCATACTTCTGCAGTGGCCCACCCAAGCCATTGCAGTGTCCTTGCAATTGGATTCCTAACCCACTGCACTATAGTGGGAACTCCCTTTTAAAACAACAACAACAACAACAACAACAACAAAAACCTTCTCTCTTACAAAAATTTCAGTATTATTGATTTTCTGTCATACACAGTTTTATGCAGTAATATTTCAAATTTCCTTCACTATTTCAAATAATTGGTTTTTGTAAAATGTGGTTCAATGCCTATCAAAATGATCTGAGCTACTTGTCAAAAAATGTAGTTTCTTAAATGCTTGCATTCTTAGGTTCTCAGGTCTATGGTAGAGTCTAAGAATCTGCACCAGTGATGAGGATCCTTGGGAATTATTATGCCACCAATTTTGTAAACCACTGACCAATGGGGAATGGTTGTGGTGTTTACATTTAGAATTTAGTCCAAAGACTAAAGAATAGTAAGGAGTAAAACATGGATATGTCCCCAAAGGAATTAGTGAGCTAATACAAAATACCCAGAGATTTTGAACTGAAGGGGAAAAAACAATTCTGAAAATTACCCTTTGTCTTAGTTTAGTGTGGCTGCTATAAAAAAATCACCACAATTTAAGTGTTTTAAAACAAATACACCTTTGTTCTCTCACAATTCTGAAGATCGGAAGTACAAAATCAAGGTGTTAGCAGAGTCACCCTACCTCCAAGGGCTCTGGGGAAAAACTGATTGATTCATTGCTTCTTTTCACTTCTGGTGGTTGCCTACCATTCCTTGGCTCTTGGCCATATCACTCCAAATTCTGCTTCTGTTTTCACATTGCCTTCTCCTCTGTGTGTCTTTCTAATATCTCTCTATCTCCTCTTATAAGGATATATTTGATTGAATTTCAGGCCTATCCAAATAATAAACTCTTCCTCTTAAGATTCTAATCACATCTTTTGCCAGACATGGTAACATTCATTCTTTGGTTTTATAAAGTAGTATTCACAGGTTCTGGGATTTAGGAAGTGTATATATCTTTTAGGGAAGGGGAAACTTGTTCTTATACAATGCACCTTAATATCACTTTTGGATAGAGAAATTATTTCTGTGTGTTAAGGACAGTTTGGATACATTTATAACTTTTGACCTGATAGATCATCTTTGTAATTATAAGGAGACATTTATTTTGCTCATTATACCCAAAAGTGAAATATATTGGACATAAAGTCTTATCAGCTGCCACACCCACTGTTCTCTTTGAACTTAAGCCCTGCACAGGGAAGCTTCCCTGAACTGCATTCCAGGATTACTGATTAGATCAGTGTAGGTACATGATTGGAGGGAAGCTAGTTTATAATCTATGAGATTACCTGTACATGTGATTGTAAACATCTAAGACAAACACTCTAGCTTCATCTGTAATTTGGACTACCAGAATTTGAAATGTGAAGATTATCTGTTGGTAGAGAGATTTAATACTCTATGGTGAGACCTGAGGTTTTTTTCTTCATCTCTCTTTTTTCAACTAACTTTCTGGCAAATCAAAACCACAATAAGATAGCACTTCATACCTGTTTAAAATGGTTATTATCAAAAGAAAGGGAAAAAAGGGAACTCTTAAGCACTAATGCTGGGAATGTAAATTGGTGCATTTGGAAAATAACATGGAGATTCTTCAAAAAATTAAAAATAGAACTATAATATGATCCAGCAATTCTGCTTCTGGGTATTTATCTGAAGAAAACAAAAACACTTTAAAGGATATATGCACCCCCATGTTCATGGTAGAATTATTTATAATAGCCAAGATATGGAAACAAGCTAAGTATTCATCCACATATGAATAAAGAAAACTTGGTATATACAAACAATGGGCAATTACTTGGCCATAAAAAAGAATAAAATCTTGTTTGTGACAACATGAACAGATCTCAAGGCCATTATGCTATTGAAAAAGACAAAGACTGTATGACCTCTCTAATACGTGGAATCTAAAAAACAAAAACAAAATGAAGCTTATAGATACAGGGAAAAGACTGGTGACTGTCAGAGACAGGAGAGGCGGAAAGGGTGGGCCAAATGGGTGACCAGAAGTACAAACTTCCAGTTAAAAAATAAAAGTCTATAATCACCGCCTCCCTTTTTCTCCTTTTGCTAATGTTTGTTTAAAAAGCTGGTTTGCCATGTAGAATTTCCCATATTATAGATTTTGCTAATTGCAAACATGTCCTTCTATTCCTTGAATTTCCTGTAAACTTATTAAATCTAGAAATTTTATTAGATTGAGGTTCAATTTTCTTTGGCAAGCTTGTTTCAGGGATTACACTGTACTTTATATTGTATTGCATCATGAGTAAAATAATGTCCTTTTTGTGTGGACAAGTTTAGTTTTGATTTCAGGTATTGATTCTCTAATCCATTCATCAAGTTTCCCAACAATATTTCATCTAATTACATAGTTTTAAAATTGTAGTCCATAACCTGTGAGGATCTCTGAAATTCTTCCAAGGAGTTTGCAAGGCCAAAGCATTTAAAAATAATGATATTATTTGCTTTTCTTCTTCATATTCTTACAAGTGTACAGCAGAGTTTTTCAGAGGCTATATGAGATTTGTGTGTTTTAAAAATTTTCTCAGTTTTAATTTCTAGTATAGCTAACATTGAAGTAATATAACTTCCATAGTTACTGTGGTGCCTGATAATTTTTAAAAGCATTACTGAAAACAGTTGCAGAACAAGTGAGCTAATAAATTTAGCAGCCACTGATGATTTTTCCCCGAATTTATTATTTCATTAGAGGTTGTAAAATATTAATATTAAAATGTAAACCTGATTTCCTAACTCCGAATTCTGATTAAACAGCTTTCTACTGTTCTTCAGTTAAATTAAAACATTGGAGGGATATGATAAAATATCTTAATGTAGATTGATGATCATTTACTGTTGCTTTTGCCCATAGGATTTTTCTTTCTCTCTCTTTTGTTTGTCTTTCTAGGGCCTCACCCAAGGCATATGGAGGTTCCCAGGCTAGGGGTGGAATCTGGGCTGTAGCCAATCGCTGGCCTACATCACAGCCACTGCAATGCCAGATCTGAGCTTTGTCTGTGATCTACACTACAACTCAGGGCAACATGGGATCCTTAAACCACTGAGTGAGGCCAGGGATCCAACCTGCATCCTCATAGATACTAGTCAGATTTGTTTCTGCTGAGCCACGATGGAAACTCTAGGAATTTTCTATTTCTGGACACAAAGCAAGAGGTTGATATTTCAGGATTTATTCAGAGAACCAGTACTGGAGAACAGAGAAATTAACAGAGCTTTTTGGTAACTTTTTGCTAGAGAAAAAGGATTGAAGGCATGAGGAGTTAAGCTACCAGTAAGATGAGAGGAATGGAGAATGGAGGTTGTCATGCAAAGATTTCCTCTTGAGGATATTTGTTAAATTCTTAAGTTGTACTATTCCTAAGCTAAGGAACAAAGTAGAGTGCTTCCAAAAATTAGAGTGGAGTGTTTTGCAGTCTCAAGGCGCTAAGGAAGTAAGGATTAGAATTTAGAAATTTCTGGAGTTCCCATTGTGGCTCAGCAGAAATAAACCCAACTAGTTACCATGAGGATGTAGGTTCAATCCCTGACCTTTCTCACCAGGGTTAAGGATCTGGTGTTGCTGTGAGCTGTGGTGTAGTTTGCAGACACGGCTCTGATCTAGCATTGCTATGGCTGTGGCATAGGCCAGTGGTTGTAGCTCCAATTCGACCTCTAGCCTGGGAGTTTCCATATACTGAAGGTGCAGCCCTAAATAAAAGAAAAGAAAACAAAACAAAAGAATTTAGAACTTCCTGGGTAAGGGCTCAAGTTAACACATCAGGCATTTATTTAGTTGAAAGCCTTCATATACCTTAAACATAACAAGGACAGACAAAAATCCTTACCCAAATGACAGCTCCCTGATTAAATGAGCACCTATTATGTCTTCAAAAAAAAGGTAAATCTGGTGGAAACAATATCAGCTGGAGATTTTACAGCTTCTACACATGATAACTAGCATCCAGTAAAAATTTACCAGATATGCCAAGAGACAAGAGTATAATGTAGGTAAGCATAGACAAAATAGGGGACAGAAATAGAGTCACAGCTGATCCCGATATTGAAAACAGCAAAGAACTTTAAAATGAGATGTTCAATAACATCAAGGTAGAAATGGACAAAATTGATGAAAGAGAGGAGAATTTAATCAGAAACTAGAATCTATGTAAAGGAATCATATGGAATTTCTAATTCTAAACTGTAAAACCTCACCCTCAATTAGAACTGAACTGAACTCCATGGAAGGGTCCAACAGAAGCAGATCAGCACAAAGATCACTGGAACTGAAAATGAAAATTTTTTCTTAAGCACAGAAAGAAAAAAGAATGAAAAATACAGAAAATAGAAAAATGTTAGCACAGTGAAAAAGTCTAATAAATGGTGTTTCAGAAAAAGAGGAGAAAAAGCATGTGGCAGAAAAAATATTTAAAGAGATAATGGCAGAGAATTTTCAAAATCCTTCTGGTTGTTCTCCTTCACTTCCTCCCACTCTCTCTTTTTTCTTCTTATTTTCCCTGTGTTTAGTTGGGATGATATATATTGACTTTCCTCTAAGGTCACTGATCCTTTTCCTTACATCCAGTATGCTGTTAGGCCTATACAATTAATTTTTAATTTCAATTATTGTATCTTTCAATTCTAGAATATCTATTTAATTGTTTTGTTTGGCTACACCTGCGGCATGTGGAAGTTCCCAGGCCAAGAATCAAACCCAAGTCACAGTGATGGTCTAAGCTGCTGCAGTGACAATGCTGGATCCTTAATCCACTGAGCCATAAGGGAATTCCTATTTGATTTTTTTTTTTAAGAGATTCATTTTTGTTGTTCTATATATATTTTTTATATATCTTTTCCCCTTTTCTTCCTTACCATATTCACAATAGTAATTTAAAATTTGTCTGCCAATTCCAAAATCTGGAATAGCTATGTTTTCCCTATTGGGGAAAGTAATACTTTCCTTTTCATTTGTATTTTGTTATTGTATGTTGAACACTGTATATCCAAATACTTATGGGAACTGAAATAGTATGTTTTCCTAGGAAGTGTGTGTCTTTTCCACTGTCAAGAAGCTAGATTGAGAGACACTGCTTTGATTTAATCAGTATTATGCTCTGTTGGGTTTAGATTACACATTTATTTTGCTTGAGTTCACTTCAGGTTTCAAACATCTCAAGGGTGAAACTTAAGAGTTCTCTCATGTATGTATAACATATCCATTCCTTTAGCAGGACTTTGAGACTAGGTATTGTGAGACTGACTACATCTTACCTGGAAGCATAACTCCTGTAATTAACAAATTTATAACTGTTTATGAAAGACAATTTGTAAAGTAATTCCAAATAGAAATACAAAATTCAATTAAATGCTATCACTTCAATAAGGCTACATCATTATTTTAATGTATTTTCTTACAGAAATTATCCTGGGGCTAGATAGTTTATAATTGTTTCATTATTTAATTGAAATTTAAAAATTAACTACATACTTTGGTTGAGGGTTGAGGTTACCTAAGAAATATCTTTTGTTGAATCCTAAAGGAAAATAATATCCAATAATGAGACTACTTGCTTTTAAATTTTGTCCAATTTTCTCTGAGAAAGAGGCATTCATACTTTTGCATTCTTGCAAGGTTGTTAGCATGGTAAAGCCTATTTGGTATGGCTTCCTAAATTATTATTCTTGGAATTCTTGTTGGGAGTTGTGCTCTCTGCCTATCAATAGTTCTTTTATTTTTTTTATTTAAATTTTTTTTTTTGTCTTTCTATGGCCACACCCAAGGCATATGGAGGTTCCCATGCTAGGGGTTGAAGCAGAGCTGTAGCCACTGGCCCACACCACAGTCACAGCAATGCCAGATATGAGCTGCATCTATAACCTACACCACAGCTCTCAGCATTGCTGGATTCTTAACCCAATGAGTGAGGCCAGGGATCAAACCCGCATCCTCATGGATACTACTAGTCAGATTAATTTCCACTGGGCCACGATGGGAACTCCTCACAGTTCTTTTAAACAGGGTTTTTAATTAATTCCCCAAACCTTCTAATTCCAGTGGTATTAATTTTGTTAATCTCTTAGGTAAATATGTCTATAGCTATCAGTAGCTTTTCTAAAAGTGTAGATAGGTCATATATTTTCTGAACCTTTGAGTATCTAAGAATAAATTTGTTATTTTTCTACATGAAAGACAATTTAAACATAAATTCTAATGTTCCATTCTTTCTCTCTCAAAACTCTCAGGATATTGCTCAATTATGTATTTTGTATTCATTATAACAGAGGAGAAGTCTGATGTCAGTGCGATTTTTGTTTCTTGAAATATAACATATTGTGTCTCCATTCTTCACCCACCCATGGCATACATATCTTCTTCAGCCCATCCCAAGCTAAAACTCATAGGATTTCTCTGTATCTTATCTATTATTCAAATACGCTGATAAAATGTTTTAAAATATAGGTCTCTTTTTATTAATATCATTTGAAATGCACTTCAGAAGCCTGAAGTGAAGCTCTGAATATAACTCTCTGAAGGTCATCCTAGACATGTATGGTGATGAACAAACAGGCGCTTGACAAGTTCCAGATTGTCTTAACTCTCTTTCACTTCACCTCCAACTTGTCCTCCTAACTGCCAAACCTGTTTAGAAGCAACAGACACTTGGTTTGGAGACAGAGGCAGTAGCTTTCCCTTTGCAATCCCACTTAGGCAGCTATATATGCTTGACTTTTCGGATTAATTAACTGGTGACTCCTCTGTTCCTTTAACTACCCTTCTCTGGTTGGTACTTCCTCAGCTCCTACTACAGGTGTAGAAGGTTTAAATCCTATAATAAATTTCTTATTCCATAGGACTTGTTAGGATCTTTGCTTCTCTTACTAAACCTTAGCTGATATTGTTATTGACACTGAAAAATGGCCCAGGGGAATGGAAACATGACGATGGGACATAAGAATTGATTTTCTGATCTGCCTAAATTTTGGTTTAATGGTCCTGTTGCCAGTAGTAAAATGGTAGCCTATTGCATGAACTGGCAAAATAGTTACTTAAATTATAAACCATGGTCACCAGCAATCAATTGCTTATAGAAATAGCTGTTATCATAGATTATAACAATAGAAAAGAGGAACAACTATAGTGTTGGTTGATTGCTTGCAGATGCACTCTAGAACTTGAAGAAAGAAACTAATGAGTTTAGAGCTTTAAATTCCTAGCTGTAGATCCAGGTAAGGAACTAGATGGCTTCTATGACTGCCCTAAAATAAACTTTTATCTCTTATAGCTGCAGAGTGTCAAGATTTCTGACCAAGCCCAAAGTCCAGTCATGTGGATGGCTAGGTTACAATGCAAACTGAATTTATAACATCAAATGGTCTCTTACATTAATATATAGGATAGGAAAATCTATCTAATAGTTTGTAATAACCTACATAGGGAAAAAAAATGGATATATTTATATGTATGACCAATTCACTTTGCTGTACACCTGAAACTAATATGACTTTGTAAATCAACAATACTCCAATAAAATTATATTAAAAAAGAAATTATAACATTGCAAATCAAGTATACTTCAATAAAATTTGAAAGATACGATTTTAGAAATAATAGTACAATATGGCTGTCTCTCTCAAGATTTCAGGTTAGTTTTCTGCCCTGTAAATACAGTTCCCAACTGGGTTCAAGAAAATTCATTAATTTGCATAGCTAATTTATCTTGCTGTTAAGGGTAGAAACTCTTTTCGGCTCTCTGAAATAAATCTGGAAGAATGGCCCTTTGAAAGCTTAGTTTTGATCCAGCTGGGTGATAATACTCTGTGGGGATGAGGTAATGTCCTCCAGTTTGTGATATATGCTCTGATTCAGTTACAAAAGTAGGATTCATGAGTCTCAAAATCAAGGGCTGGATATGGCAATGCCTCTTTTTGCAATTACACTTAATGATCCACTAGTGAATTTTTTGTTTCCTAATCCTACAGCTTTGGGCTATGCTGGTCTAGAGGTATTGGTTCCCATGGAAGATTGTTCCACCAGTGAACACATTGATTCCAATAAACTAGAAATTACTTGGTTTTGGGGGCAACTCATGCAAGTGAACTATATTGTATTAGTTGGGGTAATTGATACTATAAAGGAGAAATTAGGTTGTAGCTACATAATGGAACACAGCAGAGTCTCTGGGGGTGCCCCTTAGTACACCATTATCCTATGATTAAATTAATGGGAACACTACAACTAACCAGGAAAATCAGGACCATTAATAGCACAAACCCTCCAGAAATAAAAGTCTGGATCATCACAGGTAAGGAAAAAAAAAATTGATAGTACTGGCAATTTGTAATGAGTAGCAGAATTCAGTGATAAATAACCTTTAGAACCATGTGATCAATTGTTATAAATACCATTTGCCAGCTTGTGACCAATTATTATCACATTCTAATGCTCATTAGGATTCTTCTTCCTTTACTGAAACCAGAATGATGTACTTCTCTTATTGGAAGGAGGAGGAATGACTGTGAACAGACAAAAACAACTACTGTGAACTATAGGAATTTTCATTAGCAGGGAATATGGACTGGCTGGCTTTGTGTTTAATATTTTTGATTCAACCTTACGTCATACAAATTCAAATTACCACACTAATGCGTAGGTTATTTTACTTTGGAAACTGAATGTTTTTTATTTTAAATTAGGATAACATCTACTATGTATTATTTGTTATAGTTTTTTGAAGCACCCAATATAGGGTTGAATATATGTTAGTTTTCTCCATGGGTTTCCATTTCTAAAAATACTTCCATGCTGAATATATGTATTATCCTCTAGTTTATTCCTTTCTTGTCCAACAAACTTTGAATATAGATCTTCTTTTTCTTCAAAAAAAAAATTAATTTGAGGCTTTTTTTGTGTGTGTCTTTTCTAGGGCTGCACCTGCAGCACATGTGGAGGTTTCCAGGCTAGGAGTCTAATCGGAGCTGTAGCCGCCAGCCTATGCCAGAGCCACAGCAATGTGGGATCCAAGCCACATCCGTGACCTACACCACAGCTCACGGCAATGCCAGATCCTTAACCCAATAAGCGAGGCCAGGGATCGAACCCACAACCTCATGGTTACTAGTTGGGTTCGTTAACCACTGAGCCACATTGGGAACTCCTAATTTGAGGCTTATTGACTAGAGCTTCCTAACTAATGTCCCAATGTGTAATGATGTGTTAAGTTTTGTTTATTTGCCATGCATAGGTTACAGGGGTGTAGAAACACTAACCCTCTCAGCTATCAGTACAGTCAGCTCAACTCTGGGGTAGCTGGAACCCCAGTTATCCTTGTTCTTCCCAGGCCATGAGCAACCTTCTTCATTTATCTCAGGGTTCCTTTCATACAGAAACAGTATTATCACCTTAAAATTAGTACTATGACTGAAAACACTATAATTCTACAAAGGGGAATTAGGAAGATTGATTCCTGGAATTAATTTTCTGAAAGTTATTTTATCAGTACAGATTGAATGAGAACTGGAATATGAAAACTAGGTATAAGGTGCCATTTTGATATAGTTCTTTTATTAAGGCCATTTGGGTATTGTGGACATTGGACTCTGTGATTTTATTATAGATATTTTATAACTTTTCCAGTTCTATATTCTTCAGCTCAATATAATTAAGCAAGGATATTGTTTAACATGTTTTTAAAAAAGGACTAGAAAGACTCTGCTTTAAAATTCCTCCAACCAAAAAGGGTTGCATACATAATTTAGTGAAATCCCATTCTTTCACTAGTAATTGTAAAAGCTCTATATTTGTTGAAAAGTAAACATTTGTGTTATTCTTTTTATCCTACTACCATATTTATCTTTTTATTTGTTGAAATTATTTACCAAAATGTTCATTTTTATTTTTACCAAACTAATACAGGCAGATAGTTTTAAAACACTAATAGTGCTAAAAATCTTACAAAAAAATTAAAAAAAAATAGCACTCTATTATTCCTCCCCTCCCTAACCTGTCCCTTTTTCCAAAAACAACCACTTACTGTTTTGAAGTTCTATTTTTCTATTGTTTGGGTACATTTTTCTAAGTGACATTCATATATCACTATCTCCTTGTTCACCTATTTAGCTATTAACTTACTGATATGGAAGATTAGGATTCATCTCATTTATACCACATTCCTCCAAACTACTCTTCCCTTTATTCTCTCAATATAGTTAAAGCATTATGAACTTAACATCCAGTGTTTAAGACCAAGTAAATATTATTTCTTGTTGAACCAAACAATACCCTATGATTCTATTTCACTTCTTCTCTAAATTAATTTTCCTACGGATAGTAATTGCCCCACTTTTCATTTGTTTGGTGAGGATCTTCTTATTGTGGATTATCTTCCCCCACCCTCAAACATCCCCTAAAGGTAATTTTTCATATGGTTCAATGTATCAGATTACCTAATATTTCCACCATTTTCCTCAGAAGATCTCTCTCAAGTGGCTTCTGTCCTGCTCCAATCACAACTTGTTCTTTTCCTTTCAAAATCATCCCCCTCCAAATTTTCTGTCTCTACTATATTGGGATCTGTTTCCTTGAACCCACTTTCTTCTTTTGGGTTAATATCCTCACTTTGGTAGATGGTATCCTTGATTAAGATTCCTGTGAAACTGTATATGAGAGTTAAAGTTTTGAGATTTTTGCATGTCCAAAAATGTCTCTATTCTAGCTTCTTACTTGATAGTTTAGTTACAAAACTAAATGTTAAGAAGCATTTTTCACTCAGAAATTTTAAGATAATAAAGATAATATTTCAAAATTTCTTTTGGCTTCCAATATATTTGAGAAGACTAATATTCTTATTTATTTTACTATGTGGCCTATTTTCCCCCTCACTCACCCTGACAGAAAATTTTAGAATAATTCCTCTACTCCCAAGATCCTGAAATTTCAAAGTGAAGGGCCTAGGTATATGTCTTATGTTTTGTACTGAATTGCAATGAATTAAGACTCTTTAGTTCTGAGAAGTTCTCTGTTCATTTATGTTGAAAATTTTCTCTCCTCTTTTCTATCTTTTTTGAACTATTAGCAGGATTCTGTATGTCCTGGATTGATCCATTTTTTAAAGAATTCTTTTTCTCCTGTTTTCCATTGTTTGTTATTCTTGAACTTGACAACTTATTCCAAAAACACTTTAATTTTTTAAAAATTGCTGATGGTATTTATAATATCCAAGATAATTTTCTTATTCTTTATTCTTTTTTATCAGAGGAAAATATACACAACAAAATTTATGACTTTAACCATTTTAAGTGTACAATTCAATGGCATTAAGAATTTCCATGATTTTGTGCAACCATCACCACCATTGATTTTCTAGGACATTTTCATCATCCCCAAAGAGAAATTCTGAATTCATTAAACAGTAACTCTCCATTCCCCACTTCTCCAGATCCCTGGTCTATTTCTGTCTCCATCAATTTCCCTAGTTTAGGTACTTCATATAGGTGAACTATATGGTATTTATCTTTTTGTGTCTGGCTTATTTGACTAAGCATAATGTTTTCAAGGTTTATCTATGTTGTGGCATGTATCAGTGTTTCCTTCCTTTTTATGAGTGAATAATATTCCACTATATGTATATACCATGTCTTATTTATCTGTTAAACTGTTGATGGACACTGTTTTTGTTTTTCCACCTCTTGGCTACTGTGACAAATGCTGCTATAAATATTGGTGTACAAGCATCTCTTGAGTCCTTGCTATCAGTGCTTTTGGCTTTGTATCCTAGGACTGGAACTATTGGATCCTATGGTAATTTTATGTTTAACTTTTTGAGGAAATGCCAACCTATTTTCCATAGAGGCTGTAACATTTTACATTCCCACCAGCAATGTATGTGAGTTACAATTTCTTCAAATTCTTGTCAACACTTGTTTACTGGTGATAGCCCTTCTAATTGCTATAATGTGGTATATGTCATTATGGTTTTGATTTTCACTTTCCTAATGACTAATGGTGTTGATCATCTTTTCATGTGCTTATTGGCTATCTGTATATCTTTTTTGGACGTATGTCTCCTCAAGCCTATTTTTGAACTGGGCTTTGTTGTTGTTACTGTTGTGAGTTGTAGGAATATTATAAAATCTGGATATTCATTCAGATTTCAAAGATTTTGTCCTGTGAGTTATGTTGCCTTCTTATTCTTTTAATATTGTCCTTTGATGCATAAAATTTTTTAATTTATTAAAACTGAGATATAATTAACAGATATTTTTATGTTTCAGAAGTTCAACATAAGTCAGTGTTTATATATATTACAAAATGATTATCACAATAAACTTAACATCCATCACCACACATAATTATAAACTTTTTTCTTATGATGAGAACTTTTATGATTTACTCTACTAGCAACTATCAAATATATAATGCAATATTTTAAACTATAGTCACAATGCTATACATTGCATATTATTTATTTTATAACTGGAAGTTTGTACGTTTGACCCCTTTAACTGATCCCCTCCTCACACACTGGATAACTCCTGTTTTCAGTTTTTACTTTTTTTTGGATTACAAATGTAAGTGAGATCATATGGTATTTGTCTTTCTCTGACATTTCACTTAGCCAAATGTTCTGAAGATCCATCCGTGTTGCTACAAATGACAGGATTTCATTCTTTTTCATGACTGAATAATATTCCACATATGTATGGAATACACATACATATATATATACTACATCTTCTTTATTCATTCATCCATTGATGGACATTTAGGTTGCTTCAACTTCTCGACTATTGTAAATAACGCTGTTAAGAAATGTGGGAGTTATATCTTATTGAGTTGCTGTTTGAATTTCCTTTGGATAAATACCTAAAAGTGGAAATGTTGGACCATATGATAGTTCTAGTTTTAACTTTTTGAGAAAACACTCTACTGTTTTTCATACTGCCTGCAAGAATCTACATTCCCAGCAATGATGCAAAAAGTTTCCTTTTCCATCCACATCTTCATCAACACTTGTTATCTCCTGCCTTTTTGATAATAGCCACTATAATAGGTGTGAGGTAATATCTCTTTGTGGTTTTGATTTGCGTTTCCCTGATAGTAGTGATGTTGATCACCTTTTCATGTACCTGGTCAACTTCTGTATGTTTTTTTAGAAAAATGTCTCTTCAGATATTTTGCCAATTTTTTTTGGCTTTGCCCATGGCATGAAGAAGTTCCTGGGCCAGGGATCAAACCTGTGCTACAGCACAACCCAAGCCACAGCAGTGACAACACTGGATTTTTAATGTGTTAAGTCACCAGGGAGCTAATTACTCTGCACATTTATTTATTTTTATGGCTGCACCTGCAGCATATGAAAGTTTCTGGGCCAGGGGTTGAATCTGAGCTGCATCTGTCACCTACACTGCAGCTCTGGCAATGCTGTATCTTTTTAACTCACTGTACCAGGCCAGGG
Organism: Phacochoerus africanus; assembly: GCF_016906955.1. Taxonomy (NCBI): domain Eukaryota; kingdom Metazoa; phylum Chordata; class Mammalia; order Artiodactyla; family Suidae; genus Phacochoerus; species Phacochoerus africanus. Next base: position 61,911,631 of record NC_062550.1, on the reverse strand, counting down.
ACTGAACCCATGCCTCTGCAGTGACCTAACCCACAGCAGTGACAATGCCAGATCTTTAATCTGCTAGTCTACCAAGGACTTCCCACCACCTATATTTTCTTCTAGGAGTTTTATGGCTTAAGGTATTACATTTAAGTTTTTAATCCATTTTGAGTTAGTCTTTGTATATGGGATAAGACCATATTTCCTAGCACAAATTATTGTCCAGATTTCCCACACCACTTATTGGAAATACTATCCTTTCCCCATTGTATATTCCTGGCTTCTTTGTTGTAAATTAATTGACTATATATTTGTGGGTTTATTTCTGGGCTATTTTGTTCCATTGAACTATATGTCTGTTTTTATGCCAATACCATACTGTTTTCATTACTATAGCTTTGTAATATAGTTTCAAATCAGGGAACATAATGCCTCAAAATTTGTTCTTCTTTCTGAAGATTGCTTTCGCTATTCACAGTTTTCTTGTGTGTGTGTATGTGTGTGGTTCTTTGTGAGTCTTTAGAGTTCCTATATAAAATATGTCACCCGAAAAATACAAATGTCATAGTGTCAGTTTTACTTCTTTCTTTCTGATCTGGATGTCTTTTATTTCTGTGTGTAATTTCTCTGGCTAGGACTTCCATACTGTGTTAAATAAAAGTGGCAGAAGTGAGCATTCTCGGAGTTCTCTTGTGGCTTAGTGTGTTAAGGACCCAGTGTTGTCATTGCTATGGCTTGGGTTGCTGCTGTGGCACAGGTGGGATTCCTGGCCTAGGAAATTTTACACATTGCAGGCATGGCCAAAAAGAAAAACAAAAACTGGGCATTCTTGTCTTGTTCTTGTCTTTCAGCTTTTTACCTTGTGGGTAATGTTTACTATGGGCTTGTCATCTATGGCCTTTATTATGTTGAAATATGTTCCCTCTATACCTACTTTGTTGAGAGTTTTTTTTTTTAATCATAAATGGATGCTGAATTGTGTCAAATGCTTTTTCTGCATTTATTGAGCTGAACCATATGCTTTTTATCCTTCATTTTGTTAATGTGGTGAATCACACTAATTGGTTTGCAGATGTTGAACCATTCTTGCATTCCTAAAACAAGTCCCACTTGATCATGGTGTATGATTCTTCTAATGTATTATTGAATTCAGTTTGCTAATATTTTGTTGAAATTTTTGCATCTAGGTTCATCAAAGGTACTGCTCTATTATTTTCTTTTCCTGTGGCATTCTTCCCTGGTTTTGGTATCAAGGTAATTGAATTCCTAAAATGAATTCTTTTCTCTTTTGGGGAAGATTTTGAGGAGAATTGGCATTAATTCACCTTTAACAGTTTGGTAGAATTCACCAATGAAGCTATCTGGTTCCGAACTTTTGTTTTGGGGAGACTTTTGATTACTTATTCAATCTCCTTACTAGTTCATTGATGTGTTCAGATTTCCTACTTCTTCGTCCTTCAGTCTTGGTGGGTTGTATGTTTCTAGGAATTTTCCATTTCTTTTGCGTTGTCCAACTTGGTGGTATATAATTGTTCATGGTAGTGTTTTATAAGACTTTACATTTCTGGGGTATACTTATAATTTCTCTTCTTCCAGTTCTAATTTTATTTATTTGAGTCCTTTCTTTCTTTTTTTGGTGAGTCTAGCTAAAGTTTTTTCAATTTTGTTTAACTTTTCAAAAAATCAACTCTTAGTTTCATTGATCTTTTATACTGTCCTTTTAGTTTCAATTTCAATTATTTTTGCTTTAATCTTTATTTCCTTCCTTCTACTAACTTTGGGCTTGGTTTGTTCTTGTTTTTCTAGTTCCTTGTTATAAAGTTAGGTTGTATGAAATTTTTCATGTTTCTTGATGTAGGCATTTTAGCTATGAATTTCCCTCTTAAAGCTTTTGCTGCATTCGATATGTTTTGGCATTTTTATTTCTATTTTCATTTGTTTCAATGTATTTATGTATTTTTTCATTTTTCTCTCTCTCTCTTTTTTTTTTTTGCTTTTTAGGGCATATGGAGGTTCCCAGGCTAGGGGTCAAATCAGAGCTCATAGCTGCTGGCCTACACCATGGCCACAGTAATGTGAGATCTGAGCCTCATCTGTGACTTACACCACAGCTCACGACAATGCTGGATCCTTAACCCACTGAGTGAGGCCAGGGATTGAAACCTCATGGTTCCTAGTCAGATTCGTTTCCCCTCCTCCACAATGGGAAATCTTTCATTTCTCTTTGGATTTCTTCTTTGACCCATGGTTCAGGAATGAAGTATTTTTATTAAAATAAATTATTTGTAATTCAATAACTCAATGTAATTTAGTTGCTAATTTAAAAACTGATTATCATGTTTCATTTATGTTACATCAACATCTACATGTATGGTTTAAAATTATAAGAGTAATATGGAGTGCTTAATATTAATTTTTTTTTTCTCAGATACTATGTACAAAGGTTAGGAATACTGCAGTAAATTCTGAGTACCTACAGAACCACAAACTGGAACATGCAAAAAAATTAAGAAAATGGAGGTTTGACACTACTGGCAAATAGCTTATATATATATTTTTTTTGGCCATGCCCACAGTATGTGGAAGTTCTGGGGCCAGGGATCAAACTCATGTCACAGCAAGTGACCTGAACTGCAGCGATAACAATGCCAGATGCTTAACTGCTAGGCTACCAGGGAACTCCATGAATGACTGTTATGCATAAATTTCTGAGTCTGAACTAATAGAAAAGGAGCATCTTATAAGTTCATTTAAGTTTATTCTTACTTAAGCTATTTTGCTGCTCAAATATTTACACACTCTGATACTCTGTGTGTCTTAATTCAATGACCATCACAGCATTTTGATAATGTCCTTTTGTTTTGAGGACACAAAGCAACAAATATGGAGAATAATTCCTCTGAGGCCTTGAAAAATGTTAGAAGAGCAGATGTTTAATATAATATTTCCACTTATGGTAGTGCTGTCATGTTCTTAGTGACAAAGACATCCATGTGTTATTTTATTTTATTTTGTCTTTTTGCTACTTCTTGGGCCGCCCCTGCGGCATATGGAAGTTCCCAGGCTAGGGGTTGAATCGGAGCCATTGCCACTGGCCTACGCCAGAGCCACAGCAACGCGGGATCCGAGCCGCGTCTGCAACCTACACCACAGCTCACGGCAACGCCGGATCGTTAACCCACTGAGCAAGGGCAGGGACCGAACCCGCAATCTCATGGTTCCTAGTCGGATTCGTTAACCACTGCACCACGACGGGAACTCCCCATGTGTTATTTTAAATGTGTGTACCTAAGTGTACGATATGTAGGGGCCCTCTAAAATATCAGAACCAAAACAAATTTTGCCCAGCTATAATTACAGTACTAATTCCATCCTTTTTACTGAATGCCAAGTAATATCATCTATTTAGGACCCATTTTTATCCATCTAGGTCACCTATTTATCCTGGAAGATTTTTAGCTACCCATTATCTTCTTTGATGACTTCCTATATTAGTTTTCTATTGCCAATAATTTATTACAACAAATTTAGTAACTTAAAACAGATTTAGGGAGTTCCCGTCGTGGGGCAGTGGTTAACGAATCCGACTAGGAACCATGAGGTTGCGGGTTCGGTCCCTGCCCTTGCTCAGTGGGTTAACGATCCGGCGTTGCCGTGAGCTGTGGTGTAGGTCGCAGACGCGGCTCGGATCCTGCGTTGCTGTGGCTCTGGCGTAGGCCTGAGGCTACAGCTCCGATTGGACCCCTAGCATGGGAACCTCCATATGCCGCAGGAGCGGCCCAAGAAATAGCAAAAAGACAAAAAAAACCCCCACAAAAACAGATTTATTACCTCAGTTTCTGTGGGTCAGAAGTTTGGGTCTAACTTAAGTTAGATGGATCCTCTGCTCAGAGTCTCACAAGGCTATAATCAAGGTTATTTTGGTTGCATTTTCATCTGAGAGCTTGACTGGTAAATAATCTACTCCAAGCTCATTTGGTTTGTTGGTAGAATTTATTTCCATATGGCTATATGATTGAGGGGCTGTATGAGTTTTTTGTTTTTGTTGTTGCTGTTGCTTGTTGGCTAATGCCTACCCTCAGGTTCTAGATGCTACCCAAGGATTTTATAGGCAACTTGTTGTAAATTTCCATGCAGGCTACTTCAACATGACTGCTTATGTCATCAAACCAATAAGAATCTCTCTCCTTAGGGAAGGCCCAATTCCTTTTAAAAAGGACTTTTTTTTCTAGATTATGTCAGGCCCATCCAAGATAATCTCTTTTTGGGTTAATTCAAAATCAGCTTATTTGGGAACCTTAATTAAGTCTGAAAAATTCATTCGCCTTTGCTATATTCTATCGGCTAACAGTAAGTCATGGGTTCTGCCCCACTCAAGGGGCGATTATTACACAGGGTTTGAACACAAAAGGATGGAGATCATGTTAGAATTGTTTACCACACTTCCTATTCCTAAGAAGTTGTTTCTTGAGTTTTCCCAGGTTTACCTAACCTGGGAAATTAACTCCTCAGTAAACTTCTCTGAAAATTGGAGGACAGTAATAAGAATTATCAGGTTGTGGTTAATTCTTTCTTAATGATAACATAGGATGTGTAGATAGAAACTGCTTAAGTTGATCTATGTCTATGTCACTACTACTTTGACAAGTACTGCTAGTACTATTACTACCATTAGCTAGCATTTATGAGGATATTACCATATACTCTGTATTCCTTGAAGTATTTTATCAGAATTTAACCTTCATATAAACCTTACTAGATAGGGCTATTTTTATCATGCCCACTTTATATTTCTGGAACCATATGCATAGAGAAGTTTAGAAAATGCAGTAAGAAGTAGAGACAAGATTTTAATTCAGGTAGTAAATCTTCAGAGTCTACGTCTTGTAAGCACTAAATTAGGCTGTCTCATAATACTTAGAAACCAGTTTTCCTTTTCAGCTGTTCCTTTTTAAAATTTATGCTATTTTCCAAAGGTTCTATTTTCCTTGTTAAATTACTACTCAGTTGCTCAACTGAAATTTATTTTAAAATTTTTTATATTTTAGGTTTTTTTCTTTTTTGTTTTTCGGATTTTTTTCTCTAATCTTGCTTTACTCCAACACTTTTTTTTTCTTTTCTAGAAGAATAGCCAGCTTGTATGTATAAATAAGCCCATGATGGTGGGTAAAATATAGAAATCTTTCATTACTGATTGGTAAGTATCTGTACTACCATGAATACTCCTCTGACCAGGTAGTCTGTCTTAGTCCCCAGCTAAAGAACCCCTGGACCTCTCCATAATCCTACAAGTAGAGGGTTAATATCTGACAAAGTAGGGGATCTTCAAACCTTCTATTCTAATTGGTTAGTGCTTGGTACCAGAGTGATTGATAGATATTTTGAATATCATCCTCCCTGTAAATTGAAGCCATGGCTTTTTCATTCTTCAGTGTCTTTGCATTTCAATTTTATCTAACTTTCTTTTGCTCTTTCTTTTGTACTTATTCTGACAGCCACTTTAAGTTCTACATTATGAGCCAAATCAAATATCACATTTTCTGTGAAATTTTCCCACATTGCATGAGAAAGATTTAGCTTCTCTTGTTTTACATTTCTTTTAGATTAAGCAGCAAGTAGAATGGCTGAGGAGACTATAAACATGTGTTTGAGGATGTTTGGGGGGATTCAAAGATAATAAAACTATCTAACTGGAGTTTTAGGGATCCAAGTCTAGAATATGACATCTAAGAAAACTGATCAGTTGGTGAGTTTATGCTCAATTATTTCCCCTTTGCCATTAGCCAGGATGATTGAGAATGAATTATTAAAAAAAAAAAAAAGGAGTTTCCATCATGGCTTAGTGGTTAATGAACCTGACCAGTATCCATGCCCATGAGGACCTGGGTTTGATCCCTGGCCTTGCTCAGTGGGTTAAGTAAGGATCTAGTTAACTCTGTGGTGTAGGTCGCAGACGCAGTTTGGAACCCTTTGCTGTGGCTGTGGCATAGGCTGGTGGCTACAGCTCCAATTCAACCCCTAGCCTGGGAACCTCTATATGCTGTCGGTGTGGCCCTAAAAAGACAAAAGACAAAAGACAAAAAAAAAAAAAGATTCCTTTGTATGTGCTTATAGAAGTCAAGGAGAAACCTAATGAATGAAACCTTATTCCAATCCCATTTCTCTAATTATAGAATGGAATTTTAAATATTGGTATTGAACATCTAACTTATAATTGAGCACTATGTACAATATAAATTATAATACATACTTTGTTATAACTGAGCCTCTATTTGTAACTTTTTGTGCACCCATGTACTATGTTCAGTACCAAGGACTTTACAAAGCTTAGCAATTAAGCAATGCAAATCTAATTGTGCTATTTCCTAACTTAAAACCTTTTAAATTATTCCTCATTGTTTGTTCTTACAATAAAGTCCAACTTTTAGACAAGGGAACCCTATTAAATCAATTCTCATGTTAGTGATGACCTCTTCTGGGAAGGCACTGCTGATTCTCTAACTATGGATGAGGGGATTCTCCTAAAAGCCAGGCAGTATTTCTACTAAGTTGAAGGACCCAAATTATAGAAATAATTAACTACCATATACTGATTTCTTATTACTTACAAATTCTTCCTGTTTACTTTTTTGTCTTCTCCACTGTAGTAGACTGCTTGAGGACAGTCACCTAATATGGGTCTGGAACACAGGAATTGCTCATTAAATACTGAATGAGTAGATTAATTTCAGAGAGAAGTGATATTAAAATCCTCTCGATCTACTTCTCAGGCTGTTTTGCTTTGCAAGACACATTTACGGGCTATCCTACCATTTTGCCCTCTCAAACCATTTGAATTACAGGCATGAGAAAATTGAGTAAAACACTTATTCCAAGAAACAGGTATGTAAGCTGGACGTGAGCCTAGATCTTCCAACAAATATACTTGCATCTTCTTCATTACACCTTGTGGCCTTCATTACTTGTTGGCTCCCAATTATAAAACTGTATAACAGGGATACAACTTCTGGTGGAAGGGTATGACTAGAAGCGCTTGCTCTGGCACAGAACAACGGAAAGAAAAGATGTGTTTGCGCCACTCCCTCATGACTTAAACAGTTTGAAGTATATTTTGTAAGCTAACACAAATGATAAATCAACATGCTCCAGCCTTTTTTGAAAATCTTTTCCTCAGCTTTTTAACTTTCACCCACCTATTTCCTTCCTTCCTTCTTTTCTAAGGCTCATAGAGGGCGCTCACAACGTACTACTCACTGGTTGAGCAAAGCTCCACTCAAAATACACACCTCACTGCAACACAGAGGCGCAGCGCCACCACCTCAGACTTCCTTCTCTTTTCCACGGCGGGAGGCGGGGCCAATATTTCTCATTCAAATAAAAAACCAGAAGATTTGCATGGGGAATGGCCATTCCGTGAGCCCATTGGATGAAAGCACAGTGGGCGTGGCCAATATTACGACCACTGAGCCCCGCCTATAATGATTTGCATAACGGCCCCGGCGCGTGCAAGGGAGAAGCGGGTTTGTTTTTGAATCTGCGGAGGCGGCGGCGGCGACGGCGGCGGCGGCGGCGCGGCACGGCGCGGCGCGGAGACTGAAGCGCGCGAGACTGAGGCGGCAGCGGAGGGGACGGCTGCGCCGGGCGACTCTGTAGGAAGGAACTTGGTTCCCCCTCCCTCATCTCCCGCCCCAAAAGGTATCTTTGAGTCCCATGGGCTGATAGAACAACATTTTCTTAAATTACTATTGTATTTCTGAAGAGTCAAGACCGCATTATGGCGGCTGCGGGAGTTGTGTTGCGCCTGCGCGGTTGCGGAGCTGCGGGCGGACGCTGCATGGGAGCACGTGATCTTGCGGGGTCGGGCTCTAGCTGCAGTTGTGCAGCTGGCGGGGCGGTGGCTGCGCAAGCGCAATATTCATTTTCAAGATCTAATGTTCTTGTTGGACGCCATTCGGGTTCTAGATTTAATTTTCCTCATTCTTGAGGGGTTTCATTTTGTTACGCTTAAATTCCCGCACTTTTCAAGAAAAACGTTTCTCTTATGTTGTATTCCTGTACCGACCTCAGACTTTTTTATGATATTTCTCCGATTCTTTGAGAAGCTGTGTACTTAGTTTTCTGTAAAAATGATTGCCCACTTGTGGTTCTCGACTTTAATTTCACTTTTGGGACAGTGCTGGATTCAATTGGATATTTAGGGAGATAAAGATCAGCACCTAGTGGTGTTATCACGGGAAGTGCATTTATTTGAACTGCATATTTGCAAATACATTTTTAACCCTATTTTTACCAGTCCTATTATGGAATGTTTTCAAAATGGAAACAGTTTGAGTTTTGGAAATATGAAGGCAAGGAGCTTTGGAAGAACTTATATAACGTTTGAAAGGAAACCTCAATCTACTTGCGTATTTATTTTTTAAAAATATTTGATCCTTAGTGAAGTTTTAATCAGTGTGTACTTTTGATCTTTCATGCATTTGAGTTTCACATTTTTTCTCTCCCTGTCACTTGTCCATTACCGCTGCAGTTAGATTATTTTTATTACTCTGACTTTTAAAATTAAGTCATTTTCTTAGCGTTTTGTTTGTAATGATATGTGAAATAGAACACTAAAACTTGATAAATTTTTCTGTTAAAGAATTCTGCAAAGAACTCTCAACTACACTGAGGCCTTTATTAGGAAATCGTGAACCATCAAGAAAACAGTTGATTAAAAAAATGTCATTTATACATGTAAGATAAAATTGTGTTTGATTTTTTAAAATTGTGTGTTCCTGGTTTCTTAAAGAAGTAGTTTCTTAAAAGAAGTAGTTTCTGAAAGAAGTAGTTATAAGTATGCTACTTATTATTTTAGTTTAAAATGTTAGTGTCATTATATTTGAATCTTATATGAGCCTCTGGGAGAAGTTTTATACAATTTGATATATTTTTACTATTGTGCAAATTATTTCTTACTGGACTGAAAACTTGTAAATGGTTGTCATAAACTTTATCTGTGGTTTGTATATATAACAGTTGTTTTTCTTGGTTGGTTATGTAACTCTAAGTCAGTCACCTGTCAAACGAAGAAGTGGCTGTTGCTTTGTAATCTTGGTTGGTTTAGGGCCTTTATTGTTTAAAGCACTGTTAAGAAGTACTAAGTAGATGCAATTGAACTTTTGGTTGCTGAATTTTTAAAAAATGACATCACATAGGAGGTAGAATGCAGTGATAGGAACAATTCTTTTTTTTCTCAAGAGAACATTTGTTGTTGATATGATTTACAGACCTCTGAAGTCTCCTACCCAGAAATATATTTAGAGGGATACTGTGTAATCTTTCCCCTTGTATGCTTTGGGGGTGGTTATCCAGCATACTCCACCACCCTCTAGACATTGTTGCAGGTGTTTTAGAGATGGAAATATGTTGTATTTTCTGTATCTGTGTGTATGTATATGTTTATCTGAATACGCATACATATTTAGGTTAAGAAAAGAACTTTTATCGTAGGGCATGGTTCCCTCTGTGAAAGTGAAGTATTTTGGTTTGTATATTTAAGCTTATGTTTTCATTTGCATACACCAATGATTGCCTTTTTATGTTAATGTTGAAGATCATAGGAGATACTGAAAACACTGAAGAACATAGTGTACTATGTAAACATTTATTGGACAGTTTTGCTGTCTTGTTTGTTAGAAAGGCAAGTATAGTTCTGTAAACTTAAAACTAATATTAATGAATTGTCGGAACATATAGTCTTTGTTCACTAGTACTCTGTCAATAACAAGCATACAAGCATATTTTGGAATTTTAGTTTAGGAGATATGATGACCCATATGTAGCATATATGAACATTAAGACTAGGTTACGGAATGAATACTAAGTTACTGGGTGTCATTTGAAATCTTTTTAGGTTTGTAAGTTTTAAATATAAATTTAGTTTAGGAAAAAAAGGTTTGAATAATTGAACCAGAAACCATTAACATTTCTTTTTTCTTTAAATTGTGATTTGAATATTTTTTCTTTAAATTGTGATTTGAATATGTGATATCTTTATTAAACTTTTAAAACTTATTATAACACATTTGGAAAATGTTGAAAATTGATAACACACTAGATGTTTTTGTGATTTTTGTGACTTTCCCATTTATTGATTGATAAATTAGTTTATCATTTGGATCATAATTTCATTCCTGCTCCTTTAACTTCGTATTGTGGCTATTTACCAATTTTATTCTTTTGAAATATGTTTTCTAATTATTACATAATATTTATTTTGTGAAAATATCCCAAGTTATCAAATCCAAATGGAAATCCCAGTCTAGGGGTCAAATTGAAGCTGCAACTGCTGGCCTCTACCACAGCCACAGCAATGCCAAATCTAAGCTGTGTGTGCAACCTATGCCTCAGTTTGCGGCAGTGCCCCACTGAGCAAGGCCAGGGATGAAACTTTCATCCTCATGGGTACTAATCAGATTCTTAACCCACTGAGCCACAACAGGAACTCCTTGACATACATTTTTAAATGGCCACATAGTATTTTTATCTTTAATAAGAATGTATTGTGACTTATTAAACCTTTTCTTGTTGACCATTTTGTTGCCAATTTCTGTATTCTAAATACTACAGTGAATATCCTTTACATGAGTCATGATCTGCATCTCATAGTATTTCTTTGAAATTATTGTTGCTCTGAAAGTAATTTACAAAATTGATAAAAACTTAGTTTTTTTGAAGAGCATTTCCCATACCACTTTCAACTTGGTGGTTGAAAATAGTAGCTCCTTAATTTTTTTTTTCTGATAACTAGTGAAGTTGAAATTTATTTAATATATAAATAACTTTCTCATTTTTGGTGACTTTTCTGTCTGAAGTTATTTTGCATATTTTTCTGTAGTGAATGTTAATGTTTTTCTTATTGTAACAGCTATTTATGGATATTAGCCTTTTGCTTTAAATATTTTTTTATAAATTTTTTTAGTTATAATTTAAGAAATTGCTTATAGTTTTACATACTTAGAATTATGTTACATTTTTATGTAGTCAAATACATGGCATTTTCATTTGTGATTTCTTCTAGGACTTCTCTGCATTAAAAAATACTACTTATGATACAAACTAAATATTCTTCTATTTTGTTTATTTTTTCTGAATGTTTTTAATTACCTTAAAAACACCTCTTAAACTCTATGGAGTTTATTTTGACATTGCATAAAGATGGATTGCTTATTTCCATCTATTTTTATTTTTCTTAGAATTTTCTGTTGGTGATCCATTTCTTGTAACTTTGAGTTGCTTCTTTTGATTATACCTTACTAGGTTTGAGCTATCAGTTCTGTTTCATTTACTAGGGATATTTAACTTAAGGTCTATTGGACTTTGGCAGTTCTCTATAGACAGACTTAAAAAGTTCTGTGGATTCCTTGGTATACGTATGTTTTTGTGAGTGTGCATATGTGCTTGTTTTTCTGGAGAAGAATTACAGTTTTCTTCAGCTTCTCACAGGAATAGGTAATATAAAATCTAAAAGCAGGTTGCTGGCCGCTGTAACTGGGCCTGCTTTGCTTTGTTTGTATAGACTGTTTATACGTGTGTTTGTGTAGACAATACATATAATTCCTTTTCACAATTTTCTAAGCTAGTTTTGCACATCTATTTGGCAAAATTTTTAAAAAGCCAACTATTTGAATTTTTGTTTAGAATTGCATTAAACCTAAGTGAGGGTTAGTTTACAGTTTTATACTGTTACCTCTTTTCTCCCTAATATAATGCATTTCCCATATATCCCCCCAAATGTACTGTTTTTAAGAACTCTGGGAAAAATTGTAGTACCTGTTATTTTTTATTAAGGTGTTGTTTTACTGGTTTCTTAATGTGATATAATGTTAAAAGGGATGATATGGTGGAGGATATAGGACTACATGTCCATTTTTAATCTACTTTAGGACATAGTGACATGAAAATAGTGCAAGTATGAAGTTAGAAGTGAGGAAAATAGGTTGCCAAGATAAAGTATTTTATAGTATTTGAAATTAAAATTTTTCTTCTTTGTTTAATAGACTTTTTTTAATGGAGGAATTTTGAGACATTATCTAATTCACTTTCTGGCCAGGATGGAGCTTTAAAAATACTACGAATATAGGCAGAATTTTTTTTTAGTCTTTTTGGTAGCATTAAATATTTCTCTCATAAGGATGTTTCTCTAATTATTAGTATAAACTCATTCTCTATTAAAATTATTCTTTGTGCTGGCTGCAGAGAGATTTATAATTTCAGTTAACAGTGTTGTAGTTCAGTTGTAATTCTACTTAATCACCTTCATAATAGATATAGGAAAGAATGTTAGGTTATTGCCAAAATATTTTTATTGAACTGGTTAAACTTGAAAATTGATAGGTATGTGTGAAGAAGAAATCAAGGAAGTAAAGATAGAAATCAAGTGGTAACATATTATTGGCTTTATAAAAATGAACCTAGGAAATATGTAGAAATCAAATGTTGATCTTATTGGCTTTTCCTCAGTATTTTTTTTTTAATAAAAAATTTTGTCTGGATCAAGAAAATCCACTTATAGCCATTTGCTATAATAAACTTTATTCTCAAATGTCTTTCTACATGTGATTCCTTTGAAAAATTAGATATCATTATATATGACTTTTCCACATACCTCAAAACTTAAAAACAAAAACAATAGCAATCTTTCTAAACCAAATCATACACCTCTTTGCTTTCTTGAAAAAATTAAATGCAATTAAGCTCTGTAATTCAGAATCATTAATAAGATCATCAATAACCATAACAGACATGCTATAAATACTGATCCTATTCTAGGAATAATGATTCTGAAATTAAATAACCTGAAAATTAAGTTTTTATGTTCTTATTCCAACACTTGAACTCTGACTCCACTTCACTATCAAGATGCTAGCCATCACTTCTTATCCCTATCCGTATGCATTTTCCTATTAGCATTTCTCCTGTCCCTAATTTGCTGCTTCTTATCTATTACAATCTGAAAAAAACAAGTATCACAATATATCAGAAGTAGAAAAAGCTGGAGTTCTGTTGTGCCTAAGCAGAAACGAATCTGACTGGTATCCATGAGGAAACAGATTCAATCCCTGGACTCGCTCAGTGATTCTGCTTATTTTCCACCTGCCAAAAATATGTTAATCATCCTTAAAAGAAACAGAAGTTTCTTAGAGCAAGTTAGCCTTCATGTAATCTAATCAGCTCCTGCAGCTTATGGATGTTCCCAGGCTGGGGTCAAATTGGAGCTACAGCTTCTGGCCTACACCACAGCTCACGGCAGTGCCGGACACCCAGCCCACTAATCAAGGCCAGGTATCGAACCTGCATCCTCATGGATACTAGTCAAATTTGTTTCCACTGTGCCATGACGGGAAATCTGATAAACGTTAACTCATATAATAATACCACAGAGGAAAACTGAGGTTTGTAAGTAATTTTCCATAGTATGGTTTCCATGTATTGAACATGTTTCTAGGTTGAACATGGCTGCTTTCATCAGCCAGGGTCAAGGGAGAAAGGACAGTAGGAGTGCACACTCATTTTTTTTCTTTTTCTTTTCTTCTTTTTTTGGGGAGAGGGACCTGTCCTGGGGCATATGGAGTTCCTTAGGCCAAGGATCAGATCTAAGCCGCAGTTGCAACCTATGCTGCAGCTACGGCAACACAGGATCCTTTAACCCACTGCACTGGGCCGGGGATTGAACCTGAACCTCTGCAGAGACCCAGGTCACTGCAGTCAGCTTCTTAACCCACTGCAGCCAAGCAGGGGACTCCGCACACTCATTCTTTTGAGAGCATCATCTGGAAGTGGTATATGCATCGTGTTGATTCATGTCTTAGAGATGAGAATTTAATCATTGGAACATACTTAACTGGAAAACATAGTATCTGGTCTGACAAACATGTGCTCAGCTAAAATTAGAAAACTACAGAAAAGCAGAGAAAAGGATATTAGAGAACAACTAGCATTTTTTGCTACAAAGGAAGCTGACAAAGTGGGGTCTCTAATTTATAATTGATATTGAAAACTTGTTTTCTCTTTTAAGAGATCCAGTTGTAACTCTGTATATCTTCCTTTGAAATGGAATTTTGAGAGTTTTATAATCAGTGATTTGTGACTGAGGTTCTAGTTATTATAAAGTTATCTTATTAGATAGAATTCTTCCTCTTTCTACGTGCCTTTGAAACATTAAATCATTATTAGTTTTGCAAGAAATCAGTGTCATATTTTTGAATCTCACCAGTTAATTTAAAAGGATGAAGGACTGTAGATAAACTCTGAATGACAATCGTTTGAACTGCTCCTTTTAGTGTCAAAGTTGAGTTTGTTTGCATTACCTTATACAGATTCTATCTTTTCTTTATAACTAAATGCATAAATTCTTTATACAAAGATATGACATACCTGATTAATATGTAAGTAAGTAAAAATAGCTTTCTGTAGATAATAAGTGAAACAGTAGATATTTGCGTAAGGTGCAGAAAGTGGGACTCTGTCGGGAGATCAGGGAAACCTTAGAAGAGTTGTATTTTAAAGGATGAATTAGAGGGATATTCTTAGAAAAGGGAATAAAGAGAGTATTCAAAATCTCAGAGGTGGGAAAGAAAGTAATATGTTTAGGAGAACATACTCTGATGTAAATCTTTGATTTTCGTAAATAAAGAATCATTGCTGCCATGGTGCCTACATAGTGTGCTTTAATAAATGATATTATCCTCAGCTAGAAGTTCTCTAATTTCTTTTTACATTGCTCTATTTTGTGTCCCTTTTAAAGGCATTTATCGTTTCAACTTTTATAGTTATAGTTATTTGTATAGTACTTTATCAGTTTCCTGCATTTAGGAGTTTTATCTTATTGATGTCACAAATAATCACATTTTAAAGACAAATCCTTTTTAATTAAGTATGATATGACCACTATTAAAAGTGAAAGATTACTTTCCACAATGCTTACTTTTTAATATTCAATAAATATTTGCTTATTTGAAGAATAGAAGTCCTTTGTTTTAGGTGGAAGTAATTTAGTCTTCACTCTCATTCATTAATAGAAAAATCAGAGTTCCTTTGTGGTACATCTGGTTAAGGATCTGGTGTCACTGCAGTGGCATGGGTTGCTGCTGTGGCATGGGTTTGATCTGGGAATTTCTACATGCTGTGGGTGTGGCAAGAAGAAAAAAAGAAAATTAAGAAATCACCATTGCTTACCTATTTATAAGAAGTTTCTGGGAGTTCACTAGCAGCTTAGTGGGTTAAGGATCTGGCATTGTCACTGCTGTAGCTCTGGTTGCTTCTGTGGCCCAGGTTTGATCCCTGGACCAGGGATTTCCACATGCCATGGATGTGGCCCCTCCAAAAAAAAGTTCCTAAAATGTACCTCTGAAGGACATATATATGCAAATTAATAAGGGTTTGATGAACAGATGGAATGACAAAACTTTTGTGGTGTTTGTGTAATTCTCTTCATTTCCCATCAGACTTATTATAAGTGATATAAAACTTGGATGATAAACATATGCAAGCAAATTAAGAAAGAGAAAAAAAGAAAACAAAAGTTAAAGAATTTTCCTGAAACCAGTTAGAATATAGTGATGTGGAAAGTATAGTAACTTTGTATTGGAGCCTGGCCAATTAATGTCTCCCAGCAGTATTTTTTACATATAAAATGGTGATACCTGATAGGGTTATTTTAAGGATTAAATATTATTATGTAAAATGCTTATTAGCATTTGTTGCTGACACATTTTCATCTCTGGCTTCAATCACTTGATGAGTCTATTGATAAAACATGAATATTTATTTAAAAACAGCTATGTGTGGTTATAGGAGCCCTGCGGTGCAAGGCAATATGTAGAAAATGACAGTATTCTTGATTACTGGAGCCAGAACGTAAATGTATTTAAAAAGTAACTTAGAAAAGTAGGTTTAATAATATCACTCACTAGTAGGGAAAATATGTATTTTAAAAAGTAGTTTATTTGTAAAAGTTTGTGAGAGTTCAACTTTAGGACTGATTCATTCAGTTAAAAACAAAAACACAAACCCACCAGAGCATTTGAAGGAAAAAAAAACAACCCTCAGGATGATTAAATTTGCTAAACCATGTCATGCTGAAGAAGCAGCCATTTCCTCACATTAATTATTTGTCTTCAATGTTTTGTCATATTTCTTCACACTCTCATTATTGCCAAAGTTAGAGATGAAGACATTTATTTTGGGGACTAGATCTACATAGAATTACCCTGTTTTCTTTCTTTCTTTTTTTTTTTTTTTTTAATTTCAGGGCACAATGTGATTCCTGGCCCATTATTTACCCTTCAAACATAGAACTTGCTGGGGAGGCTCACTTAAAATTGAGTGTCAGTTTTCTTCCATAACCCTTCCTATGGCCAAGTTTCTGTCCTTTAGAGTACAGATTTGATCATGTAAGTTTATTATATAATTTTCTGATTCTTTATTTTGATGTTTTATATTATTTGACCACTTTATTTATATAATGGTGTATTGATAAATATAGAAAGGTTTCCCTTTGCTTGACAAAACCATCCTTTTGTTATGAGGTAAAAGTTACATTTCTTGTAGATGTTTTATAAAGTGTAGTAATTTATTTTTCTGCTTGATTACAAGATTAGGAATCAAGAGCCATCTAATTTATCTCAATGAGTTTTCACCTGCAGTACTTAAAACCGTAGGGCATCATGGTTCTGTAAGATTTCCACATTTGTCAGTTTTCCTTGTCTGTCAGGAAGTGATATACTTTATTACTTTTAAAGCTGGGAATCTAAGTAAGTTATAAAAGAGATACTGTATTGATTTCCTGTGAAGACATAGTAGGCATCATTTCTACATTTGAGATTCAGTCCTTGTTCCCTGTCATACCTTATTAAAAGAGATTTGTTTTTAAATGTCACAATGTTCTGTGGTCATGGTTACAAATTTGATTTACCCCATTTTATCCTGGCAGGAAGGAAAACAAATTTTTAATTGAAACTATGTAAGCTGGCTCATAAAAAGAGAGATTCAGTTAAGATATTTTATATAAGATTTAATCATTCTTCTAAGTTGTTTCTAAACGAGGTCAATCAATATGTTCAGTATTTTTTCTTAGAATTGTTTTTAAAATATTCTGGCAGCAATTATAATCTATATTTGGATTTTTCATAGGATATTTTTTACCCTTGAAATTGTGAGGGTATTAGAATGAGATATTATTTAAATTACTGTTTATACAAAGTATATCTTAAATTGAGAGTGGAAGGTAGACTAAGAAGAAAGTCCTTTTCTTATTTGTCCATTAAAAATAAAATATTAAGGAGTTGCCATTGTGGTTCAGTGGGCTAAGGACCCGATGTCTTCTGAGGTTGCAGGTTTGATTCCTGACCTGGCTCAGTGGGTTAAGTTGTCTGGTGTTGCTGCAAGCTTTGGCAGAGGTTGCAGATGTGGCTTGGGTCTGGTGTTGCTGTGGCTGGTCCACAGATGCAGCTCCCATTTGACCCTTAGCCCAGGAACTTCCATATGCTACAGGTGTGGTCATGAAAAGAAAAAAAAAAAATTAACCACAATTAAGTCATTTCATTTAGTCCTAGGTAATTCTTATTTTACTGATCTAGGGTTAAGCAGTCTAGTTACACAAAATTGTCTGCTCTGCACTAACAGAATTATGGAAATTCTGACCCATTCTTTTAATACAGTTATGACAGATGTCAATCTTTGAGAGTAACTTTATACCAGGGTGCCTGTATCCATGAGTCTCATCTGTGTAATAGTAATAGTTTAGATGATTTGGTACAGTCTTTTACTAAGGATCTCTTAATGTTTATTTAGAAGACACATTCCCCCACCTCCCTGCTCAGGTATAGTGGCAGCAAGGATTTTGACTCATTTTTGTTATTTGATTCTCATTGCTTCAGTCTAGCCTGCTTGCTCTCTGTATCTGGTATACCACTTTCATCTTTAGAATTTTATTTATCACTATGGGGATTTCTTTCACCCCTCATCTGTGTAGAACCTTTGTTTTTCCATGTGCTATGTCTTTTTATTGACTTGCTCTGACATTAGAGGGAGGGGATCACAATTTCTAATAGCTTTTTGAGAAAGAGTATATGAAAGATATGTTTTCTGAGATCACGTGTGTCTGAAAATTGTCATTCTATATTTTTAATGTTTGATTGATAGTTTGGCTAGGTATAGAAGACTAGGTTGGAAATCATTTTTCTTTAGAATTTTAAAGACACTGCTCCATTATTTTCTTGCTTCTGTTACTACTGAGAAATCTTTAGCTATTTTTCTTTTTTCTTTTTTCCTTTTTAATGGCCACACCTGCAGTATATGGAAGTTCCCGGGCTAGGGGTTGAATCAGAGCTGCAGCTGAGGTCTATGCCACAACCACAGCAACACCAGATCCAAGCTGCCTTGATGATCTATGCCTCAGCTTATGACAATACTGGATTCTTAATTCACTGAGTGAGGCCAGGGATTGAACCTGCATCCTCATGGAGATTACGTTGGGTTCTTAACCCATTGAACCACAATGGGAACTCTTGAAGCTATTCTTATTTTTTATTTTTTTCCCCTCAATGGAAACATGCCCAATCTGTTATAAGTTTCCAAATGTTCTGAAAAGTCTCTTTAATTCCTCAGTATGGATCTATCATTGTTTTCCAGCATTCACATCAGACCTTTTCAGTTTGGCAACTTCTCAGTCTTTCTTGAATAATTTCATTGGTGCTATCTTCTGCCATTCTATCATTCCAATGTGAATTTTTGGATAGATACTCAGATTTTCTTTTCTCTCCTATTTACAACTTAGTCTTTTTGCTTGGGTAAATTTCTTTATTATCAGGTCCTTCTATTGAGTTTCATTTTTTTCCCATCATGTTCTTAATTTCATTTTGTATTCCTTGCTTGTACTATTCTATTCTTGATACATGAATGCAGCAACTTTTATTTTATTTTATTTTTTTGCTATTTCTTTGGGCCGCTCCCGTGGCATATGGAGGTTCCCAGGCTAGGGGTCCAATCGGAGCTGTAGCCACCGGCCTACGCCAGAGCCACAGCAACTCGGGATCCGAGCCGTGTCTGCAACCTACAACACAGCTCACGGCAACGCCGGATCGTTAACCCACTGAGCAAGGGCAGGGACCGAACCCGCAACCTCATGGTTCCTAGTCGGATTTGTTAACCACTGCGCCACGACGGGAACTCCTGCAGCATCTTTTAATATCTGTGTATATTAATGTATTTTTTAGGTTTTCTCTGTGTAGTCTTTTACTTTATGTTTTAATTTTTTTTCCCTGTCTCTGCTTTGTATGTTAGATTTTTCTTAGTTGTCTTTCTCTCCCTTGCCTGACTGTATAATGTGTTGTGGAAGATTAAGAAGTTGATTAGAAGTTCCCATGTGGCTCATTGGGTTAAGGACCTAGTGTTGCACTGTAGTGGCTTGGGTCACTGCCGAGGTATGGGTTTGATTCCTGGCCCGAGAACTTCTGCATTCCATGAGTGTGCCCCTTCTCCCCCCCAAATAGTTGATTAAAATATCTAAATTTGTCAGTTTTGAACTTCATTAAAGGTTTAACTGGGTGGGTTATTTTTGGAGAGCTTCAAAAACCTTAAGGCCTTGTGTCTTGTGCTTGTTAAATACCTTCAGAGAGTAGTTTTCCATTTTCATACATGGAGAGTGAGGATCTGATTGTCAGCATTTCTGGGAAATGAATGAAGGAAGAGGAGTGGGTTCTCTTCTTCAGTGAGAACTCAGTCTCTTTCTTTTTGGTATACTAATCTCATTTTTTACTGTGGATATTGTCTTCAGACTTCTGCTAGGATTGTGGAGAGCAGGCATTCAGTGGAATGTGGTGAAGGCGTCTAGCATATATTATTGCTTCACAAACAGCTTTCACTAGTATTCTCTTTTTTTAGTCATACTGTCTTACTCTTTGTTCCCTTCACCCCAATTTCCAAAGTGCTTAGTTCTAGTTTCTATGTCCTTTGAAATTGTTGCCATGTAAATCAAACTGGTTCTTATCTCCAGTGCAATTTGGAATATGGTGTTTTGGGAACTAAGTTAGTTGCCAGTGGTTCTGCTTATTTTCCACCTCCCTAAATCTTTGTAGCTATTGTCCCTTTTACTTTTTCTTTGTTGTTGTTCTTGGGGACTTAATGCCTTCAAAAAAATACCTTTAATGTGGTTTTAGTGGGATTCGAGGGAGTAAAGTTAGATGTTTTCAGTTTACCGTTTTAATAACCGTCTAACATTCCCTTTCTCTTTTAATATGTATAATGTTGGTAGTAACTTGTGTAATTAAAGTGAATTAATTAAATGAATGAAAGCTTCTTCCTTTCTTGATTGAACATGAGGCATATGGAAGTTTCTGGGCCAGAGATTGAATCCAAGCCACATTTATGACAATGCAGATCATTTAATGCACTGCACCAGGCTGGGAATTCAACCCATGCCTCCACAGCAACCCAAACAATGCATTTGGATTCTTAACCCATAGCACCACAGCAGGAACTCCCAAGTATATTTCTACACATTGTAGTGAAGCATTTTATTTAGGTTCTATGGAATTTTCAATATTTTCCATGTGCAAAGTTTTTTAATAGCATGGTATAGATGATGTATAAAAAGTGTAGAAGACCAGAGTTAATTCTTTTTTTTGTCTATGTGCAGGGAATGTGAAAGTTCCTAAGCCAGGTATTGAACCCACACTGCATCAGTGGCCTGAGCTGCTGCAGTGATAGTGCCAGATCCTTAACTCACTATACCACAAGGGAACTCCCAAAATTAATCCTCTTATGATTCTTTTTCATTACTACTTATGTGACCCCTGGCAAATGATTACATTCCCTGATCATAAAAATTTGAGATTATAGCACTCTTATTTTATGTGGTCATTGTAAGAGTGAAATGAAAAAATTATATAAAAGTTCTAGTTTTACTTAGGAAGAGCTAAACATTGATTAATCATTGAAATGTTTACCTAACAATAGAAATGCCTTCCAAGAGTATTTGCTTTTACAAATAAACAATGATTAGGTTTATTAACACTGACCCTACCTAAAACAAATTTTTTTAGTCTATGACGTTATATAATCAAGCTGTATTCTTTCTTAGTAATATTAAATTTTTTAAAGTAAATTATATACTTCTGTAATTTTTTGGAGACTTTTTTTTTCAGAGTTCAGCTATTCTAAGCACACATTACCTCCTGTGTAGTGCCTATAAAAATACTTTAAAAACTGAAAAAGGCTCTACAAAAAGTATTTTTTTTTCCATGTTGGGTTTTGAAGTGCAGAACTTTTTAGGTCAAGACTAAAAACTTAGCTGATTTATTCTTCCTAGAAATTAAGAGTTGGGATTCTAAAAATGAAGGTTCTGAAAGATGTAGAATTTTCTGAGGTTTTTGTAGTATAAATGAAAATACTGGGAATTAATTTCAACCAACCATCTATTAAGCAAATAAATACTGTGTTTCACATTGTGGAAGTGAGCGGAAAATGAATTAAGATGTGATTTCTGCCTTTTAACAACTCATATATAAAGATATAAATAATGAAATGTGCTAAGTCTAATGATAATATGTATGAAAGATCTTGAGAGAGCTATGTCACCTGGTTTTGGGGGATGGGCATAGTAAGGAGAAAGGAGAGCAAGGAAAGGATTGTTGGTAGTAAGATAATTTAGGTTGAATCATGAATAGGATTTAGGGTGAACTAGGATAGTTTCTTTGGGATAGTGGAACGTTGGCAATGGCACCAGTTATCTGAATAGCACCCTAACCGTTGTTCTTTCCTAAATTGTTTCCACAATGTGCAGAAACAGAATCAATGTGGGAAAAGTTGGACAAAGCTCCGGTGGGCTTGGACTAAGTGCTCTTAGCACTTGCCTGACGTTATTTAATCTCTGAGCATATTTTCTTAGTCATGAATTGGAGATAAAACCTATCTTGTAGGGTTAGTGTGAGAATTAGTTTAAACAATGTATGTAAAATTTATCTGAAGGCTTGATTTATATTAATGTACTTCTCTACTCTTCTAAAGATGTGAAGTAGACAATCAGTATATTTATTGACTTATGTTCCTTGGGATAGTAGAATGTAGTAAATTGGTAGTAAAATGATTGTAGTGGCTGGAGGAGGACTGATATAAGGAGGAACTTTAGGATTATGTCTCTTATTTTGAAATCTAAATTGGGTGAAAAGTCAGTCTTTTAGCCAGTAGCCAGCAGCTTAGCTTGCCTAGGAAAGCCTAAACTTTGAAAAGTACTTAGTATTTATATTGGAAAGGTATCTGGCAAAACAGGGGAGGAGGCCTAGGAGTCGGGGGAGCAGGGTACATCTGAAGGTATGTCACATAATTTAATTCTTTGTGCAACAGGCTTCCAAAAGAATCTGCTCCTTGAATATTGGAAACTATTCATCAAGCAGTTCTAAATGTTTTGGGTATTTGTCCTCCCATTAACCTTAGCCACATTCTAGTGCTACAGCAATGTCTATCCTGTTCAGATCTTTCCCAATTTACCAACCTCTTGCTTTTAACAAATAGGTTTGAGCCATCCTCAGAGAATCTTATATATTTTTGAAGAATTAATGTGGCTTAGATCAAATATAACCTTTGTTCCCTAATACAGTATTTAGGGCAGTTTTTACATATGTTATCTGGTTTACTTTGTGGAGAATAAATAAGGACCTTTTAAATGCTAAGTATTTTGTTTTAACTTTTATCATGGAAAATTTCACATATATATAAGAATAGAATGAAACAATGAGCTCATATGCCCATCACTCAGATTGAACAGTCATTAATTTATGGGGCCAGTTTCCTTTTTGCTTTCCCTCTACTACGCCCTTACACCCTTAGCAAGTTTTAATGAATACCTACATCTAGTGGTGGGTGAAGGCAAGATAGCACAGGGTGCTAAATTTCAGGAAGGTAAATCAAGTGAGAAGGAAAAAGGTGGTTTTCCTAGCTGATGTGGCTGTCAAGCAAATAGATTCTTATTGTGCTTTTGTCCTTCTCTTGATGGTTGGTTACTGCTAAAACAAATTTGCCTTGTTAATATACCCACTTTCAGATGGAATTTTATATTTTTGTTCTTCCTATTTGTTTTTTCCCCCAGGAGTTTAAAAATTCTTTATTTTTATTTGCTTTTCACCCATGTCAAAATGTTGGGAGGTCTGTGCCAGGGCATGAAATTTAATTTGCCCTGGGACCAAACACTCACCTGGAGACGTCTTTGTGACCATCTGGATTACAGAAGAAAATAAATTGTTTTTATCTTTATGGTAGATTACTCAAAATCAGCTTTGTTGCCATCATAGCTTTAATGTCTCAAATCCTCCCCAGCAATTATTTAAAGTTATTCTCAAGATTCAAAAATTTGATTGCAAGCTTTAACCGTTCTGCTAGATTTGAGCATTTTGGGGTTTAGATTCTGTGTGAAAATCTTTAATTAGCCTTCTATAAATGGAAATTGACAATCAGGATTTAAACATCTTAATTTTCTAGAAATTATAAAAATTGGCACTTTTTTTCATGTAAAAAGTACTATAAAAGATTTTTTTAAAAAAGGGCCTTGAGCAGAGTTTGACTTTTTTTTTTCTGGACTGAAATGGAGGCTTGCTTTCAAGCTAATTCCCTGATGTTTGCTATGTGTGATTTGGCTCTATCTCTGTAACTACTAATATGTGGCATGGATTTCAAGCTGTCTGGGATCAGGATGTGCCCAAACTCTGTATTGCAAGTCAGGATTCAAAGGCATTATGTTACAAAACTGGCTTGCTGCCGTCTCTGTTTCTGTGTTCTGAGTAGCTGCATTGTTTGTTGCAGTATATGCATTAGCTCTTGTCTGTGTTCAGTTTCCTGCAGGCTGACAAAGTGGGAGGGGCTTCGCTTGATACATAGCTGAGTTTTGACTGTGTGAGTTCTTGAGTGCACATTGCAGCCATCTTAATTACACTTTAGTGCAACTGAGACAGTGCAGCTGTCTCAAAATGGCTGCTAATCTAGTCTTTGTAGCTGCTTAGGCAGCCACTATGCCACTGAGGAGACTTGTCACATGCATCAAGACCAAAGGTAAGAACCAATTACTCTTCATCTCTGAACATTTTAATTAAGAACATTTGAATTTTACCAAGTCTATGTAGGAAGGTGAACTTAATGCTTGCTATGAAGTTGAAATGTTTGCTGATAGAATCATTAAGCCTCTGTTATGGAAACAGTACATTAAGATGGTGAGGTCAAAGGTTAAATTCCTATAA
Source organism: Phacochoerus africanus (assembly GCF_016906955.1). Lineage (NCBI taxonomy): Eukaryota > Metazoa > Chordata > Mammalia > Artiodactyla > Suidae > Phacochoerus > Phacochoerus africanus. Next base: position 61,887,383 of record NC_062550.1, on the reverse strand, counting down.
TTTCTCACCATCCTATGTTCTGTCATTGCCAGAACATTTGATCACCACAGTGTGCTTTTTTTGGTCCTGATTAACTTAACGTTACTTTTATGTTGGATATTGTAGTTTGCTTGATGCTTATTTGTAGAATTAAAAACAATATAATTATCTCAATAGATTTTTTTAAAGGAAACTATAAATAAGCATTGTTTTGCATGAAGATTGCAGTTTTTCTCTGTGTGTGTGTTTTGAAGGTATTGTTTGGTAGATTTCTGGGGAGAATGTTAAATCATAGTTATAGAAAGAAAAAAATGTATTTTTTAACGCTGTTAGAGGTTTTTGGTACTGTGGGTTCCACTTCTTTCTCATTATGCTGCCTCTTCCCAGCCATCCAGTTCTTTCATATTTTTGATGGGGCTGACTTTTTATCCTAATAATTTTTTGCCTAAATTGGCATTCAGATTCAGATTTTGAATTTAGAAATAGTTCACATCTTCCAGGTCTGGATACACCTCTTCTTTATATCTAAGGTATTCTAATGCAAGAGGGCTGAAGTAAATCTTAATTTTTGAGTTAATTAAGTGATAATTGATGATGTTCACTTCATCTTAGTTAAAATCTGAGGTATATTTAAAAGTAATGACTCAATAATTTTATAAATTTAGTTTGAAAATTTTTCAAAAAGCTTTCTTAACGTCATTCTGAAGTTGAAACATTTGTTGAGATATTGTAAAGTCCATCGTGATCCCAAAAGATAAGGGAATGAAAATTTTATTCACATCTTTTAGATAGCAGAACAGTTAGTTATACTTAAAGCACTGAAGTTTGAATCGCATGCAGGACTTACTGAAATTTTTTCTACATGGTATAGTGCATTTCTCTAGCTTTGTCAATAGAGTGCTGTGAATATATCCCTGACTAATATGACATAGAACAGTAAGTTTTGAACTTTCTAACTATGGCAACTTTTTAAAAAATAGCAACTTTTTGCACCTTAAATTCTTTTGAAGGACCCTGGCATATAAAGGTGTATGTATGCTATTTTGTTATTGTTCACTTGTTTTATAATGTAAATGGATAACAATTATATATTTATTTAATAAAATGAGAACAATTAGGCTGTTTCAATGAAAACAAAAGTTTGAAACAAGATTGTGTATGACAATTATGATCTTATTATTAGTGTCAGGATCTAGGTCACTTATTTGTAGAAGTCCAGGTGCTAAGGTACTGGAATTTAGTTTGAAAAGTATTCTATTAGCACTAAGAACTATGTCTAGATACTTACAATGCAGCACGACAATGGGAGAAAAAATTATGTATACATGTATGTGCAACTGGGTCCCCATGCTGTACAGTGGGGAAAAAAAAAAAAGAATATATAGAAATAAAAAAAAAAGTATTCTAGAACATATATTCTTCGTGTTCTTTTCTGATTTACAAATTTTCATGAGGGTAGTATATAGGATCTATATTTACATGATTTAACAGGTTAAAATTGCTGCCTTGCCACAAAATTGTTTTTACTTGTTCTTAGTTTATTTTTATTTTTAACAAAATTATTGTTTTTCCTAACTTAATCAGTATTTATTTGTTCAGTAGTCTGAAATACATTTGGGATCATTAGCTCAATTTCATCAATAGCTGTAGTAATGTTTATTTTACTTTCATTAACTTATTACTTTGTAAAGTTGTTAGGACTATGTTGTGTGAAATAATGGATTCTCATAATCTGATCATTTCTTTATGTAAATGTACATATGAGCCTGCTCCTGAAAGAGAAAAAGAACAACAAATCCAATATGTGTGACAGATGCAGTATATGTGAGAGATTTTTCTGTCATGCATTTCAGTAAGGTTGTGCTCTGGAGTGAGTATGACATAGGAAAGTGAATGTGCTGTGACTCTAATCACTCTTATTTTTTTGCTTCTTATAGTATGAACAGCTCACTGTGTTTCAAAAATTGCATGCAATGCCAGCCATCTACTTGGTTTGATATTCTTCATTGCTGGAGAGAAAGTAGGTTGAAATTATTGATCAATTTATGTTAACCTTCAGAGTAGGACCTCAGAGAAATTTTAATGATCCATTCTTCTTGCCTTCTATTGTGGACTATAAAATTTACACTCACCCTCCCCTTCATAAGATGAATCCACAGATTATTACTTGTACATGGGATAACTCCAACACTTTGTGGTCACTCAGTGTATTATTGCTAATTCTTATACTGGCCAACTCATTCCATTTTCTTACTCTTATTTATTCATATGTAAAATTGAGGAAAAAAAATCCTATTTGGTAAGGATATGTTGAAGATCAGTTTATATGATGTTTCTGAACAGTACCAGGAAATAATCCACAGATATTTGGCATGCTAATTTTCCAGCAATATTTGAATGCTCTTCAGTTTCTTTGTTTCTCAAATGTCATGTACATTATTAAATGTGATTGGATTAGAGATTGTGGTATGTTTAGAAAGTATGGGAAATTTCTCATAGAACTCATGCTCAGAAGCAAAGAAGTACTAACATTAGTACGTCCACTTGGTAACATGATAGATTCATGTTTGTACTGCTGGGCCCTACTCTGTTAGATAAATTAACTATCCTTTGCTGTATGTGGGTAGTGGCAGATGTATTTGTTAAGTAAAGCCAATATAGAATGTTGTCATTACAGAATTAGAGGAGTGGGAGAAATGTTTCAGTTCTAGTCTGGCTGTGTCCTCCAACCATGTAGTGAGAAAATAATGTCTCTAGAGAGATGACTTGAATTCAGGGACTAGAGTTTTATATGTTTTAGTACAAATGAGAATCTTTTATAGTTCTCTTTCAGTTGCCACAATCTGGCAGCTAACAGACTTCTTTTATCCTTTAACCACTGCCCTACTTCTCCACTTAACATTTAAATTTGTCAGATTTTACACAAACATTTGGATGTCTCATCTTTCAAAAAATAGAAGATTGGATGCTATGGTATATATTTTTGCTTGAACAAAAATCTACAGTTGAGAAGCTACAATCTCCTTCAGATAGGGTCTTTACATCTGGTCCTCTTCATTGCTTCATGTTATCTTCTGGGCCCCAGTAAACTGTTCCTTTTAAATTCCTATCTTACTTGATGGATTGTTGGCAGCCTTTAATATCTAAAATATAGCTTCTAATCTAGCGTACTTCATTTGGTAGGAAAGACAGCATATGTAAAATCAGTTTACTCTTTAAAGGTATGACGCTTTTGCTAACCTTTTTCTTATACTGATTTTTGTATTAGACTAATAGGTGGCTGATTGAAGGAGATCCAGTGACATCAGCAAAAAGTGACAGTTGGTTGAAAGTGAAGCAATTAAAAAATACTAATTAGAAACATCTAAGTTCTGTGAGGTCTTCTAATGTGATAATAAATTCTCTTTTCTTTAAATGTTGTCACTGTATTAAAGACATCTTTATTAACTTGATATTCTTAATGACGATATTGAATAAAAATGTTAAATTATATTCAAGATAAGCAATTTACTGAACAGGTAAATGAAATAAACTGTAAAATATTTTCGCCTAAATTGAAAAAGTTTTAGCACTTAGAATGAATAAGTTTCTAATAAAAAGTTTTCTTAACACTAGATAAAAAGTTTTCCTAACACTAGATGATTTCAGAGGCCGTTATAGACTTATTTTTGTTCAAATTTTGCTTCTTTACATAACATTCACCATCTTAACTATGTGAAGACTACCTTGATGATCCATGAAACATGGCAGTTGATAATTGTGATCTGATGTGAATCTTAATTAAAAGCCAACTTCTTAGCATTCATGTGATAACATGACATTGGTAACTCCAGGGAAATGAGAAAGGAATTTTACTTATTTTTGGAAAATGGCTTTCAAGTTAGAGAGAAAACTTCAGTGAAAAATTGAAAAAGCAATTAACTTGTATAGGAAACATAAACTCTCCTATTTTTCCATATTTTTCACTCCCAAAAGAGAAAGTGATTTGGGAGAAAGCTTAAAGTTTATTCAAATAACAGATTTTTAATTAATTGCTTGGCTTAGAACTTTCACAAAGTTTTCTCTGTTAGTAATTTGTAACAGTCTATTAGTGGCCATTAAAGTTTGAATATGGAAATTATGAAAATAGTGCTTACTGACTCAATGAAAGTTTGAGTTTAATGAAAGAGGGTGTTTAACACCAGGTAAGTCTGAGGAGTTACCTCTGCATCTGCCTGTGGACTTCTGCCTTCCCTGCTGAAGCAAACCACATACTGCTGACCAGTAGTGCCATCTGACCTGGTGCTTTCATTTGCCAACATACAAGTATCATGATGTGCAAAGTGGCAAGTATTAGTATAGATGTCTGGAAACAATTATTTTTGTTTTGCCGCTGCTAGTAAGTAGTTGTATAGTTTAGATAAGTTATTTAAGCTCTTAATGCCATTCTGTGACCACTGAATGAAGGAAGTGGTTGGACTAGGTAAGGAGTTACACAAGAATATGAACTTTGGAATCAAACCAAGTCAAGGTGAATTCATGTTCCTCCACTCCCCAGTTAGAGAGGTTTATATGAAAAGTATATAATAATGCTTAAAGTATAGTGCACTATTACAGTATTCAGTAGGTCTTTTGCATTATGTATTACAGGAGAGGCTGTTGCTTATTTTCAGAACTTCGGTCTTTCTTTCTTTCTTTCTTTCTTTCTTTCTTTCTTTCTTTCTTTCTTTCTTTCTTTCTTTCTTTCTTTCTTTCTTTCTTTCTTCTTTTCTAGGGCCACACCCACGGCATATGGAGGTTCCCAGGCTAGGGGTCAAATCAGAGCTGTAGCCACTGGCCTACACCACAGCCATAGCAATGCAGGATCCGAACCGCATCTGGGACCTACACCATAGCTCACAGCAATGCCAGATCCTTAACCCACATAGCGAGGCCAGGGATCGAACCTGCAACTTCATGGTTCCTAGTTGGATTCGTTAACCACTGAGCCACAATGGGAACTCTGCAGTTTTCTTATTTTTAAAATGGAATACTACTCAGCCATAAAAAGAATGAAATAATGCCATTTGCAACAACATGGCTGCAACTACAGATGATCATACAAAATGAAGTAAGTCAGAAAGAGAAAGACAAATGCCATATGATATCACTTGTATGTGGAATCTAAAATATGGACACAAATGAGCCTATCTATGAAATAGAAACAGATTCATGGGACTTGCCATGTGGCTTGCAGCATACCTACTCTGCGTTGCTTCTGCAGTGGCTGTGGCTTGACCTCAGGCTCAAGAACATCCATGTGCCATAGGTTCAGCCACTTAAAAAAAAAAAGAAAGAAACAAATTCATGAAGTAGAGATTTGTTGTTGCCAATGGGGAGGGCTTTGGGGGAAGGATGGAGTGGGGTTAGCAGATATAAGCTATAATATATAGGATGGATAAAACAGGGTTCCACTATACAGCCCAGGGAAATATATTCAATATCCTATGATAAACCTGATGGAAAAGAATATGTTAAAAAGGAATATCTGTTTATATGTATAACTGCATCACTTTGCTGTACAGAAATTAGCACAATACTGTAAATCAGCTATATTTCAGTTTTTTTTTTTTTTTTAATGGGGATAAAGTACCATATGGGATTTATTTTGGAATTTAAATGAGCATAACAAATACAAAGTACTTAGTGCAGTGTATGATAGAAATTAAGTATAAATAAATTTTGGTTGCTTTTTCCTCACAAGGTTCTCTCCAGCCCAGACTTTTTCTTTCTATTTCTTTTTTCAATTATTATGAAATTGGAGAGAAATCTGGGGTACTGGATACTTTAGAAAGGGATCTTTAGGAAGAGGAAATTTTTCGGGTCCTGGCTAAGTTAACAGTAAAAATGTTTAAATCTCAAGTTAAAGACTTTAAAGAACCCAAAGGGGGACAAAACAAGGATTCTTATTTGTGCTTGGGCAGCATGGTATAGTGAAAACAAAAATGGACTGTAAATTGATCAACTGTTTCAACAAATTTAACTAATATTTATTATGCAACTGTTATTTGCCAGGCACTATTTTGATAGCTGGTGTACAAGATCCCTTGCCTGCAAGGAATTTACATGGGACAGGGGAAACAGGAAGACAGAAGTTAATAGAGAAAGTTAAAATACTGAGGGACTGAGACTGCTGGCGGTAGGATGGAATAAGTAGTGACTAGCTAGGTGAGTTCTACTCAAAATGTGTTCTGTGGATCAATTCAAGGTCACGTCTCATAAGTTCATCTGTTCCTGTTCCTCCATTAGGTAACTAAAATTAAGTGTCTACAAATTTTTATCAGTTTGATAAAATAATTTTATATCAGATCAAGTAATAAAAATATTTTTATTTTATATGCCTCCCCCCCAAATAATTCATTTTCATTGAGTATTTTATAAGAGCATTGGTCTGTAATGGAAATAAAACATTGGTTTCTTTACCATCCTGAGTTTGAGAAGCACTCAGCTAGATTGATAACTTCCATTGTTAGCAGGTTATAGAGAATTTGAGCTTTTTATGATTATTTCTTTGTCAGGTGATTTTTTAACTTAATTGTCTTTAAAAAATAGTATCTAAATACTTGTTATTAACAATATATTTTATGCTAGACTAAAGGATTTTAGGTCCTTTGATTTAAAGTACTTTCATTCGAAAAGTTGGATATATAAAGTAGAAAGAGAAGGAGGAAGCAAAATTAAAACTGGAAGGAATAAATACTTAGATGATTTCCAACTCTGAGATTTTATGATCAATAGTCCTTTTGATATAAAACTTTTTCTCCCAACAAGTATTACTTACACAATGTATCTATATGAAGTTATACCATCTTATTATATGTTTGTCCCTGTCCCTTCATCTGCTGCTGGTGGAACACAGATCCTAAAAAGAGAATATGGTTGTTTGAGGAGATCTGCTACTGCTTGTCAAAGATAAATTGGGTAAAATTTAGGATTATCCACATAATAGAAGTCTACCAATTCCTATTGCTCTATAACTTTATTATTCCTTTGATTTAGTGTCCTATCATCTGTATTGTGTAATAGGGATAATTTAAGACCCATGTTTTAAGACAGCTGAAAATGAGATTAAAAAATAAGGAATATACTTTTGGATAAGCCCCAGTTAGCATATGAAAGACATCTTTCCATTTTATCACCATTTTAGATGGCACTAAAATAGCTTCTCAATTATTATTTGAAAATGAAATTTAATATATTTATACTCAATAAAATAAGTGAAAAAATAGAAGTGAAGATATAGAATTACTTATTAGTAATCATAAAGTGACTATTAAAAAAACTTAAGCAAAGGACTTTGTAGATGTCTCAATTATTGCTCAGTCAGATCTGACCAATTTAAAAAAAAATACATGAATGATTTAGGTTCAAAAAGAATATGCCACACAAAAGATGTTCCTGTGTAGATATTTTTAATATGTCATGCCTCAGTTTTGATATTGAGCACATGCTTTAGTAGTATTAACTAGTGGTAAGTAAATATATTGAATTATATAACCATCATAATAGTGATACCTGAAGATGTATTGTCTTATTATTTGGTGAAACATAAAGCAGTACTATATTAAGAGCACATCTATTTAATGATCATTTACTATTTAAGTGACTAGTTAACAAAATTTGAAAGGCAGCTGTTGAGTAGAATGGGGACACCTTTTAGCTAATGAGAATTATAATTTATATTTTTAATGATTGTTAAAAATAGCCATCATTGTATTTATATATAATCATATTGGTCAATGCTGCAAATAAACTAAGGCTTTTGAATATCTTGGGGGGTTACAAATATTTTTGGTGTGGTGGGGGTAGAATTTCAGTTATATAAGAACTCTTAAGTCAATTTTTTCTTACTACCTGGATTTTAATCATATTAGTAAATAGATAACTATAGATATATTCTAGAACCAGTCAGTGCCTGTTGGGGAACAAATGAGGGAGGGTTTACTCAGCAGTGTTCTTTAGTTTGGTCATGAAATGAGGACTGCTTTATGTAAATTGTTCTTACTGGCGCCAGCTAGCTGTAACTGCAGTCTGGCTGTGCTAGGGCAGCAAATAATATGTGTCATGGATTTTCTGTTTGGAATGTGTAAGAATGCAGCCTTTTGGACTGAAAGAACGGAGTTGATGCATTAGAATAGGAGTACTGAGACCTCCACAATTGACAATGAATATGTGTAATTATGAGAAGCTATAAGCTTTTCAAGTATCTATTCTGCTTTTATAGATTTATGCCTAGTGATACTATTGGGTAATATGTGGGAGGCACTTAACTGCACACAGTTGCTGCAGACCTATTAGTTGGCAGCATAGAAAGCAGTACAAAAGACTTCTGATTCTAGGCTTCTTCACTTGCATCAGTCCTTTGGAAGGTATACGTTGAGTGTTCTGTGAGCTTCATTGACATGCTGTCTGATGTTTTCTGGCTTTTGTGGTTGATGGGATGTTTGCTGCACAAACTACACAACAGATGTGAACCACTGAAAGGAATTTTAATATGTAGCCAATCTACTGTATTCCTATTTTTTTTTAATGAATATGAACCAAACAAGAAATTTAGGCTCAAAAAGGCTGATCTAGAAATCTGTATTAGCCTTTAATGTTTATACTAATGAACTGAGTAGCAGTGGTTAACAGAAGAGGAAGTCTTTCACAGTATCAAGCTGCCCACAGGTAAGAGATTCAGGTCCTTTTTTTTGTAATAACCCTTCCCCCTTCCCAAACCTCTCAGGCCTTATATCTGTCTCTCACCTATGGGAAGTTTTTTTTGTTTGTTTTTAGTTTTGGTAATACCAGGATTGGTAGATTGTTTAATGTTAATTTTCAGGAGATTCTGAATGTCATTTGGATTTGTTTTTTGTTTTTTTTAAATATTATTTTTATCTTTAATTTTCCTCGGGTTTGAATTGAAATGAACAGTGGGCTTCATATATGGATATTACTCATGCATACCAGTATGTTCATATTACACAGAAATCAGTTTTAGATCTCTTTTCATTATAGTCCTGTTACTGCGTTCTCAGTTGTAGTGACACCAACTGGTACGTACAGAATAATGATGTTTTGTAACCTTACTAACCTTACTAAACTATAAAGTTTTAGTGTAAATGTACTTCTTTTACTTCATCACCAAGCTCAGAATGCTTGTATTTTCACAAGTGGCTCACTGACATACAGTAGATAATGTTATGTATATAACATGGTCATGTTTTCTAGTACCACCCTGAATATTTCCATTTCCACATATTTAAATTTATCACCATTTAAAAAGTGAATTTAAGAATATGAAACTAAAATGAATGTATGAATTAGAAATTCCATTGATTTAATATTTTATTTCTCCAGTTAGGAGAAAGGTATGCAGGCATTTGTTATATTATTCTTTTTTTGTATGCCTGAAAAGTTGCGTACAAAACATCTCATTGTAATAAAGAACTATATAAAATAAAGATATATATAATCATTACTATAAAAGATATGAATGTTTAAAAGAAATTGGTATAGCTGGTGATAAAATATATTACTGACTGATACAGTAATTTGGGGGGGGTTAGTACAGGGAGGTAAGTTGGTGAAGGAAAGAGGGGTAGTGAAGCTAGCTTAGAGAAAGGAAGGAAGAAATGGTTAGAATAGGCAGTCTCTGCCTTTGTCTCCTTGGGAGTTAAATAGGTTCTTTCTGCAACCTAGAAGTGTTAGTTTTAGGTGGGACTTAAGTTCTCTAGATTTTGAAAGTTGGTTGGCCATTTATTATTACTGCGTGGTTAAGTACTTAAAAACAGAGGCCAGCTGTAATGGAAGGCACATTCATGTTTCAGGGGCACAAACTTTCTCCTGTTGCTTTTTAACAGTGTCGCTTGGGATTTTTAAAATGGTTGTTTTAATGTATGTTCTTTTGAAGTATAAAAATATATGTTTGTGGATGTGTATCCTCTAAGTAAACAATTTCACTGGAGTTAGAGAAATGGCGATAGTAAATATATCATTTTGATTGATGTGCTTGTTATTGGATGGGGAGAAGCTCAGTCTTCTGGTGTGGAGAACACACGTATCTAAGATTTTGGAAATGTTTTCAGACTTCTTTTGAGCCATTGTTTGGAAGAATATTGGGCTAGGATAACAGTTGATATAGACTGACTAGTTCATCTGTACAGGTAAAGAGGAATGGGGTTAGACTGAAAAACAGGAATTTATTGAATGATATTAAGAGTTAGGGGTCATAGCAAAAAATGATGTTGGAAAGTAGTACAGAGAAGTATTCTGTTTATAGACAAGTAAACCTAAAAGGGAGCATGTAAGACAAAAATAAAAGCCATGAGCATTAAGATGTGTGGTCTTTGAAACTATTGAGATTGAGTGTGCACCATTCAAAAATCTGGGAGGAGTTCCCGTCGTGGCTCAGCTGGTTGCAAACCTGGTAGTATCCATGAGATGTGGGTTCGATCCCTGGCCTTGCTCAGTGGGTTAAGGATCCGATGTTGCCATGAGCTGTAGTATAGGTCACAGGCTCGTCTTGGATCCCACATTGCTGAGGCTGTGGCTGTGGCCGGCAGCTACAGCTCCAATTTGACCCCTAGCCTGTGCAGTTCCATGTGCCAGAAGTGTGGCTCTAAAAAGAAAAAAAAAAAAATCTGGGAGATAAAAATTGAGGGGTTTTTTGGTTTGTTTTTCTTTTTTAATGTTCCTTTTGGGCATCAACAATTTATTTAGCAAGCAGTGTAGGTAGACTCATAAAATCTTCAAAGTGAAATGGACCTAAGTGGTCCTGTAGTTCTAACGTCACACTTTGCACAGGATTCTGCCGTTTGGTACTCCTGAAGATAATTATTTAGTTTCCGCTTCAGTCTTTCTAATGACAGAAGAGAGAGTCTCTAATTTCATAAGACATTTCCTTCTTTTGTTGGACATCTGAAAAAAATTTAACATTTGCGGATTTTGAGACAAAATCAGCCTTTCATTGTTTTGTTTCTCCCTGTGTCTGTCTCTTTTTCTATGTATCATTTTTATGTGACAGATCTGCACTATTTAAAGAAAACAATTAAAATTCCCTTTTGTTTTTTAGGCTAAATATCCTCCATTTCTCCAGCTATTCCTCACGCGCTATGCTGTTCTAGGCCGTTCTTTGGCCTGGTCATCCTCTTGTTTTTCTTACTGTTTTTAAGTCTCTCTTTATCTGCAATGATCAGAACTAAATGTATTACTGAGAAATATTCCTTTTCTCTGATTTGTATTTCTGTTTGGCAGTCTAACTTTGCATTGACATGTTTGGCAGCCACCTCACACTGTTGAATTTCATTGAGTTTGCAGTAAGTTAAAATCCTTCAGTCTTTTTTATGTATTCTATTGATAACATTTAATATGCTTGAATATTTGAACCAAGTGTATTACCGTATATTTGTACTTACATCTTCTTGATAATTTCTAATATTATTTATTATGCTTTCTTTCAATAATCTTAGCTGTATTCCTCCCTGCCCCCCAGTAGTTTTTTTGGAGAAGCAGCTTTTGGTTTTACTGATTGCTTGGTGTTTTATTGTTCTCCAATCATAACTTTCCATTTTTACTGTAATTACTTGCTTTGAGTTTGTAACTTTCTTCTTTAACTAGTGTTTTTGAGTTTTTGCTTTTTTTTATTAATTTATGCCTTTAAGGTTTTCTCCTGAGTATCATTTGAGTTGAATTCCCTGGGTTGTATTTTGTTAATACTTTGTTGTTTTTGTTATTTCACCATTGATTTTCTCCTTAGCCCAAAGTTTATTAATTATAAGGCAATAAGGTTCCCTTTCATTTCATTATTGTTTATTTAACTGCATTATGTTATGGCCAGAGAATGTGGCCTTGTGTGTGAATGTTTTTTGGGGGTAAATCTCTGTATTTATTATTATTTCCTTGTCACCAATATTGACATGCATAGTTAATATTAATGTATGTTGATTGTGTTCATAAAAATTCATATTCTGAATTTGTTGGACATATAATTACACTTATTTTTTTATTTTCTAGCAAATTAATTGAGAAATGCATTTTTTATATTATTTTTGTTTTCTTCTTCTGTAGGTTTTAGAACAAGGAGTGTTTACCTTTGTGAATTTATTAGTTTTTTCCTGAATTTTTAAAATGTGTTTTTGCTTTATGTGATTTGAAGTAATGTTATTAAGGTATATCAGAGATACATGTTTCTAGTGGATTATACCTTTTATCCATTGGAAATACCTTTTTGTTCTATTACTTGATTTTAAATTTGAAGTCTTTTTTATGTTATATATAGGTTTTATATGTATACCACATATATCATTTCCCACTCCTTAGTTTTCAATCTTTCTATTCTATTTTATTGTAAGTACATCTCTTTTTATAGCAATATTTGATTAATATTTTTGTGATTTTACCCAGCGTAAAACCCAAGTTATTTTTAGATTGATAGTTTTCTCTATTTTTGTGCCATATTCCATAACCCTTAAGTCCATTAACTTCCACTGTGTAATTATCTTGGATTTTGATATTAGAATATTTGTATCCTCAGTTATTTCAGCCTGCTCATTAGATTTACTTGTTTTGTCAAACATTGCTGATTCCTTCTCTGAGTTTCTTCGTATAGTTTTTTGCTGTCTTGTATCTGTAGTATATCTTTATATAATTATGTTAGCAAGAATCTGTTTCTGCAGTCTTTGCTCATAAGTAATAAACTTTTTTTTTAATATCCTTGTCAATTGCTAATTTTTCTGTCAGTAGGATTCCAGACTAAAAATAACTTTCCCCCGAACTTTGAGGATATTGTTGTTAATTTTAGCATTCAGTATTGGTGATGACAAGTCTGATGTCAGTTTAATTCTTATTTCTTTTAGTTAAAAATGATTTTTTAAACGTCTCAGTTATTAGTATTTTCTTATATTGGTTTTCTGAAATCTTAACACAATATGTCTAGGTGTTAAAAACTTTTTCTTTCTTGTTTTAATTTAGTTCATGTTGGTAATCAGTAGGCATTTTTATGGAAAACATTTTTTTAACTCTAGGGATTTTTTTTTCTTCTTCTCTCCTTTTTTTCTCAGTTCTTTCTTTCTAAAACTCAAAAGTCCATTAAAGTTGTTGCTTGTGGTTATATCCCTCATGTCTTTTAGATTTCTGTTTTTCCTTTGTATAATCTCGCCCCCCCCCACCATTCTGTTTTTATTTTTTGGTCTTTTTAGGGTCACACCCATGGCATATGGAGGTTCCCAGGCTGGGGGTTGAATTGGAGCTGCAGCTGCTGGCCTATGCCACAGCCACAGCAATGCAGTATCCGAGCCACATCTGCAACCTACACCACAGGTCACGGCAATGCCAGGTCCTTATCCCACTGATTGAGGCCAGGGATTGAACCTGTGTTCTCATGGATACTAGTCAGATTTGTTTCCACTGAGCCATGATGGGAACTCCCCTCATTTAAAATTTTTTTTATTTTTAAAATTTTTATTTATTTACTTTTTTTGTCTTTTTAGGGATGCACCCATGGCATATGGAGGTTTCCGGGCTGGGGTCAAAATGAAGCTATAGCCGCTGGCCTACTCCACAGCTGCAGCAACTCCAGATCCAAGCTGCATCTGCAACCTACACCACAGCTCACAGCAACGCCAGATACTTAACTGGCTGAGTGAGGCCAGAAGTGGAACCTGTGTCTTCATGGATACTAATCAGATTCAATTCTGCTGAGCCATGATGGGAAACACCCCCCTCCCCCATTTTTTATTGCACTCATTTTTATGTTTGAGATTTCCTATTTTACACTGGGTGGATGCTGACCCAAGTGATTGTGAGGGATGGGAAGGTGATACTTGCTGCTCCTGGCATGTGATGGGAATTTGTATTTTGAATGGTAGCCTCCCTTCCCTGTCTTTTCTGAAGCTTAATGTCTCTGTGGGTCACTACCCTGTCCACATTCATAGCTGTCACGGCTGTCCAGGTTTAACATTAGCATGATTGAGGAAAGTGAAATGAGCTTAACTAAGATACAAATCACATAAATATGTTTTCATTTTAAAGTTGAAACTGATATATCAAGTGTAAGTGGAAGTCTGTGTTTATATTTTATTGTCTTCTCTCCAAGTGAACTGCTGTAACTAGTTTGGCATTTATCTTTCCTGATTGTAATAATCACTTACCTGCACATATAAATGCTTAGGAATATATTATTTTGCTTTTTAAAACAATTGCCTAAAAACGAGGAACATTTATTAACTACTTATATATCTAGGAACCTTCTCTAGATTACATTATCATTTGCTCCTCATAACATTTTTATGAGGGCAGGTGTTATTATAGTCTCTGTTTCATAGACAAAGATACTGAAGCAAGGAGAGGATGAGTATCTTGGGCAGGTAACAAGGAAATGATAGTACCAATATACAAAGTGGTATGTCTGGCCCCAGTGTTTGTACTGTACATACAATGAGTTCTGTAGCTGCTTGTGGTAAACTTAATATTCACAGCCATAAAGGAGATTTACTGCATTCAAAATTTTTTGTTTTTGTATTCAATTTCTATTAGTGTTTTTTATTCTTTAGTGTGGATTCTCCAGTATTTTTTGTTTTTTAACTCTTAGTGATGGATGTTAAATTTGTTTGCTTTTTTTTTTTTTTTTTTGCTGTTACATACAGTGCACAGTAGATATCCTGATACATTACCATTTAAAATATATTATTAGTGTATCTTCAGATGTCAGTGTGTCTTTGTGTGTCAAAGTGATGCACACAGTTCCTGCTTATTTGCTCCTAAAAATGATTATGACAATGAAGTCTTCTACCAGCAGTGTATGATGCTACTCATAACTGCATTATTGCTAACAATAAATAGTTGCCAGTAAGATGTATAAAAACATATTTTTCTATTTGTCTTTCCCTGATTATTAGTGAAGTTGAACATTTTTTCTTATACTTGTTTTGTGAATTGCTTTTTAATTTTTTTCTTTTGAACTTTTTGTCCTTTTTATTTGCTAATAGATAATCTTTTTTATTCTGGGTACTAATTTCATATCACTATACTTTTTACCTTTCAAGTATTTCTCAAAATTTGTGGTTACTGGTAGTACTTTCTGTGCCTTTGAATTTGATATTTTTTCTACAGTGAGTCATATACCCAACATAGTTCTGATATTTCACGTGTTTCCATAGATCTGTGATTTTTTTCATGTAAATATCTCTAGGTACCTTTTTCTTGTTATTCTGAATTAACTGTTTTCTTCTTTATATCTCCTGTGTTTGAGGTGTTACTGCTTTGGTCAGGATTTCTAGAATAGTATTGATTATACTGTTATCTTTTTGTTTTTGCCTTTAATGGAAATGCCTGTGGTGTTTTGTAATGGGGCAGAACCTTCCCCCATATCCTCTGCTTTAGCTCCTCTCTGAAGTATAATATGTATCTTCTCAGAGGTTTATAGGAATATGGTGACCTGACCTCTTTGGATAGCTACAAGAACAGGATTTCTGCACCAAGAAACTTTCAACAATCAGCCAAGCTCCTCTCTCAACTTGTCTTTAAATATCCTTTGCAATTTTTGTTTGGGGAGTTCAGGATATTTTGGGGGCATGATCCACCCGTCTCCTTGCATGGCCATGCAATAAACCTTTCTCTGCCCCAAACTCTGATGTTTGGTTTATTTGGCCCACTCTGAGTCAGGCACATGGACTTGCTCTAACAGTTTTGGCAAGCCAGCCAGTAGTTGGTGCCCGTGGTGGGTTGACCCCAGCCAGGCACAGCCCTTTCTCTGACCCCTCAGCAGGTGCCTGAGCCCACTTCACTTCAGGGGTCTTGAAGGGATAGATCCTGACAGGCGCCAGCTGCCCATGGCATGAGGTTGTTTGGAGCCAAGAAATGTTCAGAGCTGTGGTCCACATTCAGTAGCACTGGGGTTAAGTCGCTGCAGTTTGTCCTAGCCGGGAATTGTCTCCATCTGTTTGGACTGCTTCCTTTATGGGAAGGAAGCCACCCTAGGCCCATTTTCCTTTGAAAGCTGGGCTGATCTGGAGGTTTCCTCCATTTGGGAGTGGGAGTGGAATTTTAGACTACACCTCTTCTGATTTTCTGTGTGACCATAGCTTATTTGATGTTTGTGTTTTGTGTGTATTGTTTTGGGTTGAGCCACTTGTGGTCCATTCTCTTAGGGAGCCAGGTTGCCCTGGGGGCCTCCGTCTGGGAATGGAAGTGGAATTTCTAGGCTACCCGTTGTCTGATTCTTTGTTGAGTGTGTATGTGTGCATTGTACTTGCATTTGTCAGTTGAGACATCTTCGGTAATGGGGCTCGTGTGTGACGACACCAGTTATCTTTCATTATTGCATTGGGTTTCGCCTGTGGTGGAGTGTTGGTTGGGATTTTCCCATTGCAATGGATGGGAATCTCCCTTTTTGGTGCTAGGGGACTGTGATCCTGAGAGATTATGCTAGATTATGTTTGTTTGTTTGATATTTGATAACACCTGCCATGATAATCAAAGCTTTATTCCATTTGATAGTCCCCCTAGTATATGTTTTGCAGCACTGGGAGATCTTTAGTATGCTTCTAGAAGGAGAGAAAAAGATTTTTTCAACACTGCATGGCCACTACATTCTTTAGACTCTGGAGAAAATTGGTTAATATGAAACTCTTGAAATTCCCAAACTGGTTCTTTTTGCATCTGCAGTTTAGAGAGAGTTGGCTTGATGATTTCACCTAGGTGTAATAGAAGTAAAAAATCTTGTTATATCTGTTACCAGTTTGTCAACAAGAAAAATAACTTGGTATGATGAAATTTTATGAGTTAAAAACAAATGAGATAAAAGCTTTTAGGTAAACTCTTTAGGAATAATTATGTTTTAAAAATGTCTGAAGTAATCTCTCCAGATTTTGGTAACAATTATTTGCTTCTTGGTTTTCACCAGAAAATTAAGGTTTTTGAGAGTTTTTAATCTAAATATGTAATTAAAGCTAATAAAGATAATAAGGGAAACATTCTACTATATTGTAGGAAAATGGCATATATGTTTTGAGCAGAAAAGGAGTTTTATGTATGTCAGGCTGAGATTAGATTAAGCTTAATTAGGTAAATGGGTTTTGTTATTAAAAGTAGACTGGTCAGGACTAGATTTGGTTCCTCTCTGCTAAGAGAACAAGTTTACTTAGAATGTTGCTCTTAATAATAGTTTGTGAACTTTCTTGCCTTTGAGTGATCTGTATTTAAGTATTCACAGTGACCTATGATTCTGTCTGACCAAATGTTTTTAAAACTGATATTCTTCACAAACTTTCTATCAAATTCTGATTTAAGTCCTTTTGATTTCAGCTAATTTTGGGATTTCAGCAGGTGCCTGAGGCATCTCAGAAAAAAAAATGTATTTAACTAGGATTGTTTGGTATGTTAAATTACACAGAAAATACTGTCAAATGAGAGATAAGCTTCCTAAGGTTATACTAATATAGACATCCTAGAAATTGTATAAGGTTTCTGAAATTTGGATATGTCCTGGTATCAGTGTTATAATTTCACATATTTTAAAATATTGTGTGTTATAGCAACTTGGATAAGCTTTGTCAAGAAGCATTGTGATCAGATCTTTAATCTTGTTTTTTTAATGTCTTTAATAGACAGTTAAGCTGATACTTTGTAAAACTGCCATATTATCAAGAAGGATCTTTTTCAAAAACAGGTTTCTGATAGCTTTGAAGTCATGCTGCTAAACTAGGTAAGATATTTTGAAAGTCTGAAGAAAACTCTGATTTCATAGAACTTCTACGAAGAGAGGTTGATTATGTAAGGCTGAGTAAACGGATGAATGTGGTGATGATTTTTTGGTTTTCCCTGAGATGTTACTGGCTTTGATCTGTGTATTTTTCTAGATGTGGGGAAATCTTTCCCCTTGGGCTAGCAGTCTGGTGGATTATGCCTTTTTGGGCAGTGTTGACATGTTTGTCTTTTCTCTCTACCTAACCTCTCCAGAGATTGAAAACTCTTAGATTCCCAACAGCTTTTTTAGATAAATTAGGAAGGCCACCTTCTAATAGATGCAAACCGCCCCCACCCAACAAAAAACTCAAGGTATTTTGCAGACCTCAATAAAAGGGAGGAATTCACCCAAACCTGTAAGTTGAAATCTGACAGTTCCTTGGCGTGGTTATCCTGGCTCTGAGAGGCCTCTTACAATTTCACTGTGAGACTCCTTATGGAAAAATTCCAGCACAAGTAATTTAAAGGAACAACTTAAATTATGATCAATTAATTGGGCTCATTTTGAAAACAAACTCATCTTAATTTGGCTGTATTTGATTTTAAAATGAGGGTATTTTTTTTTTAGAGAGAAAGAGATCATTTCAGTGGATATCAAATTCTGATTCTGTTAATTGAGGTCTGCATATACTGTTTAAGGCCCACCTCCCAGATAATTCCTTCGTTGTAGCTGGTTGTAGCTGGAGGAGAAGGGTGAGTCAACCTAATTCTTTAATCTTGTCCAGTAGGACAGCATGGGAACCTACTGTAGTTATGACACAGTTAGAAAATTAGTAAGTATGAAACTGGAACCAAACGCCTAAGTTTAATTACAAAGTAGACGACAACAGAGCTAAGTCAGGTTCAAATAATTGTAGATAAAGAAGGAAAGAGAATTGTGCTATTTACTAAAGATTCTAAGAAATATTCCTAGCCCAAGGCTGACCAATTCTGTTCCACAATCACCCCTCATAGCCCCAGTTCAGCAGGAAGTCTTCCCAAAAGATTGTGGAATGGGCATTGACAGTGGGGAACTGTAGTAGGGAATAATAAATCTGACTCCATATTAGATCTGTTTCTTTTAGTTTAGCCTTTGTATAGCTTGTAGTATATATAATGGCCCATCTCAGGGAATTCGCCCCAATGGTTGATAAACTAAAATAACTTTGTTTAGCTCACAGGGAACATCCAGACCTAGCCCAGCCGTGAATGGCTGCAGGAAAGAAGAAATTAAAACATCCTCTCTGAAACCAGGAGATATTTGTAACAACTTATAACTTAAATTGTCTGTTTTACAAGATTGTTGTTTCTTACATTAACAAATGTTTGGCTGAGCCTCTGATAATGCATATTCCACATGAGATCCATGATTGTAATTATTTAACTGGGAATGTGGGAAGAAGCAACAGAGGGAATATTTTCCTGGGTCATAAGAGATTCGTAAGATGGGTGGGCCAGAGAAATTTGGTTACTGTTAAATAAGACTTAGTCTAGTAATAGCACACTGAGTAGCCTATCAGTGACATCTTTGCCAGACCTCGGAATGAGCATTCCTAGCACTGTGGAATGAAATGGTCATGGAATGTCCCCCAAACCATGGTCAAATTTATGACACTGAAGGGGCCCTGCCAGCTAAAAATTGGAACTTGTCATCTGCTTCTACAAGGATTAGGTCAGTAGCCACTGCCGTTGCTGGAGTTAAACATCTCTTGAAAGAAATACAGGGTGGACATTAGGGATGAGGCATTCTGTGCTCTGTGAAAAAACTGACAGAACAGGCCTTCAAATAGGTATTTTCAGATTTTATGCATCCAAATTGTTGCATCTTTTTATGTCTAGGAAAGTGACTAAAATTATTAATGGTGACATCTACTTAGGTCATTGAAGTGAGAAATGCATTTGGAAGTAAAAATGGAGTAGTTGTGTCAGACTCAGGTGCCACCAGCAACTCTCAAAGCAGTGAGTGTCTGCTGGTAAAACTGAGCAGAATCCTGTGGATAACTCTTCCAAGTTTATGATTAAACCTCTTTATCTGAACTTTTATTCGTTTTCTTGTCCAACACTTGTTCTCCTCAAGATTAAGAAATATCAAAGAAAAGTGGGTGGGGATCCTAACCAAGCAGGACCTTTGGAGAAGGGGAGGCCCTTCCCCCATCTTCTGCTTTAGCTCCTCTCTGAAGTGTAACATGTATCTTGTTAGAGGTTTATAGGAACATCATGACCTACCTCTTGGATAGCTGCAAGAAGGAAGGATTTCTGCACCAAGGAGTTTGCAACAACCAACCATGCCCGTCCCTTATTTTGCCTTTCTCTGCACCAAACCCTGATGTTTTGGTTTGTTTGGCCTCACTGTGTGTCGGGCACACGGACTTGTGCTAACGATTTTACTACTAAATATAAAGTTTCTTATTGGTTTGAAGTAGCTGTTATTAGGTAAAAGAGCAATCTTTTTTTTTCTATTTTTTAGTTTAATTTAATTTTTGCTTTTTAGGGCCACACTTGCAGCATGTGGAAGTTCCCAGGCTAGGGGTTGAATTGGAGCTACAGCTGCCAGCCTACGCCACAGCCACAGCAACACGAGATCCGAACCACATCTGAGACAGCTCACGGCAATGCTGGATCCCCAACCCACTGAGCAAGGCCAGGGATCAAACCTGCATCCTCATGGATACTAGTCTGATTTGTTTCCACTGTGCCACAACAGGAACTGCAAAAGAGCAATCTTTATGTTCTTAATTTTTACTTTTTATCAGTGAATGAGTTTTAAAACATACTGAGTGCCTCTTCAGTTTCTGTTGAAAAGTGACAACTTTTATAACCATTTAGATTGTTAATACTTTTCTGAATTTTAATTTTTTAATTATTAGAGGTGTTTAGAATGGAAAAACACAGTTTGGGATAAACATTTTTTCATTTGGTAGTTATGATAGTTAACCAAGTCTACAGGGATAGAGGACTTTGATGAAAATGTTCAATTTTTTATCTCCTGCCCTTAAAGATCCAACATAGTAAGTTTCAGTTATTTCCCACAGACTTTTCTCCTGGTGTCCCTAGTGCCTATTCTTTGCATAGTATATTACTGAGTTAGCTGTTATGCCATTAACAATGAGGTAGCTAATCACATGTCTCTTGTTCTCCAGTAGAATTGCTCATGTTCTCCAGTAGAACAGCTTTTCAAAGTCTTCATTTCAGCTTTTAAAGGATGATTTAAAAATTAGAGGAGAAATATAAGTATTTGAAAATACCAAAATAAGTCTTTGATCTGAATTTGTGAACCCTTGAAAAGAGGTTGGTGGCTTATTGCATTTTGTCATTGTATTTCTTTGGGCTCCCCCAGCCACTTTCTTTTCCCTTTCTTTCATTTTCTTCTTTTTTAAATTTTGGAGGCTCTAGGCTCAGCTAAATATTTTAATGTAGAGAGCCAGATTTCCAGTACCCCTGAACTTGGCATGTTGCTGTTGCTTAGCAACTACTTGTGAAGTCTTGTGGATATAACTGAATTATAAATAGGGTTATGAGCAGAAGTGCAATTGAAATTGAGACTGGAAAGAGGCATGCTCTATTTTTCCTCTCCCATTTGTATTCGAGTTACTCTTTATGCAGAGTCAGTTTTCAGAAATATGGCTTATAAAAATTGGGAGTACTAACCCTATCAGGAAGACAGTAAGGACTCTGTAGGGATCTTGTTTGTAATTACACATATGAAAGCATGTTTTTGATTACTAGGATTAAATAGTTTATATTGGAAAGTGGGCCGTTAGTGGAAAATAAAGTACTTATTCCAATTTTCATGGTCATTTATGTAGAAAGATTTCCGCATATTGTATTATTGCCTATATTTCTTTTCCATATTTTTGTTAAAATCTACATACAGTAACACTTTGATCTTAGGCTATACTTTTATCCTTTTAATCACATTGTCTCTTTTGTGTCTTAAAAATTGACCTATAATAGTGTCCACTTAGGCATTTGATATATATGTGAATATACCAATCTATCGTTACCATCTCTCAGTAGAGCATTGCATTTTAGGAGTGTAATTTATTAAAATATCTGAGAATCAAAACTTAAGGATCCTCTTAGGTCTTCTAATTTATTTTCCATTTATTCCAGATGGAAAACTTTAGACCTAAAGATATTAAATAATTTATCTAAGTCAAACCTCTCCAATTTGTATTTTCTGCATCATCTCTTAGATGTAGATGTAGCAGCTTTTTTTTTTTGCACTCATATTTCATCAGTTTACACAAAATTTAATTGTATTCTGTAATTGTAATTTAAAGTAAAAATGTACAAGTGAATTCAGTAACAAGAGCTATTGATATGAAAAAAGATTCCTATGAAAATAGAACATAAGATCTTAGTATGCTTGTGGTTATCAGTCAGTATGTTCATTGAATGGGTGGAAAACATTAGCTCATTTGGTTTGATGGTTAGGAGGAGAGCTTTAGAGTTTCCAAAGTAGGAGTTCCCATAGTGGCTCAGCGGAGACAAATCTGACTGATATCCATGAGGACTCAGGTTCGAACCCTGGCTTTGCTCAGTGAGTTAAGGATCTGGTATTGCTGTGACCTGTGGTGTAGGTCACAGACACGGCTCGGATCTGGCATTGCTGTGGCTGTGTGGTGTAGGCCAGTGGCTATAGCTCCACTTCCACCCCTAACCTGGGAACCTCTGTATGCCGAGGGTAAAGCCCTAAAAAAAGAACAACAACAAAATAGTTTCCAAAGTATAGTGTTTTTTTGTCAGATGTGCGTTTTTTTTTTAGGTTCTGAAAGATGGAACAAAATAATAATTATTTGTTTCAGATAAATAAACTATATTTTCTTAAAATACATTACAAACTTTTGATAATAGCTTCTGACACCCCAACCTGTGAAACTAAGATCTTTAGGCACATTTGCTAGAAACAAGTAGATTATATTCTTATACATTGTCTGGCAGAAAATTTAAGAATAAGAATGTAATTTTTCTTTTTTTTTTTTTGCTCCTGGAGGAGTGCTGGTCCATTCTCTATGCCCAGGAGAGATCTTGTTATCAAAAGCATAACTTTTTTCTTATATTCTAGCTGAAGAGAGATAGAGAATTGCAAATAAGTTTAGTGCTAAAAGTTGTGGTAAATGTAATTTAATTAGTTCTACAAGGAGGATAACATATTAGCAGTGTTGCTTTTGCTACAGAACAGAAAATTATAGGTACAAAGAAGAATGTTAGTTTTCTCTGGGATAGGAAATAAGATTAGGATTGTTCCTTTATTTTAGGTATGTTTGTTATTAAAGTTAGACTTTTGTAAACATGGGGCCATAGAACATCTGGCTCCTAGCTGACATTTTGAACTCCTGTGGAGAGGAGGGTCCAGAGATGGAGAAGAGAATGGAAAGATGGGGGGGGTGACATTTCTGAAACTATCTAAACTTCTCCAGAGCATTTTTAGTTACTGTACTAGTTTTTTACACTAAGGTGACTTTGATTATTCAGTCTCCTCAAAATTTCCATTGGTGTATCATAAAATGTTTGACTGCTTTGAATAATATTCTGCAAACATCATGCTTTTTCTGTTGTCTTGAGATAAAACTGGCCAGCATAAGTAAAACTACAAAGTATTAATAACTGCTTTAAGTAGTACCTAAGAAAATATGAAGTACTGAGATGTATATATAAAGTGATACTTGACTTAAATGTCTGGAATTATAAAATACTTTTTCATACTTGTAGTGCCTTGTTATATCAGATTTTGATTCATTTGTTATATTCTCCCCCACTAATTGTAACTCATAGGTTAATTTATATGGCTTTCCTTTGTGATGAGGGTCATAGTTTATTTGCTCAGATAAGTAAATAGATCTAAGCACATAAAAAAATTTAAATTATCTTAAAGATGTGATTACAATTGTAGTTAGATTTGGATATCCTTGTCGCATTTGAAGACAGTGTTGAGAAAAATAAGACAATAAGCTAAGTTACTTTTCATTCAGAGCAGTGTTTAAAATAATAGTATTTATGGGTTTAAAGGCTTGGTTAATCTTAATTTTATTTATTATTTATTTATTTTCTTTTTAGGGCTGCACGCATGGCATGAGGAGGTTCCCAGGCTAGGGGTCGAATCAGAGCTGCAGCTGCCAGCCTACAACCACAGCCATAGCAATTTGGGATCAGAGTCGCAACTGTGACCTACACCACAGCTCAGGCAACATGGGATCCTTAACCCACTGAGCAAGGCCAGGGATCAAACCTGCATCCTCATGGATACTAGTCAGATTCGTTTCCACTGAGCCACTATGGGAACTTCTAAATTTAGTTTTAAAATGTAGCTATCCTTAAAATATCAAGATTAAAAGTACATATTACTCATATGATTGCCCATTTGATTTTTCTTCTTCCTTCCCTTGAGCTCTTTTTTGTCACTTTAAAACTGTTCTGTGTTTTCTTATGTTTTAAAGACATTGTTTCTAAGCTTTATTAAAATTAGTCCTTTACACATAATTTTCATAATTAAGTTTTTAGACTTTCTTAGTGTCAAATACATGAATTCATTTTGTGGCCAAAGAAAACATTTTAAAATTACGACTTCATTAAAACATATTGATGGAGGGTTTGATGTCAGAAATGCATAGAACATGAACTTTGTTTATTAGCTTTTGGTTTAATATGATTTGACTGTCTAACCTGCCTTTCATTTCTGCAGCTATAATTTAAATTCTTGAAATTAAAAAGTTTTTTCCTTCTCCCTTTTCTTTCTATTTTCCTTTTTAAGAAATTATTAATTTTATCATTCCTCACTAGCCCATAATCTTATAGTTACTCTATTAGACTTTGGATTGTTTACCACGTTTAGGAATTAAACTTTCTCTGGAGTAAATTTGTAATGTACAAGGAAACATGCATAATTAGGTTAGGAAGTTAGAACGATGAAATACATTCTTTTATCTGGGTAACAGAATAAAAGTCAAGTATTGTCAACTTAAATATTATCCCACTTTAGACAAAATTGGAAAAACAAAAATGACAGTATTTTATAGATTATATATTTATATGTTTAACTTTTACTTGACATGAACAGTAAGATGATTTATTTTCCTCCTTGACAGGAATTATTTTAATTTTACTGAGAAAACAGTTGTTGAATACCTAATGTGTGGCAGACGCTGCTGTATATTAGAACAAGTTTGTGTCAAAAATAAAGAAGACATAGTCCCTACCCAGTTTAAAGATCAGCATTGATGAATTTTTTAATCTTTGTATTTTTAATACACAATAAATAGTCTTTTATCCTTAAGTAAGATTCCCAAATGATTTCAGGGGAAAAGTGTTAGGAAAAAATACAGTGCTATTCAGATTTTGAGAGATTTTAGAGATTTAGAGATATTAGAACTATGATTAAAGTGCCTAATTGTTCTTCTGAAAAAAAAAGTAAATATATATGTACATACATAACATACAGTTATATACATATATAAGTGAAATAATATGGATAGTAGCATGTAATTTGAAAGTGGCCCATTTATTTAGCTTAGGATTCATTTTTCTTTAATTGCCACTTAGTAAAAAAAAATTCCGAGTTAATATTTTAGATGATGAAATGCAAGGCACATAAAGTGTTTTTGCTGGTGGTTTTCCTCTTATATTCACATCTATTCTGGGATTCATACTAGCATATTGTTTCTATTTTTAGGCTGTTGCCAGGCAGATTAAAAATTTCTCCTCTATGGTTGCCCAATTTCTAGCCTTCTGATTGGTTATATGAACCTGCTTTCTTTAGCCAACCACAGTGACTATGCAAATTGTATTTCAGTTTCTGTTGCAGTGAGAGAACTGATAAGATGGCTGCAGGGGTTTTCCTTTGGGGTATGTTTGTTATTTTAAAGAGAATTTTCATCATTAAATAGTAATCAGTAAAAGATTTCTTTCAAAATCATATTTTATTTTTTGAAATGTGAAATCAAACTAAACAAGTTTTATAAGCTTTGAAAAATGCCTCTCATGTCAGATTTGATTAATTTTAGTGGTGGTATGTATTGCACCCTGTCGGAGGCAGCGTTATGTGTAATTGGGTATATGTTACTTTTTGTTATTATATAAGCATCCACACTTCAAAGAAGGGTTGGCCTCTGTATGTAAACCTGCTGTATGTGAACATGTCAGCATGTTAGTTTACAATTCTGTCAGAGATATTCCAGATTACTACCTTTGCTTTCTAAAAGAATAATTTAGTTTTTTCACTTAAGGATTATTTTAGATGTTAGTTGTGTGTATGTAGCTCATCATTCTTTTAGTCAATATTTATTATGTGTATACTGCTGTAGAGTAGAGACACTGTGCAGCTCAATATTTTTCATTCTTTTGTTAAATGATCTCTGAAGCACATCATAATGATACCAGCATATTTTAAGATGTTTTCTGACAACGAAGCTTGGGCACTTAAAATGTGTTAATCTTTTGCTAGATATATGATGTGACATGCCAGAGTGTTCATTAAACAAACATAAGTGTAGTTGTTACAGTCCATCTGTAGTAATTATTTCTTTTTTTAAATTAAAGTTGTAGTTGACCTACAATTTTATATGAGTTTCAGATGTAAAATATATAACTCAATATTATTATAGGTTACATACCATATAAAATTATCACAATATTAACTTATTTTATAACTGGTAGTTTATACGGCTTGATCTCCTTCAGCTATTTCACCCCACCCCCACCACTTCCTTTAATAATTATTTCTAGAAAGAAACATGTAAAGTACTGATAAATACGGTGAATGGTGATAAGACACATCATGAATAAAGACATTATTGATAAAATGTGACAAAGCCTCTATAAATCCAGGAAGTTCAGTAAGTATACCTCACTTAAAAACAAGTTTATCAGAGTTCCTGTTGTGGCTAGGTGGGTTAAGAACCCAACATGGTGTCCATGACGATGCGGATTTAGTATCTAACTTCACTCAGTGGGTTAAGGATCTGGTGTTGCTGCAAGCCATGGTGTAGGTCTGCTGCTCAGATCTGGTGTTGCTGTGGCTGTGGCCTAGGCCAGCATCTGTAGCTCCCATTCGACCCCTAGCCTGGGAACTTCCATATCTTGCAGGTGTGGTACTAAAAAGAAAAAAGAAATAAAAAGTCTATCATTGATTACATGTAAGGCCTTTGGTTATAGTGTGAGTTTTAATAAAGGAGAATTCTTTTGTTTGATTTAAGACTTCCAGGTCCTTTTGGTAAAGATAGTTAATTGCGTTTTGTATGTGTAGAAGAAGACTTTGTTCACATATGTACATGGAGTGTTCATTTGCATCATGCTCAGTACTATTTTTTGTTTATAAAATTTGTTTTGTTCTTTTAGCTTCTATGAGTATCTTTGCCCATTACTACCATCCTGTGAGATAAGCATGCTATAGAATTATGCCCTATTTAGGACAGGGGAAAAGAGTAATTGGCTTATTTATGATGAACACATGGAGAACAAGATTGCTTTTATTTTCTGTGCATTGCCTTTTATCATTAGTATAACGAGTATACTTGTTGACCTAGAAATGTGATTCCCTAAAGTAGGAACCAGTACTCAGTTCTTTTGGTATAATTGTTTTGTCTAAGTTGAAAATGTGACCCAGTAAAGGGAGTTTAGGTTAAAAACAAATGAAAAACAAAGTATTCAACTCTGGTTCTGCTGTTTTTTAAAATAACAGGTTTTTAGAGATTTAATTCTCATATCATACAATTCACTGGTTTAAACTATACAACTCAGTGTTTTTAAAATATTCATGTAGTTGTGCAACCATCACCACAATCAATTTTAGAACATTTTTATTGCATTATAAAGAAGTCTTGCACCTTTAGCAGCTACTCTTTATTTCCTCCCCAAACTCCCACCCTAGGCAACCACTAGTATGCTTTCTTTCTGTGTAGATTTGTCTATTCTGGATGTTTCATATAGATGGAATTATTCACTATGTGACCTTTTATGATGGGCTTCTGTCACTTAGCATGTTTTCAAAGTTCATCCATGATGTGACACTTATGAGTACTTCATTCCTCTTTATGGTCAAATAATGCTCCATTTTAATGAATATACCACATTTTATTTATCATTGCTAGATATCTCAGTTATTTTGGCTATTATTCTTAGATACTTTTGGGTTATGGTGAATAGCGCTTCTATGAGCATTTGTGTACAGATGTTTGCAGGAACATGTTTTTATTTCTTTGGGATATATATACCTAGGTGTAGAATTGCCAGCTTTTATGGCAATACTATGTTGAAGAACTACCAGACTATTCCAAAACACATTTTACAGTCCCACCAGCATTATATGTGAATTCCAGTTGCTCTATATCTTTTGCTGACACTTGTTATTTTCTGTCTTTTTTATCATAGCCATCCTGGTGTATGTGAAGTGTAACATCATCATGGCTTTGATTTGTATTTCTCTGATGACTAATTATGTTGAGCATCTTTTCATGTTTTTTGCTTTATTGGCTTATCTTTGGAGAAATATCTATTCAAGCCCTTTGCTCATTTTAAAATTGGGTTGTTTTCTTGTTACTGAGTGATAATATTTTTTATATGTTTTAGTAGATACGAGTCTCTTGTCAGGTACATTATTTGCAAACATTTCTGCCCATTGTATGAGTTAATCTTTTCACTGTCTTAGTGTCCTTTGCAGCACAAAAGTTTTTAATCTTGAATTTTTTTTTTATTTTTTATTTTTTGGTCTTTTTAGGGCCACGCCTGAAGCATATGGAGGTTCCCAGGCTAGGAGTCAAATTGGAGCTGCAGGGGCTGGCCATTGCCGCAGCCACAGCATTGCAGGATCCGACCTGTATCTGTAACGCCAGTTCCTTAACCTGCTGAGCCAGGCCAGGATCAGTCCTGAGTCCTTATGGATCCTTAGGTTAGTTACTGCTGAGCCATAACAGGAACTCCAAAAGTTTTTAATTTTTATGAAGTCCAATTGATCTGTTTTTCTTCTCCCTTTTGTTGCTTGTTCTCTTGGTTAATATGTAAAAAAACATTGACTATTCTAATGTCATATAGATTTATATCTATGTTTTCTTTTCAGATTTAGAAATTCTATTTTATTTTGCTTTTTAGGGCCACATTCATGGCACATGGAGGTTCCCAGGCTAGGGGTTCAATAGGAGCTACAGCTGCCGGCCAACACCACAGCCACAGCAATGCCAGATCCGAGCCTTGTCTGCAACCTACACCACAGCTCACGGCAACGCTGGATCCTTAACCCGCTGAGCAAGACCAAGAATCGAACCTGCAACCTTATGGTTCCTAGTTGGATTCGTTACCACTGAGCCATGATGGGAACTCCAGATTTAAAAATTTTAGCTCTTAAATTTGGGTTTTTGATTCACCTGGAGTTAATTTTTACATATAGTATGGCATAACAATCCAAATTCATTCTTTTGCATGGCTATTCAGTTGTCCGTACACTATTGTTGAAAACACTGTTCCTCGTTGAGTGGTTCTGGTACCCTTGTTGAAAATTAATTGACTGTAGATGTGAGGGTTTATTTCTGACTGACATTTTGATAGTAGTAACACACTGTAAAGATTACTGTAGCTTTGTAGTAAGTTTTGAAAATGGGAAGTATGAGTCTTATACTGCCCCCTCCTCTCCCCTCTGCCCATGATTGTTCTGGCTATTTAGGGTTTCTTGCATTTCCATATGTATTTCTTTTTCCATATGTGTTTTTAAAACAATTCTTTCTTTCTTTCTTTTTGGCTGCACCCGTGGCATGTGGAAGCTTGCAGGCTGGAGATTGAACCCCAGCCACAGCAGTGACAATGCTTTAGCCCACTGAGCCACAAGGGATCTCCTCCATATGTATTTTAAGATCAACTTGTCAATTTTTGCAGAGAAGATAGCTGGGATTTTGATAGGGTTTTGCTTGAATCAGTAGATCAATTTGAGAGTATTGACATTTTAGTATTAAGCCTTTTGATTCAAGAGTATGTGGTGTCTTTCGTTTTATTTAGGTTGTCTTAAATTTCTTCAACCATGTTTTATAAATTTTTTATAGCATTAAGTTTTGTACTTTTTGTTAAATTTATTATTTTTGATCCGGTTGTAAATGGAATATTTTTCTTAATTTCATTCTTGAATTGTTCATTGAAAGTGTATACAAATATAACAGATTTTTTTAATATGATCTTATATCTTGCAACTTTGTAAACTCACTAGTTCTAATAAATTTTTTAGTGGATTTCTTAGAATTTTCTATGTAAAGGATTTTATCATCTGAAAATTAAGGTAGTTTTACTTTTTTCTTTTCAAGATGCATGAACTTTATTTCATTTTCTTGCCTCATTGTCCTGGCTAGAATGTCTAGTCAGTGCTGAACAGAAGTGTTAAGAGCAGGCATTTTGTCTTGCTCCTGATCTTAGGGTGAAAGCTCTCTCTGTCTTTGTTGGTTGTATGTTTTCCTTAGATACTCTTTTATCAGATTGAGGAAATTCCCTTCTGGCTTGTTGAGTGAGTTCTGTTATTATTTTTTGCTTAGATGACTAAATGAAAAGTTGCTTTTAAAAAGATACTTGATTAAGAACTTCTCTCTAATACTGTTGTAGCTAATATATGAACCAGTTTGCAGACTGGAGAAATTGAGAGTATACTGTTGGAACTCATTCACTGTGTGGATGGTCCTTAGTAATTAAATGACATTTCCATTTTCAAAGAGAGAAGAAAATTATGAAAAATACTGTATAGTTTATCACTTAACATTTCAATAAATTAGAGTACCCCATGGTTGTAAAATTTAAAGGGTGAAATGTGTAAGAAGGGTACATATGCAATGAAAACAACTTCATGCTGAATTGGGTGTCTGGTTGACCTTTCTAAGTTAATTATCTGTGCAGTGGAATGAATGATAGTAGCACAGTGATTGATGTATTACTTTAGACCATATGTAAAGTTGGATTTGTATAACTTGCCACTTAAATAAATGGGAAAAGAATATGCCTTGGTATAGTGTCTGCTGTATAACTGCCCCCGACATGATTGTCCGTTCATTTTTCTCCCATTGAAGGTGTTGTTTCATTAATAAAAAGGGTAATTTATAATACAGAAAATATATAAGGCATACTTGGGAATAATTAACCTCAAATTCAAGATTATTTTTACCTTTATGTAAAGGACTTGGGGATGGGGAAGGAGGAGCATGCTATCTGGTAGCTTTATGCAGAGGACTTTGTTTTTTATTTCTTATCTGGATGATGGGTACACATGTTAGTTTTTATATTTTACTGCATGTTCACTGGATTTCATAATAAAAAATTAATTATAATAAGAGGATCAGTATAGCTAGACATTAGTAAAATAATACAAAATTTGAGCTAGAACCAAACTTAGCAAGAGTTTGGTCTAACCTCCTCAGTTTTACAATTAAGCAACCTGAAATCTAGAGTTTGGGTGATTTATCCTGTGACAACTGTTATGCTAATGTTGGAACGTGGAGTAGATCCTGTTTTGTTTAGAAATCCTTTATGCTAAGATTTTACAGTTATTTAAGGTATGGGAGACTATGTATGTCACTATTATTCTTTCCTCTGGTAAAATTATACATCCCTGCTTTTTACCATGTGGCATGAAGCCTTTCCCCAGGAGAGCATTTTACTCTCTACCCTATTAATGTCTAACTTGGCTTTAGCCAATTATTGTGAATGAAAGTGGTGAATACTATGTCAAAGAAATTAAAACTCATTGTATATTGTTCTGCCATTGTGTTCTTTTCTTTCTGCCACAAGACTTATAGTTGTGGGGAATGGGAGAGAGCTTGCTCTTCCTTCAGCCTATGACCTAGAATGAAGGAGAATGTTAGGTATTAACCAATAAAACCTTTTTTTTTTTTTTTTTTACTGCATCATTATCTAGTGAAAGCTGACTGACACAAAAAGTAAGCCCTCTACTATTTTTCCTTAGGTTGGGTCAATTAGAGAAGTAAGAGCTATATCCTGGCATTTGAAGGATTTACATCTTTTAACTTCTCCTAAATCATTCTGGATGTTTTAATTCATCCAAGTGATGTGTGAAAAAATTTGGATAGGTGATTTCTTAAATTCTTGAGGAAATAAAATACATGACCTTTTGTAGCTTTAGTCATTACTGCTTAGGTGGTGGTGGAGTTTGGTGAGTGGGACAAGCTAGTAGGTAGGACCCTCATAGATAAATGGCTAATTTTCTAAAGGGGTATAATCTGATAAATGTATTTTAGAATTGCATTTGTTGTATCAAGTCAATTAGTTTGACTACCTATGTAACTAACAGAATGATCCACAAAATATACTCAGAAATTATTTTAAGGTATCTTGCACTTTTTTCCATGTAGACTATCCTAGAATTTCTCAAGATATATCAGTGAATGCAACAAGTTAGACTGTAGTGACCATTCTGGTTTAATGTGTGTGCATAACCACAATTTCAGGAGTATGACTTGCTCCTGTTTTGTCCATGGAATTGTTGGTAAAGCAAACTCCCTGTTTCCTTTGTTGCTGACTATTTTTCTTGTTTTTTGTTTTTAATCTTTTTGTCCTTTTTAGGGCTGCACCCGCAGCATATGGAAGTTCCCAGGCTGGGGGTCTAATTGGAGCTATAGCCGCCAGCCTACACCACAGCCACAACAATGCCAGATCTGAGCTGCGTCTGCAACGCCGGATCCTTAACCCACTGAGCGAGGCCAGGGATCGAACCCGCAACCCCATGGTTCCTAGTCAGATTCATTTCCTCTGCGCCATGTCAGGAACTCCCGTTGCTGACTATTTTTAAACAGTTAGGGGATGTTCCATTACACATTTTGATACCCCAGCTAATACCAGTAGGTTGATGACAGGCAGAAGGGGTTATTTGAGGTGTCAAAATATTATGAACACTCAGTACCTTCTGAATTTTTGAATAAGGAACAAATTTCATCAATTTTTTTTAAAAAACATGGTAGGATAGCTATTGACAATGTTTTTTATGCAGTTGAGAAAAGAATCATAGCATGGTAGAGTTGAAGCCCTATAGGGGGCTCTGGATGCTCATGGAAATATTGCCAGTGATTGGGAGAAAGAAGTTCTGGGAACAAGATGAAAATCCTTGTGGGGTTTTTAACAGAAATAGTGAAAGTAATAATTATGTTTTACCAAAGTTTTAGAAAAATAATTATTGACATAGATGATAAGATAGCCGGCATTTAAGACAAAAATTTAGAAGGTCTGTATACTAAATGTGAGCAGTTAAGTATCAAGAGGATGAATCATTGCATCCTTAATGAAGACTGTGAAGACTTGTTTTCACAGTCTTCATTAATGAGCAGTGAACAGTACACAGATTATTAACAATTATTGTGCAACACACTGATTATTTTTTATGGTTTTATTTCCAGGACTATTGCAGAATTCTCAAGTAAAATTTAGGACTGCAAAGTAAAATCACACTGTTCTTAAATGAGAATGAGGTTCTTAAAGAATTTAGTAGCAGAGTTGCATTTGTAAAGAGACTAGAAATCTTCGGCGTAAAGTAATTATTTAAGAGTAGGCCGTTATTAGTCAGGCCTCTTGACTATTATAAGCCATTTAACCTCAAATTTAAATAAAAATCATTTTCAGAATAATGTTATACTATGTCATTTATCAGGATGAATTTAATTGGAGTAACTGTGTCAAAGATAGAAGTGTCAAGTCCATTTAAATGGCTTTGCTTAACATTTTGCAGGTTTTTGCTAAAGTTTTATTTTTAAGTTTACTTTCATCAAATATCCATACTTTGAATTAATATAGTGTTTGTGTGTGTGTGCGCGTTTTGATCCGACAATCCTGGTATTTTCTGTTGTTTCGCTAGTAAGGTGGTTCTTGGAAAGCAGTAGTATAGATCCTTGTTCATTTAACCAGGAAAACCCTACCCTAGACCTGTTACTGAAACAAAGAATCGGAGGGTATATTAGGAATATGTGTCAATTTCATTATTCATCTTTAATTTCATACCCGTTTGGATTCTTGGTGGAGCACTTGCCCTCATCTTCTTCCCTTGTTGCCAGG
Organism: Phacochoerus africanus; assembly: GCF_016906955.1. NCBI lineage: Eukaryota > Metazoa > Chordata > Mammalia > Artiodactyla > Suidae > Phacochoerus > Phacochoerus africanus. The sequence goes on along the minus strand of NC_062550.1, from coordinate 61,853,660 downwards.
CAAGGTTCGTGATGCTGATGTCTGATTGGTTTTAGGCAACTACGGCTTTGAGCCAATCAGGCAGTAAATTTCAGTTCTCTCACAGGACTGAAGCCTTGAAGCAGCTGCTGATTTATTTTTCCTGTGGGGAGATTATATAAACTAAGAGTATGGCTGCAGCAAGCTCCCTCTTGGGTATGTTTGAAAAATTACAAGGTTCATATCTAATTGAAGGAGAAAAAATGAGGTTTATTTTTAAAACTTGTTTATGAAAATCTGGTAGGTAGTGAATTTGAGAAAAAAAATTCTGATGACAGATTTCCTATTTTTATTTTATAATTTTATGTTTAAAGAACTGCAGAATCATGTAAAATAGGAAAAATTTCCCTCAATTTACATGAATATTTATTGTATAATTTACACATTTGTTTTATTTCTTCAGAAGAGGAGAGCTCATATCCTTTTTGTAACCTGCTGCCAAGGACAGTTAAAGAGTAAAGAATATTGTAATTGTACTTACAACACTTAATACATGTTATCAAGAATCACATTTAAATTTCATTAGATGAATCAAACTAAGTCACTTCAGTGCAGTAGACAACAAAACACTTTATAATGCTAACCATAGTAAACCTTTGGTTCCAGAATACAATTAATTTTTGGAATTGGAAATCTTAACAATGAGGCTAGGTGGGTATAAAAATAATCTTGTTAGTTATTTGGATTTAAGGTTTTGCTGTATTTTTAGTATAAAATGTTTTATAGGTGTTAAAGACTATGGAATTTAAAAAGAAATTTACATTTGAATTTTACAGATTCTAACCTGTTGTATAGAAAAGTTTGTTCTTGTTATGTATTGTCCGTGTTTGACTCATTCCCCAGCTAGGGAACTGATTTATATTTCTGGAAACATTCATGGTCATTTTTAAAGAGAAGATAAATTAAAATGGCATATAAGGTATAAATCTTATTTATTATGTTGTATATTTAATGCATGTTATAGATTTAGAATTTTATGCAATTATGTTCTAGATTGCTTATGTCAGATAAAGAACCTCACTGAAGTATTGTGAATCCAGGTTTTAACCATGTTTCTCTGACCTTATTGTCTGTCTCCTGTTGCTGGGCAGAAATCAGAATGCTGGCTCCTGATTGGCTGAGTTTGTGAGCAACTCTTCAACAGCCACTTAAATTCTTGAGCTTTTTGAGCAGGCTGACTGTAGGCTAGGGCATTACAGCTTTTGGTAATACTTCCCTTTGTTATTTCATAGCTATGATCTCTTTGCTAGAAAGAAGAGTGAGGAGTGGGTGGAGGGGGATGAAGCAGAGAAGAAAATAATGTTTTCACTTAAAGAAGAAGAGGCTCATTGGGCTTTCCTTAAAAGTAATTTACCCAAAATTTGAAAAAAAAAAAAAAATCCAAGCCATAGAGACTTATTTGCAGGTAACACACCCTTCTTGGTTATTTAAATATAAATTCCTTTGGTAATGATGAAAGCTTTGTTGATGCTGTAGAAAAAAAATTATATTTTAAAGTGATGGTATTTCCCCAGAGTTCTTGAGTATAAATATATAAGGACTTAAAAATATTTTTTTCTTACTGTCTTTCTCCTGACAAAATATTTTCAGGAGAAAGTAGTTCATCATGTTTTATACATTTACTTCTAGGTATGCAGACATTTTTCTGCTGTAAAGTATAAAAGGGGTTTTTCCTGTGAAAATAAATTAGAGTCATGTAAGAGCTTCATGATTCTAGTGTTGCCACCTAAAAAAAGTAGTATTTCTTTTGTAGAATAGTTTTGTGAATGGTATCTCAAGTTCCAGATGACAGTATTTAAAATGATCTTTAGAAATGTTTTGTTCTGGTTATGTAGTCATGGAGACTTGTTTGCAGGTAACACACCCTTCTCTAATGTGTGTCTTTCTTAAATATACATTGCTTATGCAAAATAGATTTTTCAAAACTTACTACTGATTGGTTTGCATAGATATGGATGAACTAGTTTGAACTGGTTATTCATGATACTTATTGCTTTGTCTGTTTTTCATTATGCTTAGAACCCATAAAAGATCTGGTAAATGGCTGTAGTGTGCGCCCTTGTGGGTATAGATGGTAGTTATTCTGTAATTCTTTATATAGGTAGTCCTTTATTTTACTGAATTGAATGGCAATTTTGTTGATAAAACCTACTGTTTGGATTATGTTTATATATTAAGTATTATTGGTTATGGCAATTAACATTAAATGTCATATATGTATGTTGGGTTTTTAAAATTCATATACAAAAGAAATTTCACATTCTCTAGTTTATACCTAAAACATTATGAATATACATAGACAATTATGATGATAGCATTTATTGAGTGCTAACTACCTTTTAAGTGTTTAATGTATAGGATCTCATTTAATCATTACTACAACCTCTGTGGCAGGTGCCGATATTCCCTTTTTAAGGCAGCTGAAACTAAATATTGAAATTTTAGGTAACTTGCCCTCTGTTATATAGTAAGTACATGGGAAAGCTGGAATCCAAATCCATGTTTCTGTTTGCATAATACATGTTCTTAATGAGGTTACTAAAAATAATGAAAATACACTTTTTTAGAGGAGTGTTTACTTTTTAAAATTAAAGTATAGTTAATTTACAGTGTTGTGCTAAGTTCTGCTATTCAGCAAGGTCATTCAGTTATACACATACATACATACATTTAAAAAAATATTCTTTTCCATTATGATTTATCCCAGAAAATTGGATATAGTTCCCTGTGCTATACAGTAGGACTTTGTTGCTTATCCATTCTGAATGTAATAGTTTGCAGTGACTAACCCCAAATTCTCAGTCATAGCTCTCCTTTCCCCTCCCCCTTGGCAACCACAAGTCTGTTCTGTATGTCTTTGAGTCTTTTTCTGTTTCATAGATAGGTTCATTTGTGCCGTATCTTAGATTCTACATATATGTGATATCATACAGTATTTGTCTTTCTCTTTCTGACTTACTTCACTTAGTATGAGACTCTCTAGCTGTATCCATGTTGCTGCAGGTGGCATTATTTCATTCTTTTTTATGACTGAATAGTAGAGGAATTTTGCCTTTAATGAAGCTGGTGATAACTGCAAGTTATGTGTATAATAGCTGAGAAATATGGCTATTATGAGGTCATAGTCCAAAAGAATTACAATTCAGCATTTGGAAATTAAAATTTAAAGGATGACCATACTCCTTGTACTATAAATTTAATTATTTTGTATGTTTGGATTCGGCAAGCAAAAGTGACTACAGAATTTGCATTGTATCTTCTTTGCAGAAAAATTTTCAATTAGCATGAGGTTAGACTGGATAGTAGGTGGGAAAAATTCTGAAGTTAAATTTTAGACTGTGGTTAATAACTCTCAGAATAGTGCCTATGATAATTTTGCATTGACATTTCTGCATAATTTTAAGGTGATCTTTGTAATTAGTTTTACTCAGTTTTAAAATTTAAATTAAAAGGATAGAAAGACTAAGAAATATTAGTAATTGTCTTCAAGTGAGAGAATGAATGTAGATTTTGTACCACAGGCAAAATGGTTGGTTCTCAAGTTTTACTGGCTTCCAACAAATGGTCTGGGCCCTTGTTTTATGCCTTTCAGCTGGAGAACAGTGGAACACCAGGAATATACCTATAATTGAAAAAGTTGGGTTTGTTATTAGCTGCACTGAGGGAGAGTGCTCACCAAGGAGACACTGTGAGGCATATCAGTAAGAGGGTATTATTAAAACCTGATAAAGTGTTTAGTTATAGTATAGGTTGGATTTTGGTAGGGGAAGTTTTGAGGAAATAGAGCCTTACTCAGGATTCAGTGCTGTCGCAAAGTAGGGGCAATTCTATGCTTGAGTTTCTCAGTAACTGTTATCTATAGGGAGGATAAACTACAGTCAGGATAAAGCTGCAATTGATAAAAAAGTAGCCATCACCCCTTTAGTCAGATAGGGCAATGTTTAGTATTTTATGGGTTGCTGGGTTACACAGTGACCTTGTCTAAACTGAATGTTGAGGTTGTTTTGTGTCCAGCATTGGATCAGTTTATAATAACATTGAGGCCTAGCTTTGAGCCTCAGATAAAGGTCCCAAACTTCAGAGGCTGCTTTTTTTCCCTTCTCCAACCAAAGCAAATGTATCGTAACATCATTCCCACTGGAAATGATGATGTTAAATAAAAATCCAATGTAAAAGCAGTATTCTTGATCCTGGTCTATCTTAGTCCTTAAAGGATGTTTTGTTTTATTCCTACAGACTGGCAATGTTGTCTTCCTCTAGGACCAAATTTTTGCCTTACTACTGGCCAGATGTTAACACAGAAACTGTGATAGCATCCTTATCTTACTTTACTTGCTTTAACCCTTTACCAATCTTACTTTACTGTTAAGTGTGATATCTGCATTTTTTTGTAGCTAATCTTTATTAGGTTCAAGTTTTTTCCTTCTATTCTTAGATTCTGAGAGTTTTAATTATGAGTGAGGTATTGAATTTTGTTCATTGAATGAATATTCTGTCAGTTGAGATGATCTTTTATTTTCACCCTTTATTCTGTTTATGTGGTAAATCACATTGCTTGAAAAAAAAATTTTTTTTTTCTTAAATAACAGAACTATGTTGTCTTACATTTCTGGAGGTTAGAAGTCTGAAATCAAGGTGTTGATAGGGCCACACTCCCACTGAAGGAGCTAAGATCTGTTCCACAGAGCTAAAGAAGGATCTCTCCTAGCTATGGCTGGGCTGACTAACCCCAGTTTTCACGAAGTCAGTGTTCTCCCATGTGTGCACGTGCACAAGTGCATGTGTGCGTCCGTCCCCAGATATCTGCCTTTTTATAAGGATACTAATTATACAGAATTAGGGCCCACCCTAATGACCCTATTTTAACTTGATTATCTTTGCAAAGACCATCCAAGTAAAATAACAATTTGAGGAACTGGGGCTTAGGGCTCTACAATATTTTTACAAGCGGACGCCTTGGTTAGGCCTAAAATAAAGTATGTTTTAAAAATAAGTAAAAATGCTTCATGACTCACTGGTAACCTACATTGCTTGGGTTTTTTTTTTTAATATTAAATCAACCTTCTATTTTTTACATGTGCTTCATGAGGTACTAATGTATTACTTTTTTTTTTTAGAGAAACATACTTTTAAAGTAACAGATAAAAGAAGAAATCACAGTGGAAATTAGAAAATATTTTAATAGAACAACAATGAAAATATGACATAATAAAATGTGAGATGCAGCTAAAGCAGTGCTTAGAGGGAAATTTATAGCTTTACATGCATACATTACAAAAAAGGGGAAAAATTAAAAATTAATGATTAATTGTTCAGCATGTTTCCAAAGTAGTTGCCCCATTTTATAGCTCCACTGCCATTGTATGAGGCAGCACCCATTATTTTCTTTGATATAGCAATCGTGGTGTGTATTAGGTATTACCTCGTTGTGGTTTTTCTCTGGTAACTCATGATATTGAGCATCTTTTCATGTTTATTGCTTATTGGCTATTGGCTATTTATCTTTTAGAGAAGTGCCTGTTCAAGTCCTTTGCCCATTTTAAAATTGTTTTTTGTTGTTACTTTTCAGTTGTAACAGTATTTTATATTTTCCAGATGCAAGTCTCTTATCAGATACATTATTTGCACATTTATGGTTTGCAAATACAGTTGACCCTTGAAAAATGTGGGTTTTAGGGATGCCAACCCTTTCTTCACAGTTGAAAATCCTTGTATAACTTTACAGTTGGCTCTCTGTATCTGCAGATTCAACCAACTGTGGATCATCTAGTATTTTAGTATGTTTTTATTGAAAAAAAAAATCCAAGTTTAAGTGAACCTATGAAATTCAAGCTCCTAATATTCAAGGGTCAACTGTATTTCCTTCTATTGTGAGTTGTCTTTTTACTTTCTTGATAGTAATCTCTTATTGATATGTTTGCAGTTGTTAATTTAGATATCCTTGGTTGCAGATGTACTCTTCTGTTTCTTAATTCTCCTGTGTTTTTTCCCCTTATCTCTATACCTCTCTTTGATTCTCCTACTGCTTTTATTCTCATACTTTTATTTTTCCTTACACAACTACTTTTTTACTTCATGTATATTTTTATGCTTATGTAGCTCCTCCAGACTCTGAATCTGTTAGCTTACTGAGAGTGAAAACTAGGAATTAGTCACTTTTTCCCTAATACTGCCTAGTAATCTTTTATGAACTATATCTATTATCAATTTCATACTATGTAAAAGCAATAAATATGAAAATTAAAACATAGCAAGGATTATGCTTTTTTATATGTCACTATTTCAAAATTACATAAAGCACTGCTTGCTTAGAAGATCAATTTATAGTAAGTCTATAATTAGGTGACTTCTGTTTCAATTATTAAACTCTATCTCTCTCTTTCTTTTTAAAGATTCAAAATGGATGGTATAGAAGAACCACAGAAAAAAGTCTTTAAGGCTCGAAAAACAATGAGAGTGAGTGACCGTCAACAACTTGAAGCAGTGTACAAGGTCAAAGAAGAACTGTTGAAAACTGATGTCAAGCTGTTAAATGGCAACCATGAAAATGGTGATTTGGACCCAACCTCACCTTTGGAAAATATGGATTATATTAATGACAAGGAAGAGGTGAATGGCATTGAAGAAGAGCTTTGTTTTGACTCTGAAAAAAGTAAATCAGAGTGGAAAGAAACACCCTGTACCTTAAATGTTAATGTAAAAAACAAGCAGGATGATGATTTGAAATGTGAACCTTTGTTTCCTAATAATATAACTCCTGAACTAGTTTCTAAACTGACTGCTGAACCGTCTTCTGGTGATATAGCCTCCAGCGATCTGGCTGTTGGAGGTACAGGCTCTGGAGATTCTGCCTCTGGAGATCTGGCCTCTGAAGGGTTAACCTCTGGTGATCTCACTTCTGTGGATCCCACCTCTGTTGATCCCGCCTCTGTTGATCCTGCCTCTGGTGATGCTGTCTCTGGTAATCTTGCCTGTAGTGAACTGATCTCCGGTGAAATGGTCACCACTGAACTGGTCTCCAGTGAGACAGTCTCTGGTGAACTGGTCTCCAGTGACTCACTCCCTGGTGTACCAGTCCCTGGTGAATCAGTCTCCACTGAACGGGTCTCCATTGATTCAGCCTCTGATGAGCCAGCTTCTGGTGATCTGGCCTCTGGATCACTGGCCTCTGATGAACCAGCCTCTGGCGATCTGGCTTCTGGTGATCCAGCTCCTGGTGATTCAGATTCTGTTGACCCAGCCTCTGATGAACCAACTTCTGATGAACCATCTTCTGAATCAGGCATTGATCCCACCTTTGAACCAAGTTCTGTGCCAGTTTGTGAACCAGTTCCTGAAACTGACAGTGCAGAGCCCTGTAGCAATAAAAATGATGATTTTCTTGAGAAAAAAGGGGATGATGAAAAGTTAGATCAAATTTTCTCATTTGATGAGAAAAATAAAGCTGATAGTAATATTGACGCTGATGAAGAGGCTCTAGAAACAGATGATACAATTATTTCTTCAGATCTGTCTCCTGAAAAGAAGGTAGAAGAAGATGCTATTACAGAATCTGCTCTTGGAGAGGAGGCTATATCTAGCAGTATGGAAATTGACCAAAGTGAAAAGAATCAAGAAGAAGATTCTGCAGACCTTGCAGAAACGATTAGTGAAAATGTTATGAAAGATGACAAAAATGAGAATATCTTAGAAAATGCAGATTCTATGGAGACAGATGAAATTATTCCTATTTTGGAAAAGCTTGCACCTGCTGAAGATGAACTTACTTGCTTTTCTAAAGCTTCTCTCCTTCCAATTGATGAGACAAATACAGATTTGGAAGAGAAGATGGAAGGTTCTTTTGGTTCACCATCTAAACAAGACAGTAGTGAGAGTTTACCAAAAGAAGCCTTTTTGGTCCTCTCTGATGAAGAGGATATTTCGGGTGAAAAAGATGAGTCTGAAGTTATATCACAAAATGAGACATGCTCTCCAGGTTAGAATATTATTTAAATTTTGATTAGCTTTAATAAACTGCTCAGTAAAACATTCTCATGAAGTTTTAAATTTCTTCTAGTTGCAGAGAAAGTTGAGAATGGTGGTGACTAGAGTAATCTCTTAATTTCATGGATTCTTAACTTCACAGAATTCAGAATTTACAAAGAACCACTCTGAGAGCAGCATTGTGTGAAGTGCTGAGAAGTGAGATAAAATAAGTAAAATATGGCCCTTGCCCTTAAGGGGCTTATAGGCTGGGAACAGAGATAAGGTGAACCAATATAACACTATGACATAGCAATTTCCAGTACATAATTTATCAAAATCCTAGTAATTGTTCTTCTTACCACATAGCAACCAAATACTTTGATTCTAACAGCCTACTGGTTTATTTGCTTCAAGTGTAACAAATCTCATCTTACGATTAATTTTCCTGTTGGCATATGATTCTTTTAATAATCTTTGTCCAGGGAATGATACCACCATTGCTGGAAGCCAGAAATCTGGAGGCCTAATTATCTGTTTGATAAAGACTTTATCCATTTGCTTCTTCAGCCTTCTTGATTCTGCCCAACCTACTCCCCTCATTTTCTGTATGGTCTCTAAATCTCTTTTATTTGATTGTGTTCCTCTCTTTCATTAGATCCTTATTACTTTAGGGTAGTTTCAAACTTGTTATATAAAAAGTGTATAAACTTCATGATTTGGTCAGTGTCTGTCTTTCCCATCTCTCTAAGGAGAGAATGAGAAAAACTCCCAACATCATTCCTATGTGAAACTTTGCTCAGTTTCTTTCAGACTGGCATTGAATAGCTTTGTGTTCTCATTGTATCACATTTTCTTACCCTCAGAACCCTGGGAGAAGAGTAACCTTGTAACAAGAGGCATAACATCTGGTTTTTAGTTTGTTCAAAGGGAGAAAAAAAAGGCAGGCCTAGAAGATACAGAGACACCCCCCCTCCATGTCAATTTTTCTTACTAAAAGTTGATTTCATTTCTAAAGAGCATTCTCATTCACTCATTCAACCTATGTGTATAGAAAGGCCAGGATCTTCTTGGCTTGGGGATTTAAAGGTAAAACTTATTATTTGCCCTGAGAATTCTGACAAGAATTAAATCAAAAGCCATTAAATACAAGGTTGTGAATAGTAATAATGTTAAATTAGTATTCTGGGAGTTTAGAGGAGAGTAACTTTTTGAGAATATACATGTATTCAGGAAAGCACTTTCCTTTCATTGTTCGTTATAGAGTTTTAATGAAGGTAGTCCCTCTGAATTGTGTCTCCATCCTACTTACTCAGGCCAGAAATCTTGGAGCCATTCTTACTTTTTTTTCTTTTATATCCCACATCCAGTCTGTCAGGAAATCCTATTGTTTCTACCTCCATAAAAGATCTAGAATAAAGCCTCTTAGAATCTTCATTGCTATCACCTCTGCTCTGAGCCATCATCATCAGGCCAAAAAAATGCTTATTTAGGTCACAGTTAGTGCTCAGTACATATTTTTGGAATTAATTAAATAATTGGTAATGTAAGAAAAGATTGTCGTGGAGGACCTTGCTTACAATGTTTAACATGTTCTAGTACTGGGGAGCCATTGAATGATTTCAAGTAGAGGAGAATGACATGATGAAATTTACATTTTAAAGAATAGGTAACACTGTGTAGGGTGAATTTCACTCATTTTCCAATTAAGTATATAGATAGTAAGTGATATCAGGGCAAGTCCTTGAACAAAACCTCTGATAATCTTTATAAGAAAGTCACCATAGGAGTTCCCATCGTGGTGCAGTGGTTAACGAATCCGACTAGGAACCATGGCCTCGCTCAGGGGTTAAAATTTTTCTGGTAAAGTCACATTACCAATAATGCCACATTTTTCTGATATGTCTTGTGAGGTTGAGAATTTTATATTTATATAGCCGTTTGTATTTCCTTATCCACAGATTGCTTTTTTTGTCTTCTTTGCCATTTTCCTTTTTCTTTTTCTTTTTTTTTAGGGCTGTACCTGCAGCATATGGCAGTTCCCAGGCTAGGGGTCAAACAGAGCTGGCCTACACCACAGTCACAGCAACACCAGATCCAAGCCGCATCTGCAGCCTATGCTGCAGCTCGTGGCGCTGCTGAATCCTTAACCCACTGAGTGGGGCCAGGGATTGAACCCACATCCTCACGGATACCAGTCGGGTTCTTAACCTGCTGGGCCATAACAGGAACTCCTCATTTTTTTGATGGTATGTTTTCTTTAATTACTCTGTAGGATTTTTTGGTTTTAAGTATTTTCATAGAACCATTAACTTAGGCAGGGGATTGGCACATCATGACCTATAGGCTTTTTCTGTTTTTGTCAATAAAGTTTTATTGAAACATAGCCACACTCGTTTGTTTACATCCTACTTTTTTTTTTTTTTTTATCATTAATTCCCACCATAAGGACAGAATTGAATAGTCAAGTTAGAGATTGTAGGGCCCACAAGCTCAAAAATACTTATGTTTTGGCCATTTACAGAAAATATTTGCCAACCCCTGATCCAGGGCAACAGTTTTATCCAAATTTCCTTGGAATAAATTTCTATTCAGTGTGATTCTGAAAATGGGAAACTAACTCCTAATGTAAATTCTGCCTTCTAATCCTCTACAACACTGTTTTCCCACCTTCATTTAATTGAATCTTATTAAAAGTACCAATCATCAGAAAGATACTAAACATATACTTTGTCTCAGCTCTTTCCCAAAATGTTTAGGGTTACCAAAATTACAAGATTTTGGTACCTCCTCTTAGGGAGCTTAATGTCCAGTCTGGTTGAGAGGAAAGAACTGTATGTGAAACATGCCAACTTATAATGAAGCTACACTAAGATGGGAGGAATTATAGCAGGAACTGTGAATGAAGACAAATTCTAAAAAAGGTAGTCTTAGTTACTTCTTTATTAGTCTACCACCCCAAGCACACCCCACCCTTTTTTTGGCTAAACCTTCACAAGTAACTGTTTAGTAATGATATATCAATAGTCTGCTTTGGGGACTTCCGTGTGTACCAATTAAATAGATTTTGTTGTTGTTGTTGTTGTTGTTGTTGCTATTTCTTGGGCCGCTCCCGCGGCACATGGAGGTTCCCAGGCTAGGGGTTGAATCGGAGCTGTAGCCACCCGCCTACGCCAGAGCCACAGCAACGCGGGATCCGAGCCCTGTCTGCAACCTACACCACAGCTCACGGCAACGCCGGATCGTTAACCCACTGAGCAAGGGCAGGGACCGAACCCGCAACCTCATGGTTCCTAGTCGGATTCGTTAACCACTGCGCCACGACGGGAGCTCCTAAATAGATTTTTTTACCCAAAAAAAGGTAGTCTTAACCTAATTATTTGGATGAGTTTCAGGAGTACCAGAAACTACTTGAAAGTATATATAAATCTATTTATATATAAGGATCTTTGATTATTATTCTGAGTTGATGGAGGTCTACTTATATTCTTTGAGGCTTTGTGGATAAAAAATATTAAAGAACTGTAGGGCCTTACTCCTTTCTATAGACCATTAATACCGTTTTTTAAATCTCAAGTTCTTTATCAGGTAAAACTTGAACATAAATTTTAAATCTGTTGGTCTATTTTAAAGCGCCCAATGAGTGTTTTAAATACAGAGAATCCTATTATATCTTCTAGACACATCAGGAAAATGGGAATTGGAAGATAAGAGGTTTTTTGAATAAAATGAATGAGTTGTAAATTAAGTTCGACATATCTGTCAAAGAAAGGGAGCTAATGTATGAAGAAAAGAGCAAACCAAACCAGGCCAATTTGTTCTGCTGTGTTCTGAATGATTTGTCAAGATGTTACCTTAATTGGAGCTAGGGCAAATTTTAATTGAGTACCTAACGGTTTGCTAAATAAAGACTAGGTAAACCTTTATCTTAAGTAGCCCAATTACTCTGGGTTTCTGAACTCTGGGAATTAGGAAACTACAGGAGTCACTACTCTCAGTATTAAAGGCAAGAAAACTTGGGAAAATAGATATAGGAAAAAATGCTTTGTAATGAATGGATAGTGCGCAAGGGAGAAAAATTTTCATTTCATTGAACTGGGGTTGAGGGATGAGATCATAAAACGCTAATGAGCATAGGGTGGTAAATGGAAAGTTTTCTAATACTCATGGATTTTAAAGTTTAAAAATAATCTCAGTAATCTTTATATGTATCACCTTAACTTTCTTGTTTTGTCTTTTATTTTATATCTTTATTGTTTTATTTTAGTGTGAAAAAATGTTGTAATAGGCTCATCAGTGTTCCCAGTCTCTATTTTCACCTAAAAACCCTGTGAAGTTTTTTTTGCTGGTTTTGTTTTTGGGCTATGTTCCCCAGCTTGTGGAAGTTACCTGGCCAGGCAGGACCTTGGGCCTCAGCAGCCACACAAGCCACTGCAGTGACAATACCAGGTCCTTAACCAACTGTGCCACCAGGGAACTCCCCTTTTAAGTTTTTAAAACCCGTTTCTACCATGATGGTTGTTGGAATTAAAACCCTGAGGTTTGAAGCAGATATTCCTACCAAAATATGTAATGCTGTGTACCTCATGCTTGCTTATTTAATTTTGGTTGCAGAATATCATGAAGTATGGCAAGCCTTATTGAAGCTATTGGGGAGCCAGTTGCAGAGATGTAAGGGGGAAAATAGAAACCCAAACATGTTAGTGGTTTGTTCTTCCCCAAATGATTAAGTTAGTTGAGGAGCTATAGACTTATTCACTAAAGGTCATTTCTGGTACCACTAGAATTTTATTTGTAACAATGCACTTCTGTAGACATTTTTAGCAATATTTTTTGGTGGCATTTTATTTTTTTCTTTTCTTTCTTTTCTCTTTTTTAGGGCCGCACCCACAGCATATGGAGGTTCCCAGGCTGGGGTCTAATTGGAGCTGTAGCCTCTGGCCTACGCCACAGCCACAACAACACCATACCCAAGCCGTGTCTGCGACCTACACCACAGCTCACGGCAATGCCAGATCCTTAATCCACTAAGCAAGGCCAGGGATTGAACCTGCAACCTCGTGGTTCCTAGTTGAATTCGTTTCCACTGCACCATGACGGGAACTCCTTGATGGCACCTACTTGTTAGATTTTATTTGCCTCTTGTGAAAATTACTTAACCTTTCTGAACATTATTTTCCTCATTTATATGATGATCGAAATACTGTTTATAGTATAGGATTATTTTGGGAATATTAAGTACTATATGTCAAGCACCTAGCTCAGTTAGTCATTGGCAGTGGTATCAAAATAGCTATTATTTTTAAGTAAAACTTTTATTATCTTTAAGATAGATTTCCCCTTTTTTTAGTGGACTATTCCATAACCACTAAAATCATTCAGCTTGTCTTTTCAAAATATTGTTTTGAATTTGCCAGTAATTTGTAATTTTTTTTAACTGTCACAACCACTATTTTAGTTTTAATAATTGAATATTAGGGAGTCTGAATGCTTTGTAGTAGTTTTCACATTTTATTAATTTATTGGTGATAGTAAATTACTCAGATTCTTTGTTTTAAAATCTATATCTTTAATTTTTTTCCACTTAAATTTTTCCCATTTTAAGAGTTTATTATGAATTTGCAGGAACATTTAAAAGTAGACTTGGTCATTTATTTCTATCAGTTCATGCTCTGTTTTTATTCCCAATAGTTTACATTTTGAAACTCTGATTTTATAAAAGATTATTAACTGAATAATTAAACCAAAAGTGTAAATTATAATGAGCTGTTACAAATTCTAGTGGAAAATAATTTTCTTTTCTATTTTTGTTACAGAGGAAGTAGAAAGTACTGAAAAGGACAGCAAACCTGAGGAAGAAGAGCAAGTAATACATGAGGATGAAAGACCTTCTGAGAAAAGTAAGCATGTACAATCAGACCTGAAATAGTTTTAAAAATTGTTTCTGCTTTTAAGGCTGTGGAAAAATACTTTTCCATCCATGAATTGATTATAAAATTTTGCCATTTAAGTAAATCATTTTGTTGATGGCTAACCCAAGGATCCTTGAAAGTATTATTTATTACATATACTTGTTTATATTTTTCATTATTCCATAAGAAATAAGCTTACTGTTTAGTAAGATTCTATCTGAATGTCTTGAGAAATTGGTTTAGATTTGCGTTTAGAGCATGGAACTATAGGAATTTTGTCTGTGGTGATATAGGCAAGTGGAAGCATGTGTCTCAGTACTCAGTTTTTTTTGTTTTTTGTTTTTTTTTTGTCTTTTTGCCATTTCTTGGGCCGCTCCTGCGGCATGTGGAGGTTCCCGGGCTAGGGGTCCAATCAGAGCTGTAGCCACCGGCCTACGCCAGAGCCACAGCAACATGGGATCCGAGCCGCGTCTGCAACCCACACCACAGCTCACGGCAACGCCAGATCGTTAAGGCACTGAGCAAGGGCAGGGATTGAACCCGCAACCTCATGGTTCCTAGTCGGATTCGTTAACCACTGCGCTATGATGAGAACTCCCAGTACTCACAGTTTTTAAGCTTTATTGGAAAGGGAAATGATGGGACTGTCGTTAGGCTTATAGGGAGATCACTGGACTAGAAGTCAGGAAACCTGGGTTCTGTAACTCTCTGTCTTGTGTAGTTTTCCATCTGTGCTTATGTAAATTAGGATATAAGAGAAATTGTAGAATAGAATTGGATTTTAAAAATAGGTACATAGATATGGATCTTGACTGAAGTGGAGAGGGAGAGGTATGGACACATGTGGTCATTTGCCTTTCATAGGTGTGGAAATTTACAATTTTTCCTTTTTATATATTGAAAAAGAAATCAGGAGTTCCCGTCGTGGCGCAGTGGTTAACGAATCTGACTAGGAACCATGAGGTTGCAGGTTCGGTCCCTGGCCTTGCTCAGTGGGTTAACGATCCGGTGTTGCCATGAGCTGTGGTGTAGGTTGCAGACAAGGCTCGGATCCCACGTTGCTGTGGCTCTGGCGTAGGCTGGCGGCTACAGCTCCGATTCGACCCCTAGCCTGGGAACCTCCATATGCCGCAGGAGCGGCCCAAGAAATAGCAAAAAAGACAAAAAAAATAAATAAATAAAAGAAAAAGAAATCAGATAAAATTTGCTTATCATCTCATGAGTGTTACCAGTATTTGAAACAGAAATTTCTAAGGTCTTTGTCTTTTCTTTACCAAATTTACTTTTATAATGACACTAATTTTATTATTTGTATATATTTGAAATGTTTTTAAGATCCATTAAGAATAACTATTATTTTATTTTTTTAAGGCTGATGATTAAGGAAGAATTTTTCCTAGCTTTACTGAGGGAAAAAATTTATTGTGGAGGAAGAATTAAATAATTAAAGCTAGCACAGTTAGAAGTATGTAATGTGAGAATGAAGGCTGAGATATGTGTGACTTGTGAAGGCACTGTAGAATTTAGGAAAGGGAATGAATTTTAGATGATTTCATCTCATACTGTTAGTTGATCTTCCATCTTAATACAAAGATTTCAAGGAAAAAATGTACTATGTTTATATTGTTTGTACATTGCTTATTCAGCCACTAGAAAGTTCTTATTTAGAATATTGAAAATCATTTCAAGTTTAAAGCTAAAAGCTATCCACTTACTTTTCTGGTCCCAAAAACAATTCATACAGTGATTGAGAGTGCTGTTTTGATGGCTAGAAATAATATTTTGCTGAGGATGGAAAATAAGCATTAAGGTCTAGCTGTAATAAAAATACCTGACTGATTACACTTTTTCTTTTCAGGTGAATTTTTTAGAAGAAAACGTTCTAAATCAGAGGACATGGACAATGTCCAGTCCAAACGCCGTCGATACATGGAAGAAGAATATGAGGCAGAATTTCAAGTAAAGATTACAGCCAAAGGAGATATAAACCAGAAGCTACAAAAGGTGTTAGAGATTATAAGTTAAAACCATATTAAATAAAAAGCACCACTATATTTATTCTTCTAGGTTTTTGACATTATTCTATATTTTCCTGATGTATTCAGGTTTTTCACAGAGAAAAGTTGAAGTAGTTGAGCTTATTACTCTTAATGATTTAATTTCAGAATTCCTTCTGACTCTTTCAAAGCTACATATTCTTTTTTCTTTTTCTTTTCTTTTAATTTTAATTTTTTGTGTCTTGCCTTTTGTCTTTTTAGGGCCGCACTGTTGGCATATGGAGGTTCCCAGGCTAGGGATCCAATCGGAGCCACAGCAATGCCAGATCTGAGCCACGTCTGTGACCTACACCACAGCTCATGGCAACGCTGGATTCTTAACCTACTGAGTGAGGCCAGGGATTGAATCTGCAACCTCATGGTTCCTACTCGGATTCATTCCCACTGCGCTGCCACGACAAGAACGCCTTTTTTTCTTTTTAGATATGGTAGTAATTATCAATGTGGAAGAGAAGTTATTACTTCTTTTTTAATTAGCTTTAGTAACAAAACTGAATATCAGCTTTCACCTTTTAATTCTTCTATATTGAACTTTATTCTAGTGGAAACATGAGAGTCTTATATGTTAACTTTGTTTTTTTTGCTTTTTAGGGCTGCACCCACAGCATATGCAAGTTCCCAGGCTAGGGGTTGAATCGGAGCTGCAGCTGCCGGGCTACACCGTAACTACAGCAGTGTAGTATCTGATCCACATGTGCAATCTACACCACAGCTCAAGGCAACGCTGGATGCTTAACCCACTGACTGTGGTCAGAGATTATTATCCTGCATCCTCATGGACACTCTTCTGTTCGCTACTGTTGAGCCACAACAGGAACTCCTATATGTTAACATTTTAGTTTTTCTAATTTTTATCATAAGCTGGTTTTATGACTGTAAATGCTTATGTTCTAAAATCTTTGTTATGTGCTTTAGGTTTAGTATTAAAAATGGTACAGACCAGGCTTTAGAAAGACTAGGGAAAGGTAATATTTAAAGTGCAGACTTCAGAAACTTCCCCCTGTATGTGTTAGACTAGAGACAGAAAAAATGAAATGAATATATAGTATTTAATATATTTTTCAAAATGTGTTCACAAATGTTGATGACAAATGCCTTTGTAAGAGAAATTTCACTCAAGTGGAGATTAAATGGTGAAATTTTACATAATCTAGGCCAGTGTTTTTCTACTCGGGTAAATTATTAATATCCCCATTAGAGAAAGGAATAGTGAGGCAGTAAAAAAAAGTGGCTTTTTATTTCTCCCAGTGTCTTTTTGTTTATCATATGGTGATAATAATGCTTATTTAGTCTTTCTTATAGAGCTATTAGAAATCTGAGCATGGCTATGTGAAAAAGTTTTGCAAACTTTTATGTATACTGAGGGTTATTTGAGTATGGTCCATGAGTGACCATAGAAGAGTGTTATTTGAGTATGGTCCATGAACATGCACTGTGAGTCCTGTTTGTTGTGGGTCCATAATGAGATAAATATGGAAATTGTGAGTAGGCATTTAGAAATGTTTTATATAAATTTCAAAATGCAGTAACATTTAGTGTATCATAAAAATGTCATCTGTAGCAGATTAGAAAATTTAAAAACTAGTTTTTTCCTTTAGTTTTGTTTTAATCACAATAGAGGGGGTGGGAGAAAATATTAAAACTTGAATTTCAAATTGTTTTGAAAATCTCCCCCTCTGGAAATTTTCTGTTTATGGTATATATCATTCTATTAATAGAAGTGGAGGATTTCAGCAGATAGCACTGCCAGTATGGTTTTTTTAAATTAAACTAGCTAATATGTTACTATCTTATTAGTACTTAAGAATCTTTACTGTTTTCTGCTTGCTAAAATTGCTTCTTTGCTATAACAAAGGTATATGTATTTCTTTAGGTTGTACAGTGGTTACTGGAAGAAAAATTGTGTGCACTGCAGTGTGCCGTGTTTGATAAGACATTGGCAGAATTGAAAACACGAGTGGAAAAGATTGAGTGTAACAAGAGGCATAAAACAGTTCTTACTGAACTACAGGTTTGTACACGGACTTGAATTGTATACCCATGTGCCATCATTTTTATAACTTATTTTCTGGGATATATTTTCAAGGTTGACAATGAAGTACATTTAACTTCTAAGTATTAGAAACAAAAGGAGCTACTAGTTTGCTAGGGCTCCCATTAAAATAGTACCATAAACTGGATGGCTTAATCAACAGAAACAATAATATTGTCTTATAGTTCTGGAGGCTAAAATTGCAAGATCAGGCTGTCATCTGGATTGGTAGTTTCTGAGGAATGTGAGAAAGAATCTGTTTCTCCATCCTTGCTGCAGGTGTGGCCAAAAAAAAAAAAAGAATCCGTTTTATATGTCTCCTCTAGCTTCAGATGGTTTACTCACCTTGGCATTCCTTGTCTTATAGACGTATCACCCTGTGGTGTGGGTTGCAGTTGTGGCTCAGATTCAGTCTTTGGCCCAAGAACTTCCATATGTCATGGTTGCGGCCATTAAAAAAAAAAAAAAAAAAGTACCGCTTGTTAATTCTTTTCTGTATAGTCCAGTTTCCTTAATTATTTAGACGTGTATTAATTTTTTGATTTTTGTTTGAATCTCCTAGTTTTTGATCCATTTTTCCTGTTACCTACCAGTTATTTCACTGTCCTGCAGGGTATTAATGTTCATTTTTTATTTTAGGCTTTTGCTTCATATTCTCTCAGTCATTTATGATCTACCCTTAACCATGCCATTTATTTAAATTTTACTAAGCCCAATTTAGTTTCCATCTCTTTCTGTATTCTGATATTTAGAATTTTTTTGGAAGTAAAATTCGGATAACAAAATAATCACTTTAAAGTTTATAATTCAGTGATATTTAGTACATTTACTTTGCTATGTGACCATCATCTCTATGTAGTTCCAAGTCATGTTCATCAATCTCAAAGAAAATCTTGCACCCATTAAATAGTCGTTTCTAATTTTCTCTTCCCCCTAGCCTTTGGGAACCACTACTTTGCTTTCTGTCTCTACTGAGTTAGCTGTCCTGCATATTTCATATGAACAGAATTACACAAATGTGAACTTTTCATGTTGAGCCTATTTTCCTTAGTATAATGTTTTTAAGGTTAATATATATCATAGCATGTATTTGTAGTGCTACATTCCTTTTCATGGATAAGTAATATTTGTATACTATTGAAAATAAATAGGAGTTAATTCAAGGTATTAATGTGTGTGTGTACACACCCAAACAGTTTATATATTCTTCTGTAGATTGCTTTGGTTAGTATGGTCATTTTAACAATATTAATTTTTCCAATCCAGGAGCATGGGATATCTTTCCATTTCTTTGAATACCCTAATTTCCTTGGTCAGTATTTTATAGTTCTCGGCATACAAGTCTTTCACCTCCTTGGTCAGGTTTATTCCTAGGTATTTAATTTTGGGGGCCGTGATTTTAAAAGGTATTTTTTAATGTTCCTTTTCTAATATTTCATTGTTAGTATACAGAAATACAACCTATTTCTGAATATTAATCTTGTATCCTGCTACTTTGCTGAATTCATTGATCGGTTTGAGTAGTTTTTGTGTGAAGTCCTTAGGTTTTTCTGCATATGTCGTCTGCATAGAGTGACAATTTTACCTCTTCTCTTCCGGTTTGGATACTTTTATTTCTTTTGTTTGTCTGATTGCCATGGCTAGGACTTCCAATACTATGTTGAATAAAAGTGCTGATAGTGAGCAAAAACTGTGTAATTTAAAACTATTTTCACCCACTCTGTAAATTTTCTTTTTACTTTCTTCATGATATTCTTTAATGCACGAAAGTTTTAAATTTTGATGACCTCTTGTAGCATATAGTTGAGTCACTTTGCCAATCTCTGCCTTTTAATTGGAGAGATTTCATCTATTTACATTTAAATTAGTTGCTGATAAGGAAAGATTTATCCCTTATTTGTCTTTCACCCTTTTTGATCCTTAATTCATTCATTACTTACTTACTTTGTGATTGATCTTTTTTTTTCTAGTGAACCATTTTGATTCCCTTCTTCCTTCTCTTTTTGCAGCTTTTTCCTTAAGGAAAAAGTGCATTGCACTTAACATCTTGAGTTAATACCCACTTATTTTTAGTAGTATATAAAACTCTATTCCTTTACAGCCCTATCCTGCTCAGTTTCTTAATTTCAGTTATTGTACTTTCACCTCCAGAATTTATACTTATTTCTTTATATAATTTCTGTCTTTTTATTTATATTCTCTATTTGGTGAGACACTATATTTTCCTGTTTTCTTTTTTTTTTTTTTTAAATCTTTGTCTAGTAAGTCCTATACCTGAGCTACACTTCTGTTAATTCTTTTTTTCCTTTGAGTGGATCATGCTCTCATATTTCTTTGTATACCTGCTGATTTTTTTGTTGTTGTTAAAAACTGGAGATTTTGAATATTGTATTGTGACAGTTCAGGAAATCAGGTTTTCCCCTCCTTTCCAGGGTTTGTTGTAGCTGCTTATACTTTGTTTGCTTAGTGACTTTTCTAAATTATCTTTGGAAAGCATACGTATTCATTATAGTGTATGGCCATTATTGTGTATGTTTTATTAGTTTAGTGGTCATCTGGTGTTTTGACAGTTACACGTAAGAGAGGAAAGGTGTAAATTTTGTGTTCATCTCAGTAGATATAAAGTAAGGAGAATATGCTAAAATTGACCAGATATTCTTGGAAAAAAAATAGGAGGGAAGTACATTAATCTCATAAAGATTATCACAAACCTGTTATAAATACCATATTTAATAATGTGTCTTTGGAAATATTTCATGAGAATTGAGAATAGGACAGTGACGCCTTATCTGTGCTGCCATTTAAAGCTTTGGTGACAGGGCAATAAAAACAGGAAAAAGGAATGAGGTATAATGATAAGTACATGATAAATGAATAGCAGCTAACTAATAAAAGGAAAACATTCTAGTAGATTTCCTATACATCAAAAACCATGAGAAACTGTAATGTGAAAAAGATTTCACATATGGTAGATATTTGAAAATAAATAAGTACTTAAGAGTATACCTAAAAGGGAAATTTCAAGACCGTTATGAAGAAAAAGGACAGAAAACATAGCATGAGTCAACAGGGATATATGTCCTGGATAGAGGAAGAATTGATTTCTTTCAAATCATTATGCAAATTCAGAATACTAAAAATTTCAACTGGATTTTTTTATGAAAAAGCTGTTAACACACTCTTGAATATAGTGTTTCAGTGGTTATGATTTATAAAATGCCATTTCAAGTAGTTTTTTTTTTTTTTTTTTTGGCTGCACCTGCAGCATTCAGAACTTGGAGAGCCAGGGATTAAACATGTGCCACAGCAGTGATAACACCAGATCCTTAACCCACTGAGCCTCCAGGGAACTCTCCATTTTAAGTATTTTAACTTCAAATAGCTGTTTCAGTTTTTTGTTTTAGTCTCTCCTCCCATTCTCTTCCCTCAACAGTTAAATCTGTGGCAGCCTAATCCAAGAGACTGTTTTGAATAATGAATACCATGTGCCTATTTATTCTCTAGCTCTTTTGAGTACTTATATTCATTATTAGGCAAACTTAATTCATGGTTAATTCTCTCTCTCTTTTTTTTTTTTTTTCATACAGAATTTTTTCCTAAGAGATTCCTTGGTACATAAACAAAGAAATTCTGGGTCTGTATGCTTTGCTGAACAAGACCTAAATGTGTATGCATTCCAATAATTTAGGCAGATTTTATTTATTTATTTAGGTTGATAAACAAATTTTAAGTTTTTAAAAAATTTCATGTAAAAAAATTAAAATATTTAGTGACTTTTATTATATTTATGTTTTTACAACCATCATCACAACGTAATTTTACAATATTTCCATCCCAAATCCCCAGCCCGTCCTTCCCCCTCAACCTGTCTCCTTTGGTAACTGTAAATTTTGCAAAGTCTGTGAGTCAGTTTCTGTTCTGCAAAGAAGTTCATTGTATACTTTTTTTTAGATTCCATGTATAAGTGATAGCATATGATGTTTGTGTCTCATTGTTTGACTGACTACACTTAGCATGGTAATTTCTAGGGTCCATCCATGTTGCTGCAAATGCCATTATTTCATCCCTATTTATGGCTGAATAATACTGCATTGTGTATATGTACCACATCTTCTTTATCCACACCTCTTTCAGTGAGCACATAATTAATATGTGTCTTGGGGTGTTCCTCTTTGGGTTTATTTTATATGGTACTCATGCTTCCTGGATTTGAGTGAGTGATTCCTTCCCCGTGTTAGGGAAGTTTTCAGTTTTTATCTCTTCAGATATTTTCTCTGGCCCTTTCTTTCTCTTTTCTTCTTCTGCCACCCCTGTAACACGGATATTGGTGTGTTTAAAGTTGTCACAGAGTTCTCTTAGACTGTCTTCATTTCTTTTCAGTCTTTTCCTCTTTTCTCTCCTGTGGCAGTGATTTCTACCAACCTGTCTTCCACCTCACTTGTTCGTTCTTCTGTCTCCTGTATTCTGCTGTTGGTTCCTTCTGGTGAAATTTTTTTTTTTTTAATTTTTTTATTTTCCCACTGTACAGCAAGGGGGTCAGGGTATCCTTACATGTATACATTACAATTACATTTTTTTCCCCCCACCCTTTGTTCTGTTGCAACATGAGTATCTAGACAAAGTTCTCAATGCTATTCAGCAGGATCTCCTTGTATATCTATTCTAAGTTGTGTCTGATAAGTCCAAGCTCCCGATCCCTCCCACTCCCTCCCCCTCCCATCAGGCAACCACAAGTCTTTTCTCCAAGTCCATGATTTTCTTTTCTGAGGAGATGTTCATTTGTGCTGAATATTAGATTCCAGTTATAAGTGATATCATATGGTATTTGTCTTTGTCTTTCTGGCTCATTTCACTCAGTATGAGATTCTCTAATTCCATCCATGTTGCTGCAAATGGCATTATGTCATTCTTTTTTATGGCTGAGTAGTATTCCATTGTGTATATATACCACATCTTCTGAATCCAGTCATCTGTCGATGGACATTTGGATTGTTTCCATGTCCTGGCTATTGTGAATAGTGCTGCAATGAACATGCGGTGCGGGTGCACGTGTCTCTTTTAAGTAGAGTTTTGTCCGGATAAATGCCCAAGAGTGGGATTGCAGGGTCTGGTGAATTTTTTATTTCAGTTTATTGTATTTTGCATCTATGTGCTTAACATTTAATTATTTATTTTTTAAGTTTTTTTTTATTATAGTTGATTTATAATGTTCTTTCAATTTCTGCTGTACAGCAAAGTGACCCAGTCCTTACAACTGTATGCATTCTTTTTCTCACATTATCCTTCATCATGTTCCATCACAAGTGGCTAGATATAGTTCCTGGTGCTATACAGCAGGATCTCATAACCTTTAAATCTTCTATTTCTTTGTTCAGTGTTTCTTGTAATTTATCAGTCTTTGCCTCCAGTTTATTTCTAAGATCTTGAATCGTCTTTACTTATCTATCATTAGTCTAAAGTCTTTTTCATGCAGATAGGTAATCTAAAGATCACTTAGCTGTTTTTCTGGGGTTCCTTTATCCGAGTCATAATTCTCTACCTTTTCATTTTGTATAGATTTTTTTGTGTGGTCTCCTTTTTTGCAGACAGTAGGGTTGTAGTTTCTCTTGCTTCTGATGTCTACCCCCCTTATGGCTGAAGTTGATATAGGGGCTTACTGCAGACTTTCTGATGGGAGGGACTGGTGCCAGCTCACTGCTAGGTGGAGCTGACTCTTATCCCTCTGGTGGGTGGGGCTTTGTTTCTTGGTGTGATTATAGGCAGCTGTGTGCCTGGGGGCTCTTTAGGCAGCCTGTTTGCTGATGGGTGGGGCTGTGTTCTCCCCCTTAAGTTGTTTTGCCTGGGGCTTCTCAGCTCTGATGCGTGGGGCCAAATCTTTCGTAAATGATCATCACTAGAGGAGTTCATGCTGATGATTATTCCCAAGACCTTAGCTTCCAGTGTCCTTCCCCTGATAGTAAGCCACAGTTACTCCCTGTATTCCCAGGAAATTCTCCAAGAACTGCAGGCAAGTCTGACCCAGATTCCTATGATCTCTGCTTTGCTCTGGGACCCAGTGCACACAAAAGGCTGTGTGCACCTTTCAAGACTGGAGTGTCCGTTTCCCCCAGTCCCATAGAGCTGTGTACAAGCCCTTCTGGCCCTCAACACTAAATGATCTCTGGGTTACTCCTTCCAATGCCAAATATCCAGGCATGGGAACCTAACATGGGGCGTGGAACTCTCACTCCTGTGGTGGGTGAGCCTCTGCAATATAGTTACTTTCCAGTCTTTTGGCTGCCTATCTGGCAGGTATGAGGTTGCTTATATGGCTTAATGGCCCTCTCCTGTCATCTTGATGTAGCCTTCTCTTTGTCTTTTTAAGTAGCATTATCTTTTTTTGATAGTTTCCAGTGTATTTTGTTGAAGGTTGTTTAGCAGTTTGTTGAAATATTTTTGTTTTCCTGAGAAAAAGGTGAGCTCCAGTCCTTCTACTTTGCCATCTTAATCCCTATGCAACTTTTATTTAAACAGCTACCATTGTGCCCTTATACAGGAAATGATAGATACGCCTTAGAAGTCAAGAGCGAATGAAATAGTAGTAGTAATCAAAGACATAATGCATGTTGCTTTCTTAAACTAAAAAACAAAAAAAACAAAAAAACCCCACAAAACTTGGCTTTTTAAAAATCTCAGAGAACACTTACCAAAAAAGAGGCCCAAACTTAGGCCTATTATAACAGATACTTTGATTTATGATTAAAAAATTGTACGGTTTTCCTAGGTTAAAACAAAAACAAAAAATCTGCTCTTTGATTTCCTTTTTATAATATTAAATGGCAGAAGACAGTATGTCAGTGTCTAAGTTGCAGTTTCCTTTCTGTGCCAGTAGTTTAATTTTTTTCAGTGATGAAATTCTGCTTTTTAAATTTTTTGACTTTTTAAGGCTGCACCCACAGCACATAGAGGTTCTGAGGCTAGGGTTCAAATCAGAGCTACAGCCGCCAGCCTATACCACAGCTACAGCCACACCAGATCTGAGCCTCATCTGCGACCTACACCACAGCTCAAGGCAATGCTGGATCCTTAACCCACTGAGCGAGGCCAGGGATTGAATCTGCACCCTCATGGATACTAGTTAGATTTGTTTCTGCTGAGCCATGACAGGAACTCCAAATTTTTTTTTTAAGTATTTGAAATAAATAAATAAATAAATAAGTAAGTAAGTAAGTAAGTAAATAAAAGGAGTTTCCGTCATGGCTCAGTGGTTAACGAATCCTGTTAGGAACCAGGAGGTTGTGGGTTCGATACCTGGCCTTGCTCAGTGGTTTAAGGATCCGGTGTTGCCATGAGCTGTGGTGTAGGTCGCAGATGCGGCTTGTATCCCGCGTTGCTCTGGCTCTGGTGTAGGCCAGTGGCTGCAGCTCCGATTCGACCCCTAGCCTGGGAACCTCCATGTGCCGCGGGAGCGGCCCCAGAAATGGCAAAAAGACAAAAAAAAAAAAGTATTTGAATATTATGGACCTATATGATATGAAATTGAAGTTCTCTTTACACTGCAATTCATAGCTTCTAGAGGTAACCATTGGTAGCCTTTGTATTTATTCTTGACCTTTCCCCATATATAGCATATACAAAATAATTTTTTAAATTGTTTTCATTTTTCAGTGCCAAATTGTATAATAATAATTGCATAGTACATATACATTATGTGATTTACAGAATACCTACCAGATAGTCTGCCAAAAGAATAACAGAAAGACATTCTTGTATAATTTAGGATATAAAAAACACTTTCCCATATGCCTTTCTTAAAAAAATTACTTGAAATATTTTATTCACATAAAGGTAATTCCATATTAAGAATTTTTAAAAAAGTTGCTCTGTATCCTTGGGTGTTAATAATACTGTTAACTTTCTAAGTCCTGAGGAAAAATTTTCATCTTGGGAGTCATAGGTAATTGATTGACTAGCCCATGTCAGTGGACCTCAGTACTGTTAGGTTTGGGGGGAGGGTCTCCTTTAGAAGTGGCTGCTTTATGGACTTCCTGTCATGGCTCAGTGGTTAACGAACCCAACAAGTATCCATGAGCACGTGGGTTTAATCCCTGACCTTGTTCAGTAGGTTGAGGATCCAGTATTGCCATGGCTGTGGTGTAGGTTGCAGACATGGCTCAGATCCCTTGTTCCTGTGCCTGTAGTGAGGTCTGGCAGCTACTGCTCCAATTTGACCCCTAACCTGGGAACTTCCATATTCCATGGGTGTGGCCCTAAAAAAGCAAAAGACTAATAAATAAAAATAAAAAATAGAAGTGACTACTTTGTGAAAGAAACGCTAAAAGTAATGTCTTTTTATGACATGCTTTGAGATTATCTGAGGGAACCTTTCCTTGGGCAGGCCTCATGAACACACTTAGAAGTTTAATTTAAAATTCTTAAAAATATATTTATCATAAAATAGCAGCATCAAAACAAGACAAACAGTTGAGTATCACATCTATATGATATGATATGCAAAATTCAAAAATACTCATGTGGTGCTATGGTAATTTTTCTATTTTTTTCTTTGTCTTTTGTAGTTGTCCAATATTTATGGATATATATGTAGGCAAAATATGTGATCAGGCAGTTTTTATAAACAGTATGAAGGGTTAATAAAATAATTTCACTGACAAATGTTAATCTTAAGAAAGTAACATTTTTTTTGTGAGTTTATTACAGGTTAATAGGATATGAAATTAAATGTTCTGAAGAATATCATATGTGCATGCATACACACTGCTTTTGAAAGTGTAAATTGGCAAAGCTTTCTGAAAAAGCATTTTATATGGGAGCCTTAAAACTATTCTGTCTGAGGAATTCTGCCTCTGTGAATGTAGCCTAAGTAAATAATCTAAAATAACAGAATTATTAATTGTAATATTATTTTACTGAAGCATTTGAGAACCATTTAACATATCCAGTAGGAAAGAGAGTGTATAAATAATGATTCAGTATATTATATGCTATATTATATACTAATATGTACTATATATATTCTACATATATACTGTATACACAGTATATAATATATTGTGTATACTATATATATACACTATATATTCAATATATAGTATAGAATATATACTACGTATATGTTCAGTATATGTAGTATTGGTAAAGGATCTTACTTACTTATGACTTACAGATATGCCTACTACATAATTCTCAGTGAGAAAATTAAATGTGTTTACAACTATAATGACAAAAGATATGAGCACACATATTCAGAAATGTACTTTTTCATGAGCAAACTTGCAGTTCAAGGAGGGAAAAAACCAACCTTCTAAAATTAAGTGTTTACCTTTGTGAATTTCTGTTGTTGCTCAGCGGGTTAGGGACTTGACATTGTCTCTGTGAACATTTGGGTTTGATTCCTGGCCTCGCTCAGTGGGTTAAGAATCCAATGCTACAACAAGCTATGGTGTAGGTTGCAGATGCAGTTTGAATCTGGTGTTGCTATGGCTGTGGCATAGGCCTGCAACTGCAGCTCCAATTTGACCCTTAGACCAGGAACTTCTATATGCTGCAGGGACAGCCCTAAAAAGAAAAGAAAGAGAGTGTTTACCTTTGGCTATTGAGTTCAAGGATCATTTTAGTTTGTGTTATGATTTTCTGTATTTTTCAAATACATGTTTTATAATGAACTTGCCTTATTTATTTATTTTGCTATTAGCTATTGTCTGAGGATCCTATTACTTGTGGGTTTCTTGTTATGTGTGCATGGGTTATTTTTTATTACTATCATGCCACTTGATTTTTGTTTGTTTTTGCTTTTTTTAGGCCAAGATAGCCAGGTTAACCAAACGCTTTGGAGCAGCCAAAGAAGATCTTAAAAAAAGACAAGAAGTAAGAATTTCTATTCTTACGTAATTAATGTTTACCTTTAAGTGGTCATTTCAGGAAGTACTGACTTCGGAGGAAACTCTTCTTTATTACAGGTCTGAAATTTGCTTTCATACTGTGTACTCCCTGCATGTTGTTTCTGGACCTGCAGCCCCAAAACTAATTATTAACCCTTTCTAATCCTACACTTATTTTCTTACACCAACACTTATATTAATCTATTTATGTTAAGGCATTTTTGAAGTTGTATTCTCTATCCATCTTTAAAATTATGTTTTGGGGTTTTGCCTTACCATGTTTCTCTTTTTACATATAGACATACTTTGGCGATATTGCAGATTTGGTTCTAGACCATGGCAGTAAAGTGTTTATTACAATAAAATGAGGCACAGATTTGTGAAAATCTTTTTTGTTTAAAAAAATGTAAAAGTTATGTTTACACTATGCTATAGTTTATTAAATGGGCAATAGCATTATATCTAAAAAAATACATACCTTAATTAAAAAATACAAAACAAAGAACTATTATATCAAAATCACTGATCATAAATCACCACAGCAGTATAATAGTAATGAGAAAGTTTGAAATATTGAGGGAATTAACCAAAATGTGATACAAAGATGCAAATTGAGGAAGTACTGTTGGAAAAATATTACTGATAGACTTGCTTTGCACAAGTTGCCACAAACCTTCAATTTATAAAAAATGCAATATCTTCAAAGTGCAATAAAATGATGTATGCTTGCTTATATTTGCCAGTGTCCTAGTTTAGTCTGTTATTTCCTCCAAAATATTTTAGTGTTTACCCTGCCTCTAGTAGCCCTGTTCTCCTCTTCCTTTCTTCCTCACGTAGTTAAGTCCCCATGTCATAGCATTGACAAACTGTAGTCTAATCTCACTTTTGCTTTTTGTTGTTTCTTTAGTTATTCTATAATATGTATTTTTAATATAGCACTTGTACATTATAGTATTTTTTAGTTGAATTTTTAAAAAACTTGGAGTATAGTTGATTTACAATGCTGTATTAGTTTCAGGTGTATATAGCAAAGTGAATCAGTCATACATATAAATATATCCACTCTTTCTTTTCCCATATAGATAATTACAAATCATTGAGTACATTTTCCTATGGGTTCTCATTAAAAAAGGATCGAAATCTTACTATTTTTTTTTTTGCCTTTTTTGGCCATACCTGAATTTCTTTCCCCCCCACCCCCCATTTGAACACATTACATTTCTTTGTGTCTTGATTGACCCATTGCCTGGCACATAGAATTGCCAGTAATAATTATTTCAGTAGTAGTCATTATTCCTATAGGATTTTTTTTTCTGTTGTGATTCATTTTCATATCTTCTTTACTTGACTTTTTATTTATTTTTAAAATTTTTAAAATTTTTTTGGTCTTTTTGTCTTTTCTAAGGCCACACCCACAGCATATGGAGGTTCCCAGGCTAGGGGTCTAATCGGAGCTGTAGCCGCCAGCCTACACCACAGACACAGCAATGCAGGGTCCGAGCCACATCTTCAACCTACACCACAGCTCATTGCAGTGCTGGATCCTTAACCCACTGATCACGGCCATGGATCAAACCCCCAACCTTATGGTTCCTAGTCGGATTTGTTAACCACTGAGCCAAAACAGGAACTCCTTTACTTGACTTTTTAAAGCAAAATTTATTTTGAATAGTGATAGATACAAAGGAAGTTCCAACAATAGTACATAGACTCCTATGAGCCCTTCACTCAGTGTCCCACAGTGATGAAATCTTCAATAGCTGTAATACAATATTAAAACCAAGCAGTAAATACAATCCTGTTAAGTAGTCTTAAAGATCTTAACAGTTTCTACCAGTTTTTTCATGAATTAATTGTGTGCGTGTGTTTCTATGAAGTTCAGTATCATGTATAGATGTATGTAACCTGTTGCCACAGTTAAGTATAGAACTGTTTCCTCACCATAAAGGGACTCACTCCCTCGTGCTGCTCATTTATAATTTCACCCTTCTCTTGACCCTCACTCCCTGCACCCTGGCAACTACTAATCTGTTCTGCAATCTCTGTATCCTTTTCACTTAAATTTTAAACTCTGACTGGTCTCTGTTTTTTGAGCAACTGACAGTTTTATCTTTGTTTATACAGGCTAATCTCATCAAATCCCATTTGTGTATAGCCAAAGATTTATTTATTAAAGTTTTCATCAATGATGTAATTAATTCTCTGATTTTATTTATTTATTTATTTTTAAATTCTTTGGGCGGGGGGACGTCTTTTTTGTCTTTTCTAAGGCCACATCCACGGCATATGGAGGTTCCCAGGCTATCTTTGGGCGGGGGGGGACGTCTTTTTGTCTTTTCTAAGGCCACATCCACGGCATATGGAGGTTCCCAGGCTATCTTTGGGCGGGGGGGACGTCTTTTTGTCTTTTCTAAGGCCACATCCACGGCATATGGAGGTTCCCAGGCTAGGGGTCTAATCAGAGCTACAGCTGCTGGCCTACACCACAGCCACAGCCACGCAAGATCTGAGCCATGTCTGCGACCTACACCGCAGCTCACGGCAATGCCGGATCCTTAACCCACTGAGTGAGGCCAGGGATCAAACCCGCAACCTTGTGGTTCCTAGGTGGATTTGTTAATAACTGAGCCACAACGGGAACTCCTAATTCTCTGATTTTAAACTCTACTTTCCCTGTTTTGTTTGTTATGACATAAGAATTAAGCTATTTTATTTCTTATATTAGAATATTGGTATAAACCCTTTTTTTAAACTGTTTTTTGTTATGCCTGAACCAAACTTAGGGGTTTGAAATTTTTCCAGTATTTTGTACAATATGAATTTTCATTTTTTCTTTTCATCCTGTTTCTTAACTAAGGAGTGCCGCCCACTGTGTACTTTTCCAGTATTTTTACATATCAAATTTGTTCTCAAAACTGCTTTTCAATTCTTATTTGTTTAATCAAAGGCAGAGACTTCAGGGAATAAAGATGAAAACATTACAATCCTTAAAAAGTTTTTTATGGACTAGCTGCAAGTAATATATAAGCAAGGACAAATACTATGTAATTCTTAAAGACTAGAAAAGATTAATCTGAACAATTAGCATGTGTGGTACATGAAGAAAATGTTAAGGTGGTCTTCAGTCTTTCAAATTTTGTTCCTGTTTTCTTTAGTTTGTGAGTAAGTCCAATTCAAAATTTAAAAACTTGGACATCTTTCTGCCTACTCTCCCTCCCCCTTAACCCTTGGAAACCCTGGTTCTATTTTTCTTTTTCTTTTTTTTTTTAGGACTATACCCACAGCATATGGAAGATCCCAGGCTAGGGGTTGAATCCATGCTATAGCTGCTGGCCTACACCACAGGGACAGCAACACCAGATCCAAGCTGCATCTGTGTCCTATAGCAAGGCTCAACCCACTGACCAAGGCCAGGGGCTGAACCCACGTCCTCATGGATACTAGTCAGGTTCATTACTGCTGAGCCATGATAGGAACTCCCATCGTTCTATTTTCTGTATCCATGATTTTAACTACTCCAGATATTTCATAAGTGCAGTCATATACTGTTTGTTGTTTTGAGACTGACTTATTTCACAAAGCATAATATTCTCAAGGTTCATCTATGTTATAGCATGTGACAGAATTTCCTTCTTTTTAAAGCCTGACTAATACTTCTTTGTATGTATATGCCACATTTTCTTTATCTGTTCATTTTATTGTGGATATTTGGGCTGCTTTCAATTCTTGGCTCTTTTGAATAATGCTGCAGTGAACAATGGTGTGGAGATACCTCTTTGAGATCCTGGTTTTGACACTTCTAGATATATACCCAGAAGTGAAGTTGCTGAGTCGTATAGTAATTCTGTTACTAGTTTTTTGAGGAACCTCCATACTGTTTTCCTTAGCAGCCACACCATTTTACATTCCTACCAGCAAGGCATAAGGATTCCAATTTCTTTATATTCTTGCAACACTCATTTTTTTTCTTTTTTTCTGTTTGTAATAGTGTCTGCTGTAGTGGATGTGAGGCAATATCTCATTGTGATTTTGATTAGAATTTCTGTAATTAGTGATGTTGAACATATTTTCATATGCTTATTGGCTATTTTGCATATTTCCTTTGGTGAAATGTGTATCTAGGTCCTTTGGCCATTGCTGAATCTGATTACTTGTATTTTAGTTGTTAAGTTGTAGGAGAGCTTTATATGTTGTGGATATTAATGCTTCATCATGAATGATTTGCCATTATTTTCTCCCATTCCGTAAGTTTGCTTTTCACTCTTGTTTCCTTTTATGTGCAGAAGATTTTATGTTTGATGTTATCTCCTTTGTCTTTTTTATGCTTTTGTTTCCTTTGCTGTGATCCAAGAAATTATTACCAAATCTACTGTTCTGAAGCTTCCCTCTATGTTTTTCCCTAGGAATGTCATGATCTTAAGTTTTACGTATAGGTCTTTAACCTGGTCTAAATCTGGTATGGTTTAATGGTCTAACTTCATTCTTTTCCATTTGGATGTGCAGTTTTCACTTCATTTATTAAAAGACTGTTCTTTCCCCATTGTGTAGTCTTGTTAACCTTTCAGAAGATCATTTAAATCATATATAAGAGTTTATATCCACAGTCTCTATTCTGTTCTGTTCGTCTATGTCTGTCTGTATTATAGCACCATGCTGTTTTGATTAACGTAGCTTTGTTTAACATGTTTTAAAACCAGGAGGTATGACAACTTCAACTTTGTTTTTCCTTTACAAGAATGTTTTGGTAATTCAGAGTTCCTTGAAATTCCATATGAATTTTAAGGTGCTTTTTCCTGTTTCTGTGAAAAAAATTACAGGAATTTTGGTTGAGGTTGCATTGAAACTTTGGTTCACTTTGGATAGGATGGACATTTTAACAATATTAACTCTTTCAATCCGTGAACATGAGATGTCTTTCCATTTATTTGTGTCTTTTATTTCTCTCAATGAGGTTTTGTAGTTTTGAGTGTAAAGGTCTTTTACCTTCTTAGTTTGCCCCTAAATATTTTATTCTCTCTGATGATTGTATAATAGATTATTTTCTTAATTTTTTTCTCAGTTTATTCATTGTTTGTATATAGAAATGCATTTGATTTTTTGTTATTGTTGAGGTATAGTTGATTTACAATATTATGTAATTTTCAGGTGTATAAAATAATGATTCACAATTTTTAAAGGCTATGCCCCATTTGTAGTTATAAAATATTAGCTATTTTCCCCATGCTCAACATGTCTTCAGAGCTTATTTATTTTATATGTAATAGTTTGTACTTTTTAATTCCCTACCTCTGTCTCTTGCCTCTCCTCTCCTTGCTGGTAACTACTAGTTTGTTGTTTTTATCTATGAGTTTGTTTCTTTTTTGTTATATTTACTAGCTTGTCTTATTTTTTAGATTCCACATATAAGTGATATCATAGCATTTGTCTTTCTCTGAAAATATGTCTGATTTTTGCATATTGGTTTTTCTGTCCTGTAACAGTGCTGTATTCACTAATTAGTTCAAACATCCACCCCACCCCCACCCCTGGAATCTTTAGGGTTATCTAAATATAAAATGTCATCTGATAGTAGACACACTTTTACTTTCCAGGTTGGCTGCCTTTTATTTATTTTCCTTGCTTAATTGCTCTGGTAAAGCCTTTCCAGTACTATGTTGAAGAAATTGGTGAGAATGGGCACGCTTGCCTTGTTCTTCATCTTAGAGGGAAAGAATTCAGTTAGTATCCATTGAGTATGATGTTAGCTATGGGCTTTTGATATACGATCTCTTTAATGTTGAGATAATTTCCTTTTATTTCTAACTTGTTGAGTGTTTTTAACATGAAAGATATTGAATTTTGTCAAATGCTTTTTCCTGCAACAATTGAGGAGATCGTGGGTTTTTTTTTCCCCCCTTCATTCTTTAATATGGAGTATTATTTTGATTGTTTCTCATATGTTGCACTATCTTTCCATTACAGGGGTAAATCCTATTGGTCATGCTGTATAATTCTCCTCATGTGTTGATGAATTTTGCTTACTAGCATTTTGTTGAGAATTTTTGCATATGTGTTTATCAGAGATATTAGCCTGTAATTTTATTTTGGTGTCTTTGGCTTTGCTGTCAGGGTGATGCTGACTTCATAAAATGAGTTTGGAAATGTTCCCACCACTTCAGTTTTTTTTTTTTTTTTTTATGAAGAGTTTAGGAGGACTATTGTTTGTTTTCCTTAAATGTCTAGTATAATTCCCCAATACAGCTATCTGGTCCCTGACTTTTTTGCTTGTTGGGATTTTTTTTTTTTTTCTCTTACTACCATACCTGCAGCATATGAAAATTCCTGGGCTAGGGGTTGCATCAGAGCTTCAGCTGCTGGCCTGCACCATTACCACAGCAACATGGGATCTCAGCCACATCTGTGACCTACACCACAGCTTATAGCAATGCCAGATCTTTAACCCACCTGCATCCTCATGGACCCTGTGTCAGTTTAGATTCGCTGTTCTTTTCCTATTGATTTTGTATTCTCTTTGTCATTTATTTCTGATGTACTCCTTATTATTTCCCTCCTTCTTCTAAATTGGAATTTAGTTTGTTTTTTCTTTCCTGGTTCTTTGAGGTATAAAGTTAGGTTGTTGGAGTTCCCATCTTGGTGCAGCAGTAACAAATCTGACTAGGAACCGTGAGGTTGCAAGTTCGATCCCTGGCCTTGCTCAGTGGGTTAAGGATCCGGCATTGCCGTGAGCTGTGGTATAGATCGCAGATGCAGCTCGGATCTGGCATTGCTGTGGCTGTGGCGTAGGCCAGCAGCAACAGCTCTGATTAGACCCCTAGCCTGGGAACCTCCATATGCCAAGGGTGTGGCCCTAAAAAGACAAAAGATAAAAAAATTTTAAAAATAGTTAGGTTGTTGATTTGAGGAGTTTTTAAAATGAAAGCAAACTTTTATCTTAGTAATACATTTGCTGCATCAATTTCCCCATAAATTTGGTATGTTGTGCTATTATTTATATATATCTCAATATATTTTCTACTATTCCTTGTGAGTTCTTTTTTTATTCACAGGATTTTTAAGGGTTTTTAAAAATTTCTACATATTTGTGACCTTTTTTGTTTTCCTCCAGTTGTTGATTCCAAGTTTCATTCCATCATGGTTGGAAAGATACTTGGTATGGTTTTCATCTTTTTAAATGTGCTGAGGCTTATCTTTTGTCCTAATATATGATCTATACTGGAGAAAGTTCTTTGTGTGCTTGAGAAGAATGTGTATTGAGTGAAAATTTCTACATACGTTTCTGTTAGATCCACAGTGTTGTTCATTTCTACTATTTTCTTATTATTTTTCTGTCTAGAACATCTATCCATTATGTAAAATTATCTATTGAAGACTCCACTATTACTGTATTTGTGTTTCTCCTTTTTAAAATCATATATTCAAGGGTATAGAATTTACATTCATATATTTATAAATATTGTAACCGATCAGTTGATTTTTATCATTATGTAATGAATGTTCTTTGCTCTTGTGATAGTTTTGACTCAAATCTACGTTGTCTTATATGCGTATGGTCATTTCTACTTTGTTTTTCTTATCATTTGAATGAAATGTCTTTTTCCTTACTTTTCCTTTCAGCCCGTTTGTGTCTTTAGACCTAAAGTGTGTCCCTTCTTAACAGCATATAGCAAGGTCTTTTTGTGCGTGTGTCTTTTTGCCCTTTCTAGGGCCGTTCCCGTGGCATATGGAGGTTCCCAGGCTAGGGGTCTAATCGAAGCTGTAGCCGCCGGCCTACCCTAGAGCCACAGCAGTGTGGGATCTGAGCCACGTCGGCAAGCTACACCACAGCTCATAGCAACACCAGATCCTTAACCCACTAAACAACGCCAGGGATTGAACCTGCAACCTCATGTTTCCTAGTTGGATTCGTTAACTACTGAGCCATGACAGGAACTCTTTTTTTTTTTAAATCCAAGCCAGGGTATGTTTTTCTATAGAGAATTTAGTCCATTTGGATTTAAAGTAATTAGGGACAGACTTATTATTGCCATTTTGTTAAATAGTTTCTATTTGTCTTGGAGCTGTTTTGTCTCCTTTTTTTGCTTACTCCTATATGTTTCATTTGTTTATTTATCTGTTTAGTTAGTTTGTAATGATATGTTTTAACTCATTTCTCTTTTTGTGTGTAACTTCATAGCTAGTTTCTCAGTGGTTCCCATGGGTTACGTAAAATATCTTAAGTTTACAACTATTTTAAACTGATACAACTTAAGTTCAGACATAGCTTTCCTCCCATCACTTTACATTATAATTGTACATTATATCTTTTTGTATTCGGTGTACTTTAATGTGGATTTACAATTACATTTTATGCTCAAATTCCATACCAGAATTAAATGCAATTTTTTGCACCAAGTTTATGGTAATACAGGATTCTGTATTTGTATATTTACTTTTGCCAGAAAAATTTATATTTTCATTTCCTTTCAAGTTGCTGTCTAGTATCCTTTCATTTATACTTGAAGGAAAGTATAAATGAAAGCATTTATACTTTTAGCATTTGTTCCTTCATATTTGAATGATTGTTTTGCTGGTTATAGTATTGTTTAAGGGTAGGTTTTTTTTTTTCCCTTTCAGTACTTCTAATATATCATTCCACTCCCTTATGGCCTGCTAGTTTTCTGCTGAGAAAACCACTGATGATAATCTTAAGGGAGCTGCCTTAAATATGATGGGTCACTTTTCTCTTGCTACTTTAAAAAAATCCTTGTGACTTTTGACAGCTGGTCTACAGTGTTTCTTAGTGTAGGTCTCTTCAGGTTATCCTAGTTGGGAGATTTTCCACTTCCTTGAATTTATCTATTTTTCCCTTAATTTTGGGACGTTTTTGGCCATTATTTAAGTAGGTTTTCTGCCCATTTTCTCTCGTCTCATTCTGGATCTCCCGTATTTGTATATTGGTCCATTTGATGGTGTCTTATAATTCCCTTAGTTAGTCTTTACTTTTTTTTTTTTTTTTTGCTTGGTGCTCTAAGCCAGTAATTTCAAGTCCATGACTTGTCTTCCAGTTTGCTGATTCTTTATTTTACTTGATACAGTCTGATATTGATCCCCTCTAATATATGTTTCAATTCAACTGTATTCTTCAGCTCCAGAATTTCTTTTGGCTCCATTATAAAGTTTATTTTTCTTCCTGCATTATTTTCCTGGTTTTACATAGTTTTCTGCCTGTATTCTCTTTTATCTCATTTAGCATCTTAATATTAGTCACTGTAAATTTTTTGTTGGGGAGTTCATTGATCTGTTTCTTTA
The DNA here is from genome assembly GCF_016906955.1 of Phacochoerus africanus. NCBI lineage: Eukaryota > Metazoa > Chordata > Mammalia > Artiodactyla > Suidae > Phacochoerus > Phacochoerus africanus. The sequence continues at coordinate 61,816,510 of NC_062550.1, read as the reverse complement.
GGGTCAGTTTCTAGAGATTTATTTCTTTGGTTGTTATTTCCCTGTTTTTGGTATGTCTAGCTCTCTTGTTGAAATTAAGGCATTTGGGGAAAAAAAAATACCCTCCCTCTCTTTTTGGAATATCTTCATACAGATGAAGATCATTACTGGTCAGTCCGGGAGATAAATCTGGTGTCCTCTCAAATCTCTTTTAGAGATGTGTATTCTTTGAGCTTGTGCATTTAATCTCCCATCTGAAGAGATTTATCTAATTCTTGGGAGCTTCCTGTTCTCCATCTGGTATTGGCCTCAATGTATCACAGTCTTGCTGCTGCTTTACCAAATCATACTTTTGGAGTTCCCTCTGTTGTCTGTGTATTACTACAATTTTCCTGGTTTGGTACCAAGCCAAGAGGTTTGTCTTTGTTCTCATCTAGTCCCCAGACATCCAAGTTAGACTACCTCCCCCACGTCATGTGAAACTGAAGCCAGTGCCTTGGGCAGTCCTCTGAAAAGCCAGAATGTTGCATGCAAGTTCCATTCTTCTCTTTTCTTCCTAATAGAGAGGACACTTGCTGGGAGTTTTCTCTTGATTGCACTACATTGTGCCAGGAAGGGGATAGTGTACAGTGGGTAGGTGTAAATGACTTTCTTACCTACTACTGTGCACTCTTTTGGGGCTTGCACTCACTCAGGGTGATGTATTTCGTAACAGGTTTCTGAACATCTTACAAGTGAAATTTGTTCCATATATTGTTAAGTCATTGTCTTCGTGAGGGAAAGAGGGCATGGGGTTTCCAATTCTGCTGTCTTGCTGATGTCACCATACTGTAGTATTTAGAGTCCTCCATCTACTGACTTTAAGCCATGTTATACTTATTTATTATGCACATATTCCTCCTTTTTTTCCATAAAATGTTGTTTACCTCCATTTTAACTATTTGGAATATACTAATTACTCAAGACTTGTTAGAAGATGTATTTCTTTTCCCTTAATTTTTTTTTTTTTCCCCCAGTGGCTGCGCCCATGACATATGGAAGTTCCCAGGTCTGGGATGAATCTGAGCCACAGATGTGCTATGCTGCACCTCAGCAACACCACATGTTTTAACCCACTGCATCAGGCTGGTAATCAAAACCATACCTCTACAGCAACCCAAACTACCGCAGTCAGATTCTTAACCCACTGTATTTTTCCCAGAAATTCCTGGAACTCCTCCCCTGAAATTCTTTTTTAAACGTTTTCCAATGATACTACGCTATTACTTTCATTTGCTTTTCTATTTATTTCAAATGTTTTTGTGTCCACAGCCAGATTCTGAGCATCTTTACAGCACTTTTTCTTAATTCTGTCTTTTGTAAACTTTACACACATAACTAGTACAATACTGTAGTATTAGGTTAAAATTATTCTTTTATCTTATAAAAAGCAGCAAGATGTATTTGTCATTGAGAAGAATCATTAGTGGTATCTGCTTGGTGTGATCCTAAGCACTTATCACCCTTTGTTTAATATGTGTTATTATTATACTTAATTAAATCTTGAATAGAATTACTTTATTTTTCTCAATGTAAGAAATAAATGATGATAGTATCATAATGATGGAAGACCAAATGATAGTAATTAACATCTAAGTATTAGAACTCTATTTCTATATTCTCTAGTTTTTGTTTGGCAGAAAAGGTGTAAATTAGTTCGTACTGAAATTTAGAATTGGGACATCTTTTCATGAAATTATAAGTCACATAGTGACAAGTAGTTATTTTTTGAACAAAAATCATAAAAATATTTATGAGAATTTTGGTTTGTGACATAGGATATCAATTAGTTAGTAGTCAGGTACTTCTGGGGAAAAGTAAATATTTATTTTGTTTGTGAGTTTCTGCTTATAATCTGGTCCTTGCTGTGCCTTTTATTTAATTCAGTAGATATTTATTGAACAAGTGTGTCTGGTTATTCTTCAGATTCATATTGTTAATGTTTACTGAACCCTTATAGCATGTAAGCTGTTGTCACAGTCTTTATTTTAAACTGAGGCCTAGGAATTATTCTGTTTTTCATGTGATAAGCAGTTGTTTCAGTAGAATAAGTAATTTGTGTAAGTGGTTTAAAAAGTGGCAGTGCCAAGATTTAATTTTTTTTTTCTCAGCTAATAACATTTTCCACTGTACTATAGAATTAAGAGATAACACATTGGCAAGGCATTTAAAGTTCTCATTTTTAAAGATTGCTTGTGAATTTTTTTTTTTTTTCACCCAGAATCCACCAAACCCACCTATATCACCAGGAAAGTCTGTTGTTGATGTCAGCAGCAATAACAGTGTGCCCTACAGGTGAGAATTTTAAACAGTCTTGTTTATCAAGTTTTTAAATAAGAGAAAAAGGCTCTCTTTTTTTTTACAGAAAAATTTTGGAATGTCTCTAGATATTTATGTAGAGATAAGTGATTGGTATACTGGATTAAATATATTTTCTTCTTTTTTGCTTTGTTGTAATTAATTGTTCACCCATGGATATTGATTTTGCTAATTTATTAATAAGACTTTCCTAAGTTCATTGCAGATTTCTTTAACCACTTGTGCTAAATATTGTCTTAGGTAATTGAGAAATGCTTTGATCAGCAGTGATAGAAACTAAGGTGTGCAGATATTCAGACCTACATTTGGTTTTCGGATTAAAGAATTGAGGACATTAGAATATAGGAGAAAAACTCTTCCCTAATGCTGTAGACCCCAGCATTCCAAAGTCTTTGTGCCAGCTTTGCTTCACTGCATTTACTCTCAGTTTAGTGCTTTAATATTCAAGTCTAGCCACCTTTTTTACTATGGTCCACTGCTTTCTTTATACATAAATTGATATCCCCTAGAATGGCATGTTCATTGACCGTTTGTGTGTATATATATTTTATAGAAATGCAGGCACAGTGAGACAGATGCTGGAATCCAAAAGAAATATAAGTGAGAGTGTACCACCAACTTTTCAGACTCCTGTGAATACAGGTAATATTCTTAACACTGAAATACATTTTCTTAGGAATTGAAGGCTTTGATTCTCTGACATTCTTTTGAGTTTGAAATGATCTAAAACTGAGCACAGTCATGTAAAATTGAGCGCTAAGCACAAAATTTTATTTAAATATTAAGGTCACAGATATGCATGAAAATACAGAAATTCAAATCTCTACTATTGTAGTTATTCTCAAACGTTCAGGTCTTTATATTCTCATATAATCCTAAAAAATTATTAAGAATCCAAAGAGCAGAGTTCCTATTGTGGCTCAGCGGTTAATGAACTTGACTAGTAACCATGATGATGTGGGTTCAATTCCTCATCTCTTGGTGAGTTAAGGATCCGCTGTTGCTGTGAGCTGTGGTGTAGGTCACAGATGTGGCTCAGACCCCATGTTGCTGTGGCTGTGGTGTAGGCTGGCAGCTACAGCTCCGATTCAACCCCTAGCCTGGGAACTTCCATATGTCACAGATGTGGCCCTTAAAAAAAAAAAAAAAAAAGAATCCAAGGAGTTTTGTTTATTTGGATGTATTAATTGATATTTACTATGGCGAAAATTAAAACATAAAATTTTAGAATATTCACCTAAAAATAATATTATATATCATAAGTAACATGTTTTGATGAAAAATAATTCTTTTCAAAATTAGCCAAAAGAATGTTATTTCCTTATTTATTTATTTATCTAATTTTTGGCCATGCCTGTGGCATGTCGAAACTCCTGGGCCATGGATTAAACCCGTGCTACAGCAGTGACCCAAGCTGCTGCAGTGATAATGCTTAGATCCTTAATGCCGTGCACAAGAGAACTCCATTATATTTTTATAAATCTTTTTTATTTTTTAATTTTTTATTTATTTATTTTTTTTGTCTTTTTGCTATTTCTTGGGCCGCTCCTGCAGCATATGGAGGTTCCCAGGCTAGGGGTCGAATCGGAGCTGTGGCCACTGGCCTACGCCAGAGCCACAGCAACACAGGATCCGAGCCGCGTCTGCAACCTACACCACAGCTCACGGCAACGCCGGATCGTTAACCCACTGAGCAAGGGCAGGGACCGAACCCGCAACCTCATGGTTCCTAGTCGGATTCGTTAAATCTTTTTTATACTTCATTTAAACATTGAAATGGCTGAAGATACCTAAATTCTCATATCTGCATCTGTATCCAAACTTTTCTGAATTTTTCATTAAAATTCACTTGTCTGTCTTGTAGTTGGATGAATCTTTTACTAATACTCAATTGATCATTTGGAAAATACTCATTGAACTTTCTAAGTCTTCCAAATGTCGACATATTTCATTAATAATTTTTAAAAAATCATTTATTTATTTCACTATCAGTTCTTCTCAGAAAAGTCTTTAAAGATTTGGGAAGCTGTCTTGCTTTCAGTGGAAGGTAGATGTTTTTCCAAAGTTCTAATTTTTGTTTTTAAAATTCAGATTTTATTATTGCCAGTAAATACTGTAGGTTGTTTCCTTTGAAGTGACTGCCTTACTTGGTTTATTTTCAAGAAAAAATTTGCCAGATACCCAAGTGTAAATAACCACAGTACATCTGTAGGTCATTCTTTCAAGTAAAAGTGGTCTTCCATGAAAGAGGCTGTTAGCTCAGCTTACAACTCAATCATACAAGTACTTTTCCTAGAGCCAGCCATTCTGCTTGGGCATGTAGCAGTCATGTTTTCTGTGTACTTCCTCTTTCTTCACATAAAAAACCCTTCAGGCCTGTACTGAAGGGTTGAGATTCAATAGAATTAATAGTTTTTATTACTCCATCATGAACATTATTTAATGAAACTGATTTGTGTTTGTTTTCTTACTGTGTATATGTGGTGGTAAAGAATGCAGAGATAATTTCACACCACTACCTTAATTTTTATACTAAAGCATCAGAAGTTTTACTCACCATTTCTTTTGCTCATTGATGCAAATGTCTACATAGTGAAAAAGTCAAATATTGTTTTATTATTGTTATGGAAATAGTTTTGACATTTCTAACTTCCTGAAAGGATCTCAGTAACCCCCATGTGTCTTCCTGGATCACACTTTGAGAATTACTGCTTTAGTGTGCCTGTGATTTTATAAAGACTACAAATCAGTGAGAAAAACACTTGGTCATTGATTTCAAACCTATTCAAATGAGAATAAACACAAATGGTTGAACTAAAATTACCATGTGACCAGAGTTTTGATTTTTTTCTGCTCTTTGGTATCTGCTCCTTCATTCATCTCCCATCTTCACTATGCTATTTTTTTAATATCATGTGGGTCAGTAGAGTGTCAGTAAAGGCAGCCACTCCTCACTAGTTCCTCTCTCAGGCACTTCAACAAAATTTGATCCGCACATAAAGCTTTCTAATTATCCAATGATAAAATATGATGACCAAGTTTACCTATTATTCATTAAGGGTACTGACTTCCTAGATTTTCTACATGTTCCCAATGTTCTAAGGCATTTATGATATTTTTTGTGTAGTCTCAAAATTGTTTGTGTAATTTTATATAGTTTTCTGTGTTTTATAATTGTTTTACCAGTTACTCTGAAGTAAGTATAGTAATTTTTAGGGACTTTTGATACTGAGATAGCAGTCCTCCATCTTAATCATAAACCATGTGTTGTTTTCATAATGTACCAAATATAGATGCAGAAATGCTTCTATGAATTTAAGAATTCCAGAATTTAAATCTTAAATTAAGAAATTTCATGCAATGCATTAAACATGTATTATCTGGAGTTCCCGTCGTGGCGCAGTGGTTAACGAATCCGACTAGGAACCATGAGGTTGCGGGTTTGATCCCTGCCCTTGCTCAGTGGGTTGACAATCCGGCGTTGCCGTGAGCTGTGGTGTAGGTTACAGACGCGGCTCGGATCCCGCGTTGCTGTGGCTCTGGCGTAGGCCTGTGGCTACAGCTCCGATTCAACCCCTAGCCTGGGAACCTCCATATGCCACAGGAGCGGCCCAAGAAATAGCAAAAAGACAAAATAAATAAATAAATAAATAAATAAACATGTATTATCTTAGCTAAGTATAGCTATTTAAACTGAGACTTCTTTTTTTTTTTTCATAGTATCTTCAACCAATCTTGTCACCCCTCCAGCAGTTGTCAGTAGTCAACCTAAATTGCAGACTCCAGTGACTTCGGGTTCTTTGACAGCAACATCAGTTCTCCCTGCACCCAACACAGCTACAGTAGTTGCTTCTACTCAGGTGCCTAGTGGAAATCCCCAGCCTACAATCTCTTTGCAGTCTTTACCAGTGATTTTGCATGTACCTGTTGCTGTATCCTCCCAGCCTCAGCTTCTGCAGAGCCATCCAGGGACTTTAGTGACCAATCAACCATCTGGCAACGTTGAATTCATTTCTGTACAAAGCCCACCTGCAGTGAGTGGTCTTACCAAAAATCCAGTATCCTTGCCATCCTTGCCAAACCCCACTAAACCAAACAACGTTCCTTCTGTGCCCAGTCCTAGTATTCAGAGGAACTCTCCTGCCAGTGCTGCAACGTTAGGAACAACACTTGCTGTACAGGCTGTTCCAACAGCACACTCTATTGTACAAGCCACAAGGACTTCTTTACCCACAGTGGGCCCGTCAGGACTCTATAGTCCATCAAATAATCGAGGTCCTATACAGATGAAAATTCCAATTTCTGCTTTTAGTACTTCATCTCCTGTAGAACAGAGCAACAGCAACACCACAAGAACTGGTAAGTCAGCATGTAGGTTTAATAATAGAAATGCCAACATGTTAATAGTATATAGAATTGAACTTGGGGGGTGGGGGAGGGTCTCGCATTATTGGAAGAACAGGGTAAATAGAATTTCATGGAGATTGTTTTTAGTGAATCTTCATTCACCTAAGAGAAAAGATGTTATTAAAGTGGGATTTGAGAAAGTTTATTTTTTAAAGTATTTTAATTGACATAATATATGCTAATAAGAGGAAAATAAAAATTATGTATCTTTCCTACCCAACCATTTGGAAAAATCCTTTGTGCATTCATCACTCATATCTTCCAAATTTGAATGGTTTAAAAGTAGATCCTTCATTTACTACAAAATGTGTGCTTGCTTCTTATTTTCTGTCTTATATATTTTCCCATATGGCAGATTACATGATTATGTTTGTATATGTGTACATACTTTGAATTATTACAAAGGGAGAACTTGATTTAACGTATTTAAAATGTAGATACTGTAAAACTCTGTCTTCCTTATTCTTAGAAAGCATACCTTTTTGTATGCATACTTTAACTTGTTTATTCTTCATTTCTGACTTCACATTTATCCTCACTACTTTTGGAAAGACCTGAAAGAATGCATAGGCATCATGTATATAATGAAATTGCTACAGTTTCTGTCTTAGTGATATGGTAAGTGACCATATCATGAAATATAAGAAACAGATTATAAAGTACAAAATTACTTTTACAAGTGAGATATACAAGCCTTGTTTTTTAAATTTCTCATGTTGTCTTTAGTAGTATACTATTCTTTTGTGTGTATTTTCTCATAAAATAGTGATAGTGTTTCATAGAGTTATTGAGAGAGTAAGTGGATGGCAGATAAAAATTTATATTGGACTGAAGTTGAATATCACCCTCACACATTTAACATCTGGATTTAAGAGTATATCTGAAATTTAAAATACAAATATTATCAGTATTAATATTTAACATTTAAATATTTGCATGGTACAGTAATTATTTCTGAGCATTATCTGCTGTCACCTTCCTTGGACATTAAAGATGCTTACTTTTAATTGAGGTCAGTGAATGAGAAATATTTTGGGGGGTTACTTCATATTTCTCTAATTTCTTTTTCTTCCAATCCTTACTGTTTTTCAATACGTCAGATGGAAGATGATTATCATGGACATTATTTTATGTGATGTTGGAGTTTTTCTTCTTTCTGAAATTTTGAGCTTAAGTTGACATTTTTTTATTTAATTCATGGTTGCAAGATAAAATATATTCTTAAATATAGAACTTCCCTGAAAGACCATGGCCCAAAAAGAAATAAATTACTTGAAAGATTATTTTCTTTAATATTATGAATGTTAGTACCCTAAACACTTCTAAAAAATATCAGAATTATAATTAAATTTCATTATCTTGTTAACATTTATATGAACATTTGCTGACACATAGTTATCTAACAATGCACTAGATTAATTGTAATGAGTGCCAGTCTGTTTGTACTTATTTAAATACTTGACTGTCCTTAATTTTTTTGTATATAAAATTAATAGTTTTCACAGTCATTGTTACTAAATCATTCTACTTTGGTGATGATATACATTTATACTTAAAATTTTATGTTTTAACATATTTAACTCATTCATATGTACTTTAATATATAGATTAAAGTTATATATTTTGAGTTCTATTTAGAATGCTTGCTTGCATTTGAAAGTAAATTATTAGATGTTAACAAAAATGTGAATGATAAGCTTTGTTTATATGTTGTTCATGTTGATTAGAATGAGATCCTGTGAGATGATATTTTATGCATAATTTTAAGGGTGCCATAAATGGCATTAAAGTAGACATTTAGCTATTAAAGCTTCTCAAAACCTAAGCTGAATCCAAATAGCAAATTTTACCTTAATATGAAGACTAAAGCCAAACTTTAATATATACCTAATGTGATAAATTATTTAATTATGTAATTAAAATTTTTAATCCTATGCTTATTATGTTAGTATTATTTACTTAATGAGAACATATGCTATGTAACTAGACAGCATGCATTTGTATGTATTGTAGTATGGCTTATATAGCCTCATAGAGTAAGTCAGTGTTTTTTGTAAATTGTACAGTGGAAATTGTCCTAAGGACTACTTGGAAATTTAGAGACCAAATTATAGCTGATTTCATTCATTCATAAACTATTGAATGCCAATATTGTCTTGAAATCCTGTAGATACACAGAAATGTACAAAATAGTCCCTATTTTAATGACACTTATGATTAAATAGGTAACTTAGGTGTTAAATAATTACACGTTATGAATGTTGAGATATGCAGGTTTCTGTGAAAGGATATGGGATGTCTGGAAAGGTATAAGAATGGAATGAATGGAAAAATGGGAAATTAGGTTTTAAATACAGAGAGGACTGTACACTGTACATCTACTGTATATCCATGCATGCAGGCTGCAGTGAGAATGGTTTGGAGGGAGAAAACTGGAGTTAGGGAGACCAGCTAGGAGGCTCTTGTAGTGCTGTAGATGAGAGATGGTGTTGTAAAAATGATTTAAAATATGAAAGTTTTGCCTTCCACTCATTTTCATATAGTTATCTAACACCTATCAAGGGGCACTACTAATTGGCACTCCTGTAAAATCATTTTATGACACTAGTAAAAATGCATTGTTGGTTGAAAGTGACAATATCTTTTTAGAATAAAGAGAGATATTTCACGTATGATAGAAAGATTTTTAGGGTACAATTTTTGATTTTACACTGCCAGTTTTATTGCTTGATAGATTGATTTGTAGCTTTTTGTTTTCAGAATTCATCTAAGGTAGATATTATGGTAAAAAAAAAAAGATACAGTGAAACTATAAAATGTTATATTAAAAATTAAGAAAAAACTTAAATGGGTAGGGGAGGTTCCTTGAAAATTTAGAATAAAGAATATTACTACAGCTCTGTGAATACGTAACAGATTCTTAGTTCAAAGAAAGAATCATGCTGAATAGTAGAACTCTCATAGTTAATAATATGTGTATGGGTGTGTTTAAAGAAATAAAATCTTTATTAAACATTCTAAATCTTTCCTGAAACAAATAAAAATGAAGCCCCCCTCACTATTTTGCTTAAGTTAGCTTTTATTTTCATTTGAAAATGAAAGTGTGTTTTAAATCCAAATGAATGTATGCCAACACTATATATATTTTTAAATTAGTAGTAAATTGCTGATGTTTTGGTAATGTCATCAGTGTTTTTTTTGTTTTGTTTTTGTTTTGTGGCATAGGTTAAGTTCCCCGGCCAGTGGTCAAACCCATGCCACAACAGCCACCTGAGCTGCTGCAGTGACAAATGCCAGATCCTTAACCTGCTGAGCTGCAAAGTAACTCCTAAACTGGTTTTTTGTTTTATTTTTTTTTTTCAATCAGTATATTTTAATATTCTGCCATGTAAGATCTGTAACCAGAAATTAGTTTTGTATTAAGTAGTATATCAAGAACTTCACAGTCCAGAACAGTAGGTGATTCATTATAAATGAAGAAATTTTAAGATATTAAAAAAAATAATATATAAGATAAAAAGAACTAAGATAATTCAGACAGGGGAGGGAGAAATTATAAGGGCCTCCTTTTTACTTTCTTCACCTGGAAAAGCCTTTTTAACAGATAGCTATTTATCCTTATTTTTGGATGTACATATTTATATATGTATATGTATAATATAAATACATAAATATATATAATATATATAAATATAACAAGTATAAATATACATATATGTATATGTATATAATATAAATATGTGTGTGTATGTAAATACATATATGTATATGTATAAATACTGTTTCTGTTTTTTCTTCTTTTTCTTTTTTTCTTCTATAAGGCTGCATCTGTGGCATGTGGAAGTTCCCAGGCTAGTGGCCGAATTGGAGCTACAGCTGCTGGCCTGCGCTACAGCCACAGCAAAACTTGGGATCTGAGCTGCGTCTGTGACTTACAGCTCACGCCAATGCTGGACCCTTAACCCACTGAGTGAGGCCGGGGATTGAACCCACCCTAGTTGGGTTCGTTAACCGCTTAGCCACGAAGGGAACTCCTGTTTTTGTTTTTGTTTTTCAATATGAATTGTTTACTTTATATGTGTGTAACAACAGTTTGCAAATGAAAGGAATGCCATATTTTGACCAAAGTTTTTTGACGGAAAGCAAGGATGGGGTGTTTCAACATTGAAAAACTCCTATTAATGTAATTGACTGACTACATTACAAAAGAGAAAAAAAACAGATTAATCACCTCAGTATATGCTTAAGACATTTGATAAAATTTAATGCCTTTTCTTTAGAAATTGAGCCAGAAAAATATACTTGGTTTCTTTTCTGTAATGTTTTTTTTTTCATTCAGCAATCTTTCATACAACTATATAATTGTAGTTATAGTTCTGTACATACAACTTTCACGTTTGTGTATATGTACGTTTGTGTGTACAAGTTAATTGAAAAATGAATAAAAGAAAAATCATCTGTGTTTGAGCTACTGAGATTAAGCATGTGTATTTCATGAGAATCACTGTAACTATATTTCTAGTGGATTTATTTTATTTCCATGTTATGCCTTCTCTGTAGGTATATGGTATGGAAGGAGTATATTTTATTTAACTATTCACTCATGTTAGAGCATTTAAGTTATACATATCTTAAATTATTTCCTGTGATATCCCGGAGGATAGAGTTAAAATTTCTGGGTCATTGAGTATGTGAAGTATTTTGATGTCTAATGTGAATTTGCCTTTCTGAAAAATATTTTAGCAGTGGAGAGAGTTTATTTCCATATGTAACATTTTGACAGACAAGAAAAAAATAATTGGAGAAAATTAACATGAACTATTGTATATAAAGCAACTCATCCTTTCACATTTTGTGGGTACCATTAAAATAGCTCTGAGTTTTGTTTTGTTTTGTTTTTTGACTCCTCAGAAAACCAGACAAACAAAACAATAGATGCTTCTGTTAATAAGAAAGCAGCTGATAGCACATCACAGGTAAGACTTTTCCTACTGTTTCAAAATAAAATTCTAATTACAGTCCATAGAAAAATGGATTTCCATCTGTATTCTTTGATGAAATGGAAATTATTCTGTTTTTTACAGCTGTCCAAAATTTTTCAAGCATCTTCTCTGTGTTGTTTGATAAGAATTGAATTTCTTTGTTTAGTAATTCTCTTAGAGATACTATTAGTTTATTAAAGTAACCGCTTGGATTATGTATAATCGGTAGTCTAGTTCTTTCCTTCATATGATGTCAAGTTTTAGCCTCCACTTGTAATTTCTAACTGCCCCATCTTTTTAAGAAATTCTCACTGGTTTGCCCACTCCTTCTCTCACCCCCCAGCTCCTACCTCCTGCTGCCCTACCACTGCCAAGAGACAAAGAGATACCATTGTAGTTTCTTAAAAAATGATCAGAAATAACTTTATGGAAAGAAAGTGTTGGTCTTTCTGATAACTTATTAGCACTTTGCCAGTCTTGGCACTTTTTCATGTTAAATTTTAATCACTGAGGAATGGAGTAACTACTTTTTTCTTCTATTAACAATGTTCATTATATTTCTTTCACTATATTGCTTTAGATATAACAGATTTATAGGGAAGTCATTAGGATGTTGATAGTTTGATTTTATTTTCTTCCCATCCTCTTAGTCATATCAAGAAACTCATTTGTTTTTCCTAGAAAAAGAAAAGATCTTGAGTAAGTCAAACATGAATAAATGACATGAGTTTCAAAACCAGAGCATAATGATTTTTCATTTTGACTGTTTTCTTTTAAAATGATGGATTTTGGACCATAAATAGATATATACTATGCTTTACAGATCCAGCTAAAGCTATTAGATGTATTTTATTTCTTACAGATTCTAGCAGTCTTTGTATATGATATTAAAGACCAAAGTTTTGATTGTTTATGAGGATGTCTTGTAGTAGCTGCGTTTTCAATTAAAAGCATATGGAGTACTTTCTGGAAGATGTGGCATAAAAAATGTTGATATAGTCAGTGACATTGATGTGATATTTATAGGACGTCTAGCTTTACTTTATGAAACCCAAAACTAAACAAAGAATTAACAGGCATTTTTACTTCCCTCAGTAAGTTTTCTTTTTTTCTTGTTTGGACACATTATGTAACATTTCAGATCAGGAAAATGGACATTATAATGACAGTGTTTCATCATTTTGTAAATGATGATTCTTTTAGACTTGTACTGTCTAATGTGGTAGCCACTAATTTAGGCTATTAAAATTTAATTTAGCTTTAAATTAAATTAAAAATTTACTATTAAAATTTAATTTAGCTATTAAAATTTAATTTAGCTTTAAATTAAATTAAAAATTTACTTCCTCTATCATAGTATCCCCATTTCAAGGTTCAGTGGACACATATAGCTAGTATCTACTGTATTGGAAAACAAAGATATTGAACATGTGCATCATTGCAAAAAGTTGTATTGGATTGCTAAAATAAAATGTTATGTAGGAGTTCCCGTCGTGGCGCAGTGGTTAATGAATCCGACTGGGAACCATGAGGTTGCGGGTTCGATCCCTGGCCTTGCTCAGTGGGTTAATGATCCGGCGTTGCCGTGAGCTGTGGTGTAGGTTGCAGACACGGCTCGGATCCCACGTTGCTGTGGCTCTGGTATAGGCTGGCGGCTACAGCTCCGATTAGACCCCTAGCCTGGGAACCTCCATATGCCACAGCAGCAGCCCAAGAAATAGCAAAAAAAAAAAAAAAAAAGATTAAAAAAATGTATGTAATAATGTAAACATATAGGTGCACATATAGATGCAATTAAAATTGATATAAAAGTTTGCTATACTTTAAAAATTCTTTACCTAAAAATACACTTTTTTAAATTAAAGAAAAATAGCAAAACAAGGTAATATAAAATCCAGTCACACCCTACTGCTTATGCTAGAAAATTCAAAACATCATGTATTATTCCCCACTTTACAGATTTTAGAATCTAAAACATTTCACTTAACATTGTATTATATAACTTGCATTTTGATAAATAAATAATAAAAATAATAAAAATACATGATAAAACAAAATGCAAGTAGAAGTTGATGCGAAAGCAAGTAGCAAGTTGAAGTAGTTGATGCAAAAGCACCTGAAATAGTGACTACATACAACCAAATATTAAGTTCTTAGTGGATGTTTTATTTGGCTTACAGAAAGAGGAATTCAGTGCCATTGTATGAAAAACACATACATGTAGTATGACTAGTCAGCTAGCTAGGTAAAATAATGCTTGGTCAAAAAAGTAGTTTCAGCTTTGAATGAATGCCAGTAATAAATAAGTAATAAATACAATATGCAGATTTTATTATCAGAAGCCATTATGGAACTATATACATGCTGCCACTTATGAATCCGTACTTTACTGGCTTTTGGGTGTTACAAATATAATTTTTGTCATTGTGCTGAATACCTTGATTAACAACACTATTGGGTTTTTTTTTTAAGATGTATTAAGAAATTACTGTTAGCTTTTCACCATATATATTACTTAGTAGCAGATAGAATCTATTGTGAAACAGGAAGCCTGTGATTTTTATACTGTTAACTTTTTAAGTAGACTCGACTAACTTCTTTTTTATATGCCACGCCTTACTTAGTTGTACTTCTGAACACTTTAGGGCTATTATAAATTAGAAGGACTCTGAATGGCTTGTATGGAAATGATTGCTGTTCAAATATAGCTAATTGAAAAATAATTAAATATGTAAAATATACTTTTTGTAGTCCCTGAGTGAGGACTTTTTTCTCAAGTCCTCCAAATAGGTATTTATTAACATATTCCGTGTAATTATTGTTACATATTTTATTCATAGATCCCATTTTATATGGTACATTATTTCTTTCTTTCTTTTTTTTTTTTGTTGGTCTTTTTGCCTTTTCTAGGGCCACTTCCCGTGACATATGGAGGTTCCCAGGCTAGGGGTCGAATCGGAGCTGTAGCTGCCAGCCTACACCAGAGCCACAGCAATGCCAGATCCGAGCCATGTCTGTGACCTACACCACAGCTCACGGCAACGCCGGATCCTTAACCCACTGAGCAAGGGCAGGGATCGAACCTGCAACCTCATGGTTCCTAGTCGGATTCATTAACCACTGTGCCACGAGGGGAACTCCTATATAGTACATTATTAATGTATTTCACATAGTGAAAAATAAATTTATTCATTTATTTGAACTATCATCATATGTTGTAAAACAATGTAGAGTTTTTTTTCTGCTACATCTATAGTTATATTGCTGTTTCGAGGGACTGAAGATCAGCTTCAATTTCACTGATTTGTTAGGAATTCATAAGACCCATAACAGGTTATACTCATGGTTATGGTTTATCACAGCAAAAGGTAGAGAATAAAAACATCAGGAAAAAGTATCAAATGGAGTTATGCAGTTAGGCTGAAGCTTTCATGTTCTCCCCTGTCCAGCACTGCACAGAATGTGCTCTCTGGTTATTAACTGCAAGGACTGTGCCAAGAGTCTTTGCCCAGAGAGCCTGATTGAGTATTAGGGTCTGAGATATCCTAGAGGGCTGGGCATAAAGCTGTGCCTTTCTACATGACCAGCCATAGCAGTCAAAACTCCAGACCCCGAACAATGAAACCAGGTGTGCAGCATCAGCCTTGATGTTTGTGCAGATTAATCCTAAGCTAGTGTGACACAGTTCATTGTTTAAGGTATACATAAGAAACGTATTAGTTATTAATGTAAACTTTCTAAGACCCACATTCCTGGTAGCCAACCAGGCTCAATCGTAGTGCCTAAGTTCTCTTAGAGAGATGTGTGTGAAGTGAACAATCAAGTTTTCTGTATTAACTTTTTTTGTTGTTGTTGTTTGTTTGTTTGTTTTAGGGCCGCCACCAGGGCATATGGAGGTTCCCAGCCTAGGGGTCTAATCAGAGGTGCAGCTGCCAGCCTACACCACAGCCACAGCAATGCCAGATCCGAGCCACATTTGCAACCTGCACCACAGTTCATGGCAACACCAGATCTTTAAACCACTGAGCAAGGCCAGGGATCAAACCCATAACCTCATGGTTCCTAGTCGTATTTGTTTCCACTGTGCCACGATGGGAACTCCTGTATTAACTTCTTATTCATCTGTTGAAGTCCCCTACTCTGTCTGGCCTTTCAAATATGTTCTTGTCTTTGTTTCATTATACACACACATACACACAAACCCTGTAAAGCCAATATCTTTGCTTTCTTGAAATTTTCTTATTGTTCACCTAATGAGAGTGAGCATTTGGGGGAAGGACACATAATTAAGTAACTAAATAAAATAGATTCTTTTTATTAAAACTGACTGACACAGCAAATAAGTATTAAAACCTATTTGATACAACTAAGTGGGCTTTTTTTAATAATTTAAAATTGAGAATTTCAGTATTATGTGTAAATACAGATACAAGAATGTAATGTCTCCAATTACATAAGTTTTCTCAGAAATGATGGCAGAAAAAGTGTAAGATATATATATGTTTCTTTTTATAAGTCTTCACTTAGTGGCATAGAATTAACAAACTCTAGAGTAAGACAGTCTGGCTCCTGTTCTTAGTTATTTAATACCTTGAATTTCTTACCTGTAAAATACGGCAAATGCTGGTCCCAGACTCATAAAATTATTATAAAAATTAAATTTGTTAACGAATGTAAATACATTTAGCACAGAGTCTGATGGGAATTATGCCAGCTCTCATGACTGTCTAATAATTTCTGTTAATTATTGAAATAATTCAGCTTTATTTTTCAAGAAGAAAATATAACCAGGAAACTACCTGTAATAGTGATAATAGATGAAATTTTTTAATCAGGTTATGATAAATAAAAGTAAAATCCAATAAATTAGATCATTGGTTACCAACCTTTTCCTTTTACAAATTATCCATTATAGAGAAATATGCATATTATTATAGAGCATCAAAACATATGAAGTGAAACCAATAAAATTAATAAGAAATAGAATTACCTTTTTATCATTATAAGGTTTACCTCTTTGTACCTTGTTTAACACTAATGTGATTTCAGCAGCTTTTTTCAGTGTGTGTATTTGTGTTTAACGTGACTTTCTGACAAAAAAAACCCTTTATTTCTTGATTTCATATGTTGTTTTATCTGATAGTCCCTACATTTTGATAGGAAATTTCAGTCCACCCATTTGTATCATCACAGATTTCACATATAAGTGATATCATATGATACTTGTCTTTCTGCCTGATTTACTTCACTTAATATGGTAATTTCTAGGTCCATCCATGTTGCTGCAAATGGCATTATTTCATTCTTTTTTATGTCCGAGTAGTATTCTATTGTGTATAAAGACTGCATTTTCTTTACCTGTTCATCTGTTGATGGACATTTAGGTTGTTTCCATGTCTTGGCTGTTGCAGATAGTGCTGCTGTGAATATTGGGGTACATGTATCTTTTCAAATTACAGTTTTTTTGCAGGTATATGCCCAGGAGTAGGATTGCTGGATCATATAATAACTGTACTTTTAGTTTCCTGAGGAGCCTCCGTACTGTTTTCCATAGTGACTGCACTAATTTACATTCCTACCAACATTTTAGGGTTCCCTTTTCTCCACACCATCTCTGAATTTTATTGTTTGTAGACTTTTTAGTGACCATATTTTTAACAGCTGCTTTGAAATCTGTTGCATTCAACATCTGGCTCCACGGGGAATTATTTTTATTGACTGTTGACTACTGGGTTCTATTTTACTAGTCTTTGCATGTTTGTCTAGTAATTTTTGATAAATTTAAATTTTAGTTTTATTTTTTTTGTCTTTTTTGCCATTTCTTGGGCCGCTCCTGCGGCATATGGAGTTTCCCAGGCTAGGGGTCTAATCAGAGCTGTAGCCACCAGCCTACGCCAGGGCCACAGCGACGCAGGAGCTGAGCTGCGTCTGCAACCTACACGACAGCTCATGGCAGTGCCGGATCCTTAACCCACTGAGCAAGGGCAGGGACCGAACCCTCAACCTCATGTTTCCTAGTCGGATTCGTTAACCACTGCGCCACAATGGGAACTCCTAAATTTTAGTTTTAAAAGTGGACCTTATTTTGAAAAGTGGATGTTAATAGATCTGTTGTAGCAAGTTGATTTGTTACATTCTTCAAGGATTTATTAAGAAATTTTTGTTTCAGATTTTACGGATTTGTGATGTTTTGTTTAAGGTCATTTCCTATGAAATCATTATCATAGAATGATTTATAATTGTAAAGTTTAGAGTTACATCAGTTGTCTTTGTATTTGGCCTGAATATGTCTAACAGGGACTAATTTAATTTTGCAAAATTTTGAGTTTTGTAGACTAAACTTTAATCATTTAGAGTTGATATGAGTATAGTATATTATAAAGTAATTATGATTGGCATTTATTAAGCTGTTACCATGTGTCATGCCTGGTGTTAAGCTCTTTATCTGCATATTTGGATTAATCCTTATGATAGGCTTCATAACCCAAACTTTGGAAATTAAGGAAATGCCCTTTTAACATAAATTCACATGGCTTATAAGTGTTGGAACTAAAAGAGGCACTCAGACTTTTTAACTTAAAGATCTTGGTTCTTTAGACCTGTCTTGTAATGTTTCCCCTTTTTGTTACTATCATATAATTAAATTTTTAAAAAATTACATTTCTGATGATTTTGGATAATGAGCTGACATTGGTCAAATTAGATGTCAGTTGATAGTATGGCATACTATATCCTATCATACCACACCATTGTTTTGGGGAAAAATAAATTGTTTTATGTAACCTAATTCTAGCTTTTAGGTTGCCTCTGATGTTTTTGTGAATTAATATTGATAATTTAATATAATTTTGGTCAACATTTAAATGTTAGAAAATGAATGATGTTTAATCACTTAAAGCGCCTAATCACTTTAATACTCTATGCATTTTTTAAAAAGAATTTCTTGTGAAAAGATTTTAAAATTAAATTTTAAAGATTTTTTATGTGGCAGGTGTTTAGCTCATGAGTATCGTTGGGTGACTTTTTTGACAAACACTCTTTCTTCAGGTAAAGCTATTGAGGGGTCCATGTTGAACTAGGTTATACATTATCCTATTTCCTCTCAGTATTTTATTCATTTTCCCTTATGACCACCAGAGTTTACTTTGCAAAATGCAGATGTTTTGTTTTTCAGAGTGGAAAAGCCACAGGCAGTGATTCAAGTGGTGTCATTGATCTCACAATGGATGATGAAGAGAATGGAGCTTCACAAGGTACTTAAATATACATAATCATACTAAGGAATGCTTTAATACCCTATTTCCCTCTTTTTTTTCCATATTTCCCTCTTAATCCATTGTAATATTTTATGAATACAGAGCTCTACAGCATTATGCCTGATATGTTTGTATTGAGAATAGATTCAGAGTACAAATTAAACCCAGGTCTTCTGACTTTAAATGTTTTGTGTGTGTGTGTGTGTGTGTGTGTGTCTGTGTTTTAATGTAGATGTCAAATGACAGTAATGTTGCAAAGCATACACACCCCAAAATCTCTAATATTGTTCAATATGATCTTCGATATAAATTGTCAATAGAAATTACATTGGATAGCTATTCACCGTTATTCCCAGTTATTCTTCCACAGTGTTAATAGGTGTTCTGTGAATAAAAAGTTCATGCTAATTTACAATGTAAATCTCCAAGAATGATTGAAGCTCTAAAGTATTTCTCAGACTTATTTGACTGTACAGAATAACTTTCTTCACAGGCATATCTGTAAAACTTTGTGGTGATAATTATATAATGCAGGTGGAGAGTCTAGTAGGATCAGGTGCTAATTATTTTACTTTTAAGATATTGAATTTTTAAAAAATTAAAAATTTTTAAGAATTATATTTTAGGGAATGAGTTCATTTGGTTTTAGGGAAAAAAATTAAGTAGCTATACAGTTTGTTACTCATGTCAATTTTTTTATGTGTAACTGATGTAGAATTGGAATATTTTTGTTATTTGTCAGGGTTGAATTCATGCTGGTCTGATTATTATTTAAAAGTTTCAAATTTTCTATATTGCTTTCACTATTTTTTTATAGACAAGTCTTAATATAATGAATTCCCTAGAGCACGAACATAAATACCAGCTTATTTTTGAAAGGACACAGGACTGGTTCTAGATAAAAAAGTAAAAGTAAGCAAAGTTTGTTATCGGGGCTGTTGCCATTTCCCATTCTAGCATCTCTGCCTCTTGGAGTCTTTCCATTGCCCCACCACTGAGCATTATTTCATTTTCCCACTCTAAAAATGCATCATTCCTCGTCAGCACTCAAGTATTAAATTGTCAGTTGCTAAGGCTTTAAGTTTTTGTGTTGAGTTAGAAGTAGCTTTCTTTTATTTAAAAAAAAAAAAAAAGTAAAACTGTGATAGAACCAGCAGTGAATTATTTAAGGTCCTGAACTGGTTTTCAAATTGGCAAAAAGTACACTTAATTAAAATACAAAGAAATTGTTCTCTTGGTAGTAAATATGACTGAATGGCAAGGATAAATTTATATTTCTCGTTTTTTTCTATCAGTAATCATATTGTCTCACTTTTATTTAACAGACCTTAAAAAGGTAAATCACACTCCTGCCTCAACCATGAATTCTTCTCAGCCTGTATCTCGACCATTGCAACCCATCCAGCCAGCACCACCTCTTCAGCCATCTGGGGTGCCAACAAGTGGTCCATCTCAGACAACCATACACTTACTACCTACAGGTAAACTTACTGAATCACTGAGCTGAAACTTTAGTGTTGCCTGCAGTGAAATATGACCATGGAATTGAATGGAAAGATTAGAAAATTAACTCATTGGATAAATACCAGTGAACATGATTGCTGGATCATAAATTAAGAATAAGTTTGCTTTTGTGAGAAACTGCCAAACTGTGTCCCAAAGAGGCTGTACCATATTGCACTTCTACCAGCAAAGAGTGAGGAACTGTTACTCCACACCAGCATTTGGTATTGTTAGTGTTTTAGATTTTCACTATTCTAATAGGTGTAGCGGATCTTGTTGTTTGATTTGCATTTCCCTGGTGAAATACTGCATTGAGCATCTTTTTGTGTGCTTGTTTGCATTCAGTGAGGTGTTTGTTCAGATCTTTTGTCCACTTTTTAACCAGGTTGTTCATTTTCTTATTGCTGCATTTTAGGAGTTCTTTGTATGTTTTGGATAATAGTCCTTTATCAAATAGGTCTTTTGCAGATATTTTGTCTGTGGCTCACACTCCTATGGCTTGTCTTCTCATTTCCTTGAGATGAACTGGACTTTAACCCTAATTATGTTAGTAATAAGTTACAAAAATTATAAACTATTAAAAAAAATAAGACAGAAAATTAAAAATAATCCTCATTGTTTTGAAGACATGTTTTTGAATGCAATATGACTTAATTTTCCACATAGTCTTAAGTAGCAGCACTGATACAAATTGTTATAAAAGCAACTTCAACTTTATCTGTCTTTGTCATCTGCCACAGTAAACAGCAGAAATGAATATAGTTTCTCTAGAAGGGATGGGTGTAATGATTCATTCTTATTGTAGCCAAGAAGTTATAACTGACTAATCGAACAAGAATTTTTAAATGATTCTTAACTAGAAATAGTGTTAACTGACCTAACACCACCATCAGAAAATAACCGCTAATATTTAACCTGCCCCTCTTGAGAAACTATAAATCAGACATTTTCAAAATGTAGCCTGTATCTCCTAAACTGTTTGGAACCCAATCAGGAATGTTTTCTTCTTCATAAAGTAGCCTATTGCTTAAGAGATTTATCTGCAAAATGCTTATATTAGCACTCTTCTCATTAAAGAAAACATTCGGCTCACATGGAGTTTTATCCAGTGAAATAAATTAAAATGGCAGTCACCTAATTTACTTAATTTAGAAGGAACTATCATTATGCAAACCCATGAACAGTAGAGATAATAAAAGGGAAAATAAAGAGGTGAAGAGAGTATTCTTCTTTGTACCCTTTATTTCCTCACATTGAAAGTTAGAATATGTAAAGATTAAGATGTGTTTTTATCTTTGTTAGATGCAGAGTTTACTTCCAAATTTATTTCATTACAGAACCCATCTTTCCATATGGAAGTTGATTTTTATTATGTAGATCATATACATGGTCATTTGTAAAATGTGACTGTAATTTCAGATAGTTTTTAAGAAACTGTTAACTCTTAAACTCCTTATTGTACTTCCATGCTGTCAGTGAATATTTAGGACTCATATTTTGATAAATACATTAATACCACTCAAGGCATTAATGATCTCTGGAATACAAGTTAGAAAGAATGGCCAAGGAAGAATCCTTTATTTAAAAAAAAAAAAAAATTTTTTTTTTTTACTATAGTTGATTTACAATATCATGCCAATTTCTCCTGTTCAGCAAAGTGACTCAGTCATACATATACTTATATTTTTTTTTTATATTCTTTTCCGTCATAGTGTATCCCAGGAGATAGGATAGAATTCCCTGTGTGAAATATTCAATAGGACTTTGTTGTTAATCCATTCTAAATGTAATAGTTTGCATCTATTAACCCCAAACTCCCAGTCCCTCCCACTTGGCAACCAGAAGTCTGTTCTCTATGCCTGTGGGTTTGTTTCTGTTTCACAGAAGGTTGATTTGTGCCGTATTTTAGATTCCACATATAAGTGATATCATATGGTATTTATCCTTCTCTTTCTAACTCACTTCAGTTAGTGTGATAATCTCTAGTTGTATCCATGTTGCCGCAAATGTCCTTATTTCATTCTTTTTTATGGCTGAGTAATATTCTTTGTATATATGTACAATATCTTCTTAATCCATTCATCTGTCGATGGACGTTTAGGTTGTTTCCATGTCTTGGCTGTTGTGAATAGTGCTGCTGTGAATATATGGGTGCATGTATCTTTTTGAATTATAGTTTTGTCCAGATATAGTTCCAGGAATAGGATTACTAGATCTTATGGTAATTCTATTTTTAGTTTTCTGGGGAACCTCCATATTGTTTTCCATAGTATTTGCACCAACTTACAGACATTCCCACCAACAGTGTAGGAAGGTTCCCTTTTCTTCACATCCTCTCTAGCATTTATTTGTGCATTTATTAATGATGGCCATTCTGACCTGTGTGATGTGGTACCTCATTGTTTTGATTTGTATTTCTTTGTATTTAGTGATGTTCAACATCTTTTCATGTGCCTGCTGGCCATCTGTGTGTCTTCTTTGGAGAAATGTCTATTTAGATAGACATTAATAGAAGTATTCAATCTATTAATGGAAGTATTTATTGTTTTTAATAAGAGATGGTTTGGCTAATTTAAAATGTCAATTATTAACAGACAGGCAGTTTCTTGAACTGTGGGAATACAGAGTTACTCTTTTGGACTCACTGGTAAGGCCTGGATGACCTAAAATTTCACTCTGCTAGGAACATTGAGGAAGGGAAAATTTACTTTTAAGGGGGATGGGGAAGGAGTGGGATGGACTGGGAATTTGGGGTTAACAGATGCAAACTATTGCCTTTCAAATGGATAAAGCAATGAGATCCTGCTGTATAGCGCTGAAAACTATATCTAGTCACTTATGATGGAGCATGATAATGTAAGAAAAAGAATGTATATATATATGTGTGTGTGTGACTGGGTCATTATAAAAAAAAGGAAAATTTACTCTTAAAAGTCACTCCTAAAAAAAAAAAAAGTCACTCCTATAAGGTCATACTCTTTCTTTATGTAGTCAATAAAAAGTGGTAAGGGCACTGGACATGGTTAAGGTATTCTTTTCTTCAGAAGCTTGGATTGCAGTACTCATTTTGCTTGGTCCCATCATTCTTATCTTTCACAAAAGGAGGCTTTTGTCTCTACTTCTCTTTATTATGGTAAATTAGATTTGGTGTAAAGTTACTCATCATTTAATGCCATTTACTTAGCAAGAATTTACTGCATTTTTAATATATTTTTCTGCTTTTCATTAGCTCCAACCACCGTGAATGTAACACATCGTCCAGTAACTCAGGTGACCACGAGACTCCCTGTTCCAAGAGCTCCTGCAAATCACCAAGTGGTTTATACAACTCTCCCTGCACCACCAGCTCAGGCTCCCCTGAGAGGAACTGTTATGCAGGCTCCTGCTGTTCGGCAGGTCAATCCCCAAAATAGTAAGAGACTCTTCTTGTATCTGGCCCCAAGTTTCATGTAGTTCTATAGTGTTTAGTTGGAGTGGCTTATATTGACATTAAATTTAGCATGAAGTGCTAAATGTATTATTAAAGCTATTACTAATTCATTTTTCTTCCCTTAGGAGGTTTAACCAGAAAAATCGGATTTATATATTATAAGATTTGTGTTCTGTGTGTTGTCTCCAGTCTTAATTATTTATGGCGTCTATTATCGCAGTACCCTATTTGATGTTGGTCTATATTAAGAGACAACTTGCTTAATTAAAATAGGAATGCTCAATTGTGACTCAGCCCAGTTGGAGACAGCAGGTAAGGATAGCCTCCAGTGAAAGGGTCTTAAAGGTATGGAAGCTGGCTGAGAAATAAAAGATGGGAAAATATTAAAGGTAAAATATATCAATGTTCCCGTCGTGGCTCAGTGGTTAACGAATCCGACTAGGAACCCTGAGGTTTCGATCCCTGGCCTTGCTCAGTGGGTTAAGGATCCGGCGTTGCTGTGAGCTATTGTGTAGGTCGCAGATGCGGCTCAAATCTGGCATTTCTATGGCTCTGGCTACAGCTCCGATTAGACCCCTAGCCTGGGAACCTCCACATGCTGCATGCGGCACTAGAAAAGACAGAAAGACCAAAAAAAAAAAAAGAAAAGAAAAAAATATAAATATATATGTATCAAGTTTATATGGAAGGTATTTCTATTTATTTTTTTGAGTTGGCTTTGCTTTTATTTTTTTTTTATTAATCAAATGAATTTATCACATCTATAGTTATGTCATGATCATAATAATCCAGTTTCACAGGGGAAGGTATTTTTAAAGATTCATGAAAAATGACAAACAGAACCACCATGAACTAACTCTCCATCAGGCTAAGAAATAAAGCCTTATCAGTAGTGTGCCCACCCTTAATTGCATCTCTCTCCCTTTCTGTCAGAGGCAACCATCATCCTTACTTTCTGTTTTTTCTGTATGGTTTTGCAACCTATATAGGGATCACTAAAAATATTTAGTTTTGCAAAATTTAATAGTGAGGACAAATGTAGCTGTTTCAAGAAAACTTTAATACTGCCATTATTAGGTGATGGCTCCTAGGAGAAAATAAACTTAGCAGAGTCTTTGGTTCACATTCTGGTTTCAACTTGGTCGAGTTTATAAAGGGCTTTCTCTGGGGAAATCACTCAGCACTATCATGAATGAGTTCTGGGAAACTGGGCTTACCACAGTCAGGGTACCCGGGAGGTACTTGAATGTATGTCAGGAATATGGTTGGATCATGGGTGGCTTCTAAATTTTTGGCTGTTGTTGCCCTGTTATATGTCGTAAGAGTTTTCTTTTGGACAAAATGAGTATCCTCAGCTAATCGGTAGGGCATGGAAAGAATGAGAGGAACCTCATTAACACAAGGCGAAGATAACTTAGTTGAGATTTCTGTCCTAGAGACAGCAGAGATCTTTGTGAAGATAGCTTCAGTTTTTTTGTCTTTAGAGTCACACTGCTCGTTTTGGCCAGTTTACCTTCTACATGTTTTGTACTGCCAGTGTTTCAGTGTTCTAGGATTTTTGCTTATAGTCCTCTTTCTCTCCTGCGCTGGATCTCCTGTTTACTGTGTCTCCTGTTTTCCTCTTGATTTTCTCTCTCATGTGGGTGGCGTACATCTTCCAGTGGCTGGAACATTTCCTCAGTGGGAAGAAAGATTAATGGAGGTGGATTTTTTTTGGTGCTTGTAAATATGAGAATTTCTTTATCCTCATGCTCAAATGATACTTTGGCTGAGTATAAACTGCTAGATTAGAAATATTTTTGCTTTTGAAGTTTAAAAACCTCACTTTATTTGCTGACTTAAAGTGTTTGATCAGTGTTCCACCAAATTTAGAATAGAATTCTTATTTTATACCTTAATTTTCTTTTGTAGGTGTTACAGTTCGAGTGCCTCAAGCAACTACATATGTTGTAAACAATGGATTAACCCTGGGATCCACAGGACCTCAGCTCACAGTGCATCACCGACCACCACAAGTGCATACTGTAAGTGTGGACACTTAGCTGCACAAGACTCTCACGTGTAAAGCTGTCAAGTATTATTGCAATTAACATTTTTTCTTTAAACTAGTTTTATTGAAAGGATATGACAAGTCTTGAGTTTTTCCAGCAGAAGTTTATTGAAGAGAATAGGTCTTACCATTATGAGCAACTGTTTCTAGGAGTAATGGTAAATAAAGGATTATTGCTTTCGCTTGTGGCGATGTCCAGTGTATAAAAAGAGTCCTCATCTGGGACATGTGATCATTTTAACTTACGGTTAAATTAAAAAGAGCATTTTGGGGTATTAAGAGTATTTTAATAAGTTTTTTTTCATGTTCTAGCTTAATTTTTTTCCTCAAAATCTTTTACTAGTTCTGTCACATTGCAAACACCGTGTTTTCTTCTTAAGTTTTTTAAGAAAAAAATTTAAAAATTAACTATGGTTAATTTATAATACTGTGTTAGTTTCAGCTATATAGCTTCATATTCTTTTCCATTATAGGTTATTACAAGATACTGAATGTAGTTCTGTGCTACTCAGTACATTCTTGTTGGTTACCTATTTTATATAGAGTAGTGTATATATGTTAATCCCACACTCCTAATTTATCCCTCCTCCTTCCCTTCCCCCTTTGGTAACCTTAAGTTTGTTTTCTATGTATGTGAGTCTGTTTCTGTTTTGTAAACAAGTTTATTTGTGTTAGTTTTTTAGATTGCACAAGTAAGTGATATATAATATTTGTCTTTCTCAGACTTATCACTTTATTGTTTTTAATAATCCACTGGTATTGAGAATTCACTTGTTAAGAGATAAAAGAGAAAAAACCAAAGAGTTTTAGTCTCCACAACAATGTCGCATTATTCTGTGACATGATTATAACAGTATTTGGTATGATATACCATGTAAATGGAAATGCTGGCTTCAGAAGGAGGAGGATATTGAGGATGATAGAACTTTTTGCCAAGCAAAACATCCTTTTAAAAATATGCATAGTAATGGCTAACATTTGTTAAGTGCTTTCTGTGTGCCGAGCACGGTTAATGGTCTTGATCCCTATACAGGAATTCTTTGAACTCTTGCTCTCCTTTTTGTTCTTTATTATAGGTATGGCTGCTCATGTACAGATGGTTGAGTAACCAGCCCAGGGTCATACATGCCTCATAAAAACCTATATATTCCAGATCCAGAGCCTGTGTTCCTACCTGCTATTATTTTATTGTCCCACTACAATGGAAAAGTTAATGTTAGTAAAGTACTTAATGCACAAGGCACTCCACTATGTTATATGTATAATTTTAATTCTCATAATGCTAATGCGGATTAATATTCTTCTTTTAATAGAAAAAGATACTGTGTCACAAAGATGTTAAGTAACTGCTCATTATCATAACAAGCTAGTGTCAGAGGCAGAGCCATTTTAAAACTCAGATTTTCTGATCCCGGCCTCCAGCACATTTTCACAGTGCTTCAGATCTGGTCCTGTTAGGATATGTGACAAATATATCATTACTGTTATTTGCAACTATAAATCACTTATTTTATTTTATATTCCTTCAAGAAATATATAGTAAAAAATCTTTTATTTGTACCACAGTTTTGCAATTTTGATGACCTATCAGAGGTTTTTTTTTTAAACAGAATTGAAAAAAAAAACAAAACAGGATTCCATGATGTATGTCTTAGAATAAACTGTGTATCTCACAGTAGGAACATTCTAATTTTACTTTAATTAATTTTATCTGTAAAACTTCTATAAAAATCCATTGCAATAGCAAAAACAAAACAAACTCAGTTAACTCAACTAGTTTTGGGATATGAGAAGATTCAGTATCCTAAAATTTTAAGAATTAGAAGGGGACATTGCTGGCCATTTAAGCTGTTATCATACTCCTTATCATACCTATTCCCTCCAATCAAATTCATGGCTTCAGCTTGGAAACTATGTTTATTTAATGTTATTTACTTGAGAGAGGAAATACAGCCACATAGCCAATATTCACATCAGTCCTTCAGCTTTCATTGCTTTGTCTTATTTGAATTTGATTTTTTTCTCTATCTTTATATTTATTTTAGCTTTTAAACTTTGGATTATACTTTTTTCCAGACATGTATTTGAATTTTTTCCACTAGGCATGTGAATTTTAGCATGTTTGCATTCCTTGAAAATATTTGGCATATCCTTTTTAAGTTGTTACTGTGTGCACATTACTAATACTAAACCTTGAGAAGGCATGGAAATTAATTTGATATCATCAGACCTTCACAGAATTCACTATGTAGTGTGTGCAAATCATTCATTTAAAGAAATGCATATTAAAACTAGTTTTTATTAAAATTAATTTCAGTTAAGGAAGTCTTATTTATTTCAATACATCTCAGCTAAAGCCAGTGTGCAATGATATGTTTCACTTGAGGAAGAAAAAGACCCCTTAGTTTCATATTTCCTGGCTCTCTCTTTCTTGAATCGTTTTGGAAGAATTGTTATCACTGTAATTGTAAAACCCAGATATGTTAGACAAATCACTTTGGCTTCCTCAGCTTAGTATTCATTTTTTGTCATCAGGCCGTAACTTACCTTTCCAAATTTATATTTTCTTCCTCACATACCCTATGTCTGAGTAAAAGTTAATAGTTGTTTTTGCCCTTAAGTCCCCTCTCTTGCCTATCCCCATTCCCGTGCTCATGCTTTTACTTATTGGCAGAAAGGTATGCAGTTATTTCTACATTTACGAATTCTGTCTTTCACAGTCCAATATAAATGTCAACTTTTTCATGTAGACGGACCATGAACATAATATACATTCAGCATTCAGTGGGCTTATTTATAAGAGTATGGTACAGCCTTGATATGAAAAAACAGTTAAAAATGAAAGTAGAGTTGGTGCTCCAATTTCATATGATAGACTGCCACACGTTATTAAAAATGTTATGTTATATTAAAATAAGAATCTGTAGTATAAATCATTAAATCACAAATTATTTTGTTAGAAGTTGATGATTATTTCAGTTTTCGTTAAGATGATGTTCCATCAGCAAGGGCTTTTGTTTCCCAATGAAAATTCAATTATTTTAGACCTAGAAAATGTAGTAGCAGTAATCTTAGCACTCATGGTTTGGGGCATAATTGGTTCGAAATCATCAAATAGAGCTTGCCAGATGTGGTATGGTAGTTGGTATTTCCCAATAATTCTGATGTAAAATGAAGACTCTAAACGATCTCTGGAGTGTTACAGTTCGAGCATTCAGACACAGTCCTTTCTGTGATCATTGTTAATGAACATGACTCTTCTTTTGTTAGGAGCCCCCACGCCCTGTGCACCCAGCACCCTTACCAGAAGCCCCACAACCACAGCGTCTGCCCCCAGAAGCTGCCAGCACATCTCTGCCTCAGAAGCCACACTTGAAGTTAGCACGAGTTCAGAGTCAAAATGGCATTGTGCTGTCATGGAGTGTCCTTGAGGTAGATAGAAGCTGCGCCACTGTTGACAGCTACCATCTTTATGCTTACCACGAAGAACCCAGTGCCACTGTGCCCTCACAGTGGAAGAAGATTGGAGAAGTCAAGGCACTTCCCTTGCCCATGGCATGCACTCTCACCCAGTTTGTATCTGGCAGCAAATACTACTTTGCAGTACGAGCCAAGGATATTTATGGACGTTTTGGACCTTTCTGTGATCCTCAGTCAACGGATGTGATCTCTTCTTCCCAGAGCAGTTAAACCTTGGAGCCTTTATCTCTTCTTCTTTCAAAAGTTCCACTTTTTGGTCTTGTTTTAATCTTGTGCATGATACCCATTGTAAAATCCACATTGTGCAAGATTTCTTGGACAGATGTATATATACACTACATTTGTTTGTAATCAGAAGTAAATAAACTCAGCCCATAAAGCAGAATCTTTTCCTGAACAATTCAAGCTTCCAGAGTTTGAAATGTAAATGTGCACCTTGCTTTAGTTTTGAAGCTGGGGAATATGTGTGGGTGTTTGTGCTTTTCCGTATTTATGTGTTTTTTTTGCAGTGGAATCTCACATTTTCATACTCAAATTTACCTCTCTTCCAGTATGAAGGAAGTAGAACAAAGGACTTGAGGTATGTATCTGGCATGATTCTGCTTCTAAGAGATCTGTAGGTTCACAGATAAATGATTGAACCCAAATTAAAAATAAAAAGCAAGATGGTTAAATAGTTTAAAATAGGCTAATTTGAACACAGTAAAGGATCTATTCATATTTTCTTTTCTCTCTTCTGTGTTGTTAATTAGCTGAAAAAGGTCTGCAGTGGGCCCTCTCTTTTCTAATCTGGTTTTTACATTTATTTTGTGCCTTAAACACTTAACTATGAAAGTAAACAGGGCCATTTGTCCATTGTCGTTTACTCTTCCCTGTAAGCCTTTCAGTCTTCATTTCTTTTTTATCTCCACCAAATGTAGCACATTTCCCTCAATTTTAGACCAAGGCTTTTTATATATAGTATCATCGGTAACATCACTACATTTAACTCCAAAAATTTAACTTGCTCTTTTCTTCTAAGAAGATAAATGCTTTTTATTTGAAGGCATTGTTTGAATTAACTCTGTAAAGTGGACCAAGAGAAGACCACATTGTGTAAGAAAATTTTCCTTCAGACATAGTTGAGTATCTATGTTGCACACTGTGTTAGAGATTATGAAAGCAGTTCTAGTTCACTTTATAACCCAAAGCCTAGTATTCTTTCAAAGGAAGTAAGCAGTAAAATTCACAAAATACAGTGAGCTAAAATATCAAAGGGAAAGCTCCATTTCTTCTTTATTCTCATATCATTCTTCCTGTGTTAATCTTTGTTTTGATGGTGCTAAGTTTTATCTGATTTACCCTATGTTGGCTTTGGATAGAGTTTAAAGTGTACTCTCTGGGGTCATTCTATGTAACAATTAGATAAAACTCTTTTGCATCTCTATTCCTCTTCAATGTTAATCAGATTCGGCTTAGGTCACGGATTTTCAGTATGAGTGCCAGCTATGCTGGTATCAGGTACGTGTTTGAGTGTAGACAGCTTAAGACAGGAGAGCTGGTGTAATTTGGGGGATAGAGTGTTGTTGGTAGTATTGGAAAAGAATTCCTGGAGGTTGTGAAATACAGTTTCAAGTCATCTTCCCATATTATATTTGAGTTCATAAGTATAATTTTTTAAA
This sequence comes from Phacochoerus africanus, assembly GCF_016906955.1. Lineage (NCBI taxonomy): Eukaryota > Metazoa > Chordata > Mammalia > Artiodactyla > Suidae > Phacochoerus > Phacochoerus africanus. The sequence goes on along the minus strand of NC_062550.1, from coordinate 61,785,404 downwards.
TAAATTAGTCATTAATTCTTCCTGGAATTTAAGAGGGAGCTGTCCCTTTTGTTAATGATGCTTCATTTGCAACTTTGATGGCTTATAATAGGAAGCATTCTAGTTGTAAAGAAACTCCTTTTTAGAGACTTTTACTGATCAGGGTGCTGATCATGTTGGGTGTGAATTTTGATTGATGCTGAAGAAAGCCTACAGATTGCCAAAATGTAAATGCTCCAAAACCTTCCTTTTGCTTTCATAAAATGAGATCACAATAATTATTTGCCAACCAACTATATAGACGTTACTCATTCTAGAACTAATGGTGAGGGTAAAGAAGTAGCCAATGTCATGCCAATGAAAAATTTTAAAGAGAGAAATTCATGATCTTCTAGATGTATGTGAACACCTGTCTTATATCTGTATGTATATATGTTTTTACCTGCAATGGTTGCAGTATTGATTATGTGTTCAAGATCATTCCTGTCTAAAGAATAGAAAGCCCATGTTCAAAATTGTTCTTTATTGGCCGGTTATATGGTCATATGGTAACAATTTGCTTACCTAGCCTAGAAAGATTCCCTTGGTGGATGTTTTTTTATTTATATTCACTAATCCTTTAAAAAAAAAAAAAGCTTTCATAACATTTATAATCAGGTGAAGAAAGTACAGTAGAGTGAAAATATTATTTTAGCCTATATTATCTCTGTCAAAGAAAAAAAGATCTTAAATAGTAACCCTAAAAGTAGATTTACTACAGTAAAATAAAGCTTTTTATTCCAGATAATGGAGGGAAGGTACAAAGAGATTGTAATTGTTTGAGGGAAAAGATGCTATAAAATGATCTTTCCTTCAATTAGCCTGCCACAGGATTTATAGGCAACAGTTACATTGGAGTTCCTGAAGGTACTGGGCCAGAACTCTAGGCTCTTATTTACGGCAGGTTTTAATGTCGATGAGTGCTTTCTTTCTGTTTGATTTGTTTCTTTGAGATAATGGAGGGCTCAACTAGAAATAGCTACTGATTACAGATTTTTTTTTTAATAGCAATTCACACTCCATGGTACCTTTTTTATTTCACAATATCTTTTCACAAAGTATTAAAAAAATATGCTTGATAATCCCATTTTGGGAATGCAAGTTTGCTACCATTTTAGCCTGACAATATTTGTGTAAGTATTGCCTTATTGGAAATTCTGGAAACTTAAAGATATTTCAACCTGAAACGTAGGATGTTTATATGACATTTAAAGGTAATTGTGATGTTTGTTACTCTCCACTTTGCACTTTGTCAGAGTAATTTTCACCCTGTTTTAAGTGTAAGTCTCACATTTTAAAATTATGTCCTTGCCAGTAGATTTATAAATTATATACAAAGATACCTGTTAACAGTTAACTCTATGAGGTAACTATATCGCTCTATTTCTCTGGACTCACTTTTTAAAATATGCAGAATACTGTGTGCTATTTAACACAGTAGAAGTTTATGAAAGAAGCATAGAGCTTTCTTCCTTGAAAAGTGAACATTTTTTGGGATACCTCTTGCCTCACAGAGATTCCATTTCCCCACTCTTCTGATACCATTTCCCATTTCTCCAGATACCATTTCCCCACTCTCCTGACCCGCATTGCCAGATATTAAATGAAAGGTTTAATAGGAAAAAAAAAAAAAGACCTAAAGAAAGGAGCTTAGATTTCATCTGTCTGAAAAAACCCTCAAGCAGGCTGCACCATACAGTTCTCTTACTTATTGGATAAGTATTAAGGTAGCTTTTTGGGTTTATTCTTTTGCTTACATTTTCCAAATTATTGTATATACAAGATGAGTGTTAATACTGCGTGATATGCATTTATCTTGTTCCTCAAATTTTCTAGTAGAATACAAGATTAACAAAATAATGCCTATGATATCCTCCTCTCTCTCTCTTATACACTATGATCTTAGTTTTTCATAATTTTAACTTTATCATTGACCAGTCATAGGCTTGTTTTATTCTAATTTCCAGAAAAACCGTGTTCCGGGATTAGATTATTGCAAATAACTATCTAAAAGCAACATATGATTCTGCTGGCCTTACTATTTACTGGGCAAATGATGCCCCCCTCCCCTTTCTTAAAATTTTGGGACAAGGAAAAAAAAGCATTAGAAAAATTCTTATAAAGTGTTTTTTGTTAGTGCGGCACATTTATGTAATTGCTAAGCTTATTCCCCTTGAGCCAGCCAGTTGGGAGGAATAGGATGATATACATGTTTTGTCTTCTGATCTTCAAATAGTTTTATCATGCTAAATAAGTTTTTTGATTTTTTAAATTTGTAGAGGCAGTTAAATACCCATCATTTATATTTAATTGCTGTCTTTTAAAAACAATTTTGTTTGTAAATAAGGTAACTGGGCAATCAAACACCTTTTGGGGATTCTGGCTTTAGTATTTTATCAGCCATTTCAAAATCAAATATAAAAATAAATCCTTTGTAGGAAACTTGCATCCTGACTTCTTTATTGCAATTGAAAGTGTAAATAATAAGATAATGTAAGACCTTCCTAATGTCTAATATAAACTGGGCTATAGCAAGTTGCCCTGTTTTTATTAGGTTTTGAAGGTTTTTGTGTGTGTGTGTGTGTGTTTTTTTTTTTTTTAAATGTACAGTAGAGTGGTGTCTGTATAAGTGTTTAACTGTAGTGGGATTTTGTCCAGCAAGCCTGAAATTTATACTTTGAAATAAATTACTGGGTTTTTAACATTCTGAGTACTCTGATTCATTCTGGTTCTTCTCAGCCCTTGTGTTTTTTCTTTTAGAAGTTTCCTACCTTGTTGACAATGACTGTTATACTGCTGAATATGGTTAATTTAACTTAACATGACAGTACCGGGGCACTCAAACCACATACTGTCCTCCAGCTTTGAAAGGAAAGTTGTTACGCAGAGTTGCTCCCAGCTTAGTCCTGCTGCATTTAACTAAAGGGAGAACACATTAAAGTTTGTTTTGTTGTGTGTCTGTCCTGTACTACAAAAAGACCCAACCGCTGCTTGTTAATGACCAGCAAAAAAAAAAAACACTAACTGCATTCCTATTGGAGGTTCTACCATCCCCCGGGGCTTTGCAATGAAGTAAGTTCAGTGGGGAAGGGGAAGGAGTCAGGCTGGATGAAGCACTCAACTCTCCACTCGCAAGAGCCCTGTCACATGGCACAGCTGCATCGGGGAACCTGGAAGGGGTCGTCTGTGTGGCCAGACATAAAAGGAGAGTGTGGGTCTTGGTGAGCGAGGGAGCAATTTCTATCATACTTTCTTGTATACATGCTTGTACACTGAAACCTGATATTTATCATGCATAATGTTTCTTCTCCAGTGTGTCACCCTGCAGTAAATGCCTGTTTTAAAAATGACAAAAGCAGCAATGGAAAAATGAAACTGATAGACTGAATTTAATATATTTTATTAAGACTAATTCTGAATGGAAATCATAGCTAAAAGAGTGCCTTTGGTATCTTATTTGCAGCCTTCTATTCCCTCATCTCCCTCCTTCGTTCTGTGTCAAGTTACAAAGTTGGTTTCATGGTAATAAAATCGAAGTTGTAGGCCTCTGGCATGCCTTCATGGAGAGTTTTGTTGAAATGGTTCCAGTGAAAAACAGGGAGGCCATCTTGTACTGTGGGCCCACTAATGGCATAGGCTGTATACGTGGATGCCAGGTGGATATCCGCCACCTGGAAAGAGACAGGAGGGGCATTTTAGAAAACCATTTGGAAAACACTTGAGTCCCTGTTGTTTTTCCTGCTCTTTCCCCAAAGTCACAATATCAGTTCCCCTTAAGTTCTTGCCAGTTTCCACAATATGCTCTTCTACATCCATTTGGCGTTCAAATGTGAATTGACTAGTAGAAACGTGTTGAATTAACATAGCCAAAAGTGTGAGATCAGGAGTCAGGTTACTCATATTCAGAACTGTACCTCCAAAACTTACTTTAAAATAATACCTGTATGACCCGGCTTTCTCACTTGGTTTTTTTGCTTGTTTGTTTGTTTTTTCAGGGCCGCACATGCAGCACATGGGGTTTTCCAGGCTGGGGGGTTGAATTGGGGCCACCTGCCTACGCCAGAGCCATAGCAGCCAGAGCCATAGCAACGTAGGATCCGAGCCACGTCTGCGACCTACACCACAGCTCACAGCAACACGGGATCCTTAACCCAATGAGCAAGGCCAGGGATCGAACCCGCAACCTCATGGTTCCTAGTCAGATTCGTTAACCACTGAGCCACGATGGGAACTCTTCAGCTTTCTCAGTTGTAAAAGTAGGTTAATAGCCCTACATCACAGGAGCGTTGTCATGAGGATGAATGAGATCAAATACCTGAAGCAGTGCCTAGAATATATTAATTCCTCAGTAAAAGTTACTAATCATTAGGTTATTCACAAAAGAAAGTAGAAGGAACTTGATATCAAAAAATGAGGTCCATGGTTCTTAAAAACACTTCAACGTTGGGTGGCAGTAGAATTTAAGCTTAGAAGGGAAAAAAGAAAATGTTCCATTAACTTCTGATTTTTTCCTCATATTCAGAATGGCTCAAGAGAAGTGATATTTTTAAAGTATATACTTCAACAGAAACTTTTTTGATGAAGAATTGGCAGCCTCTTGTCTCCTGCGAAAAGTAAATTTGGCAGATGGAAGCTTGGCTTGGATTCTCCCCAATCCAAGTAATTCTCTTTTGTGTATTCTGGAATGGTTATAACACATTTTACACACTTTACTGAATATTTGCCGATATCATTAAAAAGAAATAAATACAAAAACATGCACCGAGGCTTCATGGTCACTGCATGCACCAAATGATTTTTCACATTACACAACATTTTGAGAGTCATTAAGGTTAAAGCTTGGCTCAAACTATTCTATAGCATCTTCTGTTCAGACCTTAGACTGATAGAAAAAATAACGTGTAGAAGTGGCATTCTTAAGTTTGCAGAGCTTCAGATAGAACAGTTAAGTCCACTTATAACAGATTTCTTCCAGAACTTAGGACTGGAGATGCAAGTGAAAGACACATGCCCAAGCCAAAAGGATCTTTTCACCAGCTAGACAGCTAACTCTTATACCCTTGCACACCCCATGGCATGTGGAAGTGCCTGGGCCAGGGATCAAACCCTGCATCACAAGGAAACACCTGCCAGTAGGTTTATAACAACCAACTCTCTGAGGAAAAGACCCCGATTTGTAGTGTTTGCCCTGATTTCCTTGATGTAAATATCCCACCATTTCAAGCTATCAACATGGTGCCACTGATTTTAACAACTGGTTCTCACAAGCTGAAGCTGGCTTTGCCCCCGCTCCCCCTCCCACCCCCAACTGCAAACTTATTTATAACCTATATTGTGAGGCGCAATACAGCACCTTAACGATTGTAACGTAGTGAAAACCCTTTAGTTTTTTGAGCATCTGGTCCAGTACCCGTTCCTTCAGCTAAATTCAGTAAGTGTTTAATGTGAAATCACACTGTTCTCAATAATAACTTTGGGCCAGTCTGGTAAAACCTTAGACGTTATCACCACCATTATCATGATGATTGTGTAACATTTACAAATAATCCACTAAGTACTATTATATACATTTTACAGATATTAAATGTTTATTCTTCATAACAATGCTATGAGGCAAGTGTTGCTACTTCAATTTTTTTTGTCTTTCTAGGGCTGCACCCATGGCATATGGAGGTTCCCAGGCTAGGGGTCTAATCAGAGCTATAGCTGCGAACCTACACCAGAGCCACAGCAATGCCAGATCCAAGCCACGTCTGTGACCTACACCACAGCTCACGGCAACGCTGGATTCTTTTTTTTTTTTTTTTGTCTTTTTGCTATTTCTTGGGCCGCTCTCGCGGCATATGGAGGTTCCCAGGCTAGGGGTCGAATTGGAGCTGTAGCCGCCAGCCTACGCCAGAGCCACAGCAACGCAGGATCCGAGCCGCGTCTGCGACCTACACCACAGCTCACGGCAACGTGGGATCCTTAACCCACTGAGCAAGGCCAGGGATCGAACCCGCAACCTCATGGTTCCTAGTCGGATTCGTTAACCACTACGCCACGACGGGAACTCCTACGCTGGATTCTTAACCCACTAAGCGAGGCCATGGATCAAACCAGCAACCTCATGGTTCCTAGTCGGATTCTTTTCCGCTGTGCCACAATGGGAACTCCTGTTATTTCAATTTTTCAGAAGAGGAAACAGGAGCATTACAAGATTATGTGATTGACAATTAAGTGCCAGAGCAGGGACTGGAGGTTAGGCAATGAAACCTTCCACCAGAATATCTGAAAAAAGCTGATTCCTGAACTGAGTTTATGTTTAGAGATATTATTGCATTTTATGCCACAAAAACCTCCACAGCTCTGCCTCTGAATAGGTCTAGGTGATGGTGGAGATGAAATTCAAAAACTTATAGCATGTTACCTTGGTGTCATAGCAACCTCCAGGACTTGGGTTAAGTTCGTTCAGGTCCTCACGGCAGCAAATGGTATTGCAGGGGTCACCTTTACTATAAGGCTCCTTCTTGTAATCTAGGGAACAGTGATGGGGAAGAGTGAGTACCAGACATTCTGAGATTCACTTATCCACAGTAAGCTATTTGGACCTAGAAGATCAGAATCCAAATATAGAAGCCGCTCGCCTCCAGCTTGGCCTGGGAAGGGGCAACCACAAGTCTGCTTGGGGATCAGGCTGCTGTCAAGGACCCTGCCCAGTGAAGAGTGGATGGAAGAGAGATAGTAGAGGACAAATGTGCATCACTTTTTTCCCAACAAAATAAATGCAAATTTGGCTTTAATATTGTTCATCAAAAAGAAAGTATTTAGGAATGATTTTTGTTTTAGTATCTGCTTTTGTCCTTGGAAAAAAACTTGTGTTTGGGAGAGCAGGATAAAAAACAAAAAAACCCAAAAACCCCGTATGGGTTATTTCTTCTGTTGTACATACAATTTTTTTCAATTTAAAGAGAATCTGTAGGATCTTCTTCCCTATAGTTTTTATAAAGGAGGACAAAATTCCATTTGTTGAGTATAAAATACGTGTAGTGTCAAAAGAATCCTAAGTACTTAATTCAGTAACTTCTTAAAATTCCTTCTACTACACAGATGATAAACTCTTCCATGGGAAAGAAAAGGAGTTTTCAGGAATGATTCTTGAGAAATGTGCTACATACTGTTATATCGCATGATATATTTCATGGATTCCATATCAGTCACTTTTCCTTGGTCCCGCCGGAAGATTTTGGCTCGGGAAGCCAGAGCGTAAGAGAAGTCCAAACCCAGCTTCTTAACTAACATTGGATAGCCACTCCAGTTGTAGATTTTCTCATGGAAAGGAATGTTGTAAGAGGGCCAGTATCCTGATTTGGAATGGAAGGGAAACGAGGGTGGGGTTGACAGAGGGAGACAGAGAAGAACAGAGAGGAAACAAAAGAAATGTTACTGGTGGTCATTTCTTTCAGCACAACTGTAATTACAAAGTGATATTACATAGAAAATAATGAATATGTGGAGCTGCCATCATGGCTCAGGGGAAACAAATCTGCCTAGCATCCATGAGGATGCGGGTTCGATCCCTGGCCTTGCTCAGTGGGTTAAGGATCTGGCATTGCTATGAGCTGTGGTTTAGGTCTCAGACATGGCTCGGATCCTGCGTTGCTGTGGCTGTGGTGTAGGCCAGCGGCTGTAGCTCCGATTCAACCCCTAGCCTGGGAACCTCCATATGCCACGGGTGCGGTCCTAAAAAGACAAAAACAAAACAAAACAAAAAAACAAGAAAGAAAGAAAGAAAAAATAATGAATATGAACCCTGGCAGTCAAACAGCATTTTAAATTTGTAGGATCATTTATTATCTATTATTTATTATTATTTTATTATTTGTATTTGTTGGTATTTTATTATTTATATATTAAATGCTACATTTAATATTCTATTATCCATATATTATTTATTATTGTTGTTTATTAAATATAATATTACACATTATATTTTAATATTATTATTATTGATTACTCATTATTCCATTGGGGGGAAGAAGGGTATCAGAATTCTTCGGTATTTCCCCAAAAATTCTTTTATTTTTGGTCTTTTTTTTTGTTTTTGTCCTTTTTAGAGCTGTATCTGTGGCATATGGAGGTTCCTAGGCTAGGGGTGTAATCGGAGCTGTAGCCGCTGGCCTACGCCAGAGCCACAGCAATGCGAGATCCAAGCTGCGTCTGTGACCTACACCACAGCTAATGACAACGCTGGATCCTGAACCCACTGAGCAAGGCCAGGGATCAAACCTGAAACCTCATGGTTCCTAGTCAGATTCATTTCCACTGCACCACGACGGGAACTCCTCACTCAAAATTCTTAAAGCAATCTATTAATCAGTTATTAGGCAGTTAACCTCATTTTCCCGCTTTAGCAGGGAGAGGGAAAGGGAAGGCTCATAAGTAGGGGGATTGGAGGTGATCTTTAAGGTTCCAGTTGTCTTTTAACTCCTCTGACGCTAAACGTTCATAAAGGTTCAGCTTCATTCAGAGCTTCATAGTGTGCCAAGGCCGCAAGACCCCAGGTATCAAACATGTGACAGAGCTCTAATAAAATCAACATTTCAGGAACATCTCAGATATCCGTGGCCTGGCACACATTGCCTACAGGATGGTCAGTCAACACAGACCACTTTCAGCATTCAGGGATTAATTCCCATTTTCATATTCTCTTAGCCCTAGTCTGCCTTGCTCCCCTCTGAGTGTTTTATATGATCCCCTACTCACGGGGTGAAATTGTTAGGACAAAACAAATGACAAGACATTCAACCTTGCTGATTCCAGGGCACAGAGCCAGCATCAGGGAGTAGTGAGATAAAGACAATGTTGGAAGTACAGGCTGAAAAATCACATTTATTCCTGTAATATACATCTTGGTTATACAGCTTTGGGAGTTAGACTGCCTGGATCTTAAGCCTAATAACATACTGTTATTAGGTATGTGACCTTAGACAAACTATTTAACTTCTCTGTGCCTCAGTCACCTCATCTGTAAAATGTGAACAATGACAGTACTTACCTTAGAAGGATGATTGTGAGAATCAAATGAGTTCAAGCAGATGGGGTAGCTTACAACAGTATCTGCTACTTGGTATGCGCTAGATGAATATTAACTATTATAATTAGAGTTCTCTGTGCAAAAAGCTCAGATGAACAAAAAAAAATGGCTGCTTTATCTTCACATTTTCATAAAGCTTTATGACTAAAAATGCATTTAAAACAGAGTATCTTGGAGTTCCTGCCATCAAGCAACAGGATCTGTGGTGTCTCTGCAGGACACAGGTTCGATCCCCAGCTGGCACAGTGGGTTAAAGGAGCCAGTATTACTGCAGCTGTGACATAGGTTACAACTGTGGCTTATACCTGACCTGACCAGGGAACTCCATATGCCATGGGCGGCCAGAAAAGGAAAAAACAAAAAACAGAGTATCTTGTACAATATCACAAGAACCTGGTGATGTCCAGCTATTACCATCCCTCCTTCTAAAGGAGGAAACAGAGGTTCAGAGATGTCGAATGCCTTCCCTCTGACTAAAAGCTCTTGGGGCTTCTGTCAACATACCACAGCTGCTTCCGCATACTTGGAGGTTTGAACGACTCTTTCTTTAAATGACTATATGATATTGCTTAATTATGCGGGCAGGTCCCATGTTTCTTTCTGAGCCTTTCTTGCCTTATAGTAAGATGAGAATACTACTACTTCTCTGTGGAAATATGTTATAAAGACCAAACTAAAGAACATAAGTAAAAGGTATGTCAAGTATATAGTAAACACTCAGTGAATTTAACTCTCTGTTCTTCCTGCCTCGGGAAAAGAAGAAAAAAGAAAAAAGTTACAGACAGGTCAGCACCAGCTTTTTCAGCCCTGGGGGTAGATTTCTTGATGGGATCTAGGGATGGGATTGCAAAGAACCTGAATCTACCTTTGTATAATCAGCAGCAGTCCAAAGGAGAAAAGGTAACCATCCCACTTTAACAAGCATCTCCCTCCTGAGGCTTGTAATTATCATCAGGCTCTTAAGAGCTGTGTGGATCAGGCTTCAAAGTCAGACAGCTAGGTTCTCAGTTTTGAGTTGCCCGGCTAACCAAGTAACTGCCTAATGATGGGAATTTCCAGGTGGATTTTCCAATAAGAAAATGTTGATCCACTACTTGGTACATTTAATCTGCTTGGCAATTAAATTTTTCCACCTTAAGTCATCCTGTTTTTTTGCGGTTCTTAAAATTTTTGTTTTGTTTTGTTTTTTGTCCTTTTAGGGCCGCATCTAGGGCATATGGAAGTTCCCAGGCTAGGGGTCTAATCGGAGCTGTTGCTGCTGGCCTACGCCACAGCCACAGCAACACCAGATCTGAGCCACATCTGCGACCTACACCACAGCTCACGGCAACGCCGGATCCTTAACCCACTGAGCAAGGCCAGGGACTGAACCCACAACCTCATGGTTCCTAGTTGGATTCATTTCCACCTCGCCGCAGTGGGAACTCCACCTCATCCTGTTTTATGCACATTATGTGCATTTAGGTGGTGTGAGGCACCTGGAATGAGATGGCTCTCTCTGAGTGTTGTAACAAAAGCGATTTGAGAACCTGGGAAGCTGAGGACCAGGCCCTGATCCCCAGGATCCACACCTTTTCTTGGTTCTGTTCCTTCTCATCCATCGAATGATCGATTTCAATAGTTTTCCTAATTAGTCTCCCGGATTCTCTCAGCCTTCCAGTCTGTTCTTCCTTTTCAAAGACTCCAGTTTTCTAAAGGGTAAAGGCTAAACTGCACAGCAGGATACACAAGGCTGATGTTTTCCCCTCACAGACTTCCCTCTAGCTCTCTTGAGCGAACGGTTTCTCCATCATACCACGGTCTTCATGCCTCTATTTGTTTGACCTTGTCCCCTAGTCAAAATCCTGGACTCCTTTCTAGCCTTTAAACCACCATCCAGACGTCATCTTCTCTTTCATTTATTCTACAGAGGACTTCTTGTGTGTGCTAAGCACTACGTACCAGGCAAAATACTGGGACTTGCTGTGTGTTGGCAATGTGCTCAAGGACTTGTAAGAATCACCCCAATTAATTATCATGACAGCCCTGTGCAATCGCAAAGGCCCACACTCCCACATCCCCAAACCCATGGGGGCCACATGTGTTTCAGAATTCAGGGTTTTCCAGATTTGAGGACAGCAATAGAGTGTGTCATTTGCATTCGATATTACAGTCTCTGTGGAGAGCACCTTCTCATCAAATATATTGATAACTTGGGAGTTCTCATTGTGGCTCAGTGGGTTAAGAACCTGACATAGTGTCCATGAGGATGCGGGTTCGATCCCTGGCCTTGCTCAGTGGCTTATGCGTTTGGGGTCACCACAGCATAGGTGGCAGATGCAGTTCAGATTTGGCGTTGCCATGGCTGTGGTGTAGGCCAGTAGCTACAGCTCCAATTTGACCCCTAGCCTGGGAACTTCCATATACCACAGGAGCCACCATAAAAAAAGATATTGATAACTGTAGCCTGATGTATAAAATAGTCAGTTTAGAGCAGAGGAAATAAATAGAGGCTATAAATAGTTCAAGTTAGTTTTTGCTACCAAACAAGTTCAGATCAGGTCATATTTTGCTACCACAAGTGAACTAGGACAAAAAGCAAACAAACAACTTTAAGTTTTAGAGTTTTGAGCTTTCCAGATTACAAATAAGTGAGCGGGGACCTGTACCATTACTGTTGTGTTTTTCAGATGAAGAAAGTGAGACTTGGAGAGAGTAGGTAAGATTTTGAGGAACAGATGGGTAGATCACAGCAGTGGAACGTGGGCTTCCAGTGTGTGGGCTGCATTCCTGGCCTCCAGAACTGCCTTCTTTGATCCCTTTCACTAACAGAGGTGCCTTCTTTAGGTTCCCCCTTGAGCTTGCTACACCGCAGTTCATCACTGCTCTTTCCTTTGGGGGTTTTAATAGCTGCTTTATGTGCCTTGCTTCCCTACCAGACAGTGCGATCCTGAATCTTGGGGATGGTACCTCCATGCTTTTCCCATCCCTGGGCCAGTGGAGCACTCCCATAAATATTTGCTGAATTGAACGAAAGTTTTTCTTGGGAACCCAGGAGAAAAGGTAAATATTGGATGCAGGAGTAGTCATAGGATCGTGAATACCTGGCTTTGTCCCCATCCACACAAGTCCACTACCACATTAGAGTTTGAGGTACAGGTTTTACATGTTGTGCTGAACCCAGTCCTTCTTCCGTATGTGACGAGCAATGGGGGAACCCATCCTTCCTTCTCCACCATACACTCCCCACATGGTCCATTCACACACCACAGGTTACCCACCAGATACGCACACACACACATACTCATCAGATTTCCAGACTTGTAGCATAAAGAAAGTACCTCTCTTCAGAACATCAGTTTGTTCAGAGTATTCCACATATGTAGGAATTTGCTCCACAATGTACAGAGTGCCTTTGCCAAGGTCATAGTTCAGATTTACCTTCTTCAGGTCCAGGACCATGTATTGATTGTTATAGGTGCCTGAAATATCAGGAGACATGAAGCCAGGGCATGACTATGGTGGCTTTACTGGTTAACTCAAAATCTAAACAGACTTACCTGCCTAAAAGTTATTCTGCAGGGCCACTTACCAGAGTTGTATTTTGAAAAGACCTCCGCCCACTGCTTGCCGCCACTTGCCATCATATTGGCCACTCGGACTCTTTGCCAGGCTAGGAGAGACTGGGGTACCACCTGTTTCATTAGGGTTTTATTATACACACTGTTTGTGGTCTGCAGCAATACCAAACCACTGCCAAGAAGGTAAAAGTCATCCAGAGACTCCAAAAATCCTACAGGAAACACAAAGATACAGACCTCGTTATACACAGACACAAAATACTAACCATCACTGTTAGCACAGAGCTTTACCTACACAATGCATTTGGCAGAACAGCCATTCTTATCCTCTCCCGGGTTTGGTCCACCTCTGTGGCAGTTATTCAAATCCATCACTGGGTTCTCCACCGAAAAATTTTGATTTTATAATTTAGGATGAGAAAAATATATTGAATTAGGACTGGTCCAGGTTCCCCAAATGATGAACAGAAGTAGATCCTCACTAGGATTTTGCAGGAGAACTTTCAATTAGGGAGGGATATTAACAGGCTTCATTGTTTAGGAAGAATACAGATGCCTGCTTTCTTTTCTTTCTCCTTTTCTGTATTTAACAAAGTTTATGTAATGAGTCTATATAAATTTTACAAAGGAAAAAATATCTACACTCTTTTTTTTTTTTTTTGACTTTTTTCCATTTCTTGGGCTGTTCCTGTGGCATATGGAGGTTCCCAGTCTAGGGGTTGAATTGGAGATGTAGCCGCTGGCCTACACCAGAGCCACAGCAACTCGGGATCTGAGCCACATCTGCAACCTACACCACAGCTCACAGCAATGCCAGATCCTTAACCCACGGAGCAAGGCCAGGGACTGAACCCACAACCTCATGGTTCCTAGTCAGATTCGTTAACCACTGAGCCATGACAGGAACTCCAATATCTACACTCACAAAAGTGAAAATGGTTTTGCAACTAGGATATTGACACTCTGGGTCAATGCCTTTTACAAATGTTGGAGGCAACACAGGAAAAATCAGTGGAGCAATAGGTCTTCCTTAAAAGCCTATTTCGTGCTTCTTTATTGTGATGAGTGTGGTAGGGATCAAAGTCTATCAGTCACAGCTGAAGCAATGAGAGAGGCCATATTTCCTCAGTAATTAACAGTGATGGATGGACTGGTGGTTCCAAATTAACATCAGAGAAGAGCCCAGGGAGTGTTACGAGGAATCACTCTTCCTTTGAGCTCCTCTGGGGCTTTGCAAAGTCCCACCATTTTTTTACCCCTTTACCATTTTTGCCACATCTAATTACTGCATGCCCTATGTGTTGCTTAACATTTTTCCTTAAATTAACTTTTAAAACTTGAAATACATAGCCTTATCATATAAAATAACATCCAAGGAACTGTGGGTTTAATATTTTTGGGGTTTTCTCCCCATAACCAATCCATTTAAGCAAATACATTTCTACTAATGTGCAAGAAAAAACAAAAAACAAACCAAAAAAAACACTGGTTCAAAAACTACCAAATATCACTTCACCAGAAGTACACAAGCCACGCATGGGGCAACACCAATGCAGTTTGAGGAGGAGGCTCAGAGAGGAGATGGGCTCTATCTGGGATCACACAGCCAGCTCCTGGGCCTAGAATGCAGGCCCTTGGTCCAGTCCAGGGCTCTGGCACTAAGTTGAACACCTATGCTCAGCCTCCCTGGAGCTCTCTCTTCCAGCTTAACGCAGGCTGGAGGAGGAGAGCTTCATGGAGGAAGCAGATCTGGAACTGAGTTTTGAGTAAGTGTTGAGCAAGTAGAGAGCAGGGAGCATTACAGGTGGGAACATGAACACCAATGAAGGTGCACAGCAGGGGTAGATGTTCCCTAGGAGATTGGATGTTTTCATTCATTCATTCATTCACTCAACAAACAAGCTACTGTACATTTACTCTGGTCCTGATAGGAATAGGTGGGATGGGGTCAAATAATGGGATCACCTAAGACTTCAGAGCATATGCCGAGAGTCAGAGACCTGCATTTCAGTCCCTGCATTGCCACCAACAAATATGGCACTTCCCATTTTGTCTCTCTGTTCCTTGTTCCCTTTTTCTGACAACCTGGGACTAAGTGATGGCATTCACCTCCAGTGGTCTAGTTTAATTCCTGGAAATTTTTGAGTAGGAAAGTTACATAATGAGAGCAATGTACAACTAATTCACAATGAGCCTCCACAAGTCTGTCATTAGCCCATACGGAGACTTGTATAAATGACAGAAGGATGCACACTCCGGGTGGTACAAAGCTTTATGAGGGCATAGCATGCTTCAGTGAAATTTTAATGGGCAACTCCTCTGGGAAGATATAGCCTAGACATAGGATGCATGATTGACATGCAAAGTAGGAGATGATTTTCCATGATTATTCATTCACCTCTTGGTCTGGGGTCATTTTATGGTGTTTGAACTGTACAACTACACTTTGTGGGCTTGAGCAAGCTTTCTGGTAGAAAATCTCCACAGGATGACATGCTGGATTTCTGGCATGTTAAATAAACTAGCTAATTCACTCCTTACCGTAGTAGCCTCTATGGACACAAGAGGGCAGGCGTTCTTTAACATGTGTAAGTGACCAATGCTAACATGAAAGGATCGTCTTTCAAGAGCAAGACTGCTTATTGAAGATGAAAAAACAAAGGCCACCCAGAGTTCTGCAACAAAGAAAATCAACTGTTTTACCAAAAAACAAAAAACAAACAAACAAAAAAAAAAACCCTTTAGTCAAGGAGTTTAATTCTATAGTTTAGGGTTTAAAATTTAAAAAGGAAAAGGTCCAGAGAGGGAACAAAATCCTGAAACACTGCATTGTAAGAAAAACAAATGTGCTTTGACTATGCTTTGGAAGGCACACCATTGCAGATCAGGACAAGGTGAAACACTCTAGGATGAAAGCCAGCCAGCAAATAATATTTCATAGTAAGCTTCTTGCTAAATTAATTGAGAAATAAAAGGGAGCCCTTACAGTTAATAAATTATATTTCAAGACTTAAAAAATAACACCTGAATCATAAAAATTAACAATAACCATTATCCTCTGATGTCATTTAGATCTATTGCTTAGTACAACCCAGAAAAGTGTACCCTTTTACTCTATCAAGTGTATTTAAAAATGTGCCCATTTGGAAGAGTGATGTCAGCATCATGGGGTGTGAGATGCTCTCTTTGTTTCTGCCTTTCAATATACAATCAGTACAACATCCATAACTCAACAATGGTGCCTCTGCCCAACACACCAGGATGCTGGAGAATTCCACATATCTGTTATCTAAGGTAGGCGCACTAGAGCACAAAGAGGAGACTGAAGCAGGGGTACAGTGGAGGCGGTGCCTGCAATCCTGGACCCTGGCCACACCCAAGAGAATCCAGTAACAGCGGGGGAGGTGGCACACAGAACTCTGGTGGCCTGGTACCTGCAGCCATAGGGAAGTGGACAGCAGCAGCAGCAGGCCTCTAGCTAAAGGGGGACCATGACCCAGCAACCCCCTTCTCCACTGCCAGCAGCAGCAACATTCACAAAACTGACTACCCCAGTCACAGCAGAGACATCTGCAACCCTGGCTCCCCTTCCTCTCTCTCCCTCCCCATGTAACAGCAGAGCCTGCCACCCCAGAGACTCTGGACACAGGTGAGGCACTTGCTATCTCAGTGACCCAGGTGGGTCAGCAACAAGGCACCAACAACCCTAGAGACACAAAGAGCAACACCTTTAACAGAGATAGTGAAGGGTGAAATGTGCCTGCTTTTGAAAATAACCAGCAGCAGCTCAGGCAGGAGAAACAAACAAAACCCCCCAAAAGTATGCTATAGCGCCACCTACTGGAAAACAAAAGACATCTAATTACTAACATGTTGAATCATCAACATGGGGAAAAAAAAAAAAAAAGGCTCCACCTGAAGGAGAAATATGTTCATCACTTCAAATCCACTGGCAGAGGCGCACTCATCAAGCACCATGATGAATCATGATAACACAGTGACACAAAAAGAAAATGACAATCATCCAGAAACCAAACTTAAAGTCATGG
The DNA here is from genome assembly GCF_016906955.1 of Phacochoerus africanus. Taxonomy (NCBI): domain Eukaryota; kingdom Metazoa; phylum Chordata; class Mammalia; order Artiodactyla; family Suidae; genus Phacochoerus; species Phacochoerus africanus. The sequence goes on along the minus strand of NC_062550.1, from coordinate 61,768,701 downwards.
AACACTGTGATCTAACGTAGAGAATTCAAAATAGCTGTCATTAAGATACTCAATGAGCTATAAGGAAAACTTAGAAAGACAGTTCAATGAGCTCAGGAATAAAATTAATGAACAGAAGAACTACTTTAACAAAGACACTGAAATTTGAAAAAAAAAAAAAAAAAGAAATTCTGGAGCTGAAGAACCCAATAATTGAGATGAAGAATGCATTAGAGTACAACTACTATGGAAAACAGTATGTAAGTAACTTAGAACACTATACATAGAACTACCATATGACCCAGCAATCCCACTCTTGGGTATATATCAGGACAAAACTTTCCTTGAAAAAGACACATGCACCTGCATATTCATTGCAGCAATATTCACAATAGCCAAGACATGGAAACAACATAAATGTCCATAGACAGATGATTGGATTAAGAAGATATGGTCTATATACACAATGAAATACTACTCAGCCATAAAAAAGAACAAAATAATGCCATTTGCAGTAACATGGATGGAATTAGAGACTCTCATACTGAGTGAAAAAAGTTAGAAAGAGAAAGACAAAAACCATGATATCATTTATATCTGGAATCTGATATATGGCACAAACGAAACTTTCTACAGGAAAAAAAAAAGCATGGACATGGACAACAGACTTGTGGTTGCCAAGAGGGAGGGGGAGGGAGTGGGATGGATTGGGAATTTGGGGTTAATAGATGCAAACTGTTGCCTTTGGAATGGAAAAAAAAAGAAAGAAAGAAAAAAATGCATTAGAGGAGCTCCCTGCTGTGTGGTGCAGCAGGTTAAGGATCTGGCATTGTCTCTGCAGTGGCTTGGGTTGCTGCTGAAGTGTGGGTTTGATCCCTGGCCTGGGAAATTCCACAGGCCAGGGATGAGGCCAGAAAAAAAAAATAATGCATTAGAAAGCATATCATATGGAAGAGAGAATTAGTGACCTTGAAGATGGAAATCTAGAAATGATACAAGTAGAGGAGGAGAGTGAATTAAGATCTAAAAAAATAAAGTATACAGAACTATCTGACTCTATTAGGAAAGGCATAACATTAGGGGAATGGGTATCCCAGAAGGAGAGGGGAGGGTGAAGGATGCAGAGAGTTTATTTAAATAAATAATAGCTGAGAAGTTCCCAAACTTGGAGAAGGAACTGGATGTATAAGTGCACAAAGCTAAGAGAACTTATAGTCATCTCAATACAGAAAGACCTTCTTTGAGGCACTTTATATTAAAACTGTCAAAAGTCAACAACAAAACAGATTTTTTTTTTGGGTCATGCCCATGGCATGTAGAAATTCCTGGGCCAGGAATCAAACCCTCACCACAGCTGTAACCAGCACCAGAGCAGTGACAACACTGGATCCTTAACCCACTGTGCCACCAGGGAACTCCCAAAGAAAGAATTTTAAAGGCAGCCAGAGACAAAAGGACAGTAACCTACAAAAGGATCTGCATCTGGCTATCAGTAGATTTCTCATCTGATGCCAGGAGAGACTGGAATGACATATTCAAAATATTGAAAGGTAAAAACTGTCACCCAAAAGTATTCTATCTAGCAAAGTTACCATTCAGATATGGAGAAATAAAGACTTTCCCAGACAAACAAAAGCTGAGGGAGTTCACCAACAGTAGACCTGCCTTACAAGAAATGTTGGAAGAAGCTCTTTCATCTGAAATGAAAAGGCAAAATACACAAAACTTTGGGTAAGGTGGTAAATGGACAGAAAGAATTTAAAAATTGCAACTAGATATCATAATAAGTTGATAAAAACTTAAAGCATAAAGATTAAAGGGAAAAAAGCAGTAAAAATAGCTATACCTGCTTCAATTTGACAGCAAACTCACAACACAAAAAGGGATAATTTGAGACAATAAAAATATAAAAGGGGAAGAGGAAAATGATGAAGCCCATATAGGCAAATGAAGATAAGATGCTATCAGCAGAAAAAGAACAATCTTAACCATGATAAGTTTTATTTGAATCTCATTGCAATCACAAAACAAATCTAGAGCAGAGGTATGAAGAAAAAATAGGAAACTCAGAAAAAAGTCAGGAAAAACATCATCCTGATAAGCAGGCAGAAACACAGGAAAAAGAAATAGTGGAGATATAGAGCAACCAGAAAATAAAAGATAAAATGGCAGTACTAAGTCCTTATCTATCAATGGTCCCCTAAATGTGAATGGATTGAATTTACCAATCAAAAGACAAAGACCAGCTGGATGGATTAAAAAATAAGACCCAACTATATATGCTGCCTCCAGCAAACTCATCTCAGTTGTAAAAAGAAACATAGTCTCAAAGTGAAGGAATGGAAGCTGATAGTTCAAGCAAATGACAGCCAAAAGAAAGTAGGTGTAGTCATATTCCTACGGGAAAAAATAGACTTCAAGCCAAAAAACTGTGACAAGAGATAAAGATGGACATTAAATAATAGTAAAGAGGACAATTCAAGAAGACATAACAATTATTAATATATGTTCACCTAACACAGGAACACCAAAATATATAAAGCACTTATTAACATACCTAAAGGCAGACAATAAAATAGTAAATGGATAAGGTTTTTTTGGCCACACCCATGGCAATGCATAAGTTCCCAGATCAGGGACTGAACCCAAGCCAAAGCTGTAACGCAAGCCACAGCAGTGACAACACCAAGGTCCTTAACTGCAAGGCTACCAGGGAACTCCTATGGTAGGTGATTTTAACACCTCTGCTTACATACAATGGAGAAAGTATAGTCTCTTCAACAAATGGGTATTGGGAAAACTGGACAACCACATGCAAAAGAATGAAGCTAGGCCACTATTTACATTATATGCAAAATTCAACTCAAAATGCATTAAAGACTTGAATGTAAGACCTGAAACCATAAAACTCCTAGAAGAAAACATAGACAAGATGCTCTTTGATACTTGTGTTAGCAATATCTTTCTGGATATGTCTCCTCAGTCAGGATAAACAAAAGCAAGACTAAACAAATGGGACTACATTAAACTAAAAAGTGTCTTCATAGGAAAGGAAGCCATTAACAAAGTGAAAACATACCTACCAAATAAAGAAACATATTTGCAATCATGTATCCAATAATTGGCTAACATCCAAAATACATAGAGAATTCATACAACTAAACAACAAAAAAGCAAGCAACCCAATTTTAAAATGAGCAGAAAAGCTAAATAGACATCTTTCCAAAGAAGGTCAGCTGGTCAACAAGCACATGAAAAGATATTCAACATTAATAGTTATTAGGGAAATGCAAATCAAAACCACAATGAGCTATCACCTCATGCCTGTTAGAATAGCTATAACAGAATAGCTATAAACAGGTAGAAATAAGTGATGGAGAGAATGCGGAGAAAAGGGAACCACCATACACTGTTGGTAGGAATGTAAAGTGGTATAGTTGCCATGAAAAACAATATCGAAGTTCCTCAAAAAATTTAGAACTACCACATCATCCAGCTGTTCCACTTCTGGGTATTTATCCAAAGAGTACAAAAACACTAATTTGAAAAAGATATATGAACTCCTATGTTCATTGCAGCATTCTTTACAATAGCTAAGATACAGAAACAACCTAAGTACCCACAGACACAGAATGGATAAAGAAGATATTGGGGGGGGCGGGTATTTGTATATGTGTGTGTCTGTGAGGCATATATATAATGAAATACTACTAAGTCACAAAAGATGGAATCTTGTCATTTGTGACACTTAGGATGGAACTTGAGGGTATTATGCTAAGTGAAGTAAGTCAGATGGAGAAAAATAAATACCGTTATGATTTCACTTCTATGTGGAATATAAAAATGAATGCAAAATAAGTGAACAGACCAAACCAAACAAAAACAAACACGGTGAGCAGAAGGGAAGGATGGCAGGAGGAAGGTAAAATGGGTAAAGAGGATCAACTTTATGGTGACGAATGGAAGTTAAACCTTTGGTAGTGAGCACGATGTAGCATATATGGAGTTTGAAATATAATATTTATGTGCACATAAAACTTACATAATGTTATAAGCCATTAAAAAATAAATTTTTAAATATGCTCATTTGCACATCTCATGCATTAGCTGCTCCAAAGCTCCCAAGACCAAACACATTCCTTCCTTCCAAAAGAGTAGAATCACTTTTGACCAAAGACAATAAATAACATAATAATCCTCCAGGTGATTATTTTGTCTACTCTTCAATGGACTTGGTCTTCCTAGCTTTAGAATGGCATTCATTTACTTCTCTTCCTGCCAAGATCCTAACTGGTACCAATCATTAGACATTCAGGCACATAAAGTGCATGCTGGAGTTTGAGTATCTTGCAATGGTCCAAATAAAACAATTAGTAAGCCTCTTAAAGATTATATAAAGTAAATATGAAGAAGGTCGCTTTACATTTAATCCACGTTCTGTTTAATTATCAAAATTAAGTTTGTTTTTCTTCAATAATAAATTATCTTATTTACTTTATATTATTAATTTGTTGACTGTTTCCTTTTCTATTTACCCATAGCATACAAGTTCCACCAGGGCAGGAACTTCTTCTGTCTTGTTCACTCCAGCACCGAGAAAAGGATTTGACACGTAGGAGGAAGAAAGAGAAGACGGTGACACTGATGAACTAACATTTTCTGTGTTCCTACCACATACCAGAAACCCTGCTTTTAGAAAGATGGATACCACCCTCTGATCTTCACACAAAGAGCACTTAGATGGACTATTTTTTTTAAATTAGCTATTTAAAGCTAATAAACAGCATGGTCAGGAATAAATCTAGGACTGAATTTCTACACATGCCTTTTCCACTATAACATATGCCTGACAAATGGGAGGGGAAAAGAATGTAGTCATGCAAATGGCGACAACACTGAGACACACCATCAAACACACATTCGAAGCCATTAGGAAGAAAGTGAGTCATGGCTTCCTTAGCTAGGTGGGGAAAGATGACTGACAGGTGTGGACTGGCAGAAGTCATCAGTATCCCAGGATGGTGCCAAAGAGGAATACAAAACAAAGGAGAGGAACTTAGGAAAGCACAAATGAAATGTTACAAAATCAGGCTACAGTTCTTTGGAATAGGCACCCTAGTTATACTTTTATTTTTTTTTCCCCTCCTTTGGCTCTACTTAAAGGCAGAAGAGTTGAATCTTGGCATGTGTTAAATCACAGATTGTTTGTATATATTTCAGCGTTATGATCAAAATATCTAAGATAAAAGAGGTAAAATGAATAAAATTACACATTAAATATGTTTACAATTACACAGACAATTTAATAACCCGTGAAAGTCATAACGTAATGGATTATGAAGGAGACTTTACTACATTTTCTTAGGGCTTTGAGAGTATTCTTTTATCTTTCTGTGCACTTACTTTCAAGTATTTGAACTTCAAACATCAAAAGGCTGAGCAAAGTCATGGCTACACAGATCAGGAGCCGCCAGAGTCTAAAAAGATGGGCTTGGACCCAATATGTTGGCATCACCTATGGTGTTTATTACAAATGCACCCGCCCACATGCATTGAATAAGCGTTCCTATGGGTGGCACTTTGGAATCTGCATTTTTTGCAAACTCTACAGGAAACGTTAAGTTGAAGGGCTAAGTATGTGTGTGGAAGGTGAAGGGATACCCGGATGTACAGGGAAGCGTGGAGCCTCAGCCTGGTCGGGATCGTCGTTTCCGTAACCCTCAATTAAAGCACTTTGAATAGGTTCCAGCTTTCCTTCCCACACAAAAGCTCCACCCACCTGGCACCCGAGGAAGCCCTTGGCGTTCACGGCTCTTCTAGTTTTAGCCATTTAACTTGAATACAAACGGACCCATTTCTGAAAACAAAACCGGTTATTTTATACTCAGCTATGTTGTGTTGGAACCTCAGTGCCCAACCCCTGAGCAGTGCGCTCTTTTCTTTATTTGAAAAATGCAGATACAATACCCTCCTTGTTAGGTTGATATGAAAATTAAGTGACATGATACATACCAAATGTGTATTGTGCATACACATTGTGTCAGTTACAATGCCAAGCACATAAGTGGGACCTAAACAAACATTAGTTTGTTTCCTTTTCATTTTAATAACAAGTTCAGCACAAACACGTTTAACTTACATAAAACTTGGGTGCTAATTTCCATAAATTTGTTCACTCCTATTCACATCATTCATAATCAGGGTGGCTACAAAGGATTAGCTTCAAGGTCCAAGTCCTGGGCTGAACATACGGGCTTGCATCTGAAGGGCCTTGATAATAATTCCTGAACATCTTGAACTCTCCTTTTCAAATCAAGGTTATAAAAGGGATGGCAGGGAGTTCCCTCATGGTGCAGTGGGTTAAGGATCCTGCATTGTGACTGATGTGGCTCAGGTCACTGCTGTGGCATGGGTTTGGTCCCTGGCCCAGGAACTTCCGCATGCCATGGGTCCAGCCAAAAGAATAAACAAGAAAACATTTTAAAAATATAAATAAATAAATAAAAGGGAGGGCAATATGAAGAGAAAACAATAAGGTTGTGGCAGAGACAGTGATTTTTGAGGCAGCCCCTCCTCCAACTTCTGCTGCATTTCCCCAGCTTTCTCCCTCCGGTTCCCACATGTCCACATCAGAGTCTGTAATCTGTCTGCCTGACTGCTTTCTTTTTCTCCCTAGTATCTTTTTTCCTTCTCTCCTTTCCACTTTTCCTCTTTCCTTGCTTCCGTAAATATTTGTTCAATGACTACAATATTCAAGGCTCTGTGCTGGCCCTGGAAATGCAGATATGACAATGGAATGTGGGTTCCGAAGAAATGACACACAGAGCACCAGGGAAGCTGAAACAAGGGGCAGCTTACTCAGCCTGAAGGTTAGTGAAGGCTTCAAAGAGGAGCTCTTGTGATCTTTTGTTAATACGGTAAACATGGGGGTGAAACGCATTAAAAAGCCATAAAAATGCTCCTACCAAGTGCAAGTATTCCAATAGCAGCATAAAGAAATTGGATGATTTCTCCCACAAATAAAAATGATAGATACTGTATAAAATCATTTAAAACAACTAGTCGAAGGTACCAGAAAATGACCAAAGGCAGAAAAAACTGAACACTGATCCTATTAGTTAAGAATGTAAAAATGTGAGTTCCTTGTGTGAGTGCACTTCCTAATCTCCTGTCACCAGCTCTGGTGGTGAAAAACTGCCGGCATAGTGACTTGAGATGGTAGTCAAAGTTGCTTGTTGAGAATTTAAGAGGACACTTTTGTAAGCCAGAGAGAAGTATAGAAGAGCAGAGACCCAAAATCTGAATGTGTATTCTGCCCAATTCCAGGCTGACCACTAACTATGCAAGAGTGTGAGAGATGCCAGGAGCTCAGGGTAAAACCAGAAAGAACTGAGAGATGTACGTTTGTGAGACCAAATTGTTCCTAGTGAGATATGCAAGTTTGCTGCCACTTTGATAGAGGGTGCTCCTCAATTTACATATAGCTCAGGCTGCTTAAGCTATCAAAGGACAAAATTCAGAGCTGGAAGAACAAGTGGAAACTTGGAGGAAACCTTGGAAATAAGAAAAACACAGTGAGAGTTAGCTCTAAAATCTCAGCTAGTCTCTGCCAAAATCCTTGACTGTTTACTAAACTACAGTGATCAAATGCAAAGTAGAAACAGAAAATTATGAAGATAAAAGTGAAAATCAATGAAGAAGAAAAACAAACAATAGGAAACCAAACAATGAAAAAATAAAATTTGGTTATTGGAAAAATGTCAATAAATTTGATGTAATTCCACCTTGACTGATCAAAAAAAAGATACAACATCACGAATGATTAAAGGTACTTGGAGCTCCCATTGTGGCTCAGCAGGTTAAGAACCTGACTATTATCCATGAGGATGTAGATTCAATCCCTGGCCTCACTCAGTGGGTTAAGCATCTGGCATTGCTGCAAGCTGTGGCATAGGTCACAGATGCAGCTCAGATCTGGCTTTGCTGTGGCTGTGCTATAGGGCCGGCAGCTGCAGCTCCAATTCGACCCCTAGCCTGGGAGCTTCCATATGCCACAGGTGCAGCTGTAAAAAGAAAAAAAGGCACTTAGCTACAGATCCTACAAGCATTAAAAGGTTAATAGAATAGTATCTTATGTCAATAAACATGACAAATTAGAACCAATGGATAAATTCCTTGAAAGACAAATTTTCAAAACTGACTCAAGAGGAATTAGAAAACCTGAATGGACCTATGTCAATGAAGGAAACTGAACTCACAGTTAAAATTATTCTAACAAATAAAATTCCATGTCTAGATGGCTTAATCAATGAATCCTTTTGAACATTTGAAGAAAAGAAAAAAACAATTCCAGTCCCACACACTTTTTCAGAAAACAGAAGGAAAAAACAATGCCAAACTCAGATGAAAAGAACAAGTTTACCCTGAAAAGAACAAGTTTACAGACCAATATCTCCCATGAATATTAGATGAAAAAATATTTTTAAAATATTAATAATTTGAATAAAAAACAAATAAAGAGAATAATAGATGATGATTAAGTAGGGTTGATCTCAGGTATGCCAAATTAACATCTGAAAAGCAGTGTATGGAACTTGCTATATTAACAGGATAAAAATTGTAAGATCATTTTAATAGAAGTTAGGAATTGCACAAAATGCAACACTTATTCATTATAAAAATATTAAGCAAAGTAAAAATATTAAGTAAAGTACTCTTTAACCTTATAAAGAGTATCTACAAAAAATCTACCATTAACATCATACTTAACGGCAAAAGACTAAATACTTTTCCTCTAAGATCAGGAACCAGACAAGGATTCCCATTGCCACTTCTGGTCTACAGTGTCCTGGAAGTCTTATCCAGTGCATTCATGCAAGAAAACAAAGACATATAAGATAAGGAAGAAGTAAAACTGTCTTTATGCAGAGATGGCCTGATGTTGCATATCGAAATATCCCGAGACCTACAAAAAATCTACTAGAGCTGATAAATGAATTTAGAAAGTTCTCAGGATAAAAAGTAACATACAAAAAATAATATTTCTGTATTGTGGTAGCTTTTGAAAATTTTTTCTTTGTCTTTGTCTTTTTAGGCCCACACACGTGGCCTATGGAGGTTCCCAGGCTAGGGGTGCTAATCAGAGCTATAGCTGCCGGCCTACGCCACAGCCACAGAAACAATATATCACAGCTCATAGCAACACTGGATCCTTAACCCACTGAGCAAAGCCAGGGATCGAACCTGCAACCTCATGGTTCCTAGTCGGATTCGTTTCTGCTTTGCCTCAACGGGAACTCCCTGGCTTTTATATTTTAACGCATTCCTTGACAATTTTCCCTTTAAAAGGTAGATTCTAATTTCCTTTTCTTGAGTGAGGGCTGATCATACTAACATCTTTCTAATAAGTAGAATGTGGTGGAAGTGACAGTATATGACTTCTGAAGCTAGGTCATAATTGACATTGCTGTTTCTGCCTCGGTCTTTCAGTTCACTTGCCTGGGGGAAACCAGGCAGCTTGTGTTGAGGATACTTGAGCAACCCTGCAGAAAGTTAATTTGCCAGCACTATCTTGTCAGCCATGTAAGTGAGTCACCTTAGAAGTATATTTTTAGCTTCAGTTAAGTTATCAGAGATTTCAGCCTCTCAGTCTGCATCTTCAACTAAGCTCCAGATATAGAGAAGTAAAGACAAAGCTTCTTCACTGGGTCCTATCTAAATTCCTGATCCACAAAAACTGTGAGATACTAAATAATTATCTTCATTTCAAGCCACTCATTTTGCGGGTGATTTTTTTCTTATGTAGCTGTAGCTAACTAATGCATATATATATATATATATATATATATATATATATATATATAGCAATGAACTGCTGGAAAAAGGAATAAAAAATTGATTCTGATTCTGATTGATCAGCATTAAAAAATCATTTAGGATTCAAATTAATTAAAAATATGGAAGATCCATATACTAAAAACTACAAAACATAGACACACACACACACACACACACACAAAGGAGTTCTCGTTGTAGCTCAGTGGTTAACGAATCTGACTAGGAACCATGAGGTTGCAGGTTTGATCCCTGGCCTCGCTCAGTGGGTTAAGGATCCAGCATTGCTGTGAGCTGTGGTGTAAACTGCAGAAGCAGCTTGGATCCCACATTGCTGTGGCTCTGGCATAGGCCGGCAGTACAGCTCCGATTAGACCCCCAGCCTGGGAACCTCCATATGCCGTGGGTGTGGCCCTAGAAAAGGCAAAAAAACAAATAAATAAATAAATAAAGATTCAATGCAGTTGAAGTGAGTAGAACTTTTTCTTGATATGAATAAATTATATTTATTTTTGTACAATTTTTAATGTTGTACTCCATTTACATTTATTACAAAATATTGGCTATATTCCCTGTGTTGTACAATGCATCCTTGTGGCCTGTCTTACACCTAATAGCTTGTGCCTCCTTCTCCCCCACTTCTATATTACCCCTCCCAACTGGTAACTACTAATTTGTTCTCTATATCCGTAGTCTGCTTCTTTTTATGTTATATTCACTAGTTTGTTGTATTTTCCATATTCCACATTTAAGTGATATCACAGTATTTGTCTCTCTCTGTCTTTCTTATTTCACTTAGCATAATGCCTTCCAAGCCCATCCATGTTTCTGCAAATGGCAAAATTTTATTCTTTTTTATGGCTGAGTATTACCGTGTACTCAGCCATAAAAAAGAATAAAATTCTTTTTATTCTGTGTGTTTGTATGTGTATTACCTCTTCTTTATCCATTCATCTATTGATAGACACTTAGGTTGTTTCTGTATCTTAGCAATCGTAAATAATGCTATGAATGTTGGGGTGCAGGGATCTTTTTCAAGGTAGTGGATTGCTGGGGGGTTTTTTTGGTATGTGTGTGTGTGTGTGTGTGCCCAGGAGTGAAATTGCTGGGTCATATGGTAGTTGTATTGTTAGTTTTTTGAGAACCACCATACCGTTTTCTGCAGTGGCCACACCATTTACATTTTTGACACCTTACAAGAGTTCCCTTTTCTCCACATTCTTGCCAATGTTTTATTTGAGTCCTTTTTTTGTTGATAAATAGATCTGTGCACTTGGATCTTTATGAAGTTGTATCACCTACCTTTTCAGTGCTGTCATTCCCTATGACCCTATGAGATGTCTTTCTGTAGCTGACTTCCTTGGTTCTCGATTGCATAAGCCAAAGTCAATAGCTGTCTGTATACAGTAACCTGGTGGAGGGCTGGGCAGGGCTGTTATTCTCCTTCACCTTATCAGCTGTTAAGTAAAACAGGCCATGGCTACTCAAAATCCTTGTTGTGCAGGATGGACTGCTTCTGATACAAGGTTATACAGGGCCGCCTTCTTTAGAGTTTCCAGAGCCTCAAGCAAGTGATTTTTGCAGGTCCCCTGCCTATATAAACAATTTGATTAAGAAGTATATGACAGGAGTTCCCGTCGTGGCTTAGTGGTTAACGAATCTGACTAGGAACCATGAGATTGAAGGTTTGATCCCTGGCCTTGCTCAGTGGGTTAAGGATCTGGCGTTGCCGTGAGCTGTGGTGTAGGTCGCAGACGTGGCTCAGATCTCCCGTTGCTGTGGCTCTGGCGTAGGCTGGCAGCTACAGCTCCGATTCGACCCCTAGCCTGGGAACCTCCATATCCCGTGGGAGCAGCCCAAGAAATGGTAAAAAGACAAAAAAAAAAAAAGTATATGACAGGGAGTTCCCACTGTGGCAGAGTGGGTTAGAAGAATCCAATGTATACCACATCTTCTTTATCATGCATCCATTCATAGATAATTAGGTTGTTTCCATATCTTAGCTATTGTAAATAATACAGCAATAAATATAGGGGTGCCTGTATCTTTTTAAATTAGGGTTTTCATTTTCTTCAGATATACTCAATAGTGGAATTGCTGGATCATACAGTATCTTTCTTTTTAATTTTTTGAGGCACTTCCATACTGTTTTCCACTGTGACTGCATTAATTTAAAATTATTTGTTATAGATCTGTGAAAAATGTCATTGAAAATTTGACAGGGTTTGCCTTGAATCTATTGATTGCTTTGGGTAGTATGCACATTTTAACAATATTAATTCTTCCAACCCATGAGTATGGAATATCTCTTCATTTATTTGTCTTCAATTTCTTCAATTAATGTCTTATAGTTTTCAATGTACAGTTCCTTAACCTCTTTGGTTAAATTTATTCCCAGGTATTTTACTATTTTTGATGTTACTGTAAATGGGATTTTAAAAAATATTTTATTGGAGTAGAGTTGATTAATAATGTTGTATTAGCTTTGGGTTTACAGTAAAGCGAATCAGTTATACCTATACAAATATCCATTCTTTTTTTCCCATATAGGTTATTACAGAACAATGAGTAGACCTTCCTGTGCCATACAGTAGGTCCTTGCTAGTCAACTATTTTATATATGGTAGTGTGTATATGTTAGGATTGTTTTCTTGATTTCTCTTTCTGAGAATTCATTATTAAAAGTACAACAGATTTCTGTATGTTAATTTTGTATCCTGCAAATTGACTGAATGGATTCATTAGTTCTAGCAGTTTTTTTGTGTGGAGTCTTCATGTCTTCTGAAAATAGTGACAATTTTACTTTCTTTCTAATTTGGAAGACATTTCTTTTTCTTGCCTAACTGCTCTGGCTAGAACTCCAATTCTAAGTTGAGTAAAAGTGGCAAGAGTGGACATCCTTGTCTTGTATTTGATCTTAGGGGAAAAGCTTTTAGCTTTTCACCATTGAAGATGATGATGTTATCTTGTATGTGACCTTTACTATGTTGAGATATGTTTCCTCTATACTCACTTTATTGAGAGTTTTTGTCATAAATAGATGTTGAATTCTGTCAAGTGTTTTTTTCTGCATCTATTGAGAGGATCATATGATTTTTATCTTTTATTTTGTTATTGTGTTGTATCACATTGATTGATTTGCAGATGTTGAACCATTGTGCATCCCTAGGATAAATCCCACTTGATCACTCTGTATCACCCTTTTAATGAATTGTTGAATTTGGCTGGCTAATACTTTGTTGAGGATTTTGTATTTGTATTCATTAGGGATATTGGCCTGTAATTTTCTCTTTTTGTGTTGCCCTTCCCTGATTTTGGTATCAGGGTAATGCTGTCCTTGTTAAATGAGTTAGGAAGAAGTGTTCCCTTCTTTTTGATATTTTGGGAGAGTTTGAGAAAAGCAGGTATTAAATCTTCTTTGTTTGGTGGAATGAACTGGAGAAGCCATCTGGTCCACGATTTGTGTTTGTTGAGAGGCTTTGATTGCTATTCAATTGCCTCACTAGTAATCAGTCTATTCAGGTTTTCTATTTCTTCATGATTCAGTTTTGGAAGACTGTAAATTTTTAGGAATGTATCCATTTCTTCTAGGTTGCCCAATTTTTTGGTGTATAGTTGTTCATAGTAGTCTCTTATAATCCTTTGTATTTATGTGGTATCAGATGTAACTTTTTCATTTCTTATTTTATTTGGGCCTTTTCTCTTTTTCTCTTGGTGAAACTAGCTAAAGATTTGTCAACTTTGTTTATCTTTTCAAAGAATCAGCTCTTAGTTTTATTGATCTTTACTAGTGTCTTTTTATGTTTCATTTATTTCTGCTTCAATCTTATTATGATTATACAATGATCTTACTATTATTATATTATTATCATGCTTATTTCCTTCTGTCTACTGACTTGGGCTCTTATTTTCCTAGTTCCTTTAGGTCTAAAGTTAAATTGTTTACTTGAAGCAATGCCGAGCAGTTATGCTGCGAGCCACATGGGAAGTCCATTTCCACAGAAAAGAAAATCATGGACTTGGAGAATAGACTTGTGGCTGCCCGATGGGACAGGGAGGGAGTAGGAGGGATCGGGAACTTGGGGTTATCAGATACAACTTGGAATGGATTTACACGGAGATCCTGCTGAGTAGCATCAAGAACTATGTCTAGATACTTATACTGCAACAGAACAAAGGGTGGGGAAAAAAATGTATACATGTAAGAGTAACTTTTGTCCCCATGCTGTACAGTGGGAAAAAATAAACAAATAAAAAATAATAAATAAATAAATAGTTTACTTGAGATTTCTCTTATTTCTTAAGGTTGCTTACATTGCTGTGAACTTCCCTCTTAGAATTGCTTTTACTGCATCCCACAGATTTTTTTTAATGTTGCATTTCTGCTTTCATCTATCTCTAGGTTTGTTTGTTTTTTTTCTTCTTTCATTGCTTATATGACCCAGTAGTTGTTTGGTAACATGGTGTTTAATCTCCACATATTTATACTTTTTCCGGTTTTCTTCTTATAACTGATTTCTAGTTTCATACTGTTGGGGTTGGAAAGATGCTAGATATGATTTCAATCTTCTTGAATTTACTGAGACATATTTTGAGACCTAACATGAAATCTATCTTAGAGAATGTTCCATGTGAAGTTGAGAGGAATAAGTATTCTGTTGCTTTTGGATGGAACGTTATGCATATATATCAATTAAGTCATCTGGTATAATTTTTCCCTCATGGCTGTTGTTTCCTTATTGACTTTTTGTCAAATGATCTATCCATTGATGTAAATGGCATGTTAAAGTCCCCTAATATTATTGCACTACTGTCAATTTCTTTCTTTAGGTCTGTTAATATTAGCTTTCTATTTTTTTGTGCTTTGTTGGGTACATATACATTTCTAAATGTTATATCTTCTTACTGGATAGACCCTTTTATCATCATGTAGTGCCTCTCTTTGTCTTTTGTCACAGTCTTTATTTTAAAGTCTATTTTGTCTGATAGGAGTATAGCTACACCAGCCTTCTTTTCAATTACACCTTTTTTTGTCTTTTTCTATCTCTTCACTTTTAGTCTGTATGTGTCCCTACTTCTGAAGTAAGTCTCCTCTAGGCAACATATAGATGTGTCTTCTTTTTTTAATCCATTCAACCGCTCTATGTGTTTTGATTAGAGAATTTAGTCCATTTACATTTAAGGTAATTATTGATTGTTATGTACTTATTATCATTTTGTTCATTGTTTTCTGGCTGTTTTGAAGTTCCTCTCTGCTGCTTCTTCTCTTTTTCTCTTTCCTTGTGGCTTGATGACTTTCTTTAGTGTTTGATTCCTTTCTTATTTTCTTTTTTTTTTTGTCTTTTGTTGTTGTTGTTGTTGTTGCTATTTCTTGGGCTGCTCCCACGGGATATGGAGGTTCCCAGGCTAGGGGTCGAATCGGAGCTGCAGCCACCGGCCTACGCCAGAGCCACAGCAACGGGGGATCTGAGCCGCGTCTGCAACCTACACCACAGCTCACGGCAACACGGGATCGTTAACCCACTGAGCAAGGCCAGGGACCGAACCCGCAACCTCATGGTTCCTAGTCGGATTCGTTAACCACTCCGCCACGATGGGAACTCCCCTTTCTTATTTTCTTATGTGAATCTACTACAAATTTTTGCTTTGTGGCTACTGTGAGGTTCACATATATCATTCAACTTTATATATAATAGTCTCTTTTAAATCGATAGCAATTTAAGTTTGAACACATTCCAAACTCTACATTTTTATTCCCCATGCCACGTTTAATGGAGTCACTTTTCACACCTTTTTATTTTATGTGTCCCTTAACTAATTATTGGAGTTATAGTTAATTTTGCCTTTCTTAGTAGCTTTATAAACAATTAACCCATTAACTTTATCATATATTTACTTTTTCCAGTGAAATATTTACTATTTTATGTTTTCTTATTAATAACTAGTGGTATTTTTTTCAGCTTAAATAGGTCATTTTAATATTTCTTATAAGACCATTTTAGTAGTGATAAATTCGTTTAGCTTTTGCTTGTCTGGAAAATTCTATGTCTCCTTCAAATCTAAGTGATAATTTTGCCAAGTAGGATATTCTTGGAAGTTTATTCCTTTTAGTGCTTTGAATATGTCATTCCACTGTCTTCTGGCCTGCAATCTTTCTGCTGAGAAACTGTTAATAGCTTTGTGGGGTTTCCCTTTTACATAACTATTTTTCTTTTGCTGCTTTTAAGATTCTCTCTTTAACTTTTGAATTTTAATTATGTCTTGATGTGGTTCTCTTTGGGTTTGTCTTATTTGGAACTTCCTGGGAGTCCTGCACCTGTATGTCTGTATTCCTCCTCTATTAGGGATTTTTTTCAGCCATTATTTCCTGAAATAAGTTTTCTTCCCTTTTCTCTCTCTCTCCTCTTCTTCTGAAACTCCATATAGTATGATATTCCACTTGATATTGTCCAGAGGTCACTTAAGTTATATTAACTTTTAAAAATTATTTTTTTCTTTTTGCAGTTCTGGTGAGTTCCATTGCCTTATCTTCCAGCTTGCTGATCTGTTCTTCTACTTCATTTGGTCTGATGCTGAAACCCTCCAGTGTATTTCTCAGTTCAGTTATTGTTTTGTTCTGCTCTGTGACATCTGTTTGATACTTTATGTTTTCTAAATTTTTTTTTCTTTTTTGGCTGTACCCACAGCATGCAAAAGTTCCCAGGCCAGGGACCAAATCTACACTGGAGTTGTGACCTGTGCCACAGCTGCAGCAAAGCCAGATCCTTAAACTACTATGCCAAAAGGGAACCCCCATATGTTTTTTTAGCTCTTTATTGAAGTTCTTATTCTGTTAATCCACTCTTCCAAGTCCAGTCAGCATCTTTATTACCATCACTTTGAATTCCTTATCAGGTAGATTGCTTATCTCCATATATTAAGATCTTTTTCTGAGGATCTGTCTGTTCTTTCATTTGAAATGTATTTATATGTTTTCTCATTTTACTTGACTCTTTGTGTTTGCTTCTGTCTTAGGTGAAAAAAACTCTCTCTCTGAGTCTTGTAGGAGTAGCCTTGTGTAGGTGATGATCCTTCTCATTCAACCTTGTTCTAGCCTTTTGCTGTTTCTCAAACTTTCGTGATTGTCTAAACTGCCTGGTTTATTCTTTTTGTGTGTCTGTGGGACACATCTATGGCATATGGAAGTTCCTAGGCCAGGGATTGAACATGCACCATATCTGTGACCTGAGCCACAGCAGTGACAACACTGGATCCTTAACCACTAGGCCATCAGGGAACCCCTCTGCTTGTATATTCTTGATATGCCCCTGTTGGTGGAGAGGTGCCAAGACCTGTCAGTGTTCCAAGAGGAGAAATCTCACTTAGCCCCCAGTTTCAGGCTGATTGGAAGCCATATCCTCATGTAGGAGCTTTTAAAGCATGTAAATATATAGTTACATGTGGCCATAATCCTAATCCCTCTATGCAGCCACAATCCCTGCTGCCCTCCAGACCAGGAGATCTGAAGTTTCCTCTGCATGACTGCTGAAAAAACTGGGGCTCAAAATGAGTGCGTAAGCTTTTTATCTGGGAAGTATTGCCACGCTGTAGTGAGGCTAAGGGGATGTACAACCAGCTTATGTTCCCTGGTAATGTCTCCTTAGCCTCTAGATGTGTCCCTTAGGCCAAAGCTCCAGACTAAGTAAATAGGTCTTTTTCACAAGACTGCTTGGGTTTTATTTCAGCCTGCTGTCTGTGCAGTATCCTATGGCTGGTAGTCTGCCAAGAACTGTCTTTCCAATTGTGAATAGGCCTGTGGAGCTCAGGAATGTCAGTGCTCTTGGCCAGCAAGGCAGGAGATCAAGAGATGTCCCCTGTACAGATTGCATGTGTTCAGTGGCTTTAGCAAAGCAGCTGAAGTGTGTATAGAGGGGTTACCCTCACTGGCTTCAGAAAGGCAGCTCTCCAGCCCCAGCGAAAGGGTGGGGGAGTATTTCAACCACGGTTATTGCAGACTTCATCAAGGCAGCAGGATACTACCATGACTACTTTTTTCCTTGATAAATAGATCTGTGCACTTGGGTCTTTATGAAGTTGTATCACCTACCTTTTCAGTGCTGTCATTCCCTATGAGATGTCTATGACGGTGGGAGGGTGTTGCTCACCTGTGCTAATAGGCTAGATGGAGAATGCAATAATGGTATCTTCTAGCACCTCTCCCTCTGGGAGCATTTCAGTGGACCCCTGCCCCTCCAGCTGATGACTTTAGATTGGCAAAAGAATCTTCCTCACATATGGTCTAGGCATTTTCCAAACTACTGGTGTTTGTTTTTGCTGGGTCTCAGGGTGAATAAAACCACATGCAAGCCCTTTAATAGGGGAATTGTAATTTCCTACAGCACTTTAGAACTCTTGGATATCAACCCTGTTGTTTTTTTAAGCCAGACATTTTGGGGGCTCATTTTCCTGGTACAGATCGCAGTAGCTGGAGTATTGGTATGGGGCACCAATCCCTTGCTCCTCCTGGGGAAGCATCTATCTGGTGAGATCCCTCCTTATTGCACATTGCTGTACACAATAAGGTGAAGTCTTTTGCAAGACTGTCTTTGCCTCTGCTGCGTGTCTCAATGTGGTCCTTTTATTCTTTGTTGTGGGGGGCAGTTCATCTAGTTTTCACATCTTTTTCAGAGAGAAATAATCCACATGTAGCTATAGATTAGTGTGTCCATGGGAGCAGGTGAGTTCAGGCTCTTCGTACTCTGTCATTTTGGACCCCACCTTAAATCCGTTCTAGATTAAGATTATAATAATATAAATTTGTTTCCTTGAATAACCACCTCTATTTTTATGAAGTCAGCTGGGACTCTGGTAAACACAGAGCATGAAATTGGTTTAGTTAAGTCTGGGTGTGCTGGGGTCAGTAAATCCTTTTGTAATATTTCTTGGATGTGTTTTGAAGGATTACTATTATTCCTTCTATTCTCCTATGCTGGAGTACAGTTTGGGGAGTGCCTTTCCAACAATTATTAGGCAATTATCTCTCAAGGATCCTGGCAAGGACAAGAAGAACCCACAGTGTGATCTGCTATAGTAATTCAGCAGCCATTTTTAACATCTTGTTTTCTTCTTGAAGATGGATATCACCCTTCCATCCTCATATTGACTGATCACCTACAAAATGTGGTTTGAGTTGCCTGTTGCTTCAGCCACGACATGTCCTGCCGGCAGACTCTCTTATGCTCCTCTCATGGGCTGGATAATTCTAAAATGCAAATCTATTAATATCACTTCCATTTGTTGCTTTAATGGTCTTGCACTGACCTTCATTCCCTCTCTCTGGACTTTTCCACACTTTGTCTTGCATACAGACATTTACCTGTGCTGCTTGTTCCACATGGAACATTCCATTGCCCATCATCCCCGCTGGCCTGGGTAATTTATACTTGTCTTTGTGCCTCAACTTAAACTTTCTCTTAAAAGCTATCTCATCACCCTCAAATTAGTCCTCCCTGCTATTATGCAAATCACATGTTAATCACTGCTCTTTTAATTTGTGTTTTTAACCAGAATGAAAATTTTGTTACAATAGGGATTGTATCTGTCCTGTTTTTCATCATAAATACTTTGCCTAGCACATTTTAACAGAAAACTGTAGATGATAAATACATAATGTTTACAACTTTATAAGGTGGACATTGTATTAGCTTTATTTTACAGATAAGAAAACTGAGGCTTACTAAAATAAAATAGTTGGACTTCATAGGTTGAGGAACAGTTTAGCAGCTGTCCAAGCATTACCATTTCCTTTGTAGTAACCTCAAAAAGTGTCATTTTGTTTAGTGTCTTATGACAATCACCTTGGTAGTCACTTCTATAGAATATGGCAGGAAGGTAATGATGTTTTGTAAAAATAAGGAGAGGTGTACACTAAATCTTCAGAGCTGTTTATGTCTTTGCTATAATGGTATCTGTACCATCCTCTTTATCATCATCTTTAACATGTGCCTTAGCCAAGTCACAAAGATTTCATGACTTTATCTGCTCTGAATCCAGAATTCTTAACATCCTTTCCATAACATGAAGAGCATCCAGATCCTGCCACCTTGAAGATAAAACTAACACCACATTTATAATCCACTCAATCTAACACAGTGCTCCTCCACCAAAGAAGAAAAACAAGTCATCCAGCTTTTTTTCTGAGATCAACAGCATATACATAAGGCATAAGGTTCATGGTAAATCTCTATTATCTCTGATTCTACCTCTATATTTATCAATTCTGGAAGAATATATATGTAAATATTAGAAAAGCCAAAAGTTTCGTGGGAAATCCCTCCACGTCCTTCTCCATCACTACCTTTGGGACCCAAGATTGTTTAGACTATGGAAGAACACCATTCGGCAGAAATTTCAAAGCAAAGATTTTAGGTAATGGCTGAACTATCTTTAACTTAACTATTAAAGATAAATGCACTTTATCACAAATAAGAGGAAGAGAAAGAATATTTGACTATCTCAGTATCTTGCTGTCCTTAAGTTTTGGTCTACAGGAATATAAAAGAATCAAAGTATGGTCTAACTTGGAGAGAGGAGCCCTAAGTCCACTTCAGTACTAAAACAATTAAGCAAACTATGACAAAAATAAAATCAAAATGGTCTCAAAGGAAGGATCAGGTCACAAGGACAGGGAAGCACCACATTATTACCCTGTTGAGAAATCCTGACAGGGCTGTGTTAATACTATCAGGAGCAACAATACCAGAAGGGGAAATAATACTCTGGCAAAAATACCTGGCAGAAATAGGTATGACAGGTAGTCAGTAATAACCACACTATAAGTTGCATATATGTAATTAAAGGTGAAGAGTGTGCAAATCACATCCAGGTTGGACACTTAGGTCTTTGGTAAGAATTTTCCTCTTGCCTTTGTTCATGATGTTTCCTGTAGTTGAGGGGGCAATTCCAGATAGCAAACATGCTTTTTGGGGCTCATACAGTGGGTTTTATTTTTTAAACCCATATTTCTCTCTTGAGAAGCTAGAGGATCTGGAAACACTGACCTCTACATTGCTGGGTGACACGGTCAGTGAAAGCAGAGCAGTGGGCTCCCTTTCAATGGACCATGTGTTTGCTACAATTTTTTCCACTTCTATTTTCTTATACCAACCCCTTTATTCATTTACCTCATCTTCCTGTCTCCTTTAAGCATAGGAGTTTGCAATCTCTACAAAGACTGTCCTTCCCAACCATCCCTACCTGTTCAAATTCTAGCTATTGTTCATAGTTCATCTCAAATGTCAACCTTTGTTCCTTTCCCCAACAATCAGATGTGAGTTATCCCAATTTTGAAGACTCACAACATTTCTTACACCTCTTTTGTAGCACATACAGTATCCAATAACAATATCATTCTCATCTGTATTGTAGTGCTCACATTCATTCACTGATTCATTCAGCAAAAATTAAATATAAGGTGCCACACATTAAGTGCTGTGGATATTGCAACAAATAAGAGAAGTGGATGCATTAAGTATACTTCAATTTAAAAAAACAAAGAAGGAGTTCCCGTCGTGGCGCAGTGGTTAACGAATCCGACTAGGAACCATGAGGTTTCGGGTTCGGTCCCTGCCCTTGCTCAGTGGGTTAACGATCCGGCGTTGCCGTGAGCTGTGGTGTAGGTCACAGATGTGGCTCGGATCCTGCGTTGCTGTGGCTCTGGTGTAGGCTGGCAGCTACAGCTCCAATTCGACCCCTAGCCTGGGAACCTCCATATGCCGAGGCAGCGGCCCAAGAAATGGCAAAAAAAAAAGACAAAAAAAAACCAAAAAAAAACACTAAAAAAAAGAAGAAATCATAAAGCAAAGAAAAGGAGACAGGCTTTTAAGGAGGTGCTGAGATTAAGATCTGTCTTGCTCTTTGCTTCCAGTGAAGCACCTAGGAAGTTGTCTTGTTCTTAATAAATACCAAGTTGGCATTTGTTGAGCTTAATTTTTGGCAACTCTGTTAACTTAGTTTATGCCATTCTATTAAGTAAAATGTTAGAGGTTTATTTCTTCAAACAGCACTTTAAAAACCAATTTTCATTACGGAATACTAATCACTAAACATTTCTTCTTGCATTCCAGTTACTCTGAATCACCAAGGTTTTATCCTAAGATAGTACACAAAGTACTAAAATGTCCTTCTAAATTTACTTACCTGGGTAACTGCTGAAAGAGAGGCGACTACTGCTGGTGTCTTTATCAATGATGTTGAAGTCCCAGTGTTTATATATCCTGAGCATGGCTGCATATGTGTACCAGCTTGAGTGAGCAAAAAAGATGTTCTCAAATCCAGGAAGAACCTATAGGCAGAATCACAGGGAATGGCACAGGGATATACAGATAAGTGGCTACAAATGTAGGACGTGTACAGGGATTGTGTCAATTAAGGTGTCCGTTGCTATATTTATTATCAGAAAATTAACCTTTAATATGCACATAACAGAAAGACTCTGTCTAGCTTCCAAAATGGAAGATTCTGGAACACAGGAGTGGCAAACACATACAGCATAGCAGAAAATGATGGAAGAACCAGAGGGGTCATCATGTACCTTCAATTCTTTCCATCAGTTCCTTCCAGATCTTAAGTTTTGTGATAGAGGAACCCATGAGCTGACATGTAGCTATAGCTGGGAATGATGAGATGTTGCTATACGTGAGTGACATATCAAAAAAGTCTGTGTGGAACAGAAAGAAGGACAGAGAGAAAGATTGCCATATGTCTCACCTTAATGAGAGCAGAGCAATGTCCCATGTCCCATCTCTTGAAAACTTTCAGGTCAGAGTAGTTTATAGGAGAAAGAGAGGGAATCAGATCCAGCAGATCTCCAATAGCATTCAGGAACTGAATCTGGAACAGGGTTATAGGCTGGGAAGAGACAAAGACTATGTTTTTTTTTGTTTTTTTTTTATTATTTTTTTAAATTTATTTACTTTTTCCTTTTTTTTTTTTTTTTTGTGCCTTTTCTAGGGCTGCTTCCCGTGGTATATGGAGGTTCCCAGGTTAGGGGTCGAATCAAAGCTATAGCCACCGGTCTATGCCAGAGAAACAGCAATGCGGGATCCAAGCCGCTTCTGCAACCTACACCACAGCTCATGGCAAGGCCGGATCCTTAACCCACTGAGCAAAGCCAGGGATCGAACCTGCAACCTCATGGTTCCTAGTCGGATTCGTTAACCACTGCGCCACGACAGGAACTCTAAGACTATGTTTAACATTGATTTGTGACAATCAGATGTCATTTTCTATTGGGAGGTTCCTCTTGTTAGGCATCCATTAGCTTATTCCTTTGTGAAAGGTCCCTAACGTCACAGATATATGAGATTTTATTGTATTTTATAAAATAATTTTTATTAATATATAGTTTATGAGACATTTTAGCCTTTTATACACAGATTTGGGGAGTGGGTCCTAGGAAAGTACAATAAACAGACCGCTCTACTTGCATCCCTCTATGGCAGGTTTTTTTAATGTTGGCACTAGCGATATTTTGAGCCAAATGATTCATTCTTGTTGGGGAGTTGGGGGAGGTCTGTGCAGCATTCCTGGTCTCTACCCACTAAATCTCAGTAGTATATTCCCAGTTTTGACAACCAAAAATATCTGTAGGCATTGCCAAGTATCCTCTGGTGAGAAATTATCCTTAGCTGAGAATCACTGCTTATGGTAAAAATACTCAACTAAGATGCTTTTGATTTTGATTGTGCGTTTAATATAGGACTAACGGACTTGACAGCATTAAATGCAAACCAATTATAAGGTTTGAACCTGAACTTTGTATTAACCAGAAGGCACTGCTCCAGCAAGATTCAAACCACCACAGTTGCCTAGGGCAACTACATCTACAAACAAAGTGGTTTTTGGGCAGAGATGGCGAGAAGACAAACACATGACAATTTTAACAAAATGCAAAAGCAAAAAAGACAAACGGATTATTTATTTATATAAATATTCTCTTTGTTTTGTTTTTGAATAAGTAAGACATTCATTATTCAAGATTTTAAAAATCCTAACGAAGCTCTACTGTGGAAATTCTCATCACTCTCTCATCCTCTATCTGCTCAAGTCCCATCCTGTCTCCAGTTTACTATTGGTGTATCTCTCTAAATCTTTTATTTTATTTTTTTATTTTTTTGTCCTTTTGCTATTTCTTGGGCCGCTCCCACGGCATATGGAGGTTCCCAGGCTAGGGGTCGAATCGGAGCTGTAGCCACCGGCCTACGCCAGAGCCACAGCAACGGGGGATCCGAGCCGCGTCTGCAACCTACACCACAGCTCACGGCAACGCGGGATCGTTAACCCACTGAGCAAGGGCAGGGACCGAACCTGCAACCTCATGGTTCCTAGTTGGATTCGTTAACCACTGCGCCACGACGGGAACTCCTAGATCTTTTAAAATACCTTACTAATACATCTTTTAAACATGAATGATAGTGTGTTATATGCACTTCTCTTCACCTTGATTTTCTCTCTTAATCTCTTTTAACTTCTTGGGGACCTTTCCATATTGGACACAAAAGTCTTCCTTATTCTTTTAAACAATATTTCAATGAATGAATGCATTATAATATTATATATATATACAGAGAGAGAGAGTAGGTAATATACATTGTTGTGCTGAATTATAATATTTTTAACCAGGATTTTATTGGTGGACTCTCAAGTGGTTTCTAGTCTTGCTATTATAAATCATGTTACAATAATCAACTTTGGACACATCATTTTGTATATGTGTGAGTCTGTATGTAGGACAGATTCCTAGAAATGATTTGATTTTGAAAATTATTTATTTTGATTTTGATAGATATGTCCAAATTTTCATCTTAGGGTTTATTTATTTATTACAGCCTCAACAATATACTGATCAACTGGTTTAGTTCCAATTTGATAGGTGACAAACAGTATCTCATTGTACTTTATATTGGTATTACTTTGATAATGAGCATATGTTTAAAAAATCTTCGGATTTTGGGGGGTAAACAATTCATATACTTAATTTTTCTACTGGCATAATACATTTTCTTTTCTGCTTTCAGTTCTTTACATATTAGAGAGGGAAGTTAGTTCATTATCTCTGATATGAATTGCAGTATTTTTTTTTCAGTTTGTAGTTTTCCTTTAAGCTTTTTGCTTTAGTTTAAAAATTAAGAATGATACTATACATATGAAAGAGTAAGGATATATATGCCCAGTTAAAGGAAAAAAATAAAAATAAACACCAATGTACACACCTCACAGTTTAAAAAATAGAACATGAGCTGTGCCTTAGAAGTTGCCAATCTCATTTCCCTTCCCTTCCTACCAACAGTAACCACTCTGCTAAGTCTCCTGTTGTTCATTACTTGTGTTTCTATTATTTGATCACCCATGTATAGATCCCTAAACAATATGTTTTAAACACTTTGCCTGGTTTTGAATATGTACAAGTAGAATCATATTGTGTGCATTCTTTTGCTCGATATTATTTTTTGACATCAATATTGATAGGGTGAAAATAGTTCATTCATTTTCATTGCTATATGCTTTTTCATTACATGAATATAAAGCATGACAATATACTTATGATAAACATCTGGGACATTTCCTGTTTGCAGCGAAATGATGGTACTGTAAACTTTTATGTACTTGGACCTGATGTTCATGAGTGTATCTAACTTCTGAGTGGATATGTTAGGTTGTCGAATATGCATTATCTTCAAAAGTTTCAAGTAAGGCCCAATCCTTTTCCAAAGTGACAGTAATGGTTTACTTATTTCAAGAGTGGTTGGGAGTTCCCAGTTCTGGCGTGTGATAGGATCTCATTGGGGTTTTACTTTTGAAATAGAGCATTTCTTTACACATTTATGGGGCCATTTGTATCTCCCCTTCTGTGAAATTCCTGTTGATGTTTTTTGCCCATTGGCCATTTTTCTATTGAATTTTTTTTTTTTAATTTGTTACTGTTGGGAGTTGCTGTCGTGGCTCAGTGGCTAATGAACCTGACTAGCATCCAGGAGGATGATGGTTTGAGCTGCGGCCTTGCTCAGTGGGTTAAGGATCCAGTGTTGCCATAAACTGTGGTGTAGGTCGCAGACGTGGCTCGGGTCCAGTGTTGCTGTGACTGTGGTGTAGGTTGGCAGCTACAGCTCCTAATAGACCCCAAGTGGGACCCGCCATATGCCACGGGTGTGGCACTAAAAAAATTTGTTAATGTTCTTCATGTATTTTTTTTGTCTTTTTTTTTGTCTTTTGTTGTTGTTGTTGCTATTTCTTGGGCCGCTCCCGCGGCATATGGAGGTTCCCAGGCTAGGGGTTGAATCGGAGCTGTAGCCACCGGCCTACGCCAGAGCCACAGCAACGCGGGATCTGAGCCGTGTCTGGAACCTCATGGTTCCTAGTCGGATTCGTTAACCACTGCGCCACGACGGGAACTCCTCTTCATGTATTTTAGATACAAATCTTTTGTTAGTTAAATGTATTGCAAATATCTTCTCTTGGTTTAGAGCCTATTTTTCTCACTCTCTATATAGTGTCTTCTGATGCTTAAAAAGAAATTCTTGTTTTAATTAGCTGAATTTATCAATCTTTTTCTTCGTGGCGAGTGCTTTTGTGCCTTGTTTAAGACATTGTTGCCCACCCTAAGTTATATTCTCCCAGGGAAGACTGAATGCTACAGGGGCAAGGCTACTGCCTTTACTTCTAGGCTTTTTCAAGGGATAAAGAAAGGAAACACATAGTTTTTTTAAAGAAGCTAAAAGTAGTGATTTTCTACTTATGTTTCAACTTTTAAAGAAACCCACAAAGCCTTTTACTTCATTGATTTTTCTTATGCTGAAAATCTTATTACCTAACATACTTATTTGCTTTACCTTACTATATCTATCAAACTCCATCAAATTTCAAAATAGCAACATCAATATTTTTACTAAAGTGAGATTATCATTTAAGGTTGTTTGTTTTTGTTTTGTTGATTCTTCTTGTCCTTAGCATCTATTCCAACGAGTTTGTACAGCAATAAATGTGTTTTAGGATCACTTGAAATAACTGCTCTCTGTAGAGGATAATTATGCCATGAACTAGATGTACCATTAGGTATATTTGTAACCATTTGTTTTCAGATCTTAGAAATTGCCTTGCCTTTTAAAATTTTGTTTTTTAGGTATGAACAGCATTTGCATGGTTCCAAAGTCAAATATATAAAGCAAGTTACATTCAGAGATATGAGCTTTCATCTTTGTTCCCTCCACTCTCTGTTCTTCCTTCTTTTATAGTAATCATGTATTTTTTAGTTTTTGATTTATTCTTTCATTGTTGATTTTCCTATTTTGTTGTTGTTTCTCCTTGAAAAAAAAAAAAAAAAGAGCAAATTTCGGAGTTCCCATCGTGGAGCAGTGGTTAACGAATCCGACTAGGAACCATGAGGTTGCAGGTTCGATCTCTGGCCTTGCTCAGTGGGTTAAGGATCTGGCATTGCCGTGAGCTGTGGTGTAGGTCGAAGACGTGGCTCGGATCTGGTGTTGCTGTGGCTCTGGCGAAGGCCAGCAGCTATAGCTCCAATTAGATCCCTAGCCTGGGAACCGCCATATGCCGCGGGTGAGGCCCTAGAAAAGGCAAAAAGCCCAAAAAAAAAAGAGCAAATTTATCTATCTGTCAATATCTATTTCAATTTCTCACACAAAAAGGTAGAACATGATATGCACTGGTCTTTACTTTTTTACACCTAATGGCAGATTCTGAAGGTCTTTCCATAACAGTATATGGAGGCCTACTGCATTCCTATTTACAGCTACATCATTTATGCAAATCATTCTATGTATTTGGCTGTTTTTTTCAGTATTTTCATGACTATAAATTATCAGATGAATAGGCTTGCATTGTTGCCAATGAACATTTGTGATAATCCCATAGGATTACCAGGTCAAAGGGTAAATGAATGTGTGATTTTGGTAGTGGGTGCCAAAATTTCTGTCCATACCAGAGACACCATTTTGCAGTCTCATCAATATTTTAGGAAAGTGCCTTTTCTCCCCCATTGCCTTGCCAGCACAGTATACTTTCACACTTTGGAATTTTCACCAAATTGATAAGTGAGTACAGTTTTAATTTGCATTTCTAACTGTATTAGCAAAGTTGAGCTCATATGATTAAGACATTTTTTGCATCTATTTTCTATAAACTGTCGTTTTATATATTTTGTCCAGTGGTGTGTGTGTGCGTATGTGTGTGTATATATATATATATATATATAAAATCCCCAGGAAACAGAGCCTTCCTAATTTTTGGAATATATTAAACAGCACCTTGAATCCTCAATGATTCAGTAAACCTTTCAAAAAATTGTGTGTGTACAGAAAGGAAAGCACAGAACATGTATACTTAGACATTTTTCTTTAACCATCATATTGTCTGAAACACCAGCTTTACTAGATTAATTAAATAGCCAGTATGTTCATATCAGGCTCGTAACCTACTCCAGAGTACAGTATGAAAGAGACAGAGAACACAGAAACAATCTGGTTTTATTTGTTCATTAAGCTTGGATTTTGTGTCAGACATTGAATCAGGTGCTAGCAATGAGATAGATAAGACAGTACTTTCATGCAAGAAATTTATCCTCTAGTCCTAATTTGATCTTCTTAACTGGAATGTAATTTTTAAGACAATTTTCAATATTCTTGTCATACCATATAAATCCTGAGTAGCTTTTTAAAAATCTTACCTTCCTTCCTTCCGATACAGCCCTCTTCACTGCCCCTACATAGAGCCCGTCCATTTGTGCCATAACATAGCCGGTATGTCTCCAAAATGGATCATTTTTGTAATTTTTGATGTTATCCCGGGTCCACTGATCTTGCTTCCTGGAAGACAAATTAGACTTGTACTAGACTTCTCCACAGTTGTTATCCAAAGCTAAATTAAACCCAGGCATTTAGAGATTACATGTATTCAGATATTTAAGCTAGTATAACTTGAATTCTGGATCTTGTAACATTCCAGTCATTTGGAAAGGATATCGGAGCAAATCCTATATGAATTTTAATTTTTCCCAAGGACAATATGACTCTTCTTTTATAGCTTCCCCCATGCTCTATCCAGAACTATCTGGAAACACAGGGGTAATATTTACCTATCTGAGATACTGAGACATAAGAAAGTAGAGGATAGACCTCAAATGCATCTCATATAAAAGCATAATGTGTCACTAAATCAGTAAGGACGAGTTGATTAATTTTGCTTTTGTAGACAGAAGTGGTAAAGTTAAAAAACTGGAAAAAATAAAAACTCTTCAGGACAGAGTATTTCCCTCAATCATTTTCATAGCTTACAGTTCATTCTATTCCAGTTGTTGCTAATAACTGCTGCGATGTCTCTGTCCTAGGAAAAGTTCTTTTTTTTTTTTTTTTGAATAGTCCTTTATTCTGTCTCTTCTCTTTTAGTTGTTTGCACTTTATGCAGAATGATCTGACATAACTTTGCATACTAAAAACTATTTCTGACTTGCTCAAGCTATCTCTAGATCAATTTTTGCTTTTTAGGGCCACACCTGTGGCATACAGAGGTTTCCAGGCTAGGGGTCTAATCAGAGCTATAGCTACCAGCCTACACCACAGTCACAGCAATGCCAGATCCTTAACTCACTGAGTGAGGCCAGGGATAGAACCCACAGCCTTATGGTTCCTAGTCAGATTTGTTTCTGCTGCCCCATGATGGGAACTCTGTCTAGATCAATTTTAAATACAATGTCACTGTTTCATGGAATCTAGCCTGGATCCTCTGTGGACCATCTGATGAAGGGTGGTTGTTCAGAGTAAAATTTAAAGGGTCAAACCAAGTGCCCTTCTATCCCCAAATTAATCTTTGTCATCCCACAAATATGAAACAAACCTTTTGAATATTGAGAATTATTAGTCTTCAGAATACTTTAATAAAATGAAAATATTCTCAGAGGATGTTAAGAATAACTTTAGGGAGTTCCCATTGTGGCTCAGTGATTAATGTATCCGACTAGGAACCACGAGGTTGCGGGTTTGATCCCTGGACTTGCTCAGTGGGTTAAGGATCCGGCGTTGCCGTGAGCTGTGGTGTACGTTGTAGGCACAGCTTGGATGCCACATTGCTGTAGCTCTGGCATAGACCAGCAGCTGTGGCTCTGATTCGACCCTTAGCCTGGGAACCTCCATACGCCACAGGAGCAGCCCAAGAAATGGCAAAAAGACAAAAAAAAAAAAAAAAGAAGAATAACTTTAGAACAAAAAGACAATCCACAGAATGAGAGAAAATATTTGCAAATGAAACAACTGACAAGGAATTAATCTCCAAAACATGCAAACAACTCACATGGCTCAATATATTAAAAAAAAAAAAACCACAATAGAAAAATGGGCAGATCTAAATAGATATTTTTCCAAAGAAGAAATACAAATGGCCAAAAAAAAAAAAGAAAGAAAAAAAGAAAAGATGCTCGACATTGCTCATTATTATAGAAATGAAAATCAAAACTACTATGAGGTACCACCTTACACTAGCCATAATTGTCATCATTAAAAAATCTACAAACAATAAATGCTGGAGAGGGTGTGGAGAAAAAGGAACCATCTTACATTATTGGTGGAAACATAAATTGGTGCAGTCACTATGGAAAACAGTATGGAAGTTTCCTCAAAAACTAAAAACAGAACTACCATATGATCCAGTAATCCCATTCATGGACATCTATCCAGAGAAAACCATAATTCAAAAAGATACATGCATCCCAATGTTCACTATGGCACTATTCACAATAGCTAACACATGGAAACAACCTAAATGTCCATCAACAGAGGAATGGATAAGGATGTGATACATATATAAAATGGAAAACTACTCAGCCATAAAAAAGAATCAACTAATGCCTCAACATGGATAGACCTAGAGATTATCATACTAAATGAAGTTAGACAGTGAAAGACAAACATCATATGATATCACTTATATGTGGAATCTGAAAAAAAGGATACAAATGAGCTTATTTGCAGAACAAATAGACTCATAGATTTTGAAAACAAATTTATGGTTACCAAACAGGACACGTCAGGGGAGGGACAGATTAGGGGTTTGGGACTGGCATATCCACACTGTGGTATATAGAATGAATGGCCAACAGGTACCTGCTCTAAAGCACAGGGAACTCTACCCAATGTTTTGTGATCATTTATGTGGGAAAAGAATGTGAAAAAGAATGAATGTGTGTACAGGTATAACTGAATCACTTTGTCGTACAGGAGAAATTATCACAATGTTATAAATCAACTATACTTCAATAACACTTTAAAAAGCCACACACATAATTTAAAAAAATAACTTTATATATGAGTTAACACCTCAGCTAGGATGAGTTACCTGGCCCATGAAAAGGAAGCACTTTACAGGGGGAAGAGGAGGGATTTCTGCAAGGAGAGGCACCTCCCCACTCCCCTACCCTCACTCCAAGGGGAAGTGATTCAGGGGTTTGACTCTGCCTGCCTTGCACTGATGGGGCTTTCCTCTAGCTAGGTAAGCAGCTGATAACCTAACCCCTGAAAGAGGCCAAATTAGAAGGCATTGGAGTTCCTATCGTGGCCCAGTGGTAATGAGCCCCACAAGTATCCATGAGGACATAGGTTCAATCCCTGGACTCCCTAAGTGGGTTAAGGATCTGGCATTGCCGTGAGCCGTGGTGTAGGTAGCAGACATGGCTCAGAACCTATGTTCCTATGTTGCTGTGGCTGTGGTGTAGGCCGGCAGCTGTAGCTCTGATCCAGCCCCTAGCCTGGGGACCTCCATATGCCACAGGTGCAGCCCTGGGGGGAAAAAAAAAAAAAGGCATTTGTCTCCAACGAGTTTTCATCCATCACTAAAAGGTGCTATACCTAATACAAAAACCACTCCAGAGTCCTGCCTAAGAGATGGAAAAGAAATTGGTGAAGGAGAAATCACTATCTGAAATAACTGATCCAAATCCTGAAGCCTTAATACCAACGAGAAGAGGAAAGCGATTATACATACCTCAAAAAGTCCTGCACTTTATCCACCACAGAAGATTTCTTAATCAGCTGTGGGTAGAGGTTTGTGAAGTGGTCATATATGTGTCTGAAACGATAGATGAAAATTATTACATTTCTATTTTTCTTGGATTTTTCCATCATGGTAAATTGCCCAATATTTTAGCTAATTGGGAGGTCCCCTATTGCAAACATTCTCTATTTTTTTTAATAAATTAAATGCATAATTTAAAGTTGGAAAATATTTCCAATGCATATAAAAACATACAATATAACAAACACCCAAGTATATCCACTACTCAACTGTATTAAATCATTATATTTTGCCATATTTGCTTCACATTGTTTTTTTAAAAAAGATATAAAACATAAGCTAGAGTTGAACTGCTGACATAATTCCCCACTCTTCTCCCCAGAGGTAACTGCAGTCTTAAGTCAGTGATTGATTACTCTCACACACATTTTTATATCACCATATATACATATTTGACCATTAATAATGTATAATATTACTTATGTTTTTGGAACAAAATATAAGATCATACTATCTGTCACTCTAACTTGTTCTTTTCTCTCAATGTGACATTTTACTTTTTTTGTTCTCTTTTTTAGGGCTCCATCTGCAGCATATGGAAGTTCCCAGGCTAGGGGTCCAATGGGAACTGTAGCTGCTGGCCTATGCCAGAGCCACAGCAATGCTGGATCTGAGTTGTGTCTTCCACCTACATCACAGCTCATGGCAATGCTGGATCCTTAACCCACCTAGCGAGGCCAGGAATCAAATCCGCTTCCTCATAGTTGCTAGTCGGGTTCGCTAACTGCAGAGCCATGATGGGAACTCCTCCAAGTGACTTTTTTTTTGTCTTTTTGCCTTTTCTAGGGCCACACCCACAGCATATGGAGGTTCCCAGGCTAGGGGTTGAATCAGAGCTGTAGCCGCCGGCCTACACCACAGCCACAGCAGCACAGGATCCGAGCCGCGTCTGCGACCTACATCACAGCTCAGGGCAATGGTGGATCCTTAACCCACTGAGCAAGGCCAGGGATCAAACCCGCAACCTCATGGTTCCTAGTCGGATTCGGATTCGTTAGCCACTGCGCACCACACAAGAACTCCTCAAAGTGACATTTTAAAAGAATTATCTGGGAGATGGGATTAAGATGGCAGAATAGAAGAACTGGAGCCCAACTTCTCTCCTAAAAACAACAAAATTCACAACTAAACGCTGAACAATCTTCAACCAAATGGACCAGAAACCTTAAAAAAGATATCCTACTCCAGAAGACAAAGAGGAGGTCACATCAAGAGGGAGGAGGGGCGATTTCGCAATATAAACAACCCCATACCTCCCGAGTGGGAAGCCCC
Organism: Phacochoerus africanus; assembly: GCF_016906955.1. Lineage (NCBI taxonomy): Eukaryota > Metazoa > Chordata > Mammalia > Artiodactyla > Suidae > Phacochoerus > Phacochoerus africanus. The sequence goes on along the minus strand of NC_062550.1, from coordinate 61,735,503 downwards.
ACAGACTGGAAACTAACTGCTTCACAGAGACTCACCTTCAGGAGTGAGAGTTCTGAGCCCCATATCAAACTCCCACGTGTGGGGATCTGGCACTGGGAGAAAGAGCCCCGGAGCATCTGGCCTTGAAGGCCAGTGGGGCTTGTGCACAGGAGCTCCACTGGACTGGGGGAAACGGAGACCTCATTCTTAAAAGGCGCACACAGACTTTCACGTGCACTGGGTCCCAGGGCAAAGCAAAGTCTCCATAGGAATCTGGGTCAAACCTGACTGCAGTTCTTGGAGGACCTCCTGGGAAAACAGGGGTGAATGTGGCTTGCTGTGAGGAAAGGACATTGAAAAGCAAAGGTCTCAGGAATATTCAGCAGCCCTGCCTTTCTCTGAAGGTGGCCATTTTGGGAAAATCTGACCCCACCCGTCAGTCAGCTGAGAAGCCTCAGGGCAAACAACAATCCTAGTGGGATCACAGCCCCACCCATCAGTAAACAGGCTGCCTAAAGACCCCCCAGGCACACAGCCGCCTCTAATCCCATCCAGAGACAAAGCCCCACCCACCAGAGAGATTAGAATCAGCCTCACCTACCAGTGTGCAGGCATCAGCCCCTCCCATCAGGAAGCCTACAGCAAGCCCCATACTGACTTCAGCCACAAGGGGGGCAGACACCAGAAGTAAGAGAGGCTACAACTCTATTATCTGTAAAAAGGTCACCACGCCAAAAACCAATAAAAATGAAAAGACAGGAGTTCCCATTGTGGCGCAGTGGTTAACGAATCCGACTAGGAACCATGAGGTTGCGGGTTCAATCCCTGGCCTTGCTCAGGGGGTTAAGGATCTGGTGTTGCTGGTCGGCTGTGGTGTAGTTTGCAGACGCAGCTTGGATCCTGTGCTGCTGTGGCTGTGGTGTAGGCCGGCGGCTACAGCTCTGATTCAACCCTAGCCTGGGAACCTCCATATGCCGTGGGAAGCATCCCTAGAAAAGGCGAAAAGACAAAAAAAAAAAAAAAATAGAAAGAAAAAGAAAAGACAGAGAACTATTACTCAGATGAGGGAGAAAGGAAAAACCTCAGAAAATCAGCTAAGTGATGAGGAGATTCTCAGCTTCCAGGAAAAAGACTTTTAGACTGTTGATGCTGAAGATGATGCAAAACATTGGAAATAAACTGGAGGCAAAGATAGATAACTTACAGGAAACACTGAGCAAAGAGACACAAGATATAAATCTTAAGAAGAGATGCAAAATACAATAACTGAAATTAAAAGAATTGTCTATGTTATCACCTGCAGCTTAAGTTTATTCTTTTCATGTGTTGATGGTATTCCATGCTATGACTATATAAAAATTCATTTATGCAGCTCCATGATGGACATTTAACTGGTTTTCAATTTTTCACTGTTACAATGCAACTTCAAACATTTCTGTAAATGTCCCTTTTTATATATTTGCATGTTCTTCTAGGATATAATATATAAAAGTAGAATTGCTCAGGTAAAATATTCTATAAATCTAGAGTTGCTAGATATTGCCCAATTGTTCTCCACAGTGATTATTCCAATGTACACAGTGCCCCCTGCTACATTTTAGATTTTTTTCCTTGCTCCATAGCCTCACCACCATTTGACACAGTCAGTCTTTCAAATTTCCAACAGTGTGATGTATCTGGCATGATTTCCCATTCCCCTCAGGATTACTGGCTATTTGAGATTCTTTATTTTAAAACTTATTTGAAAAATTAAACATCCCTCAAATGCTACACAGTAAACATTTCTGGTGAGCTAAAATTGACATATAACACTGTGTAATGATTTGATATATTTATATATTACGATATAATTACCACCATAGCATTAGCAAACACCTCTGTCACATCACATAATTATAACTTTTTTATGATAAGAACAATTAAGATCGATCTCTTAGCACCTTTGAGGTTTATAACACAGTAATTTTGACTGTAAGCACTATGTTGTGCATTATATATCCAGGACTTATTTATCTACTAGTTGCAAGTTTGTACCCTTGAACAACATCTTCTCAATTAAACATTTTGAAAATAATCCGTTTACATCTATTGTGATTTTAATATACTTGGACTTATTTCTACAATCTTTTCTGTTTTCCATGTACCATCCCTTTCTTTGTGTCTCCTTTTTCTCCTTGTTTAGATAACATTTTCATTTTCCTTCTTTTCACTTCTGCTAACTTAGAAGCAATAAAATGTACAACTGACTCTTCGGCAACACGTGTTTGTACTACAAGGGTCCACTTAAACATGGATTTTTTTCAATAAATAGGTACTTTTTGGATGTGGAAGCCTGACTATGCATCTACATGAGGGTTATTGACTATGCAGGGTTGGGGGTGAGGCGGGGTTCAGCGCCTCTTACCTCAGCATTGTTCAAGGGTTAGATTATTTCTACTTCATTAGTGATCATCATTAAAATTTTTAAAACATTCATAATCATGCAGTTATTATGAAATCTAAATGAACTTTATATTTCTCTCCTCCTCCAAATGCAGTTAAGCAAGCTTTAATTACTCATTGACATCCCTCATTATGTTATTTTTCAAAGATTTAGTTTTACTTTAACAATTAAAAATTATTTCTATTTAAATATTTTTTATTGTCTAACTTTTGCGATCAAATTTTATTAACTTTTTTTTAAATTATTTTTTCAGAGCTGTACCCTAGAGAAGTTCCCAGGCTAGGGGTTGAATTGGAGCTGCAGCTGCTGGCCTACACCACAGCCTCAGCAACATGCGATCCAAGCCACATCTGCGACCCACACCACAGCTGTAGCAATGCTGGATCCCACTGATCCACTGAAGGAGGCCAGGGATCAAACCCACATCCTCATGGATACTAGTTGGATTCCTAACCTGCTGAGCCACAATGGGAACTCCAACTATTTTGTTTCTTGTGTTAACTATTGTTCCTTATATCTCAAATATTCCCCTCTGCTATTCTTGTTAATGCAGGTCTATAATAATTTAACAGAAACCTGTGCTTGGTAAAAAAAATTTAATTTAAATATCTGAAAATATCCTTATTTTGACCTTGCTGTTGAATAAGCTAAATGGTCATAAAATTCTAGTTATTTTTCCTTGGTACTTTAAAAATATTATCTTCGTATCTTCTGACTCTGTTGTTGCTAATGAGAGGTTATGTTGTCAGTCTAGCTGAGATTCTTTTGTAATCAATGTTTTTCTTTAAATATTATTTAAAAATTATTCCCTCTATTCTCAATTTTCTGTAGTCTCGCTGACTATGTTGTCATTTTAAAAGGCTGTGTCTTCAAACTGACTCACAGCTTTTTCAATTTTTATCAATTCTTGACTATTACCCTGTCAGCCATTGCTTATCTGCAATTCCCTCCAGTTTCTTTTTCTGGGACTCAAACTCAGACACATGTTGGGGTTTTGCAATCAAGTCACTCTATCTAACAACAGCTCTCTCATTATTTTTACCCCTCTATCTCTTTCGGCAGTGTATAATGTAAATCCCTCCATACTAATGTCTGATTCAGAAATTATTTCTCTGACTCTGTCTCATCAAGGATTTGCCCACTTGTTGATATTTTTAAAAACTAATTCCATAATTTTCTTTTATGATATTTTGAATAGACTCTTTTAAAATTGCTACCTGTCTTCTTATTTCTTCCTTTTTTTTGCTCAATAAATCCCTCAAGTTTTCCTTCATTTATAACGTAGAGTACCTTAGGCATATTTAAATCATTCTAGTTAAACCATTCTGTAAAATGAATCTTGAGTGTATTCACGATTTTATTGTCGATTTTGCTGACCGCTTTTCTTAACATTCAATTTCTTTGTGCTTTTTTGGACTTTGGTACACAGGTACTTTAAGTTATGTGTTTGTTTATATTCTTATATCTGCCCCCATTCCCCCTTCTGAAACCTCTGAAACTTCCCTCTTTCTCTCCTCTCATTTTCCCCTAAGTACCCTCATCTGACTCCCTGAGAACCAGGTCTCAGAGTGGCTTTTTGGGGACTTTTTTTCTATAGAATATTGCACATATATCTCGAACCAGCACATGGCTGATTTGGTTTTGGTTGCCCCACTCCTGCCTCCCCTCAAGCTCATGGTTTCTTATAAATCTCTACACCAGAGTGCACATCAACAGAAGTTATTCTGTGGCCTCCAATTTTACAGTCAAGAGCAGCAAGGTTATTCCACTTCCCAGCCTTAATCCAGCGCACGCAGAGCCCCCAGGCCTTCACCCACCAGCAGGGGTGGCTGTCTCTGCCTGCTTCAGGCCAAGGGCCCAGCAGACCCACATCCCATTTTTTTATGGGCCATTTCTGGTTCAAGAGATGCTTAATCTCATTTGGGGGCCCAGCTATATTACCATGCTGCTCCGCTTCTATATATTTAATCAGCCATTTGTTTTAAGTTTGGAGCACACTGGGTTAAAAGGTGTACCCCTTACACCCTCTGGTCTGAAACTTTACCTAAAGTCTTAGTTCTGGTTTTTATTTGATGCTTTTTTATTGACCTAGGAGGTCAGCACTGTAAGCAGGAGATGACTTGCCTTCCAAGAAAGGGAATTTAGCCCCCAGTACAGTGGAACTTTAGCTCTCCTTTATCTAATTGTTTCCAGAACTGAAACTGATAAAGTGAGAATAGTTTTACTGCCAGTTGGGTAAACAACATTAAAATGCTTCGAAATCTTTCTTTTTATGTTCCTTGAATTCAATAAACTTCACTCGTGCTTTTCCTTCAAATTTTTGTAAATATACACTTTTGCTTACATATCTTTTATGCTGCCACATCTACCCTTTCTATCACCTCTAAAACTGAGGGAGAGGACAGCAATAAAGCTAGACAGATAGGTGGGTGACAGGGAAGGGACCTTCTGCCCTGGCCTCATACTTCAGGTAAGTGGAAGGCTGAAAGTCCAGGTGAGTTTGGTGACTCGATGTAGTTGCTTAGGGAAGCAAAAGCCCTATGGTTTCCCACTCCCAGGTGGCAGAGGGAAGTAAGAGACGGCCACCTGGGCTGTCTGTGCTCATGTCAAAGGGTTTCCTGTGTGATCTAGGGTGGAGTATGTGGACATTGGGAGCTGGGGGACCTGCTGGTGGCAAAGGACTTGCAGTTGGGGTGACCATCCCACTTCAGGTGGCACTGATTTTGCAGCTGGAGGCCAGGGAGACTGTGGAAACCCCATCAGCGGTCTGGTGGGGACACCCCCAAGCTAAGGACTCAGTGAGATTGTTTCACTTCAGTAGACGCACCAGACAAGGACATGGGACAGCCACTGACTAAACATCTCCCCTCCTTCCAAGAAGCCTCAGGAAAACCAACCCACCTTTTCTGGGAAAAGATGTTGGGAAGAGGAGCAGAACATTCTGAATTGACTCCATTTCAATGGTAAAGTATTTTGTTCATATTGAAATTACTCTGGTAAGATTTCCTATTATGAGGAGGAAAGGGCTTGCTCTTAAAATGATTTAAATGAAAATAAATGTCTATTTTTTGGAAAAACTCTGTGGACTATTGACCTACAGTGCTCAATCAGGTAAAGGAAAAGACATTCATACTTTTTACCTAAAGTCTCCAGCACCACACCCTGCCCCACTCCATCCAGAGCTCCAGATCCCCTCAGTTTTTCAGTCCATTTCAATATAGGGCTGTGCTTCTATATTGAAAGTTATTTTTCCCTCCAGGGGCATTTGGCAATGTCTGGAGACATATTTTTATTATCACATTAGAGGGAGGGAAGGTGCAACTGGTGTCCAGTGGCTAGAGCCCCACAAAGCTAAAAGCTCAGGACTCAACAGAGGTCCTTGGTTGCCGACAATCTCCGTTTGACCTCAAACAAGATTACAAGTTTACAAAAACCACTGACTTCAGGACCAACAGTAACAGGATTGGAAAGAACCGATTCAAGATTGTGGGGGCTGTTCTGAAGCCAGCTAGGTTAGCTGGGTGGGCGGGGGAGGGGGAAGTTGCAGCTCAGGTTCAGGATCAGTAGATAGAATGGTTCATGAATTCTGAAATCGCTGGGTTCCAAACAAGTTCCTAAGATGCTTTTCCCAGAGTCAGCTAGCTATTTAACTTCTCTGTGCCCAAGTTTTCTCATCAATAATATGGGGATAGTCACAATCCATGTCTCATAGCATTATTGTCCATTAAATAATTTAACATACATAAAATGTTTTGAACCATGTCTGGCACTTTTAAAATAATTTATAGCTGTTAGTCATCATCATCATCATTTTGTGGTTCATGTTAAGTTCCAAATAATTAAGAGTTGATGGGTCATTTTATATTTTTGAGGGTAGGACAGTGTCATGCTTTGCTTTGCCCACAGTCTTGACCTGGAGCCATATTCTTTCTAATGTCAGAAGGAGCAAGTAGGGAGTATGGAGGAGATTCTTTTTTTTTTTTTTTGCCTTTTCTAGGGCTGCTCCCGTGGCATATGGAGGTTCCCAGGCTAGGGGTCTAATCAGAGCTGTAGCCACCGGCCTACGCCACAGCCACAGCAACGCAGGATCTGAGCCGTGTCTGCAACCTACACCACAGCTCATGGCAACGCTGGATGCCTAACCCACTGAGCAAGGCCAGGGATCAAACCCACAACCCCATGGTTCCTAGTCAGATTCGTTAACCACTGAGCCACAACCGGAACTCCTGGAGGAGATTCTTGAAATATCTCTAGGTGATAAGACAAATACCAAAAAGTTTCCACCTTTGACTACTCTCTCTACCTGTGCTGTAATCGTGCCAGAACCTTTTTTTCTTTCTTCCTTTTTTTTTTTTTCTTGGCCATATCCACAGCACACAGAAGTTCCTGGGCCGGGGATCAAACCTTTGCCACAGCAGTGACCCAAGCCGCAGTGATGACAACACTGGATATTTTAAACACTAGGCCACCAGGGAACTCCCAGAAACTCCCTATCACAGTTTTAGCAACTGTTGTGCCAACACACTAACTTAAAAAGAGTGAAGAATGCCCTTGGGAACTCACCCTTCCCCCCCACCTTTCTCACTATCCCCAGAACCTGGCACAAGGTAGGATAAGTGTTTGTTGCATAGAGTTGACCCACCTATACTGGGTAATTCCAGAGGAAGTCATTTCAGCAGCTGCCTCAGCAATGCAAGAGATCAGCCACTGTATCAAAAACTAGAGCAGACCAGGTCCCCACATGCTCATCACCTATCACCAGAAGGGTTTCATGACTCATTTTATTAAAAATCAATCTGCAACTATTTATCAGCTTTTACATCATTAATGAGACATCAGCGACTCTTAATTTGCAACTCTTAAAGAGCCACCCGAGAGAGTCAAAAAATGAAGGAAGGAATTCCGTTTGGCCGAGGCTGCTAGACACTGCATTACATGTACCTCACACTTCTGATTCATCTCTAATAGAATTGGAACAACAGAGTTCCATTAAACTTAATAAGCTTGTAATTAAGCAACTGCTGGGGGCAGAAGCACTATGCCAGGTATCTGGGGGTCTAAAAAAGATGAAAAAGATGGTGACCCTGTCCTCAAAGCACTGACAGATAGTGGAGGGGAGAGATGGGGCTTCGATCCCATGGATATGGAAACCGGACATGGTTCATCAAGAGGGCATCTGAGATGCGTCTTGGAGGTTGCGCAATATTTCAAAAGGTGGAGATGGGAGAGGCAGCAATCTGGCTCTCAGGAATAACAGCTCTTAAGAGTTGGAAGAAAGCAGGGTGGTGGGAGGCTGTCCTCGCCTCACAGCCCGGATAAGGAGCCCTTTTGGACTGCACGTTTGTTTGCGTGATGACGTCAACGTGAGGGTCTCCTCCGGGGGTGGGGTCGGGGACGAGGGTAGTGGGGGAGGAAGGAGAAAAAAGAAAGAGCCTAAGAAGAAGAAGCCCGTAAGAAAAGCCCCAGAGGATATCGAGTGCCCGCTCCAAGCTGTGGTCTTGCTGGATCTGCTGCCGAAAGGATGAAGTAACTGCAAGCACCTGGTGGGTGGCCGTGTGACTTTTCAGGATAAAGTACAAAGGGCTGGGCTCAGGAGAGCGTTGTCACAGTCTTGTGAAAGTTCAGAGAAGCAACAAAGTACTTAATGCTTCAAAAGCAATGATGGAGGATTTGAGGATATGTCTTTGTGTGTTTGCCTTTGGTCTCTCAAATACTTTGTAGCTTGGAAAGAGCAAATTATACCTTCTGAAGTTGGCAAACCAACGTCCTGATCTGGCTGCGTCAGTCGTTCAGACCACAATGTCCGTTCTCTCTCACATCTCCTCTCGCCAAAGTGCGAGAGACTGTACGGAACACGGCTCCATTTTAAATGTCGTGATGTGGGAAAAGTGGCAGCCCTATACGTCCCACTGCCCTTGGCAGCTGCTGGAACAGCTTTGCAAAATGAGAGGAAAACAAAGCAGCTCTTTCTGTTGGCTTGTGGCACACACTGACCTTCCCTGCCCTGACTCCAAGGCTGTGTCTAGGTACCGTGCAACTGTAGTTTGCAAAGCACCCCCCGGAGTAACAGTCCCCAGCAGTACATGTTTTAAATGGATAAAATGATGTTTGTCTAGGAAGATGCTATTGCTTCTCATATAATTGCTTAGGAGTAGCTGGAAACACACACAACACTCTAGCTGGGACGTGTATTCCTTCTCCACCACTGGTTTGTGGCTTCCAGAGGGTTGACATTTTAAGCTCTTCTGCTGCGCTTCCAAGAATGCTGGCCACTTTTGCTCACAGATAGCCCACGGCCCCTCTGCTCAGCCGAGGCAGTGTGCGTGGTGCTTACTGCTGCAGTCTTTCCTTGGTGGAGCCATGGGTCTGAGAGTCTCAATCCTATGAATCCTTCCAGTGTCTCCCTGCTTTGTCTCCTATTGGGAGCCTCTCTTCTCTAATGCATTTGGCCTTTCTCCCTCCTCTCAATTAAACTTGGGCAACAGAATGTGTACTAAGCCTTCATCTCCTGGACCACATCAGAAGAGGAGGAAGGAAACTGATAACCACCTCCTTCTCTTCCCTCTTCCGCCACCCATTGCCACTGTCTGCTTTAAGCATCCTGGGTCCCACTCCACTATTCTGGGCTTTGAGACAGGCGCAGAGCAGACCCTTTAAATGCACACAGCTTCAGAAACTCCCCTATTTATTTGACTATTCAGCAATGCAGATAGAATGACAGTCTCTGAAAAAGACTTTAGAAGGAAAATGCCCTTCTAAAGAGTCTTGGTTGTAATTCTTCCTTCTCTTTTCCGTTCTTTTTTGGCTCGTTCCTGGGCCAGGGATTTAACCCATACCACAGCAATGACCCAAACTGCTGCAGTGACAATGCCAGGTCCATAACCCACTGCGTCACCAGTGAATTCCTCCTCTTTTCTGTTCTTTTACACCCTTCCTTTCCTCTTTCCTTTTAGTCCTCTCCTCCTCTTCTCCTTGTCTTTTTCTTCTCTTTCAGACATACAAACACTGACCTCTCTCTTCCATCCACCCCCTCCCACTCTTGATCAGCCATCTTCCTGCTCCCCAATATCTTCTGTTCAGTGAGATTCATCAGAGTCCCCACAGAGCAGAGGTCCTCAGACTCCGTACGTATATGGGAAGCCCATCCTTGAGCAGGTGGGGGGAATTTCCACACTCGTGAATACTAGGCAGATACAAACTGGGAGGTCGTGTTTCAAATTTAAGAAAGCCCTGCTTGGAAGTTCCCATTGTGGCTCAGCCGTAACGAGCCTGACTAGTATCCTTGAGGATTCGGGTTCGATCCCTGGCCTCGTTCAGTTGGTTAAGGATCCGGTGTAGCTGTGAGCTGTGGTGTAGGTCACAGACACAGCTCAGATCCCATGTTGCTGTGGCTGTGATGTAGGCCAGCAGCTGCAGATCCAGTTTGACCGCTGGCCTGGGAACATCCATATGCTGCAGGTGTGGCCCTAAAGACAAAAAACAAACAAAAGAACAAAAACGTAGGTTTGCCTGAGACATGAGAATATCAGAAATGTCACCTTTGCCAGAAGTGTCCTTGGTCAAACTCCCTGAGCTTTCTAGTAGCAATGCTAAAGCCCAAGGAAGACAGGCTATGTGTTCAACATTTTCATAGATTAGAGACGCTCGCTTCTCTAATACATAGCTTCTCTTAATAACCCACATGTATCTTATGAATAACCTCATCTAATTTATTTATATTCACACAACTGCAGTGTGAATTCTTTCTCCAAACTTACAACACCATTTAAAGAATGCAGTCAGAATTTAATGGATCCAGAAATAAAGAGAAAAAGGAAAAAGTTCAGAGGGAAAAGGAAAAAGTTCAGATTTTTACATGTATAATACAGTTTTAAACATGTTTTAAAAACCATATTCAGTTTATACAGTTTTCTACATTTCCAAATTTAGAGTCCCCCCCCCCACATTAAGGAGACGTACAGTAGGGAAGCAAAAATTTGGTATAAAAATAGGAATTTTTAGTTTAAATTAAAAAAAAAAAAGAGCAACCAGAGCCCAGTAATTAGTCATTCAACATTTGATATAATCGCCAGTACTCAGGCAGATTCAGATTGGCACTGCGCTTACTATGACTAAGGCAGTAATAGCACAGAACTGCACTCAACAATCTAGGTCACAGAGAATAAAAGAAAGCCAAGTCCTCAAGACATTTATAGCAAAGGAAGAATAACTTGCTTAAATGACTTGCAAGTTTCCTTAAAGAGCTGTTTTCTAAAAATGAGTCGTCGTGATCTAATTACTATTAACTGCATTTTTTGTTATTTTCATAAGACAAGGGAAGAAGACAAGAATCAAATGACAATAGAACTGGAAAGCACATTCATGTTAGACATTAAAATTTTAATTTAAAATCTTTGCCCATTTGAAACTATTGTTCTCAGTGGTGGAAAATAAGCATCTTACATTTTATTTTGAATTAATTATAATAATAATTATTATTTTGCTTTTTAGGGCTGCACCTGTGGCATATGAAAATTCCCAGGCTAGGGATCAAATTGGAGCTGCAGGTGCCGGCCTACACCACAGCCACAGCAACGCCAGATCCTTAACCCACTGAATGACATGAGGGATCGAACCTGCATCCTCATGGATACTAGTCAGATTTGTAACCCGCTGAGCCACGATGGGAGCTCCCTGAGTTAATTTTTAATTCATCTTTTCTGTTTTGTGGTTCTCTCAGAGCCACTCCACCTCTATTGGCTTTCTACCCCCACAATAAATAACTAGTAAGATGGAATGGCTTAGTGGTCTTTTAAAACAGTTTCATGAGAAGGAAAGGTTTTTTTTAAAGGTTTAGCGCCACAAGCGGGGGCTTTGCTCCTTCCAGGCAGGGACTGGCTCTAAGTACAAATGTAATTCTGATAATGTTTCTATCATATGAGAAGGACCACTGTGACTTTTCAGTTCTAGTGTACAATGCCAGGAAGACAAAGGCTAATGTGGAACAAAGAGCGAGACAGAGGTTGCCAGTCAGTTCTCCACCATGACTGGGTACTTACGAGGCAGTGAGGTAACCCTCCAAATAGCCGGCTGCGAACATGATGATATCATTGCTTAGGGATTGAGAACCGTACCCTGCTCTGATCTCAAGGATGCCCCAGCCTGTGGTTTTCACAGAGTCATTGTAAAAACCGTAGGCATCCCCATTCCTGTCCAGAACATTTTTGACTAGCATTTTCTTCTCAGTAGGCATCCAGTACGCAGTTGCATAGTAGACCCCTGGAAGGAAAAAAAAAAAAAGGGTGAGTAGGGTAAGATGTCATTGAACTGGAGTTCCCGTCGTGGCGCAGTGGTTAATGAATCTGACTAGGAACCATGAGGTTGCGGGTTCGATCCCTGCCCTTGCTCAGTGGGTTAACGATCCAGCGTTGCTGTGAGCTGTGGTGTAGGTTGCAGACGCGGCTCGGATCCCGAGTTGCTGTGGCTCTGGCGTAGGCTGGCAGCTACAGCTCCGATTCGACCCCAAGCCTGGGAACCTCCATATGCCGCGGGAGCGGCCCAAGAAATGGCAAAAAGACAAAAAAAAAGAAAGAAAGAAAAAAAAAGATGTCATTGAACTGATGTGCTGATGCAATTTTAAGAAACATTTTCTTGTTAAAGTATCGTCAGTTTACAATGTTGTGCCAGTTTCTACTGTACGGCAAAGTGACCCAGTCTCTTTCTCTCTCTCTCTCTCACACACACACACACACACATGTATATATACATTGTTCTTTTTATATTATCTTTCATCATGGACTATCCCAAAAGAAGGGATATAGTTTCTCATGCTGTATGTAGGACCCCATTGCGTATCCATTCTGAATGTAATGTAACCAACAATTCTAGCATATTTGCTATTAAAGAGTTCCATTCTATTAGGATTGGAAAATCTACCACATTATAGTCTGTCTTTGTTACAAGTGGGGAAAAACCAGAGCCTTGATCAAGGGGGTTGAGTCCAGAGCACAAGGAACCAGGTCCAAGGTACAGGCGTAGTTGAGTACCACAGGGGTGGGTCTCAGTGCTTCATCCTTAAAGATGGGATCCTGGGTTAAGTAGGAGCCAGGGCTCTTGCCCACCTTTTCACTCAACCAAGTACAGGGTTCATGCTCCTGGTCTGCAACCCTTTCATCCCCCTCAAGAGCTGGCCTAAAGCATCCGTATTTTCTTGCTTCCAATCTTATCTCTCTTGCTTAATTCTTCACATATGACATTGGATTCCTATTTTGCAGAAGACTGCAAATCACCTGGGACTTCCTCACATCCTTGATGATTTTGTGAATTGATCCTCACAAATCCTGTGCCCATCTCTCCCTTCTTGCTCACTTCAATCCCTTTACCCATGTTCTGGATCCCACCACTTTTCCTTGGGAACTTTGTAGCATTCTCTATCTTCTTGTTCCTCCTGTACCTTAAAGCTCCTTCTCTGCAATGACTCATTCCCCTTTAAGGTATTAACATGTTCCGTTCTCTCACAGCTTAAAGCAAACCAACCTCAGAAGCCCTCTTTGGCTCACTGATGAAATCCTTCTATCCTAATAGGACATGGGCTTCTGAAAGCCCTTGACCCTAGTGACCACTTATTCTTAAAGCTCTTTCCTCCCATGGGCTCTGGGACAATGCTGTCTCCTGAATCGTCACTTCCTTTGCTTGCCTTCCACCTGTTTCTCCCATGGCTCCCTCTTATCTACCCAACAGCATAATGGATAATACCATCTGGATGATTCCACTAGCACCAGAAACTTAAAATATCCAAAGAAATGAATATTCTCTCCCTATCCATCCTCCATCCTCTGCTTTCCAGCTCTGTGATCTTTCAGCCTGAAACTCAAGAGAGTCTCCTCTCTCCTGCATATCTCATGTTTAACCAAAACCTCCTAAATACCTCTCCCACTAGTAAATGCCTCATTAACTCTACATTTCCATGCTAATTTTGGTATCACCACTAGCCTTAACTCTGAAGAGGCCTGTTTTCAGGTCTCTCTGACTTTTAGTCTATTCTTCATACTCTGCCACACTGACCTTTCTAAAACGCAAAACTGATTTATTTCACTCGATTATCAAAAATCTTCAGTGGCTTCTACTTAGAAATAAAATTTTTTCAGCTTACCCTCTTGGCCTTTCAGACCTTCTACCTGCCTATACCTACCCAGATCCATCCACCACTCCTTGTACTTTGTGATCCAGAAACCATTACACACAGCTCTTCAACCTGCCATGAGCTGGGCCAGCACCTCTGATTTGCATATGCTCTTTCCTCTGCCTGTGATTTTCTCTCTTGTTAACTAGCAGTCTCAAAATTGCTATTTACTTATTTATTTATCCTTTTAGGGCTGTACCTGTGGCATATGGACATTCCCAGGCTAAGGGTTGAATTGGAGCTGTAGCTGCCAGCTTACGCCACAGCCATAGCAACTTGGGATCTGAGCCATGTCTGCGACCTACACCACAGCTCACGGCAACATGGGGTCCTTAATCCACCTAGCAAGGCCAGGGATCGAACCCGTGTTCTCAAGGATACTAGTCAATTTCACTGCTGAGCCAGGATGGGAACTCCTTAAAATTGCTATTTAAGACACAGGAAGCATCACCCGCTTTGTAGGGGCTGACTTGCTCTACAAGCCCAATGCACATGGTATGTACATCTTCTGATCTTATCACATCATTCTGTAATTTACATGTCTGCCCCTGCTCCTAGCCTGTAAACTCAAGGCCAGAGACTGTTTCCTCAGCACTTAGTAGAGTATCTGGCCCACAACAGGTACTCAATAAATATCTATGAAAGAAAGGGATACTGAGGAAGAGAGAGAAAAGGAAAAAGAAGAAATGAAGAAAAGAAATAGTATATAGTGCATTTATTTCTCTGCCTAAAGAAGCACTGCACCGCTGCTCAGGTTGAAGACAAACTTTGCATTCAGGTCATCAAAGAGGTGGGAGGAGGCCTGAATGACTTGAGTTCTAGGCTGGTAGCAGATGGATGCTATATCATTACTGAGAGAGGGAGCAGATGGGAAACAGGTGTGGGAGAGAATATGAGTTTAGTTTTGGGCATAATAAGTTTTTAGTGGTTAAGATACTAGAAGCCTCAGATTAAATAATTAAATAGGGTTATCTGCTTTCAAAATTCAAAAGACTCAATATTTTATTTATTTTTTTAAAAAAATTTTGGAGTTCCCGTCGTGGTTCAGTGGTTAATGAATCCGACTAGGAACCATGAAGTTGTGCGTTCGATCCCTGGCCTTGCCCAGTGGGTTAAGGATCCGGCATTGCCCTGAGCTGTGGTGTAAGTTGCAGGCACGGCTCAGATCCCGCGTTGCTGTGGCTCCATCGTAGGCCGGTGGCTACAGCTCTGATTCGACCCCTAGCCTGGGAACCTCCATGTGCTGCGGGAGCAGCCCAAGAAATGGCAAAAAGACCAAAAAAAAAAAAAATTATTGGAGTACAGTTGTCTTACAAAGTTGTGCGAGTTTCACATGGACAGCAAAGTGAATCCGTTATTCATATACATATATCCCATCCATATATGGATTCTTTCCCCATATAGTTTATTAGGTAGTTCAGTATTTTTATTTTCTTGATGCAAAGATTGTCTATGAAATGAGCTCTAAAAATAGAACTTTAATACTAGAGCATTGTGGCACATTGGCCCAGTGTTTTCTCCATATATCAACTCTTCCTGGTTTCTCCAGTCTCATGCTATTTTCTGATTTTTCCTAAATTCTTAAATAGTTAAAGCCTTATGCTTTCTATTTTTGAAAAATATCTCCATGTGGTGAAGCTAATGGTGTGAAAATCAGGCTAATGCTGATTATGACCCTGAAAGAATGATTTTGATCAGGAAAGTCAATTTATTCTGCATAAAGTGGTGACCATAATGGTGAGCTTTTTTTTTTTTTTTTTTAATGGCAACATGCAAATAATGACATTGATAGACATAGGTAGGTGCAGAACACTTTGTCAATAGGCTCCTGGTGATGAATGAGAGTCTAATTGTTACTAAGTCAGTTGACTGCAGTTAGACAATTGTGGGCAACATCCATAGAAACATCCTTTCTTCTCCCCCAAATACAGTAAATATGTTTCCCAAGCTGATTTTGGACCACACATGCCACAGCCTCAGCCCCTCCTCAGCTTTTCTCACGCACTCTCATCCACCCTCATCTCTAGTAGGAGCTTTGTAGGGAAATGAGAAAGGGTAGCTGTTTCACTATTACTGAGTCTACCTTACTTTCCTGACCACAAATAATAAACTTCTGCAAATTTGTGCTTTTTTTGCCACTCTGTGCCTTCAGGCATGAAAAAAATTTTACCCAGTCTGAAGAGAATTCAATGAGGAAAAATTTACTGCTAACACATTGACCAAGTTGGCAAGTGCTTTGAGAATGAAGCCACAATCTGAGTTTCTTGCACCACCCCTAATTGATGCCCTCCATTCCTCAATTTTCTCTATATATCAACCTTCCTGGTTTCTCCAGTCTCATGCTATTTTCTGATTTTTCCAAATCCATAAATAGTTAAAGCCTTATGCTTTCTAGTTAAAAAAAAAAAATCTCCATGTGGTGAGGCTAATGGTGTGAAAAGTGTAACAGCAAAAAGGTAGAAAAATATTACGTAATTATAATCTCAACCTTGCTTTATACAAGCTCTGCGGAGGCAGAGACCATTTCTGCTTATGACCCTATATCCTGGGAGTGCTGTAGCTGACAGAGTAATGTTCCTGTGACGACTCATTTAATTGTGTGTGTTCTTGAACCAGAAGTGATATTTATTAGAACATGCACAGAAGTTAGTCTAAAATAAGTTGTTTTGTCTTCAAGCCCAGGTAAGAACCCTGGAGGACATTCAGGTGCCCAAGGGACAAATGCCATGTATTGACATTTTCTCTAGAGTTGTGAAGATGAAAAATGAGATTTACACATTTTTAACTGCAACATCCTTGAAATCTTTAAAAGTCACTTAAGTATTTCGAATGAATGGGAATATTACTTCCTAAAAACAGAGTATTCTTCCTTTACAAAGATGAAAGAAGACCCATTATTTTTTTATTTCTTTTTATGCAAAAAACCCAAACACTCCAATTGAGTTTTATTTACCTGTGTATTCTAATATTTTTTGATGAGTTAATTGTTCTCAATTGAAAACCAATTCCTAGCCCCCGTCTTAGAATTTGTAAAATAATCATAAGTGGCCCAAATCACTCTTTTCCGTATTTGGAGTCTGAATTTTCTAGCACCTCATTTATGAAAGAGGAAGTGGTTTTCGACCCTGAGCAATACAACTTTTGCCTGAAAGGGTTGGTCAGTTAGATAGAGAAAAAGAGAAGCTGAGAAAGTAGAGGCAGAAAATGTGAGAGAAAACAGAAACAACAAAATTGCAACTCTATTCATATTGGGTTTAGCTAATAGTTCACTGATTGTGATCCTTGAATTGCTTTTCTCTTTTATGTCCTATGAACATGGTCTCTCAGCATCTCTCTGTGTACCTTGGCGTTGTTCCTTTCCTTCTTTGAAAGGACTCTCAGTAAACTTATACCTAGTTTTTAGATTTGCTTTGTCTTTTCATCAGTGTCACTGAGAAAATAACTGATACATGAACAAACAATCGCCAGGCAACAAAATTATAAATAGGTATTTTAGCTCCCTCCCTCCCAGATATTAGAGCCTGGGATTCTTGCTGAAACAAAGATTATGTGGGGATGTGCCCCCAGGGAATAAGAATAGGGGGTGGGGAGGGTGAAGTGGGGAGGGAGGGGGGAAAGCAGGAGAGTGTACTCTGAGATGGTCCAAGGAGGTGTAGAATAAGCCTCTGAAGACCCACCACAGGGATAGAAGAGAAAGCATTTCTCCACCTGCTCCCATCCTGCATAGGTCAAAGGTTACCTTAAGAAGTAACCTTTCACATATATGAAGTGTTCAATCCCTCACTCCCAGGTCTGCATGTGCTTCAGCACCAAACAGTTCTGATGTCAGAGAACCTCTAGGTGGAAAGCAAGGGGTTCCTGCAGTCTGGCTGAGGTGAGGGGCCTCAGCTTATACCTGTGCGAAGCTAGAATGAAAGGCAGGTGAGAGCATGAAGGGTGGGCTGTGTAATGTGTCTGATCCATAAGATAGGTCGAAAGGGATTCAGTTTAAAAAATAATAGCTTCAAGGCAGCAAAACACGAATACGAAAAAATGCAGGAGATTTGCTTGAGTTTGAAATGATCGCATTCCTTCATCCCCTAGAAACATACCTATTCTTCCTTGCTAGCTTAAATCAGAGTTCTTACCTAAAGTCCTATCAACAGAAAATCAACTTTACTCCATTCTGATTCAGCACTCAGGCGACTGCTCACCTAGATCACTCTTTAGTTACATGTATTTGTGTGTACTGGGGTCAATAAATTTGATTACTGGCTTCTTAAGAATCAAGGGTAGCATCTTTTTTTTTTTCTTTCTTTTCTTTTTAGGGCCACACCTGCAGCTCATGGAAGTTCCTGGGCTAGGGGTCAAATCAGAGCTGCAGCTGTGGGTCTGTGCCACAGCTACAGCAACACCAGATTCAAGCTGCACTTGCGACCTATGCTGCAGCTTGTGGCAATGCTGGATCCTTAACCCACTGAGTGAGGCCAGGGATGGAACCCTCAACCCCACAGACACTATGTCAGGTTCTTAACCTCATGAGCTGAAATGGGAACTCCAGGGGTAGCATCTTATATCTCATTATATCCACTCCCTTGAGCCTAACACAATGCTTCATTTGGTGACCACCTAAACCCCAACTTTCATACTGGCTGGAAGGTCACATTTGAAGACTGACTCCCATCATGCCTAAGTTTATTAATTCTTGATTTCTGACTGTGAAGTCGAATTTTGATATCTTAAGTTTGCAAATGCTGGTTTGAGCAATTCGACACTATCTCATGCTGGAATTGTAGCTAAGGGTGCAGGGCTGACGGAAAAATTTCAGAGCAAGCTTGTTTCTCTATTAAGAGACTTTCACAGTTTTCCTTAGGAAGATTATAACATGATATCTGTTGTTTATACAGACACAGAGTTTCCAGTTTTAGACTAAAATTTTCCTCATAATTTCACTACATCTGTTAGTTTCATTTTTTTACTTCAAGTAAATTCCTATTTCACAGTTGCACAAAATACTAACACAATAAAATTATTTATACATTTTCTAGCCACATCTTAAAGCTAAATTATCAAAAGATTGTGAAATATAAGTTGCAGAGCCAGCTGGAACCTACACTATTAAAAAAAAAATGAGACCAATGCATTAAAACAAAAACCTTTTAAAATGTTAAACAAAATAAATCTTTTGAGAGTCATTCCATTATTGGTACTACTGCCTTTTTTATTTTTTCTTATTTTAATAGTTAATACTTTGTACTTTGGAATCCAGCAAAACTCAACAGGTGACAAAAGTAAAAATAATGCCTAAAGAAGTGTGAAAAGTTCCTATTCTATGTGTCAGAACAAACACCCAAAATGAAGTTCACATGATAAATAATATGTATATTATGAGAAGTAAATCACCAAGAAAAAATTATTTAAAATGTTCTACTTCAATTTAAAGACTGAAGGAGGATCTTTTTTTTTTTTCTTTTGCTAAGGTCTAATCAATAAACATGATGCTATGCTTGTATCTTCCCTGTCAATGTCTATAAAAAATGTTCAGTCAAAAGCTCCCTAGATTTTTTCAAAATATCCCAAACTCCACATGTCCTAAACTAAACTCACCCTCTTCCCAACCCTCAAATAAGTGCCTTTTCTTTTAGTTCTCACCTTGATGAAGGCGAGAAACATCCATCCACTTTGATCTGGAAGTCATCCCTTCCTTGCCATTTACCAAATTCCCACCAGGCTTTTATTTATTTCCTTTCCTTCCCTATTTATCACTTTAGTTGAAGCTCTTCCCATTTTTGGAACTTGTGTACATTATTATAAACAATCTGGTATACAGAGAGCACAAGAAAATGTTTGAATTTGCACAAAGCATTGTCTTCTTTGGGGTCTGAAACACCAAGACAACAAGGAAGAACTGTAGGAAGACCTAATGAGGCTCAGAAAGACAGAAAAGTGTTGGGAAATTCTAAAGCAGCCATGGTTAGTAAATTGCACTTAGGAAAAAAAAATAAGGTTATTTCAGTCAGACAGTTATAACTCAGGAAAGTACTTTCTGAATATATGCATGTATATAATGTATGTACCTAAATCCTCAAAATGTTAGACCATGATTAAGAAAAAATTCTGTTTTTAATAATATGTTATAACTTCATAGAACATGAATTATCATCAGCAATCCTGTTGCTTTATCAAGAGGTCCATAATGACTTTTCAGAGAAAAGCAACTCCAGTGGTGAGTTATAATGGCCACTTAATGATATAGCCTCTACTGTATGCCAGTTACTGTTCCTTACAACAAACTTCTGAGATAGATATTATTATAATACCCATTTTACAGTTGAGAAAATTGAGGCATGGAGAGATTAGATAATTGACTGAAGGTCACTGTCAGTAATTATTGGACTCAGGATTCAAACACAGGCAGTCTGGCTCCAGGATTTCTGTCTCTGGAATTCCACATCATCTAATACTAGACTTCCAAGGATGAAGACCTGCCATAGGTAGAGTGAATGGATGAAGCAACCACCTCAGTGAATTTGGACATAAGAATGCCCTCAGAGCTAAAGGATCAATTGAGATTGGTCTCAATTACAGGTCTCCTAAGTCAATTAATGAGACCAAACAACTCCCAGGACTGTAAACTCTTTGACAGCCACATAAAGGTATTAGCCTATCTAGAGAGGCAATCTATTAGTCTCAAATGGCCCTGGTGAGCTATCGAAGAGTGGAAAAGGAAGCAGTGACCAACTGTTCTGGGTGAGCAGTGTCTGGTAGGGAGCGCCTATGGGCCAACGTAAGTGTCCAGTCCTAGTGGGAGGCAGATGAATCCAGCCCCCAGCCTGAGAATCCCTGATATTTTTTTTATCCCATGAAGTCTAATTATAGTGACAGTGTGCCTGGAGCAAGCTATGCAAGTAATCAGTCTGCTAAAAATGAACAACAATTAATATTTTGATGAATAGACATGTGTTTATGAGGGCAATCAACTTCCTTGTATCTGATCAGCTCTGGAGAACTGGAAAGAAGGAATTTCTGGAGTCTAGCTCTGCAAGTCCCAGAGCCAGATCTAGAACCAGTTTTACCAAGGCACAGGCCACCTCACATGTCTCTTGGCAACCAACCTATCTCCTTCCCTAGTGACAACCTGACTTCACTATCCAAATGACAGAAAAATTATGCAAGACATTCTAAAAACACAAGCAGGGCTTTTCAGTCTGGAAAGATAAAGGCAATGCGATTATATGTCTGAAGTCTATAATAGTTTGAAATATACAGCTAGGACTAATTGGTAGTTATTTACCAACTTCTGGAATAATGAAACCACAAAGTAACCTTCAAAGATTAAAGAAGTTGTTTTTGGATAAAGAGGTATATATTAGTGGATATTCATTCCAGGGGGTTGAAAATACTGAGTGGGCACTTCAGAGAAAATCAGAAAGCAGGAAGTAGCAAAGGAAGTAGCAAAGGTTCTGTTCTCTGCCCAAAAGTTATTGATAGTCCAGCAAGAGGTTAAGACAAAGACCCCAAAAGCTGCTCTAGAAAAATAGAATGAAGGAAAGAGAGTTTGCAGCCCTTGAGATGGTCAGGGTGGGCATCCTCAGCCACTCTTCAATGCTATGATTAACATCTTCCAGATGACTGGGCACAGTGCCCTCAGGATCACTTGCAGCAGAAGTTTCCTCACGCTCTGCCTTGACTCCCAACCACCTGGCATGGCCTCAGCTTATTATTTGGGGAACTCAGTTTAAGAAGCAGTTTCTTTGAGTTCCCGTTGTGGCTCAGCAGAAATGAATCCAACTAGGAACCATGAGGTTGCGCGTTTCACCCCTGGCCTCACTCAGTGGGTTAAGAATCTGGCGTTGCCGTGAGCTGTGGTGTAGGTTGAAAATGCAGCTTGGATCTGATGTTGCTGTGGTTCTGGCGTAGGCTGGCAGCTGTAGCTCTGATTGGACCCCTAGCCTGGGAACCTCCATACGCCGTGGGTGCGGCCCTAAAAAGACAAAAGACCAAAAAGAAAAAAAAAGAAGAAGAAGAAGAAGCAGTTTCTTGCTGGGTGTATTTTCCTGAATAAGCAGTGCCCCATCTTCAAAAAAACAATGTCTCCACCTCACTCCTCACGCTGCCCCCTCCATCTGCAGAAAGATTTAACACAATCCCAAGAATCCAAAAGAACAGAAGAGGGAGAAAATTTTCCACCAGGCTTTCAGACATTAAAAAACCATTTCCATTTCCAGGGCCCTCTCCAGCCTGTCCTAGATGCATCTGAATGAGCAGTCTCACTGGGCTAAGAGGTGGCATGGATGCCACCACCTCCAGATCATGCTGGTAAATCACAAGTCAGGAGCCTGGGAATACTCATTTCTGAGCCCAGAAGCCCAGGCAGCTTCATAGACTGATAAGATTTAAGACTGGAAAGATTTAAGAGTGTTAAGTGGGCAAATTGTGAAAGCAAAGGCCTTGAAATATGGTAAGTGCATACACTTGTTGATAGAAGGTCATGGAACAAGAACCAGACCTTGGAAAGAGGTAGCTCTCCCAAATCCCACCCTATTGCAAAGTCAGCACAAAAAAGAGATGAGGAAATAAAATGAATCCTCTCTCAATATTACTTGTGAAGTCTTTCAAGTTTTTTAAGTTAATCTTGGTCTTACTTGTTGGGAATGAAGTGACAAAACCCACTTTTTTTTTTTTTTTTTTTAGAGTTTAAGTTTTTTTGCAATTTTTTTTAAATAATTTTTTTTATTTTCCCACTGTACAGCAAGGGGGTCAGGTTATCCTTACATGTATACATTACATTTTTCCCCCAGCCTTTCTTCTGTTGCAACATGAGTATCTAGACAAAGTTCTCAATGCTATTCAGCAGGATCTCCTTGTAAATCTATTCTAAGTTGTGTCTGATAAGCCCAAGCTCCAGATCCCTCCCACTCTCTCCCCCTCCCTTTTTTTTTTTTTTTTTGAGGCAATTGGTATACAGATCCCTGTATCAATACCTGTATACAGATCCCTGTGTCAATACCTGTGTCAATACCCGTAGAGATAAAACCTGTTTCACTAGGAAGGGAGTAGTCAAGTAAATGCTCATTTACATTTCAACACTGCCTTCATTTGCTGCATAAGCAAATGACTGAAATCTTTGCCTCAAACTTTCTCATCTGTAGAATGGGGATAGTCCTATTTAGGATTGTGGGGAGCATTATATGAACATAAATCCTTCAGTACACTGCCTGGAACATAGTAAGCTGGCAAAATCAGGTTGCGCTTCTCATCATTTTAAAACAAAGTCATGGTCAATTAATAGAAAACAGTGGCAGCCCAGGATCATAGCCATGACGAGAAAAATATATTTAGATGTCCTTTGGCTGGCCTTTCTAGGACCAGCCAAGGCTCCGCAAAGCCAAGAGTCATGCAAGAGCGAACTGATTTGTCTACCAACTGGCCCGCACTTTTTCAGTTCGCAGAAGCACACCCCATGTCCCGGTCTGGGGCCATCACCGAGCTCCAGCGGGGCCGGGAGCAACACGGCCAGTCCCCTCGCGGAAGCGCGTTCCTTGGCGTCCACCCAGAAGTCAGACAGACACTGTGAGAAGTAAACTTGACCTGACTCGGGAGCGCACGGAGCGGCGCGGGCGTCCAGGACCCCTCCCGAAGCTCTCCGCCTCGGCAGCCGGCAGCCGGCAGCCGGAGGGGCGCGCTGCTCACCTGCCAGGCTCGGAGGCACTGCGGCGGCCAGAAGCAGCAGCAGCAGCAGCGGGGCCGGCGGCGCGGGCAGCCCAAGGCGCCCGTCCCGGCTGCGGCGGGACATCGCTCTGCGGCCGCGATCTCTGCTCCGCTGGACGAGGTGCCCTCGGGGCCGGCGGTGGCGGCTGCTGGTGCTGCGATAGAGACGTTGGGGCGTCTTTAACTTTCTTCTCTCATGAGCCCGGTCTGCTTGGGGCTTTTAGGGGCGAAGAAGTCTCACGTGGCCTTGGGAACAACCTTCGCCCTGCTGGGCCCCGGGCTGGGAAGGGCGGGCCCTTTCTGACCCTCAAGCGCCTCGTGGGCCGGCCAGAGACAGTTCCCCGGCTGCACGTCTGGGATCTGCCCAGGCTTATGTGCCGCTTTCTCCTCACTCGTCGGGCGGTTTGGCGGCCCAGGGCTGGAAACAAATCAGTTCATATTCACACCGCTAGCCTCCAGGCCCGGCCACTCGTCTGCAGCAGCGGGGATGAGGTGTCCTGAGCAGTGGAGAAATGCATATCCCTGCCTACACGCAGCTCTGATTCTTTGCCATCCCGAAGAGGTCTTCCGGATCCCTCTAACTCAGGGATCAGTGCCCCTCCATCTCAGGCTTTCTAACCTAAATCCATTTGCTGCAGCTCAAGACTTTGGATCTTTTGCTTTTGTTTTCATTGGCTGGAGCCACCACTGGAGAGTGATTCCTCCGACCGGGCTGAAATTGGATATATCCCTGAAACCCCTGTGAGGTCCCCATTTTTGTGCAGGGTCAGTTGAAAGTGACATTGTGAAGTAGGCAAACCTATGCCTCGGGTGACATTGTGAAGCTGGCAGAGGGCGCCCTAGGTGACATTGTGAAGTAGGCAAAAGGTATTTTATTTATTGAATAAGCATCTGTTGAGCTCACCTTATGTGCCAGAAAGCAGTGATATAAAGGCCATTAAGAGCATGGCACACGACAGGCAAAGAGGCACAAAGCCGTATAAATAAACAGGTACTGAGAGTTGCTGTTAGTACTATAATTGAGCCACTTTGAAGGGACACGGAGGGAATCCAGCTGGGGCCCTAAGCACCCCCTCCTTCTCTCTTCATCTTTTTTCCAAGCTCAATTGATGTGTTAAGGGGAGATGGGAAGAGAGGACAAGAGTCAGCTTTTCTAGATGGTGGGGGGAAACACAGTTGTAATTGCTAGAAAAGTTACAGAATAATTACATCAGATCTCTGTGCAGACTGGTAAACGTGAGTCCTAAGTCATTAATTTTGTTTGGTGACAGCACGTATCACAGTACGTTGGATGATAATATCCTGTAATGAGTGATATGAGTGAAGGAACTGAGAACATTGTAAAAACCGCGCATTTCTCTTTTCTTTTGCGGGGGGGGGGGGGGGGGAGGGGCCGATGCACAAGCTGCATATGGAAGTTCCCAGCTAGGGGTCAAATTGGGGCTGTAGCTGCTGGCCTACACCACAGCTCACAACACCAGATCCTTAACCCGCTGAGCAGGGACAGGGATCAAACCTGAAACCTCATGGATACTAGTCGGGTTTGTTACCACTGAGCCACAACGGGAACTCTGCACATTTTTCTTCAAGTCAGAAAACTAAAGTGGAGAAAATTATGAACATTTTGTGCCATGTTGGGAAGAGAACTATGTTAGGCCATCAAGGAAGTTGTGTTACCCCAAATATTTTAATCCTGCCACCCTCTCTCATCTTCCTTCACTTTATAACCCCTCCAATCTAAGGAGCCAAGTGTTGGGATGCAATCATGTGTAGGAAAGCCTGATGTGAACTAGGAGAGACACTCATTCATCTGTTATGTAGTCATCACATATTTGTTGAGTATGTTCCAGGCACAGAACAGTAAACAAAAGTCCCTGCCCTCTCAGAGCTTGCATTCTAGTGCAGGAAGCAAATTATAAAGGTGAACAAACTGGATTGGAATTTCTCAACCTCGGCTTCGTGACATTTGGAGCCATACAAGTCTTGGTTGTGAGGGGTGGTCCTGTATGCATCCTCTGGTCTTTATCCACTGGATGTCAGTGTCAGCACCTCTCACTCCCCAAGTTGTGACCATCAAAAATGTCTTCAGACTTTGCCATGAGTTCCCCAAGGGAATCCTCAGGTGAGAATCATGGAATCTGAAGACAGCAAATCTTGTCTTCTTTAAATCATGCACTTTGCATATCTGGGAGGGAGAGGAGCCCCCAAATTCATAGCAAAGCTGAGGGGAGGAAGACCATAAGAGATATTGACTATGAAGTGGTTTTATCAATTCTGTAGTAGATAAATGTGTGGGGTTTGGGGTTACTTACCCCTCATTGGTCCTTCCTGGGACCAGCTTTTCATGAATCTGGACTCTACAGGTGTAGAAGTTTTAGTGAGCAAAGAAGGAAGAATGTTTCCACAAGGAGACACAATAACCACTTCACCGAATTGGGAGTTTGAAATTGCTGCCTGGACTTTATTGGGCTCCTCTGAAAAAAAAAAAAATGAGCAAGAAGAAGATTATGATGTTGGTCAGAGTGATTGTGCCTGATAACAGAATGAAAATAACCACCCAGCCAGAGGGACAAGTAGGAAGAACTCAGGAGAGTCCCTGTATCAGCATGTCCTCTTGGACAGGTTAACTGAATCACTTCGCTGTACAGCAGAAATTATCACAACATTGTAAATCAACTCTACTTTGATACAACATTAAAAAATTTAAAAAAGGAAGAAAAGGTTAACTGAAGTGCCATCACTTTGCCTGGACAGCAGCACCAGAGACTCAGGCTCCTCGCCAAAGTGGGCAAGGAACCCCAACCAGCTGAGGTGCGGGCTCAAAGCCAAGGGAGCAGGGAAAGAGGGTGGAAGAGAGAAGTCACAAATATCTATAGCTGGGTGATCAGTTGTAGAAACAGAGACCATGACCTCTGTCTATGGCCTAGACCTATAGGAGTTTCTATTACCAAATGTTCCCACATCCCACCCCATCTATCAAATGGGTGACTCATCCTCTAGAGGAAGGGTGGTGCTGGCCTTTGCATCAATCTCTGTCTATATTTCTATCTTTTCTGTAACATGTATGTGGTGGATTCAAAATTCTACACTTCCAGAATGAAATGTACAACATGTAAGTTTGTTTTTTTTCCCCAAAGTTATAATATCAACTTAGTATTCAAACACCTATCCACCAGTGGTAGAAATTTTAGAATGTCAAGGTGAAGGTTATTCAGTCTCATTTGGGCTAAATCTAAGCTTCTTGCACCTCCTCCATATTCTTCCCTCTTTCTTGAGGTTGGTCTTCATTTCGGGGGCTTATGTATTGACTGGATATTGGGTAAAGGGCATCTACTCTGTGAGTCATCTTCTTGGCTTGGTGGCTGCCGCGAGATGTGGTTTATTTCTTCTGGCCCTTCTTGTGGTACAACCATGATAGGATTCCACTGTTGACATCTGAGGCCCTTGGCTTTAGGTCTGGATTCCTACATACTCTGTGTATTAGTTAGGTAATGCTAGCTACCATGACAAATAAATGCCAAAAGTTCAATGGGTTAATGCAACTGAAGTGTATTTCTGGCTCATATACCAGTCCGATATGAGAGTTCTTAGTTGGTGGTTGGCTTTCTTTCATGTAGACATGTAAGAACTCAGTGTCCTTTCACTTTGTGGTTCCACCATTCTTTAAGGAAGATGATGTTCCATACGTCTTAATTCATAGCACCCTTAGAGTCTCAGGAATATGTTCTTGAGGCTGCAGGCCAAAAGAAACATCTAACAGTTTCGTTCATTAAGAAGCTAGGGCCAAACAATTTAAGAGTAGTAATTTGCTCCATGTCCTGGATGGTACTATGGTTTGTTCAAATGTTTATGTGGCAGATTCCCCTTTGGTTCATTATACTGTATTTACTGATGGTACTATTTCCTGTGAATAGTTAGTATGTCCTAGGTACCCCTTGTGAATTTATTGTGATTGTCAAACTGTATGCAGAGACCACATTATGATTGTCAAATCTGAATGCCGATTCTGGGGCACCTGGAATTTTTTCTTCCGGTCGGAAGACAGGGAAAGAATAACGGGGAAAGCACTCCTGCTTCTCAATGACTTCCTCTCACATTCCATTGGCAATAACCAGATACACTGTCAAACCTATGTGCTTGGAGTTCCCATCGTGGCACAGTGGTTAACAAATCTGACTAGGAACCATGAGGTTGCAGGTTCCATCCCTGGCCTTGCTCAATGGGTTAAGGATCCAGCATTGCCATGAGCTGTGGTGTAGGTCACAGATGCGGCTCGGATCCTGCTTTGCTGTGGCTCTGGAGTAGGTAGGTGGCTACAGCCCCGATTGGACCCCTAGCCTGGGAACCTCCATATGTCGTGGGAGCGGCCCTAGAAAAGGCAAACAAAACAAAACAAAAAAAACCCTATGTGCTAAAGAGGCTTGGAAATGCAGCCTCCAGCTGAGATGTCACCTTTCAGCATGGAAATAAACCACACTTTTTTTTGGAAGGCAGGCAACTGCTTCTGGTACTCTTGGCAACTTCTCCATCCAGACTTGGATTCTGCTGGGTCCTTTGGCTCAGTCTTAGACCCCTCTGAACCCTGGGGTGGGTGGAGGGGTGAGGGAGTAGAGGGGGTGTTGGCAGTAGCGACTCAATGATTCTCTGACTTGGGGTGCATCAGTCGGTGCCCCCACCCCACCTCCGTCGATTAGTGGTAGTTTACATCTCGGGTATCGTGTGGGACACATAACTCTTTGCAAATTCATGAGCTGCATGCTGGAAAGTTTAAACATGATCTCCTTGGTTCCAGGAACTCTAGACCTATTGGAGTTTCTATCACCAAATGTCCCCACATCCTGCCCCACCCATCAAATGGGCGACTCATCCCCTAGAGGAAGGGTGGTGCTGGCCTTTGCATCAACCTCTGTGTATTTCTCTTATCAGCTCTTCAGACTTCTTAGTTGTTTGGATAAGAGTTATTACACATTCTTATACAATATTACATTTTAAACATTTATTATATACTACATACATTATTGTATGTCATCATTCCAATTTATTGTTCTCAAATATATTCTTTACACACTTAATTCTTATGTCTTTCAATTGTCTAAGCCAAGCTTTTGAAAAATTTCAAAATATTTTCTCTCCCTCTCTCAGATGCTTAAATCTTACATTTTAATGGCTTTGAAGATTATGGCTTGTGTCTACTCAAGACCTCAAAAAGCCATACATTTTATTCTCTAGTCTTTCATTACTTTTATGTCCTCCTTCCTTGAGCAATAACCCTTTGCTTCTTGGAACTAATCTAGTAGTGGAAACTTTACTAAGTTAAACAAGAACTTCTCAGAAGAAAAAAATGTATATTTTTCTGTATATTTACTTCTGTAGTTGATTTTCCTTTTTTTTTTATTCTCCTCCTCCATTTATTTTCACGTAGGTTGTTTTGGTAGTTAAGCTTAACATTTGGTCCATGGGAATCAGAATGTGGGGTTCGAACTGCTACAGAACCAAGGCTCCCATTGTGGCTCAGTGGTAATCAACCCAACTAGTATCCATGAGGATGCAGGTTTGACCCCTGGCCCCACTCATTGGGTTAAGGATCCAGCTTTGCCATGAGCTGTGGTTGTCGAAGATGTGGCTTGGATCTGGCATTGCTGTGGCTATGGCATGGGTCAGCAGCTGTGGCTTGGATTTGACCGCTCACCTGGGAACTTCCATATGCTGTGGGTGCAGCCCTAAAATAAAAATTTAAAAAATAAAAAAATGAACAAATTGCTGCAGAACCAAAGAAACGACAGACGTTCCTCAGAAATCCCTGGGCTCAGACCTGATGCCTGCAGAGCTGGTTTTGATCACTTATAACACAGTTGGGTACTGTCTTCTCTTCTACTCACTTACTCCTGCTTTATATAAGCTGCCATCCATTATAATTTCCAGACTGCAAGTGTCTTATTAATTGTATACATAAAAGACACACTGCCATTGGTCAGTGACTGTAAGGCTACTAGGGTGTCTTGGCTTTAGGACAATGGTGTAAGGGTGAGACTGAATGGGTTGACTGAAGCAGGATGAGTAGCAGTTAAGAGAGAAATTTCTGTGTATGTTGACTATTGATTGGATGGTTTAGTATTATTATTTTTTCTACAGATGACAACTTTAAGCTTTTTACTCTACTGATAGACATCTTGGTCCCCATCTTTATCTCCAAAGAGGAAGAAAAAGGCATTCCTGAATACTTTTGGGACTAAGAGCATTTTCTACATTAAGGAATGTAACTTTTTTTTTTTTTTGGCCTGACAGTTCTTTTTTCATAATTTCTCCTTTTCTACCTCTTTTCTAAATTAAGTGGCTATATCCTAGAGTAACTGCCACCAACTTCTTCTATTTACTTCTCCCACCCTTTTTTGGGAGGGGCCGCACCTGTGACATGTGGAAGATCCTGGACCAGGGAACAAACCTCTGCCACAGCAGCAACCCTAGCCACTGCAGTGACAATGATGAATCCTTAACCCATTGAGCTACCAGAGAACTCCTCTCCCACTCTTAATATCTTAGCATTTTCTCTTCATTCTATAGACAGAAGTACAAATGCCAAGTTAAAACAATGAGCAAAATACATCCCTTTGGTAGTGGTTTTTAACCTTGACTGCAGATGCAAAATATTCCTGTATTAAATGTCCCCAATCTTTTTTTCAGGTTCTAAGAAAGGACTGAAGCCTGAATGGTGTGTAACAATGAATAAATGAAAAGTGATAAATACTTGGTAAATCTGGCTGCTACCAATATTTTTAAAATGAAGACAATGAAGATACAAATCAGGCAGTTATTTCTTGAAACATGGCTAGAAATTAACATGTAAGTATAACCCAGGGTCAAAATTCAAGAAAATGTTACTAGAAAAAGATCCTATTTCAGTCTAGCTGAGTAAACTAGATGAACATCTCTCGAATACAGGGAATTGTATTCTAAACAGTACATATCAATCTTCCAGAAAACTACAGTCTGAGAAGAGAGTTCCGAGGATTGATGCCAAGAGAAATTTGAATAATCTCTCTATTGAGAAACACACTCCTTCTGCTGGATCTTTCAATTTAAAGATGAATGATTGGAAATGAGAACCAGCACAACATGGAGTCTTTGAAGAATCTTGCAGAATGAGGGGATGGGGACATCATTCTGCAATCTCAGATTTCTAAAAACTACCAATTTTAGGAACCCAAAGAAAATTTAGGAAGAAAATTTGGCATCTTCTATAGGATATGGGAAAACAGCCTCTATTTACCAAGAGGAGAAAACTTACAAAGAAAAACAGGTGGAGAGAAAAAAAAATGCATGAGAGGTTCCTGTTGTGGTGCATTGGGTTAAGAATCTGACCGCAGCTGCTCAAGTTGCCATGGAGGTGTGGGTTTGATCCCCAGCAGGGCACAGTGTGTTAAAAGATCCAGCATTGCTGCAGCTGCAGCTCAGATTCAATCCATGGACCAGGAGCTTCCATATGCCATCGGTGCAGCCATAAAAAAAAAAAAAAAAGGAAAATGCACAAAATGAAAAGGGAGATGGATAGAATAAGAAAGGTTTGATGGAAAACTAATAAATTCATAGTACAATAGACATTTCCATTGGAGGCTAACAGTAAAGAGCTGAAATTGACACTGTTGAAAATGGACTCAGTCATTTGAAGGAAAAATTGATAAGACCTTCCAAAAAAGAGAGGGAAAAGATAAAAATGAAAGTGAGGTAAAGGCAAGAGACACAAAAAACTTTAAAGTCCAACCAAACATGGTATGTGTTCCTGAAGATGAACTCCAACTAAATAGAATAGAAGCCCTGATCAAGGCACTGTCAAGAAAACATCCCTAGGAATTCCCATTGTGGTGCAGTGGAAACAATCTGACTAGTATCCATGAGAAAGCAGGTTCGATCCCTGGCCTTGCTCAGTGGGTCAGCAATCTGGTGTTGCCATGAGCTGTGAAGTAGGTGCAGACACAGCTTGCATCTGGTGTTGCTGTGGCTATGGCATGTATTAATTCTGATTCGACCCCTCTCCTGGGACCTTCCATTTGCCGAGGGTGCAGCCCTAAAAAGCAAGCAAACAAAAAAAGAAAGAAAAAAAAAGAAAGAAAACTTCCCTGAGCTGAATAAACAAAGCCGTTTCTCCTGACATAATGTGGTGAGAGGTGCACAGCATCACCTGTGCAGTAGTCCTGGTAAAACTTTTTGCCTAAATCAAATCCTGAGGATCATATCTTGCTGGGACCAGCTTCTTGGGCATGTGACACATGCAGTCAAAGATCCCCATCCTTAGAAGGGACCCACGCTTGGTTTAATGCTCTACTATCACTGCCTGTTTTTTGTGTGTGAGTGTGTGTGTGTCTTTTTAGGGCCGCACCTGCAGCGTATGGAAGTTCCCAGGCTAGGGGTCAAATCAGACCTATAGCTGTCAGCCTACACCACAGCCACAGCAATGCAGGATCCGAGCCACATCTGTGATCTACTCCATAGCTCATGGCAAAGCGGATCTTTAACCCACTAATTGAGGCCAGGGATTGAATCTGCATCCTTATGGATACTGGTCAGGTTCTTAACCCACTGAGCCACAATCGAAACTCCTGCTATCACTGTCTTGAAATTCTTCCTAATTTCTGAACAAAGGTGCCTGCATTTTCATTTTGCACCGGGCCTCACAAATTATGTAGCCATTCCTGAATCTGGCAAATCTAGATTGTGTGACATTCTATGAGACAACTGTCTGATATTATTTTTTAAAATATCAGTTACTTAATAGACGCCCCCCCCCAAAAAAAATCCCCACAGAAAAAGCATGAAAATCTATTCTTCTAGTTTAAAGGCAATTAGAGACTTGACAAACAAAAACAATGTGTAATCTTTAACTGGATCCTGAGTGGGCATGTGTGTATGGGTGGGGGTATGGGTGGGTGGATATCTACAAGATATTTTGGGGGAGACTATTTGGACAAATTTAAATAAATGATGCCTGTATATTAGATGGCATTGCATATTTTAAAAAATTATTGGGTATGAAAATTGTATTCTGGATATATAGAAGGATGTCCTAGTTTTTAGAGAATACCTCCTGTGGTAAAGTGTCATGATGTCTACAATTTACTTTCAAATGGTTTGGTAAAAATAAATATATATATATATGGACACAAAATAAGTGTGCCATAAACCCCCACAATAATCCTTGCAACAAACTTTTTTTGCTTTATAGGGATGCACCTGAAGCATATGGACGTTCCCAGGCTAGGAGTTGAGTCGAAAGTATAGCTGCCTATCTATACCACTGCCACAGCAACATGGGATCTGAGCCATGTCTGTGACCTACACCACAGCTTATGGCAATGCTGGATCCTCAACCCACTGAGCGAGGCCGGAGATTGAACCCACACCCTCATGGGCACTAGTTCGGTTTGTTACCACTTAGCCACAATGGGAACTCCGTAGCAAACGTTTTTAGGGAGTAGTTTGTTGTTGGTTTTTTTTTGGGGGGGGGGCAGGGAGATCCATGCTGGAGGCATGAGGAAATCTCCAAGCCAGGGATTGAACCCAAGCCACAACAGTGACAACACTGGATCCTTAACCACTAGGCCACCAGGGAACTCCTTGGGAGTAGTTTTAAATGAGTATTTGTCTACTGGCTTTCTAGTTGGTTTAAATCTCCAGAATCTCCCTTTCTATGCTGCCACCTAAGACTGGGCACCTCTTCCCTGGCCTCTTTCAGTGCCCAGCAAACTACTCTTAAACACAGATTCTTTCAAGTCTAAAATCATCAGTTTATGGGTCCTGGTCCTGGAGGTAAAACATTTACCTTTTAAGCTTGTCAAAACCTTCACTCAACAAAAGTAAGTCTCTCTTCAGCGGTAATTGAATACCAAATATTAAGAAAACTGTAGATTCTGAATTGGTATGTAAGGGAAAAAAATGGAAAGAACTATGAACAGTCCAGTGAAAGGAAACTGGAAAATGTTACCAAATAAAAATCAGTTTGACTTTGCCACTGAAGAATCATCTACAGACTCTTTTTTTTTTTTTTTTTAATCTTTTGGTCTTTTTAGGGACGCACCTGCAGCATATGGAGGTTCCCAGTTTAGGTGTCGAATCAGAGCTGTAACTGCCAGCTTAAGCCACAGCCACAGCAAGGCCAGACCTGAGCCGTATCTGAGACCTGCACCACAGCAACACCAGATCTTTAACCCACTGATCGAGGCCAGGAATCAAACCTGTGTCCTCATGGATGCTAGTCAGATTCCTTTCTGCTGAGCCATGATGGGAACTCCCATCTACAGACTCTTTTTGAGAGGTTGGGAGGTTGGGACCATGAAACTTTACACTAGTTAATTTTAGTTAATGTGTTAAGGTAACAAGTGTTCAATGACTCAATATAGAATTTACATGAATCGTTTCTGAAAGAATTACTTTTGTATATTTCAACAGACTGAATGACAAGTCCAAATTGAGAAGAATAGGGAAGCCATAATGTAACCATTTAGAGGGGAACCTTTCCCTCAGGTGAGTAAATTGAGGACACCGCATTCAGGAATCTAGTGGGTTCTGCCTGTATTGTCAGGTGGATCCTGCAACCCAGGAGGCAGCTTGCCCCTCAGGGTTTCCATGAGCAGGACTGTTTTTTCCTGCTTCCTCTTCTTGCCCCGTGACACTAGGTGCATTTATAATGCTGCATTTTTCACAGCACAATGTGGATTGATTCCTTGCTAGGGTTGATAACTTATAGGTGCCTTCCTGTTCAGCATTTGCTACAAGTAATGTGGTTAAAACACTGTGTCAACAAGAATTACACAACAGAAGCAAAGTTGCATAAAAACCATAATGGCCATTTTCATGGCCAAATAAATTGAGCAATGATGTTCTACATCCTGACAACTCCTCTTGAACAACGCATTGTGTCTTTAAAAATTGGCTGTGAAAAACAAATGACTCAGGGGCAATCTGTTAACAGCCATGAAGCCCGTCCTCTGTTCTTCTTCTAGGGAATGACCTTATTAATTAATTAAGCATAATTACGTTTAGGTAATGTGGGGTCTTTTGGCTGACCTAAACTAGGATTCATGTTCAGATGTGTCTGGTGAATGCATGAGTCCACGTGTATCCATCTACCTGAATTGGGTTGTTCTGAGGAAGGAAACCATAGGAGCAGGTTTGTGTGTGGACCACTGGGGGAAAGCAGAGTGAGTGGGGAGAAAGACGAAGGGGTGGGGAGAAAAGCATGATGTCTCTTCCATAACGTGTTTGCCTTGTTAACTTGATTTCTGCTCTTGGAAGAGAAAGGGGCTTCAGGATGAAGAAGAACTAGATTTCAAGAAGGAGTTGTAGAGTTTTGGAGCCATTAGAGCCTGTGCTTTTTTTTTTTTTTTTTTTTGCCTTTTCTAGGGCCGCACCCCCAGCATATGGAGGTTCCCAGGCTAGGGGTCGAATCAGAGCTGTAGCCACCGGCCTACGCCAGAGCCACAGCAACACGGGATCCGAGCCACGTCTGCAACCTACACCACAGCTCACAGCAACACCGGATCCTTCGCTAAACCCTTTCCTGGTTGACCACTGGATCTGAAATATCTTGCCCTTTTTTTCCATTTTTGATGAGATCGTTCTCCTAGCTTATCCGTCTCCTCTCTTCCTTTCAGAAAACGATCTATCATGTAAGGCTCAGCTTTAAGTCCATATTAGATATGTGCAACAACACTTTGGAATGCCTGGCAAAAAATAAGTCTATGCTAGATACTGTAAGAGTTCCAATTAGAAAGTTTGTAGCAGAGTTCCTATTGAGGCTTGGAGGTAAAGAACCTTACTAGTATCCATGAGGACATGGGTTTGATCCCTGGCCTTGTTGAGTGGGTTAAGAATCTGGTGTTGCTGTGACCTGTGATGTAAGTCACAGAGGCGGCTTAGATCTGGTGTTGCTGTGGCTGTGGTGTACACTGGCAGCCGCATCTCCCATTCGACCCCTAGCCTGGGAACTTCCTTATGCTGTGCGTGTGGCCCTAAAAAGACAAAAAGACAAAAAAAAAAAAGTTTGTAGTAGTTACAATAGTTTGTAGATATTGCCCTGGATTAAAAACTCACTATCTGGTAATGGGATTTAGGTAAGACACAAATTAACTACAATGCCACAGAGACTAATACTAAGTGCCACACAAGTAGGAGTTCTATGACATTCAGGGAGGGCAGAATGAGCTCTGCCCTGAAGCAGCTTTGATCCATGTCCACCTTTGCCTTCCCTGAACTATTGTTGCATTATTATTTATACTACTAATTTTGGCCCTTATTTTCAATTTCATGTGTGTGTGTATACTTTCCCTAAATATCTTGAAATCAAGGGACAGTATTTTATTTTATTTTATTTTATTTTATTTTATTTTATTTTATTTTATTTTATTTTATTTTATTTTATTATTTTTTGTCTTTTTGTCTTTTCAGGGTCACACCTGCGGCATATGGAGGTTCCCAGGCTAGGGGTCGAATCAGAGCTACAGCTGCCAACCTACGCCACAGCCATAGCAACTCAGGATCCGAGCCACGTCTGCAACCTACACCACAGCTCAGGGCAATGCCGGATCCTTAACCCACTGAGCAAGGCCAGGGATCGAACCTTCAATCTCCTGGTTCCTAGTCGGATTCGTTTCCACTGCGCCACAATGGGAACTCCAAGGGACAGTCTTAAATGAATTTTGTTTTCCCCCAGAGTAGCCCCAAACAGTGGGGTATGTGTGGAATTGAATTCCAACTTAGGTGGATTGCCTAACAGCATTGATGACTGTCACGTAACTGCTGTATTGGAGGGATGACTTTAAATGCCCCAAGCTCTTTTAAAAAAGAGACATCACTAAGCCTCTCCAAAAAAAAAAAAAAAAAATCGGTTAGGTAAAAGCAATAAGCTTACTTTTTGATCTCCAAGACCTATCCCTGGCTGCTCCTCCCAACCACACTGCTTCATTGACTTCAGGTATGTACATTCTGATGCTCCTAAGAGAATGACACTCTGCCTTTCGAGCCATTATGTTTTCCATCAAATGACTCTTGTTGACACTAGGATCTGATGGTCTTACTTTCCTTCTTACCACCCTATTCTAGTAGGTGAGACATAATGTAACCACTATATTGTTTCTAGAACCAAATCATAGGGTTTCAAATCTCCACTTTGCCACTAATTAGGCAAATAACTGTACTTCTTTATGCCTTTGTTTTCTTGCCTATCTAGTGGGACTAATCATGCTAGTATCTACCTCATAGGTGTGTTATAAGTAACATGAGCAGATAGAACAAAGGTGATTGACAATATCTGTGTATCATTATTACACAGATAATAATATTTCACAAGTACTGTTTTGATCCAGTTTTTAAGTCAGGGCTAAACACTCTCCATTCCTTTTGGAGGCAGTTTCCTAAGCTCCCATCCCAATTGCTTTCCTTGTCAGACTCTAACACCCCTGGGTTACAGTATTCAATATCCAACTGTCAGAGACTCCTCAGATACCTAACACCCAGGGATGGTCTCTTTTTCTTTGGGCCCTTGGAATTATTCAAAATGCCCAGTCCCTGGGAAGCCATAAAACCTAGCTAACCCCACCCCATTTGCTACAAAACTGCCATTACAGCTCCAGCTTGCTGATCATGTCCCCAGGTGAAAACCACTGTGGTCCTGCATGGCAGCCTGTTGCAGTTTGGAGCTGTAACAAAAACACTGCCTTTCATCCAGGTGTCACTGTGCTATGTCTGGCTGTCCAAAGAAACTATAATCGTACCTAATATCAAATTATTATGAAATAATCTAGTCAGTGTTAAGCACTCAATAAATTTTACCTTTTATAAAAAAGGGGGCTTTCTATTTCCAATTTATATAAAACTCTGTGCACACAAATGTTGCAAGACTATGGCTTTTAAGAATTCAAATTATTTAACCTTTAGATTGGAGCTCATCTCAAAAGAAAGGTTATTTCAGTTTTAGTTTGTCTTTGTTTTTTTGTTGGGTTTGTTGTGTTTTGGCTTTAGCTGCACCCATGGCATGAAGAAGTTCCTGGACTAGGGAATGAATTGGAGCTGCAGCTGAGGCCTACACCACGGCCACAGCAACACCAGATCCAAGCTGCATCTGCGACCTATGCTGCAGCTTGCAGCAACACTGGATCCTTAACCCACTGAGTGGGGCCAGGGATCAAACTTGCATACTCACAGAGAATGTTGGGTCCTTAACCCAGTGAACCCAGTGGGAACTCCCTGCCTTTTATCTTTGACTTTAGTCAAATAAATTTAATCAGAGAAGTAAAAAAAAAATGCAGAAAGAAAGAGAAACAGTCACGCAAGACAAAATAATAGTTTAGCCATTCAACAGAGTCAAGGACATTTAGTTCTTCTTCAAGGACTATAGATAATATTCTGAGCCATGTCTTTTGAGCTATTTTGCAGATACTGAAACCCCCCCCACCGGGTGGAAGAAGTCAACTGTGTGCTGTCCACAGGCATGTAGACCCCAGACTTGTGCAACCAGAAGAAGGTTAATTACACTGTCCCAGTTACCTCACCACCAGCCAATGAGAAGAATGTCCACTAACTGACCATGCCCTGCTCCATCAACACTGTAAGACTCCTCACTATCCCCTCCAGGGTGGAATACAATTTTGAAGGCACTAGCCCATTGTGGCCCCCTTTGCCTGGCAAAGCAATAAAGCTATTCTGTTTCACCCCAAACCCTGTCTCTATGATTAAATCCAGTGCCAGTGTACAGAGGACGAGTTTCAGCAACAACTGCAACTTTAACAGTCCTGGAAGATAGGCAAGGGACATCTCCAAGAAATATGGCTTTTTAAAATTATTATTATTTTTTAATAGTTATTTCCCCAATACAATTTTTTTTTTCTACCGTACAGCATGGTGACCCAGTTTTTATTTTTACTTGATTGGATGGCAGCCGGAAAAACGTATTTTGAGTTAGCACTTTGAAACCTAATGGCATTATTGAATTGGGTGGAATGCACTTCTAAATGTTGAAATTAAAATTTCAAAGCTCTTCTAAGGTTTCAGATTTTCATAGTAAATTCCAATTTTAAGTAAAACAAAACAAAACGGCTCCCCTCCCTTGTTGGTTCATTTTCTTCTTTCCCAATTCCTTCATTGTGGTTATGCCATTCATGTGTAATACATCCAAATTCCTTTATTGCTATTGCTGCTGTTATTCTAGGTTTTTTGGTTTTTTTATCTTTTTGCTTTTTCTAGGGCCACTCCCTCGGCATATGGAGGTTCCCAGGCTAGGGGTCAGTCAGAGCTACAGCCGCCGGCCTACACCACAGCTCACGGCAATGCCAGATCCCTAACCCACTGAGCTAGGCCAGGGATCAAACCCACAACCTCATGGTTCCTAGTTGGATTCATTAGCCACTGAGCCACCACGGGAACTCCTAGTTTTTTAATTTTTATTTTTGTCTTTTTAGGGCTGCACTTGTGACATATAGAGCTTCCCAGGCTAGGGGTCTAATCGGAGCTGCAGCCTGATGGCCACAGCCACAGCCACAGCAATACCAGATCCGAGCCACGTCTGTGACCTACATCACAGCTTATGGCAACACTGAATCCTTAACCCACTGAATGAGGCCAGGGATCGAAGCCATGTCCTCATGGATACTAGTTGGTTTCGTTAACTTCTGAGCCACGATGGAAACTCCTGTTATTCTAGTTTTAATCTGTCCTCCCTCCCTAATCCTGGTTTATAAATTATATCTATTTTTTGAGTAGTTGAAACATTAATATGGTTCTAAAATTCAGGACACAGAATATTATACTCAGAGAAGTGCCACACCTCCCCTCCCCTCCCCTTCATCTTGTCTCAATTCCCCCATTTTTTACACCCCATCCCCATCTATCCCATGTATATAACCAGTATTATTAGGTTTGAGTTTATCCTTTTTGATTCTTTTTTATATATAAGCTGATATACTCACTTTAAAATTTTCCCTTCTTTCTTACTGAAAAGTATCATACTAAATTCTCTTTGACACATTGCTTATTTCACTTAAAAATATATCCTCAGCAGTTCATAGAGATCTTTCTTTCTCACAGCATTTTCTGGATTACCATAGTTTTTAAAAGAGTTTGCCATGTATGGGTGTTTAGGTTATTTCAAATATTTTGCAATTACAAAGCTGCAGTATGCCTATCTATTTTCATACTGTTGAAAGTGCTTCTTGGGGAAATCCTAGAAGTGGGATTGCTGAGTCAAAGGGTAAGTACATAGGTAGTTTTGTTATACCGACTTATTTGCCAAATTCCTCTCCAAAAGGATGGGCCATTTTGTATTTCCATCACCAAATAGGAGAGTGCCTGCTTCCACAAAGCCTTTTCAATGGAATGTATGCCAATCAGAGAGGTGAAAACTGGTATCTCAGTATTACTTCAACTTCCACATCTCTATGATTGATAGAGATTTTATATATTTCAGAGTCATTGTTATATCTCTCTTTTCTAATTATTTGTTCATATCTTTTTCTCATTTTGTTATAGAATTTTTGTCATTTGTTCCTCAGATTTTGAGAGTCCTTTAGATATTAGGGATATTAGATCTTTATTGTTGGCACATGTTGCAAATATTTTTCCCCCAGTTTGTAGCTGTTTTTGGGTTTTTAATGGTGAATTTTTTTGCCATGTGAAATTTTGTGGTTTTACATAGTCGCAGTTGTAAATGTTTAATTTTATTGTCTCTTGATTTTGATAATTTAATAACTTTTGGTCATTTCAAAGTTTTTTCTTATACTGATATTAAAGAAGAGTTTACCCATGTTTTATTCTAATACTTGTATGCCTTTGTTTTTTACTTTTATATTCCTGATGTATTTGAAGTTTACTCTTGTGTACACCATTATTCATGGATATAACTGATTTTTTCCATGTGGCTAAACATTTGCCCCAGCATCATTTATTACAAATGTCCATCTTCACTGCAAATGATTTGAGATGCCATCTTTATCATATGCTAATCTCCATATGTACTCGGATTTATTCTATTCCATTGGCCAAAATATGCATCTTCCAATTACCACACTGTTTTAATTATAGAGGCTCCATAATATATTTTAATATTTGGCTGAGCTAGTCCTCTTTTTTTATTTTATTAAAATTTTTTTTAATTTTTATTTATTTATTTATTTTTGGTTTTTTGCCTTTTCTAGGGCTGCTCCCATGGCATATGGAGGTTCCCAGGCTAGGGGTCCAATGGGAGCTGTAGCCGCCGGCCTATGTCAGAGCCACAGCAACTCAGGATCTGAGCCACATTTGTGACCCACACCACAGCTCACGGCAATGCCAGAACCTTAACCCACTGAGCAAGGCCAGGGATTGAACCCGCAACCTCATGGTTCCTAGTCGGATTCCTTAACTACTGAGCCACTATGGGAACTCCAAGCTACTACTCTTTATTTAATTTTTTTTTTTTTTTCTCTTTTGGCCATGTCCAGGGTATACATAAGTTCCTGGGCCAGGGATCGAACCTGCACCCCAGCAGTGACAAGGCTGGATCCTTAACCCATATCAGGGAACTCCCTACTTTTGTTTCTATTTGTGTTGTTTTATCTATTCCTGAATATGTATTTTTTTATATGAACTTTAGTAAAAAATTATCTAAATCCATAAAACTTTTGTTGGTATTTTATTGAAATTGTGTTTATTTTAATAGTTAGTTTAGGGAGAATTAACATCCTTATGACATAGGATCACCTTATCCAACACCATGGTTTCTAAGAAAATTTTTACTTATTTCAATAGCAAGTCATATTGTAACTTCATTCACTAAATATTTACTGTACATTTAACATGTGTCAGGTAATGTTGATGTGAGTAAGATAGTTTTAGATTTTACATAACATAGATAAATGAAAGATAATGGAGACGTGTGTCTCCATTAGATTTAAGACATTCATGTCAAAGTAGCTAAGTTTTTAGAGGTGTGATGCTTAATGTGGTGAAGGTTTGCTATGGTTCTACTTTATGTTCACACTTTTCTAAATAAACCTCTTTGCACTGTAATGGTTTGCTCTAAAAAGGACTGAACTGGCACCTTAGAGTTGCTGGAGCTTCAGCAGGACCGCCTAGCATCACAGTAGACCTACTGAGGCATTCTTAAAGGCATCACAATTACCAGCTTAATGCAGTTGATAAAAGACCTGGAAGAATCCAGCTATCTGTTTGCTCTGTGCCTCCACTCCCTGTCTAAACTGATGGAGAAAACCAATCAATAGAAAAGTTTGGTGCCATTAAGTTTTCCTAAGTCTCAACTTCAAACTGACCCTCTCTCTACCTATCATGCTAATATGTTTCTTTTGTCTGCTTGCTTTCTCCCTTCCAAAAACTACTTCGGTTCTCTTCACTGTCTTCATATTAGCCTTATTATTTCCCTTGTTCTGAGCAGACGGCCCTACCTCCTACTATACAGAGAAAGTACAGGTCAGAATGTTGGAACGCCCTCATTTTCCCTCAGCAACCTTACACAAGCACCTGGATTTCCACCCATCTCTTTGTTCCAGCCTGTTACAATGAAGGAGGAATTCTTCCTCTCATCATCTAAGACCAACTTCACCACCTGTATCTGGTCCTCCTATCTTCTTTCCCGTTTTTGCCCTGAATTCAATCTAACATTATCAAGTATTTATGTCTCCTCTCTATCTTTGGCCTCTCTTGCTTTTTTTTTTTTTTTTTGCAAAACATTGAAATCTGGTGAAATCTTTCATTAAAAACAAAACAAAATCCTTCATCTTGTTTTCCCTCCTAGCAATGGCCATATTTCTCCTTCATAGCCTCATTTCTTAAGTCACAGGATTTTGTGAGGTGAAATAAAAAGAACCTTCATGGATATAGCACTGTACAGTCACTGAAAAGATGGAGAGTTTGAAGAAAATATGGGGACAGCTGAAGGCTACCACAGTGTACCTGGGCTTTGGGGTTACATTTGATCTGAGGGGCTGGTGGCAGGCTGCTGACACAGGTGACATGCTTCCCATGGTGAACTAGGCAATATAAGCAACATGGCATACGTGTGGGTCTAGAATCAATTTCTTTATTCGAAAATTTAAAATAACAATAGCTGTAGCTTTGTTTTGAAGATTAAATGAGCCAATGGGTATAAAGCTACTTACCATGTTACATGCCCAAGAAATGTCATCTATTATTATTTTTGTAATTGTAATTATGCTGTCAGAGGGGGCAGGTTTGTGCAACTAAATATGAAAGTATATTCAATAGGGAAATAAATATAAAGTAATGTAGCTATCTTTGACCTATAAATTTGACTAGTGCCTTAGACATTCATTCATAAAGAAATATATGTATGTATCAGAAACTCTGCCAGACCTTCGGGATTACAAAGAAGACAAAGTCTCTGCTTTCAGGGATCTCACAATCTTAGGGGAGTCAGGCAGAAACATGTAATTACAGTACAGTGTGGTAAGTGCAGTGATTGATAAACACAGGGTACATTTTGAAGTTCAAAGTAAGAAGCATATAGCTGGGGGTGAGGTGCATCAAATAAATCTTCCTAGTTAAGGTGAAACTGCAGCTGATTCTCTTTTCTTCTTTCTTTTTTGTCTTTTTAGGGCTGTGCCCACAGCATATGGAAATTCCCAAGCTAGGGGCTGAATTGGAGCTGCAGCTGTTGGCCTACATCCTAGCCACAGTAATGCAGGATCCAAGCCTCATCTGCGACCTATACCACAGCTCACAGCATTGGCGGATCCTTAACCCACGGAGAGAGGCCAGGGATGGAACCCGCCTCCTCATGGATACTAGTTGCCCCACTGAGCCACAGTGGGAAATCCTGGAGCTGATTCTTAAAGTTAGTGGGGAGCAGAAGAAAGAGAGGAGGTAAACAGGAGAAAGGCTTTAAAGTTCCCCTTTCCACACAGTTCGACTCGAAAGCACAAGAATTCTACGCTTTATTTAATTTTAAAAACTGTACCACTAAAAACTTATGTGAAAATCACTGCCCTATTTGAGTGATAAGTAAAGAATAAAGTATTAAATGATTATGCAAGGATGAGGCAAAACTTGTTTCATTCAGAATGGAATTTAGCAGGAATTGCTGTCAGCAAAGTGATACAATGTGTTTTAAGGAACCTGGTGGCTGGGAGCCCAGATAGGCTACAACCAATGATGAAATTGCCTAGCTGATGTCACATAGCCCTCTGCTTTGAGGGTGCAGAGAGTTATCAGCTAATAAAAGATGACCAACTCTTGAGAACGGGTTCAATTTAAAAAGAGGAGATGAATATATAAACTCTGATGTATTCCCTTACAATAAGAGATAGGACATTTGTACAAACTGCAATACTCATGTTGTTGTGACTGGTACATTTGCTCCATGCAGACAGGTTAAACGGTGGTCTTGACATCCTGAATTCAGAGCAAAAGGGGTTAGCTAGAGCAGGCAGCTGCCTGGTGCAGAACATGGGCTCAATTTCCAGTTCTGATTCTTCAAAACTTTAATCTATGTAATGTCACACAGATGTAAAGATTTTCACGATTATGGTTACTTAAAATATGAGATTGGGAAATGGGCAGGTCTTAAGCCGATAAGCATCTAATGAGAATGCACTTGGGGAAAGGCACAAGCAGTACCTGCTGAGGCAGCATCACCAACTGAGGTCACATGAAAACATCAGGGGAAAGAAATTAGCATGGGAACATATACCTACCAAATTATTAGTGCAACATTAGCTGTGAAATGGGATATCTCTGTGCCTTTGAGAGCTAGATAAATGATATTAACGTAAATTCAGAGCATTATGCATAATATCTATGTACATAAAATAATTACATGCAGATGTATAGATGCACAGGTATGCTGTGTATATACACTATAAGGAGTGGTTTTCCTAATAAAGAAACCTACGTGGAAACACGAGTGTTCTTTATTTTTGCTTGGTCTGTGATTTCAAAAATTTCTGTACTAAAAATTGCATTACTTATGCAATAAAGAAATAGAAAGTTAGAAAACAGGAGCATGAGAAAAAAAAGACTGACTGTCT
The DNA here is from genome assembly GCF_016906955.1 of Phacochoerus africanus. NCBI lineage: Eukaryota > Metazoa > Chordata > Mammalia > Artiodactyla > Suidae > Phacochoerus > Phacochoerus africanus. Next base: position 61,691,207 of record NC_062550.1, on the reverse strand, counting down.
CCCATATTCAGTGGAACTACTGCTAGTAGTGTAGCTTGGATGGAGATATTTAGACATGAATAAGACCACAGGGAACACTGAGAAGGAAAGTGAAATGGGGTACTATTGAAAAGCCTGTAGGAGGGGCACAGAAAGGAATTTCTTTTTGGTTTGGACTGAAAAACAGGAGGGGACTATTTTTAATAGGAGAGTTTAAGATGCCCTTCCCATTGGCACAGCCAATGCCAAATATATTTATCCTGCATAAAGAATGCATGTGTTTGCATTCCCACTGTGGCGTAGGTCACAGCTGCAGCTCGGATTCAATCCCTGGCCCAGGAAATCCCTATTCCATGGATGCAGCCATAAAATTCTTTAAAAATGCACGCTTTATTTTTCGAGCACACTAGAATCATTTATGTAAATGGAGCATGTTCTAGGCTACAAAGCAAGTATCTACAACTTACAGAGAACAATGGCATATAGATCACAATAAAATTAAATAAGAATTGATAACAAAAACGTTGCAAAAACCTCCCCCAAACATTTTGAAGTTAAAGAAATACATATTTAAATAATTCTTCATGGATGGGCACAATTTTTAAGGCATTAGACTGCTCTGGCCCCCTTTGCCTGGCAAAGCAATAAAGCTATCTTTTTCTCATTTACCTTCCCATCCCCCCAAATAAATAAATAATTCTTCATAGATGACAGAAGAAATCATAAGGGAACTTTGACAACACCTAAAACTCAGGGAGGAGGAGTTCCCGTAGTGGCGCAGTGGTTAACGAATCCGATTAGGAACCATGAGGTTGCGGGCTCGATCCCTGCCCTTGCTCAATGGGTTAATGATCCAGCGTTGCCGTGAGCTGTGGTGTAGGTCGAAGATGCGGCTCGGATCCCACGTTGCTGTGGCACTGGTGTAAGCCGGCAGCTATAGCTCTGATTGGACCCCTAGCCTGGGAACTTCCATATGCGGCCCAAAAAATGGCAAAAAAAAAAAAAAAAAACAACTCAGCGAGGAGTTCCCATTGTAGCACAGCAGAAACAAATCTGACTAGGACCCACATGTCTCAGGTGCGGCCCTAAAAGGACAAAAGGACAAAAAAAAAAAAAAAAAAACTCAGGGATACTGAATAAGCTACTTGTCACAACTTGCAAGATGGGCAAGTTTCCCTCAGGGAAGTGGTGTGACAGAGCTTTTAATGTGCACTAGGCCCTTTAATTAGGCCTCATCAATTTTATTTTCTATATTGTTTATACTTATGTATATTATGTATTAATATATTATCTATTGCCAAATTTAAAATTAATGTTAATTTAAGGACCAATTATGGATGTCAGTTTCTGATTTCAGTTAGAAGTTGTACGGCAATTCTGGGACTGAGGAAGTTTTCCATTGAGAGTTGGGCTCTCTTAGGACTCACTTCTTTTTTTTTTTTTTGTCTTTTTGCCTTTTCCAGGGCCGCTTCCCATGGCATATGGAGGTTCCCAGGCTAGGGGTCCAATCAGAGCTGTAGCTGCCGGCCTACACCACAGCCACAGCAGCACAGGATCCAAGCTGCATCTGCAACCTACACCACAGCTCACTGGCAACGCCGGATCCTTAACCCACTGAGCGAGGCCAGGGATCGAACCCACAACCTCATGGTTCCTAGTCAGATTCGTTAACCACTGAGCCACAACAGGAACTCCCAGGACTCACTTCTAAGGAGTGTAGATGCCTAGACAGGGTGAGCGAGGATTGTATCCTGGACATTTTCCAGCCTTTTCCAAAGGATTCTTTGAGAAAATTGAGGCCTAAAGGCCAAAGGCATCTTCTGTATGTAATGAGTTAACCTCTCTTATGCACCTGAATAGAGTTAGTTATGTACCATCTTTGGGGGAATTAATTTAATAGTCACTCAAATAATTGTCTGCATCTTGTGGTTCAGATAAGGAGCCCAAGTTGGAAAGGGCTGTGTGAGAGTGGTGTAAATCCTGCACTGCCCCTTCTGGGCCCTCATACCTGGGTTCAGCCCCAGAGATCCTCACCTTGGTGAAGAGGTATGCAACCAGGTGAACAAGTAGATCTGTGTGAAAGGTCCAGACTCTGGGCTGATGGGGGGCCTGCTTGGGAGATGCATAATTAAGCTCATACCTAAGATTTTTTCCCCTTGTCCTCAGGGCTAACTCGTGTCCTCCCTGAAAAATCCTCTCCTTGGCTTTGGAGTCAAGTGAAAACAATCCAGTTCTTGTGCATAAAAGAGGAACTTTACAAGACAGGAAAGAATGATCATTGGACTAAGACTGAAACTGTAGCAAGAAAACAAACTTAGACATGACTCTTGGGATATCAGTTTTAAAATAATAAGCTTTGGGGGATTTCTGATTGCATCACAAATAACAGTTCTAACAACCACCAGCATCAGAACCAGCTGAGATCCTTATCAAAAATGAAGAGTCCTGGTGTTTACGGCAAAGAATTTCTACAGCAGGTCTTAGGAATCTAATCAAAGATGAAGAACCACTGACTTAAGTAGATTTGTTGGGCACACAGTAAGTCTTTACCCAACCCTTGTTAAGTGGTTTTTCTTTGTTGTTGTTGTTGTTTTGGGGTTTTTTTGTTTTTGTTTTTTTTTTTTGTCTTTTTGCTATTTCTTTGGGCCGCTCCTGCAGCATATGGAGGTTCCTAGGCTAGGGGTCAAATTGGAGCTGTAGCCACCGGCCTACGCCAGAGCCACAGCAACGAGGGATCCGAGCTGCATCTGCAACCTACACCACAGCTCACGGCAACGCCGGATCATTAACCCACTGAGCAAGGGCAGGGACCGAACCCGAACCTCATGGTTCCTAGTTGGATTCGTTAACCACTGCGCCACGACGGGAACTCCTATTTTGCGTTTTATTTGTTTATTTGTTTGGTCACACTTGCAGCATATGGAAGTTCCCAGGCCAGGGACTGAATTTGAGCTACAGCTGCAGGGCTATGCCACAGCTGCAGCTACACCAGATTCTTAGCCTGTTGTATCGCAGCAGGAACTCCCCATGTTAGATCTTAATTAGGAGCTTCCAGAGTAGTGTCCTATGATATACAGAAGACCTCTGCCCTTTGTGGATTCCATAGTCATAGTTTAAATTATCAAAGAGGGATCCCAAATATCCATGGTATATAGCCATTAGGGGTTTTGCTGAGGCACAAAGCATAGATCAAATGGGATGAGGCCAGCAGTTGGCCTAATAGTCCTAACATCTCAGCATGACTTTGTAATTCTCTTTGTCGAGATGCATCTGGCAGGAGGAATTTTTTGCTAACATTAAAATTATGACGTTAAGGATTCATGGAGGGCTCAAGGGCAGGCGGGAGTCTTGTCTGATCTGACAGTGAGTCTTTCCTTATCTCACACTCCAGAAACTTCTTCAGGTTCACAAGTCTACTCCTAACTGCTATACCATTGATTTTTAATTTAAATCTGGATTCTTTGGGGCCTGTGTAACATCTGGCTCAGGTAACAGGTGCCTATGTTCAAACATCTTCCTTTTTTGGCACTTATGAGGGTACCTCTTGTTTTCTCTCACTCATTTTCACTGACCTTTGGCTTCCTGCCTCCTACAGGCCGGTGACCTTAAGTTTCTGGTCTTGTCCTTCATTTTCCCCAGAGATTTCATTGGGTCCCTGACTCAACTTATCAATAACCAATGTTATTATTGTGGTTTTTCATTACGATCTCAAAAGATACCCTTCAGCAATAACCATCAGGAATCTTTGAAAAAATAAAGGTTATTGCTTAGAGGACCTAGAAATTACACAGCACACCTGGGCCCACACAGTGAGGTTGCTGAGAGCAGGGAGTGGGAGGCCCTGGGGTTTTCATTGAGGTTGAGGGTGGAGGTCCTATGGGGGTCCATAAGTTCATTCATTATTGCTAATTTTAAAACATAAGAGCAGGAATTTAAAGTGTGGGGAGGGGAGTTCCCCTTGTGGCTCAGTGGTGATAAACCTGATCAATATCCATGAGGACACAGGTTCAATCCCTGCCTTCCCTCAGTGGGTTAAGAATCTGGCATTGCCATGAACTGTAGTGTAGGTGGCAGACACGGCTTGGATCTGGCGTTGCTGTGGTTGTGGTTGTAGGATAGCAGCTGCAGCTCTGATTTGACTTAGCCTGGACCTCCATATGCCAAGGAGGCGGCCCTAAAAAGCAAATGAATAAATAAATAAATAAATAAATAAATAAATAAGTACGGGGAGAGAAAAAACAAGTGGCCCCAACAGTTACTGAATCAGCCGAGATCTCTAAAACTAAGGCGCCTCAGTGCTGGGAGGTGTCTGGTTCTTATCTAGTTGTGGCTGGCCTTGTGTTTATTCAGGATATCTATCTTGGAAGTGGTTGCCTCAGCAATCAAAGCTTAAGCCAGACGCTTGCATTACAAAAAAGAAAAAAGGAAACATCTATCAGGGTTTACACTACAGACAGACCTCAACTATTACCTATGCAAATATATTTCCAAGACTACAGTATGAGTCTTGATTTGGGGGGGGGGGGGCATGTGGAAGTTCTCGGGCCAGGGATCTAACCTATGCCACAGCAGTGACAATGTCAGATCCTTAACCTGGTGTACTGCCAGGGAACTCCTGAGCCTTGATATTATTTGCTTTCTAACATTAAGTTCCCATCTGTTCCACCACCTTCTAATTCATTTATTTGACCATTTAAAAATATTTAACAATTATATTTGGCTTCCCATCATGCACTTGGGGTGTATTTGGGTGAATAAGACAAGGTTGCCACCCTCCAGAAGCTCACACAGTCACACTCAACATCACGCCCCCTGAGGGAACATAATTTCTCTACCAGCCATACAACATCTTCCACTTACACAGGCTCAAAAACTTGGAGTTTCACTTAATTTTTCCCATTTTCTTATACCCCAGTTCTAACCAGTGACTAAATCCTGTTGATTCCCTATTTGGATTTTTAAGTTCTCATGCTGTTATACCAGAGACATGTTTTCTCATGCCTGGACTCTGGAAACCTTCTCCTGATGGATGCCCAAAATGGAAGAGGTTTTGTTCTCTGCCACTTTTTGTTTTTGTTTTTGTTTTTTGCCTTTTCTAGGGCTGCTCCCACAGCATATGGAGGTTGCCTTTTCTAGGGCTGCTCCCACAGCATATGGAGGTTCCCAGGCTAGGGGTCTAATTGGAGCTGTAGCCACCGGCCTATGGCACAGCCACAGCAACGCGGGATCTGAGCTGTGTCTGCGACCTACACCACAGCTCACGGCAACACTGGGTCCTTAACCTCCTGAGCAAGGCCAGGGATCAAACCCACAACCTCACGGTTCCTAGTTGGATTCATTAACCACTGTGCCATGACAGGAACTCCTGTTCTCTGCCACTTTATTTCATCTTCCCCCCATGTAGACTTATCTTCCTAAGTCACAGAATCCATTGTGTAATTCACCTCTCTGGTGTCTCTGACTTTACAAAACACAGGCCAAAGTCATGAATCTTGAGTTCAAGGGCCTCTGTGATTGGACCCCATCTTCTCATTGTCCAGCCCCGCTGTCACTTCTACTGATCCCTTCAAACTGTTCCTCCCTCAGTTGTCCTCAGCTTGGTAAAGGGCCACTCCTTTGAATAGCTCCTCGGGACAAATAGCTTCAAGTTCATTGAGTGGACCTTCAGTCTTTCATCACTGCTTCTAAACTGTCAGCCTATCCTGCTGGATCTGCCTTCAAAATACACCTGGCCGTGCTGCCACACTGGGCTTTTACCTGGACTATTATAAGAGCATCTTAAATGGTCTCACACTTTCTATCCCCACCCCCTTCCCCACCATCCACACCGCACACACCAGCCACAGGGATCGATCCTTAACCAGAGAATAGAAATACAATTACGCCACTCTTCTTTTTAAGAACTTCCAATGACTTCCTATCTCACCCAGAATATGAATCTAAAATCTGTGACATATCTGAGAGGGCCCCAGAGGACATGGTGCTTGGCTGTCTCTCAGCATGCTCCCTCTTGCACCCTTGCTGCAGCCACAGGGCTGTCTTAATTTTTCTCCAACATGCCAAGAACGCTACTGACTAGGGCTTTGCACTTGCTATTTTCTTTACCTGCAACATTCTGCCCCCAGACAGATGCACAGCTCACTCCCTCACCTTACTCAGCTCTCATCCAAGAGGTTCAGCCTGACTCCCCAGTCTAAAATAGCTCTCCTCCTGTACACCTCAGCCCTTCTCCCTACTTTATTTTCTTGAGAGCACATATTACCACCTGATATATCATTTGTGTATCTACAGTCAGCCCTTTGTATCCGTGGGTTCTGCATCTGCGGATTCAATCAATAACGGGTAGGAAAAAAAATATTCTGGAAAGTTCCAAAAACCAAAACCTGAATTTGTCACATGCTGGCAAGCATTTACATTGTGTTACACATTACAAGTAATCTAGAGATGATTTAAAGTACTGGGGAGGATGTGCATAGGTCATGCAAATACTATAGCATTTTCTACAAGAGACTTGAATATTTGCTGATTTTGGTATCCTTGGTGGGGGAGGTCCTGGAACCAATCCCCCTCAGATGCCAAGAGATGACTCTATGTAAGTAGGTAAGTATGTATATAAGTATGTATTTTTTGTCTCCTTCTTCTCCTCTTCCAGTATATAAATTCCTACAGAGCAGGCATGCTATCTGTTTTGTTTGTTTGTTTTGTACTTTAGTTCCTTTGCTATATCTCCAGTTGCTAGAACAGTGGCTTGACTTAAAGTGCTCAGTAAATATTTATTGAATATATAAAAGAATATTTTTTTTTCTTTATTGTCAGGAGGTCTGGCAGGAAACTGATAGCCAACTCAAATCAGTCAAAGAGAGGATTAACAAAGTTGTGGGCCTGGTGTAGGGACACCACAAGGTTGTAGCACCCTGGGATTAGCAAAAGCGGGGGCTCTGTTATCACCCCGGGATCTGAAGGGTGAACAGGGATGCTGTGTGGAGAGGGTACAGGAGGTGTGATCATGGCCCTCTAAACTCACTTTCTTCCAGGATTGATGACATAATTTCAGGACTCAACACAAAATGAAAAATGCAAGGCTCCTTATTGAAAAAATATTAGGAATTTCAAGACAGTGAAACTAAATCAAGAACAGAACATTAAATCAAGGGTGGGGGTCTTTCCAAGCTCCTATAGTAAGGGTCACATGCCCATGTAGCTGGTCCTACCCTCCTGCCATCTTTCCAGTTTTCTGTTGGAGCTCGCCAGTAGCCAAACCCAACTGGTAACCAGAACTCAAAGAAGCTTATTTGCTGAAGACCAGATTCTGGGACACAAAACAGAGTAAAGAAGGGTGTAAATTAAAGAAGAGGAACAGAAAGAAGATATCCAGCCCAAATAAGTGTAGAAGAAATTTATCTCTATAAACTTCTGTATCTGTGTGACAGAAAAGTGAGGGAGATATAAGACAAATATCCTGTCTGCAAGAAAATTTTAGATGAATGATGATGACTTAATATAGATGCATCTTCAATATGACTAAAGAATAAACACAGAAGTTCCCGTTGTGGCTCAGTGGAAACCAATCTGACTAGCTCCATGAGGACGAAGGTTTGATACCTGGCCTTGCTCAGTGGGTTAAAGATCTGGCATTGCTATGAGCTGTGGTATAGGTTGCAGACATGGCCCAGATCCTGTGTTGCTTTGGCCTCGGCTGGTAGCTATGGCTCCGATTCAACCTCTAGCCCCCTAGCCTGGGAACATCCATGTGCTCGGGTGTGGGCCTAAAAATACCAAATTAAAAAAAAAAAAAAAAGGAATAAATTCAAACACCAAATGAGTAGTACTGATGAGAGAGTGAATAATCACCCCCAAGTTTTAATTCCATCATTGGCTTTGGCATCTGGCCAACCTGTCCCAACACTGGCCTGGACTTAACAATAGTTATGTAATGTTAGGCAAACTGCTCATTTTTATTGCTACAGAGTCTGTAAAGCAAGGAGAATGGTTTCTTAAGAGGTTGTAGTGAATTGAATTAAAGGACATCCCTAATAATTAGGGGTGTTTAATAAACATAGGAAAATTGAAGAAAAGCTGGGGTTGCAGATAAAAATGGATGAGTTGAGAAAAGCCCTAATTCTGTAAGATCTCTGGAAAAGGGAAATGGTTATCCCATAGTTTTAGAACTCTTGTAGTTAGGAGATTTTCCCGTACAGCAGCATAGATGGTTACTTCTGCTGAGTATAACCATTCTTCAGAGAATAATTCAATTTCCCTGCTGGGCTTGACAGAAAGAGCAGAGACTTTGCAGACAGGCAGCCTTGGCTTCAAGTCCTGCCTCCATCAATTAGTAGTGCCAAGTTGCTCTGAGACCCCTGAGCCATAGTTTTCTCACTTAAAAAAAAATGCAGTGTTGCCATGAAGATTGATGATATGATGTTGATAAAGTGCCAGGGAGGTGCTCAGATTTCTGTCTGATCTGCCACTCTCAAGAGCTGAGCTGGACTTAGAAATCTCAATTTCGGAGTTCCCGTCATGGCGCAGTGGTTAACGAATCCGACTAGGAACCATGAGGTTTCGGGTTCGATCCTTGGCCTCGCTCAGTGGGTTAAGGATCTGGCGTTGCCGTGAGCTGTGGTGTAGGTTGCAGATGCAGCTCGGGTCCCGAATTGCTGTGGCTCTGGCGTAGGCCAGCGGCTACAGCTCTGATTCGACCCCTAGCCTGGGAACCTCCATATGCTGTGGGAAGTGGCCCTGGAAAAGATAAAAAGACAAAAAAAAAAAAAGAAATCTCAATTCCGTTTCTTCTTCTCAGCGAAAGCCTAATAATACCCTATCTCTGGCAGCCAGCACTGTGGCACTCTTCTATGGATTTTACCCTTGTTCCCTGGGCCTTCCTGGTCGCAGAGGTTCTGGAAGAAGAGAGTCAAGAAGAAGAAAGGAACAAGGATTGGCATTCACATCCCCTGAAGGGATGTTCTGGTTCCTCACTGGCTTTCATCCAGACTGTGTCTAAACTTCTCTGTCTTAAGAATGACTAAAGTTAAAGTGGAAGACTCGTGGTGCTTCCCTTCTAAAGCAAAAGAGGAAGCTCTGTGTCCCCCTTTTGAGATTACATGAGTAGGGCAGATGCACCTATAGTAAACTGAATCATGGCCCCCAAGGAACATCCATGTTCTGTGAATGTGACCTTGGCTGGCAAAAGAATCTTTGCGTATATAATTGAATTAAAAAAGTCTCGAGAGGAGATCATTCTGAATTATCTGGGTGGGCCCTAAATTCAATGGCAAATGTCCTTATAAGAGACAAGAGAGAAAGAGGATAGACTTGGAGAGAAGAGGAGAAGCCCAGATAAAAACGGAGTCATGGAGCCCACCAGAAGCTGGAGGCCATGAGGAGAATTCTCCTTCAAAGGCTTCAGAGGAAGCACAACCCTGCCAACACCTTGATTTCTGACTTCTGGTGTCTAGAATTGTGAGAGATGACATGCCTGTTGTTTTAAGCCACCCAGTTTGTGACTGTTTGTGACAACCAGCCCTAGGAATCCCTGCAGTATCCACTCAACATTAATCATAAATAATGAGGGTAGAATTTCCACCATTTCTGTCTTCCATCTGCTGAGCATTATATTCAAGGCAGCGGTTTCTGGGAGTTGCAAGCTGGCTCCTAATTCTAGTTGCAAGATGTCCACCCTCAGCAAACCATACTGTGACATTAAAAAACAAACAAACAAGGGGGTGGGGGGTGGGGGGATGTGCTTGGGTTGTGGGATGGAAATCCTGTGAAATTGGATTGTGATGATCATTATACAACTACAGATGTGATAAATTCATTTGAGTAATAAAATAAAATAAAAATTAAAAAAAACAACAAAAAACTGATCTGATCTTTTCCCCCTGTTCCTGGCACAGAGCTCCTAAGACCCTGAGAACTTCCAGAGCAATGAGTGTCTTTTGTATACTAATGAGATGACCCACAGCTGGAGGCCCCAGAGAGTTTCAGGATGAGGGCTGGTCCCCAGAAAAACTACCCAGGGGACTAGAGGGTTAGAATTTTCAGACTTGCCTCTCCAGCTCAAGGAGGAGGAGAGGGACTGGAGACTGAGTTTGGCTGCCATCTGGGTCATAAGGAGGGCCTAGTATAGTCTTGTCTGGGGAGATTCGAGAGCAGTCTTTGTTCTTAGTGATGGTAAATCAGAAGAGGGGGAGAAAATTGGAAAACATTAGTTTGGAGAGTTGTAGCCAGATGTTTGAGGAAAGCAGAAGAATTTCAGGATCCAGTCCAGTTACAGGTACGTAACAAAATCCTCGAAGACAATTAACAGGACTAAAATCTAATATAAAAAAAAGTGCAAAAATAATCTTTTTTCTAAATTACCCCAATTTTTATAAAACATAATCACAGTAAAACTAATTTATTTGCAGTAAACTTGGCCTAATTATTAGATGAGTGCAGTAAGAATAGTGCTTGACTATATAAGCTTTTCAAAAGACTGTTTGACTAGGACTTTTTAAAACGAATAATAGATCGAACTCTTAAAAAAAAAAAACTATCATAGTCAAGAAGCCAAGCCAAAGTCAAGCAGTTCTTTAAAGCTATCTGGTCATATCTTTTTTTTTTTTTTTTTTTTTAGGGCTACAGCCAAAGCAATGCCAGATCTGAGTCACATCTGCAACCTACACTGAAGCTCACAATAATGCCAGATACTGAACACACTGAGTGGGGCCAGGGATCAAACCCGTGTCCTCATGGATACTAGTCTGGTTCATTGCCACTGAGCCACATTGGGAACTCCTAGTCATATCTAAGTCTACCTGTATCTCTCTCAAATATGATACTCCAGGCAAAGCCTTGTTAATACAGTCAAAGTTTCCAACTGTGTTCTGTTACAAGGATAGATTCTTATTGAACTTAACAAATAACTAACTCTTTTGCCACGAAAAGAATACTTAACAAATTTCCAAATTCTGAAGGGATTAGGCAGGAAGAAAAAGTAAATGTTTCATCTTTGTTTACAAAGTCATATCTTAGTAAGTTTTTAACAGCTTTAAGAGAAAAAAGAGAAAAGTTTCTTTAAATGTGTAAAAATAAAACATAAAGGAACCAGCAAAATCCATAAAAATTATAGTCATCTTCATCATTCATTAATTCCCGTTATTAATTCTTGTTATGCTTGAATTGTTTTCCATTAATTCTTGAAATTTTGTTTGTTTGTTTGTTTGTTTTTGTCTTTTTGCAATTTCTTGGGCCGCTCCCACGGCATATGGAGGTTCCCAGGCTAGGGGTCCAAACGGAGCTGTAGCCACCGGCCTACACCAGAGCCACAGCAACACGGGATCCGAGCCGCATCTGCAACCTACACCACAGCTCACGGCAATGCCGGATCGTTAACCCACTGAGCAAGGGCAGGGACCGAACCCGCAACCTCATGGTTCCTAGTCGGATTCGTTAACCACTGAGCCATGACAGGAACTCCAATTCTTGAAATTTTTACCCAGTTCAGTGCTATGATCTTAAAAGTTATCAGAAACTTTTTTTTTTTTTTTTGCTTTCTAGGGCCGCACCCACAGCATATGGAGGTTCCCAGGCTAGGGGTGTAATCGGAGCTGTAGTGGCTGGCCTGAGCCACAGCCACAGCAACACCAGATCTGAGCTGCATCTGTGACCTACACCACAGCCCAGGGCAACACCGGATCCTTAACCCACTAAGCAAGACCAGGGATCAAACCCGCTACCTCATGGTTCCTAGTCGGATTCGTTTGTGCTGCGCCACGACGGGGAACTCTTCAGAAACTTTTATATAAATAAATATAGGTACTTGTATTTAAATACAGATACTTGTTGTATATAGTAGCTATCAGAGTCCTTCCCATGAATTTTTCTGAAGATCAAACACATTTGTAGGAACACTTGTGCAAATTTATTACAGTAAGCAATAACTATCTGTAAATGACAGAAGGCTTAAAAATGCCCATTATTAAAGATCCAATGAGAGTTCATTATAATGGAATTGACAAATTTGGTTATTTCTGTGACACATTTCAAGAAAAGTAGACTTATGGCTGGTAACATCATGGCAGGACACATCTAAATTTTAGAAATTTTATACAATTCTAGAACACTTATATTAATAACATTCACCCATACAAATATAACCTAAGGTTTATTATCACTTATTTCCCAATGCTTCCCACGTAATTTAATACATCAAATAAGTCTAATTAGTGTAACATCTTTCTTTTTATAAGGAGAAAGAATGAATATTTTGAGTGATTTGAAATTGGGTTTTTCTAAGTTGGAAATTAGTTCAAGGTCAAAAAGACATTATTTAGAATTTAAATTTTGGAAAGTGTCAAAAATGTCACAAGAGGTTTTAAAACACTTGGTCAAATACAGGATCACAGGTTACTGTGAAAACTAAGTTACGTAACCAAAGTGACAAAGACTTCACAGGCAGAGAAAATTACATACTTCTGAGTAAAAACTTCATAATATTGGAAAGACTTGGTTAACTTAAGTAATCAAAGACCTGATGATAAAGATAATGTGAAGCACAGGAAACTATTTTGACAGCACACAAAATCTTTGTTATCTGGGCACATTACTTAGAAGATAAAGGAAAGTCTTTTACAATCTGTTTTTATCAAGAGCAGACAAAAAGTCCAAGAAAACTTTGTAAAAAAAGAGAGAGAAAATCAGCTTACTTTTGAGATGAAAGCTTATTTACTTAAATTTATTTCAAATCATAGACAGGCCTTGCTAAACACAATTCCTTTTCAAAGACTCCTTTTTCACAAACCTCCAACTTTCTCTTTAGATTTATATTTTGTCCTATTTTTTCCCTTATTACCAGGTTGTCTTTAGGACAAAAATACTTTATTTTCCTTTAACAAAACGAATTCCCATCCCTTATATCTATTTTGCTGAAAACACACATCTTTTCCTGTATATGGAGATGTTTCCCTTATTTTTAGTAGTTTCAATCTTATATATATATATATTATTATTATTATTATTATTGGCTTTTTGGCTTTTCTAGGGCCGCTTCCTTCGGCATATGGAGGTTTCCAGGCTAGGGGTCGAATCGGAGCTGTAGCCACCACCCTACACCAGAGCCACAGCAACACAGGATCCCAGCCACGTCTGTGACCTACACCACAGCTCATGGCAACACTGGATCCTTGACCCACTGAGCGAGGCCAGGGATCGAACCTGCAAACTCATGGTTCCTAGTCGGATTCATTAACCACTGCACCACGATGGGAACTCCTATTAGAATTATTTTTAACCCTCGGAAGCCCTTAATTTTTAGTGGAAGCTAATAAATAAGCAATTGTAAACTGTCCTTTATACTAGCATTCTGTGGCCTGCAAAATTTATGCTTTTTGTAACTTCTGGAGAAATATTCTTTTTTATAATAAATTTCTCAGCTTGGCATAAAACATGTTTACTAATTGACCAAAATATCTCTAATTCCTCTGCTAAAAAAGGAAGCCAAAAGTGAACAAACTTACGTTCAGTAATTAATATCAGTATTTTGTCATATTTAGAAATGATCTAAATAATTCAATGAATTTCCATTGTTTAATTTAACTTAGCAAAGTTCTAAGGTTTTAGGTTATCAAAAGGATTTGGAAAAATGGCCTAAAGTTTTGCCCAGAAACTCTATTTAATTTATTTGTTTTCATCATTTATGTTAGTCCACTCATAAGAACTTCATGAGATATTAGACAAAGTCACACCATCTAACCTTATTTTTCTGGCACACAAATTTTGTAATGGAGGCAATAGGAACTTATTTGATTGGTAAATCCAGGAAGAATAAAAAGTTTTGCATTTAATGTTAATAATCCTAAAAAAATGCCTGCTTTAACTAAACCAACAAACTTAAACTAGAATACTGAATATTTTCCTAGAGTATGTCAGCTTAAAGATCTCTCTATTATGTTTATGAGAATTTTTATGAGAACTAAATTTATATAAGCACTTAAACCAATAAAATAAAGCTCTTTTACAAACTATTAATTTTAGAAATACCATCCCGAGGTATAAAATGCCACACATCTACAATACATACATGAACACAGCCAAACACAAAGACCTTAGAGTTTTCATTTTACTAGTAATAGAAGTTGGATCTAAGTTGTTGGAGTTTTTTGGTTGTTGTCATTGTTGATTCTAAGTTTCATGTGACCTTTCCCTCTTTTATTTTTCTTATGGTAAAAAAAGAAGAATTACATTCCTAAAGTTTGTGCTTCAACATACACATCTCGGAGACACAGGGAAACAATGAAAGTTATACGCCTTTTAAGATAAATCGGGGAGGTCTGGGGATTGGTAAAAAGAACAGTGAACTCTGAATTGTCTCTAGAGCTGTCTTTCTAGTTTTGTAAAGATTTGTAAGATAGGCACAGTTGCTCTAAATTCTTTAAGGAATCGGGTTGAAGCCTAAATGACATTATGGGTTAATCTACTAATCCAGCTCCATTATCTTTAATTTGCTTAGGGGAGGAGGCTTTAAAAAAAAATCCTATTAGGTTCTGAATATCAGCTTCCTTGTCAGTCTTCACCATGGGCAAATAGAACATATTTCTAGCAGAATTAAACTATCTCATGGACCTAAAGGCATCTTCAAAGAGGGAACAAAATTTATTTCCTTGGAGTTCCCCACTGTGGTGCAGTGGTTAACGAATCCGACTAGGAACCATGAGGCTGCAGGTTCAATTCCTGGCCTCGCTCAGTGGGTTAAGGATCCGGTGTTGCCGTGAGCTGTGGTGTGGGTCGCAGCTGTGGCTCAGATCCTGCATTGCTATGGCTGTGGTATAGGCCGGCAGCTACAGCTCTGATTCGACCCCTAGCCTGGGAACCTTCATATGCCACAGGTGAGGCCCTAGAAAAGACAAAAAAAACCCACAAAAAAAACAAAATTTACTTCCTTCCCGAGACCCAGAGTCACCCCCCAGGATAGCCTGAAGTAAGAACCAACAGCATGCATGTCCCAGGTGGGCAGAAAGTCAAGCCAAGCACTTATTTTAAAAGGCAAACGTTTAATAGTCTTTTTAGCCTAGAAAGCTAATTCAGAGAGAGGACTGCTAGAATAAGGATTCAATAAAGGAAGGCAGAGGGTAGTAGGAATTACATCAGTCCTACAGTCTTTGTTTTAGGTAACTTTTATGTCCATAATCTTTTCATTTTAGCCTTTTGCAATGAATCTTTTAATAAGCCATTTTGGAATTTTGAGACATTTTGGAGGCTTCTGCATTACCAGTTAACCTATGTATCCCTTGCATTTTATTTTTATTTATTTATTTATTTATTTATTTTTATCTTTTTGCCTTTTCTAGGGCCACTCCCGTGGCATATGGAGTTCCCAGGCTAGGGGTCGAATCGGAGCTGAAGCCACTGGCCTACACCACAGCTCATGGCAACGCTGGACCGTCAACCCACTGAGCAAGGCCAGGGATCGAACCCACAACCTCATGGTTCCTAGTCGGATTCGTTAACCATTGCGCCACGATGGGAACTCCTCCTTTGCATTTTAAATGCAAGTCTTAAATGATATTATCCAAGTAGAGCATTCCTCATAATGGCCATTATAATTTCCCCGAGGACTGGCAGCAGTTTGGTAGGACTCTTAGCTGCCAGTGGTATTCAACCCACATTTCTGTCTGGCCATATTTTGGGGCCTCCAATCTGATGGTTTCCAAGGCAAGTTCTCAGGACACAAAATTCTAGATTGCCTTTAATAAGATTTTGACCATTTTTTGGTGGCTATATATAGCTTCATAGTTCTTAAGTAGGTGGGGGGGCATACTTAACTCTTTGGATTTTAAGAATTCCAGTATTTATTTATTTATCGTTATTTCCCCCAACACACTTTTTTTTTCCCCCACTGTACAGCATGGGAACCCAGTTACACATACATGTGTACATAATTTTTTTCTCCCATTGTCGTGTTTATTTATTTGAGAAAATTTTGGATCTTTCAGAGCTAAAACAATACCTAAAAGGGATGTGCTGCTGGGTTGAGAGTTGCAGAGTTTTGCAGTGTATCTATCTATACAGAAGTATTCTTTCAGTTGCTAGGTGGCCTAGTGTTGATCTAACCCATTCCATGACCAACTTGTCCTAAAACCAGTCTTTAGGTTAGGTCATCAATACTCTAACTGCTTTTTTTTTTTTTTTTTTTAACTTTTTAGGGCTACATGTGTGGCACATGGAAGTTTCCAGGCTAGGGATCTAATCGGAGCTGCAGCTTCTGGCCTATACCACTGCCACAGCTCTGCAGAATCCGAGCCTCATCTGCAACCTACATCACGGCTCACAGCAATGCTGGATCCCTAACCCCTGAGCAAGGCCGGGGATCGAACCTACATCCTTGTGGATACTAGTCGGGTTCATTATTGTTGAGCCACAAGGGGAATGTCTTCTTACTGCTTTTAAATGTTCTTCCCATATCCACCAATTTTGTGATTTTTTTCCCCCTTCTTCTGAGATTCCCATTAGCAATAGTCTTTGCTTAAAATTTTGTTCGCCGAAGGCCTCACTCTGAACCCAGTCCAGTTTAAATCAGAGTCCATCCAATTCTAGACCCAGTTCAGTTGTTAAGTCAGACACAGTTCCAACTCTGGCCAATAACTACCTGCAGTTCCCAAAATGAAATCTGGGGACAAAACTAAGGACAGGGGTTTCCAACCAAATAAGTAACTGTGGAAAGTCAATTAGATCAGGAACTCAGTGCAAAGAGGGCAAAGCTGAGAACCAAGGGGGCACTTACCCATGGCCCTCGGAAATGGTGAGAAAGACAGTGAACTCAAACAATTCACAGGGCACCGCATCTGTGTTTCTTGTTGTCTCTGGAAGTCTCCTCAGCCCTGCTGCTGCCATCAAACTGTTAAATAACAAAAACAACTCAGTAAGTTTAAGGCTCAAATAGGCCTTATTAAATAATTAATGAATCAGGCAATATCCCATCTTGCAAATAGAAAGAAGCTCTGCTAAGCTGTACAAAAGGAAAGATTTTTAAAGGCAGAAAGGGGGCAGAAAAGGGAAATTATTAGCAAGTAATGCAGTATTTCAGGCAAGGACACCCTCCTGAATGGAATGGAATGGAAGGGAATGGAAGAGGCTATAGGGCAGATAACCTTAGGTAGTGCTGGCCAGGTAATTCCAGATTGACTGGTTAAAGGTTCCTGAGGGGTTGGGATTACAGTTAAGTTAGGTAGTCTCAGCCCATGGTGACATGGGCTTAGCACAATTGACTCCATTTGGGGCCTGTTGTTTCTTTTTTAAGAATAATAAATGGTTATACATAAGTAAATTTCTGTGAATTGTCCTAGGAAATTATCGACCCTGAGAAGGATAGTGAGAACCTCTGAATTATAGTCATTTGATCAGAAGAATTGGTGGCCTTCTGGAACATGTGAGGTGCCTGTACTGGAGGCAGTCTTATGACTGGTACCTCGGGGCAACAGTAGTGGGGTTTCTGGATTATGGCTCCTAATAGTGCTGGGTGGCAGGGCCCTGTGGGGTTTTGCCTAAGCAGCTTTCTGTTGTGATAGTTCAGACTCCTGGTTTTGTGGTCTCTAAGTCCAGTTATCCTGTTCTTCCAGAGACTGGGAAAGCTCCCTGATAAACTTACTTTTAAACTAGCTGGAGTGGACTTTCTTCTCTGCACCTGAGAAAGTAACTGGTTAAGAGGGCCTTCTAACTGGGTAAGAAGTTTACAAGCCAACAGGGAAGAATCAAGGCAGGAAACCATTTTTCTGGAAAGGATAGAAGGCCTTGCTGGGGGGACTGGGTGGTGGGCTATGGGAATTCTTGCTCCCATGATAACGTTGAGTCATGAGCCCAACTTACTGGTTAGGATCCACATTCTCTTCCAAGTGGGACCTGTCAGTGTCCAAGAGCAGCCTTTGTTGTGATGTGTTCTTATCAGTCACCACAAGCTTTAGGAACAGAAGCCAAGGAGACAGGACAGGCACAATCTGGTCTAAGCCCAGTTCTTTAGAAACCTCTTGGCAGTGCATTGTATTGACACACCATTCACCCTCTTGCTTTATTTAAACAAATGCATCAACACACAGAATCATTCAAGTTTAAAGTACTTTATAGGTCACCTCATTCAATTTTCTTTAAGTGAGATTGAAACTGAGGTCCAGAGAGGTTAAGACTAGTAGCTAATATGAATATAATTCTCTGCTATTGACAAAGCTTTCATCTCTAAAAACTCTTATCCTCACAGCAACTCTGTGATGTTAAGCGACTGACCCAAAGGCTCTTGGTTTAGTTTGTAGCAAAGCTGAGACTGAAAGCCTACATGTCCCAATGTGTGGTCCTTTCTGCCAGTGCTTGGGGGCTCTAGTCTGCAATGACAGCTGGATGTTGTTACAACATCTGAACATGTGCTTATGTGTTTTATAAAATATTATTCTTGAGAGTGATTTGAAATGACCCCCACAAATATCCTTAATCAGAATTACAGAGTGTGAACTGTATATAATTTTGTGGGGTGACTAAGTAATTCAGGATCTCTTTAGAAGTTGCAGAATCTTATTGTGCAATTCCCACCCTTACAAAACATCTGTCCTATTGCAAACCACAAGTTTTGATTAGTTGTTTCAAAATGAATACAGAACTGGAAGTGATAAGTCATGTTTGTTGTACCAAAAGTGAATTTTGAGTCACAAGTCTGTCTAAATATCGGGACACAAACCAGGAGCATGTCACTGGTTTCTCTGCTGTGAACTCTATCTACCTTGGGGTGAGGTTAATACATTAAAACAATTTTATGGAATAATCTACGGGACATCAAATTGCCATTATTTTAAGGTGCTAGATAAGATGTATTTTAACTGGGATTGCATTATAAGTGTGTGTGTAAGCAAATAACAAAGTTTTATAGTCTATAAAAATACAGAAATAAAGATAACGGTATTTTTAGCAAATATGAAAAAAATGTGCTGTTGCTGCAAATACAAAGTCTCCATGAGAACTCTAGGCTGGAAAGTCTTCTATTTCTATCATGGCCAACTTATCACCACTTAATGGAACAAGGTCATTTTGAGAACACATTATCCAACATCTGGTCTACCATCTGCCTGAATAAAAAATTCATATGACTCTGGCATAAAAAGAGCAATTTCCCACATCATGTCTGTTGTTGTTCTTTTTTCAGTTACAAAAATAAAGGCTATGTGATCACTTAAAAGATGCTCTGAGAAAGACAGGTGTACTTTATTCTGTGCAATAGGAAGGTTTCTGAAAAAAAATTTGAATTATTTTTTCCATATATTATTTAATCTCATTTTCTATGATGGGAAACCTAATTTTTAAACAAATGTTACTGTGAATCTTTTAAAAACATAGTAGTCCAAATATATATATATATTTTTTTTGTCTTTTTCACCTTTTCTAGGGCTGCTCACGTGGCATATGGAGGTTCCCAGGCTAGGGGTCGAATCAGAGCTATAGCCGCCGGCCTACACCAGAGCCACAGCAATGCAGGATCCGAGCCATGTCTGAGACCTACACCACAGCCACAGCCACACAGGATCTGAGCCGTGTCTGCAACCTAGACCACAGTTCACAGCAATGCACTGAGCAAGGCCAGGGATCGAACCCGCAACCTCATGGTTCCTAGTGGGTTTCGTTAACCACTGAGCCATGACGGGACCTCCCAGTAGTCCAATTTTTATGGAATGCTATTTATTTTTATATTTTTTTAAATTTATTTTTGGTTGGAGTTCCTGTTGTGGCGCAGTAGAAATGAATCCAACTGGGAACTGTGAGGTTTTGGGTTCAATCCCTGGCCTTGCTCAGTGGGTTAAGGATTTGGTGTTGCCATGAGCTGTGGTGTAGGTCACAGACACGGCTCCGATGTGGCACTGCTGTGACTGTGGCATAGGCCGGCAACTGTAGCTCTGATTCAACCCCTAGCCTGGGAACTTCTATATGCCACAAGTACGACCCTAAAAAAAAAAAAAAATTTTGGTTGAAATATAATTGATGTATAACATTATTTAAGTCCCAGGTGTACAATATAGTGATTCACCATTTTTAAAGGCTATATTCCCTTTAGAGTTATTATAAAATATTTGATATATTCCCCATGTTGTACAATATATCCTTATAGCTTATTTTATACCTAATAGTTTGTATCTCTTAGTTCCCTACTCCTATATTGCCCCTCTCCTATAAGGAAAAGTCCCATCTCCTTCATTTATTTATATATTTAACCACTTATTTATTTTGGTATGAAATAATGGATATTTTTCCTTCCTTCCTGTTCTTTCCCTTTTTCTCTTTCTTTCTTTCTTTCTTTCTTTCTCTCTCTCTCTCTTTCTCTCTTTCTTTTCTTTCTTTTCTTTCTTTCTCTCCCTCTCTCTTTCTTTCTTTCTTTCTTTCTTTTGGCATATGGAGGTTCCCAGGCTAGGGGTCTAATTGGAGCTGTAGCTGCCAGCCTAAGCTACAGCCACAGCAATGTGGGATCTGACCCATGTCTGGGACCTACACCACAGCTCATGGCAACGCTGGATCCTTGACCCATTGAGCCAGGCCGGAGATCGAACCTGTGTCCTCATGGATACTAGTCAGTTTTGTTAACCACTGAGCCACGATAGGAACTTCCTTTCATTATTTATTTTGGTGTTAAATTTCTTCTAGCTTTAACCATTGGGAGTTCTTTCAGGTTGGTTTATGTCATTTTGACATGCCACCAACTTTTGTCTTTGAGCACTTCATTACTTTCTGTCAACACAACATGTCCAGGTTTATTTTATACATTTCCTTCCCCAGTCTTAAAATCAATCACTTCTGCAAGGACCTCATACTTTATTTCATGGTATTTAGAAGCCACAATCTGGACACTAGTTGTATTCATTGCTATTTGGATGTCATGATTTCTAGGTCCTACCGGTGGGTTAGTATATAGACATATGTACTTTTATCTGTCTCTATCTATCTATCCTATTTTAAAGTATACTTTGGTGTAAGAATTGGTATCCCAAATTTGTTTCATTTCCATTTGTATGGAATACATTTTTTAATCCCCTCAATTTTAGTCTGTGTGTTTCTTTAGCTCTGAAGTGAGTCTCTTGTAGGCAGCATATAGATGGGTCTTATTTTTTATCCAATCAATCACTCTATGTCTTTTGATTGGAGCATATCGTCCACTGAGATTTAAAGTAGTTTTTTTGTCTTAGGGCCATGTCCATGGCATATGGAAGTTCCCAGGCTAGGGGTCAAATTGGAGCTGAAGCTGCTGGCCTATGCCACAGCCACAGCAATGCAGGAACTGAGCTGCATCTGTTACCTACACCACAGCTCACAGCAACACTGGACCTTTAACCCACTGAGCAAGGCCAGGGGTCGAACCCACATCCTCATGGATACGTCGGGTTTGTTATCACTGTGCCACAGTGGAAATGCCTAATGTATATTTGATAGGTATGTACTTATTGCCATTTTGTCACTTGTTTTCTCATTGTTTTTGTAGTTCTTCTCTGTGCTTCTTGTCTTTTCCTTTGTGGTCTGGTGATTCTCTTTAGCCTTATGTTTGTGTTCCTTTTTCTCTGTTTTTGTGTATCTATTAAAAGTGTGTTTGTTTTTGTCTTTTTAGGGCACCCATGGCATATGGAAGTTTACAGGCTAGGGGTCAAATCAGAGCTGTAGCTGCTGGCCTACATCACAGCCACAGCAATGTGGGATCCAAGCTGCCTCTGCGAACTACACCAGAGCACATGGCAACGCCAGATCCTTAACACACTGAGCAAGGTCAGGGATTGGACCCACGTCCTCATGGATTCTAGTCAGGTTCGTTTCCACTGAGCCACGATGGGAACTCCTATTAAAGGTTTTTGATTTTTGGTTACTGTAGAGTTCATATACATTGACCTATAACTATATCTGCTAGTTTTAAACTGGTGGTTCATTTAAGTTCAAGTGAACATTCTAATAGAGCTACGTTTTTGGCTCTTCCCCTAGGTTTTGTGTTTTTGATATATTTTACATCTTCATGTTTATCCCTTAACTGTTTAGTGTAGCTGTAGTTGATTTTACAATTTCTGTCTTTTTACCTTTATACCAGCTTATTTAAGTGGTTGCTCCACAGCCTCTTGGCCTTTAACCAGTGAGATTTTTCCTTTCCTATAATTTCTTATTTCTTGTTGTAGCTTTTTCTTGTTTCTCTTAAAGAAGATCCTTTAACATTTCTTGTAATGTTGATTTAGAACTGATGCTCTCTTTTAGTTCTTGCTTTTCTGAGAAGCTCTTTATCTCTCAATTCCAAATGATAATATTGAAGGTATATTATCTTAAGTTGTAGGATTTCCTATTTAGCACATTTTATTTTATCTTTATTTTATGACCACACTTGTGGCCTATGGAAGTTTTCAGGCCAGAGATTAAATCTGAGCCACAGCTGCAACCCATGCTTCAGCTGTGGCAATGCTGGATTTTTAATCAACTGCTCAGGGCTGGGGATCGAACTGGCATCTCTGGCGGCACCTGCAGCATATGGAAGATCCTGAGCTAGGGGGTCAAATCAGAGCTGCAGCTACCAACCTACACTACAGCCATGGCAACACCGGATCCAAGGGGCATCTTCAACTTATGCTGCAGCTTGCAGCAATGAGCGGAGCCAGGGATCAAACATGCGTCCTCATGGATACTAGCCAGGTTAACCACTGAGCCATGACAGGAACTCCCTTATTCTTTCGTTTTAAGCAAATTCTTCTGTCTTTTCAATTTGTTTAACTTCCTCTGTCCCCATGAAATTAGGTGAAGCCAACAGTTAACTACTGGAATCTTGAAAGGGTGTCTTAACATGGGAGCTCCCTATGCAGTCTACCTGTGCCCAGTGGCTTTGGTCAGGGAGCTGGTTCTGGAGTGAACACGGGTCACGTCTTTTCCTAGAGTTGGGGGCAGCCACCATCTTGGTGGGAAGTAGAGTTAAAGGAATTAGACTAGAACTAGAGCCAGGTGTAATCTGGGGTTTCTCCTATGCTCAGTGGCTGTTATCACCTTATCAGGAGGTGCTGAAGCAGGAGCCTGGAGGGGGTTGGATTTCTCTCAGATGTGATAACAATCTCCACCTTGGTTTGCATCATAGCCAGGACCTGAGGGCTTGGGGCTGCACTTCTGTGCTGGTTTCACTTTTTCCCTGGTATGTGTGACCTGGTCAGAGGCTGGGTCAGGTCAGAGGAGCCGATGCCACACTACTCAGCTGGTGTCACTCTTGCTGGTTGTGGTGGTCTCTACAGCTAGTCCCCCTCCTCCCAAGTGGAGGCAGGGATGTGCATGCTGGTGAGGGCTGCCTCAGCCTGGGTCAGAGGCAGAACCAGGGTCTGCGCTGGCTCCATCCCCCCCAAGTGTGTGCACTCTCACTGGCAATGGTAGCCTACACCCTGGGGTTGATCAGCACTAAGATTCTTTCCTGCCCTTTGCTCCCTGTGAGCTGGGAACTTCCCCAGAACCCTTCCTACCTTTTCTATCCTCTTCCATAGTTGCTTTGGGCTAGTATTCCTTCATTTAGCCTGATCCTACTGGTTTTTTTCTTTCAGAACTGCCACATAATTACTAGTTCACTGAGGATATTCTCACCTGTTTCCCAATTCTTTTTTTTTTTTTTTTCTCCCTGTCTTTTTGTCTTTTTTGAGGGCCCATTTCTTGGGCTGCTCCCACGGCACATGGAGGTTCCCAGGCTAGGGGTCTAATCGGAGCTGAAGCCACCAGCCTACACCAGAGCCACAGCAATGTGGGATCCAAGCCGTATCTGCGACCTACACCACAGCTCACAGCTACACTGGATCCTTAACCCACTGAGGGAGGCCAGGGATCGAACCCGAAACCTCGTGGTTCCTAGTCGGATTCATTAACCACTGTGCCACGATGGGAATTCTGTCCCAATTCTTTATGTAAATAATTTTCTGTCATTTTAGGGGTATGTTGTAGGAGTGGGCAATGAAACTTATATCACATATGGCATCTACTGATATTGGAGTTGGAATCTCAGTGTATTATTCTCCACACCTAAATTCTTCTCTGGGAGACTGGCTGTGTAAATTATCTTGGGCAAATATTAAACCTGATTCTGGGAGTTCCTGTCATGGGGCAGTGGAAACGAATCTGACTAAGAACCATGAGGTTGTGGGTTCCATCCCTAGCCTTACTCAGTGGGTTAAGGATCTGGCATTGCTGTGAGCTGTGGTATAGGATGCAGATGTGGCTCAGATCCTGTGTTGCTGTGGCTATGGTGTAGGCCAGCAGCTGTAGCTCCAATTAGACCCCTAGCCTGGGAACCTCCACATGCTGTGGGTGCGTCCCTAAAAAGCAAAAACAGTAAGAAATAAAAAAATAAATAAAAATAAAATAAACCTGACCCTGGCTATCTTCTAGGTCTAACTACCAAATTCCAGGAAACTTGGAAAACATAAGAACAAATTAAACAACCATGAATAATCAATCATCTAAATTCCTTTTGAAAATGACCCATTTTTTCCCACAAATAAATACCATAAGAAAAAAAAGTGTGAATGTGTGAATTGGTATAGGCTAAAAGAGGCTAGAGTGACATTTCAAACACATGCAAGCATATGTACTTTTGGGGGTCCCAATTTGAACAAACCTATTAAAATTTTTTTGAAACAACCAGGGAAAATTTTAATAAATATAAACTTGTTAATAGTTGATATTAAGGAATTATTAATTTCATTTGTTATGATAATGATACTTTAGTTTGTTTTAAAAATTCTGTATCTGCTTGAGCATGGGTAAGCAAATGATAGCTGCAAACAAAAATATACTTTTAGGAGTTTCTGATGTGGCTCAGTGGGAATGAATCTGACTAGTAACCATAAGGACATAGGTTTGATCCCTGGCCTCACTCAGTGGGTTAAGGACCCAACGTTGCTGTGAGCTGTGGATCGCAGGCTGGGATCTTGCATTGCTGTGGTGGTGGTGCAGGCCAGAGGTTACAGCTCTGATTCGTCCCCTTGCCTGGGAACCTCCATATGCCACAAGTGCATCCCTAAAAAGACAAAAAGTAAAATTAAAAAGTCAACTTTTGCTGAAACACATGCTGCCCATTCCCTTGCATGTTGTCTATGGCGGCTTGTGTGCTACAACAGTAGAGATGAGTAGTTGCAACAGAACAGGGTGGCCTGCAAAGCATAAGGTTTCAGAAACAGTTTGTCAGTTAGAAGGGGAGAGGGATCAATTAGGAGTTTGGGATTAACAGATATACACTACTATATATAAAACAGATAATAAGGACTTATAGCACAGGGGACTATATTCAATATATCTTATAATAATCTATAATGGAAAAGAATCTGAAAAAGAATGTGTGTGTGTGTATATATATATATACACACTGAATTATATATGTGTATATATTTGTTGTACACCTGAAATTAATAAAACATTGTAAATCAACTATACCTCAATTTACAAAAATTTTTAAAAGGATATATTGAGGTATTTATTGGTGAA
This sequence comes from Phacochoerus africanus, assembly GCF_016906955.1. Taxonomy (NCBI): domain Eukaryota; kingdom Metazoa; phylum Chordata; class Mammalia; order Artiodactyla; family Suidae; genus Phacochoerus; species Phacochoerus africanus. The sequence goes on along the minus strand of NC_062550.1, from coordinate 61,665,755 downwards.
AAATATGCTATTTGGAATTTCCTTTAAAATAATCTGGCAAAACAAACAAGATTGGTGGTAGGTAGATGAAACCAGATTGGGAAAATAATAGTAGTTCTTGAAACTGATTACTCGATGCAGATTCTTTAGCTATTCACTCTACTTTTGTGTCCATTTGAAAAAAATCATCTTGGAGTTCCCATCGTGGCTCAATGGTTAGCAAATCTGACTAGGAACCATTAGGTTGCACGTTCGATCCCTGGCCTTGCTCAGTGGGTTAAGGATCTGGAGTTGCCATGAGCTGTGGTGTAGGTCTCAGACGTGACTCAGATTCCCCATTGCTGTGGCTATGGTGTAGGCCAGCAGCTACAGCTCTGATTAGACCCCTAGCCTGGGAACCTCTATATGCCGCGGATGTGGCCCTAGAAAAAGACAAAAAAAAAACAGCAAAAAAATCATCTTATGTATACTTAGTGGAAGTCCTGGATTTGAAATTCTTTAGTTCTGATTCATTAAGCATGTGGTGGGGGGCGGGGGAATGGAAGGTAGAGGTTATTTATTGAAAACCTACCATATGACTGCCACCGTGCTAGGTTCTTGACAAATTTCATTTAAAAGATTATTATAACAACTCCTTGAAGTAGGTATTATGATTAATGATTTATTAATGAAACATTAGGGGCTAGAGACATTAATTAATTTACAGCTAGAAAAGAGCAGGGTAGGAATTTGACGCTGCTGTTCTTAGTTACCGTCATCACTGGTATTTATACCCACATTGTTAAGTGGACAAGCTGAGGCCACACGTCTGTTTAAAGGTCAAGAAATGTTTCACAACCATGCAGGTTCTGACATAAAACATAAACCCTAGAGCCTTCACCAGAGAAGTCTTTCACTGATGAGCATTACAAAGGATTTTTTATTTTTTTATTTTTTTTGCTTTTTCAGGCTACACTCACAGCATATGGAGGTTCCCAGGCTACAGGTCCAATCAGAGCCACAGCTGCTGGCCTACGCCACAGCAACACCAGATCTGAGCCGCATATGCGACCTGCACCACAGCTGACGACAACACCAGATCCTTGACTCACTGAGCGAGGTCAGGGATCTAACCCACAACCTTATGGTTCCTAGTCGGATTTGTTTCTGCTGCACCACAATGGGAACTCCACTAAGGATTTTCTAAACTGTCTTACAGTTGCTAAGTTTGCATGTTGGTCAAGAATGCTGCTTAGTCCCCAAACCCACTTCTCTCTTTACAATTCTCTCTCTCCTCTAAGACTCAAAGCTCGGCAGGGACCGTGTGTCTATATTGCCTATGCTTAGCCCCTTTCCTAGAAAAAGAGAAGCTCATTCTATGTTCACTGAACGAATAACCCAGAACCATGCCGCAACCTCATCCCTGTGTGGAAAGTGTTCTTATGCTGGACACAGAGGCACAAACAGATTCCAAACCTTCAGACCAAATAAGGACTCTTGTTGCATACTAAATGCTCAACCTACACATCAGGAGATCATTTCTCACTTTTGGATTACCTGCTCTTCCAAGTGATGGAGAAGACATCATCTGTTTCTTAAGTTGTGGACTGGTTTTCGTGGGAGGCCTGGGGGAGGAATAATGCTGTTGGAGCAGTTGTTTTAATTGTAAAGATAAGAGCCAGGGTGTTACATGCTGGTTCTTGCCCTTGCGGAACTAGTCTACTTAACCTGACTTCTGTCATTGCCCCAGAGATTCCAAGCAGATGAGTCAGCTGGAGGCTCCATTAGAAAGGGCAGATGGCTGCTGGATGTGGGAGGGGGTACTGGCAGACTTTGAAAGACCGTGTCTTTACAGGGAAACAGGATTTGAATTTATCCCAGCCCTAAGACAGCTCCAATGGTAGAGGGCTAGACACAAAATCCCCACATGCAAACTAGTGATGCTGAATGTCAAGGTTGGTACCCCCAGCAAGTTTTGCTCCGCTTTGGGATATAGGAACTAAGTCAGTGTTTCAGCGAGCACAAGGCGATGGCTGGTGCCTTCCAGGAAAATGGGCGGAATAGACAGAAACACATCCACAGACCTAGGAAACATTGAACTTTTATTCCTGCCTCATATACAGCATCTTTTCTGCAAAAATGACAAGTTAAATATAATTTAATGGAGATAAAGTACTTAAAATACAATTGTGACAATTTAACATCTTATCATGAACACAGAAGGAAAAGAAGCCAGTAAACAAAAAAAAAGGCAAACAAAATAAGCGAAATGAGAAGAAGAATCTCCTCAGCTTTGAGATGGTACCTTCCATTCCTCTTCTTTCCCAGGTCGAAACTCCCTGGGGAAACTGTTATCAGGCCCTAGAGCGCATATCTGATTCACAGAGGCAAGTCTACGTTCCAGACAGGGCAGCTGAGGCTGAGCAGGTTGCAGCTAAGATCTTCTGTTCCACTGAGGTCTCCTGGAAATGCAAGCTTCAGGGCGCTTGAGGTCGCAGCTGGACTTCATTTGCCTGAGTCCTTCGCCCTCAGTGAGGTTTAAAAGTGGGTGCTCTCCTTGTCTGTTGTGTTGAGTTGCAAGTACTCCAGGGTGCCTTTCTTGTAGCTGGCTACCCGGGTTGGTTTTCGGTTCTTTATCCCGGAGGCCTGTCTCTTCTGTAAAGAGCTGGCGATCATGTCTACAAACTCGGCTTGCAAGCGCTGTTGATTCTCCCTGAAGAGAGTGTGGAGGGAAACGGAACTTCTCAGCAATTCCTGCACAATAGCCCTCAGCTCTAGAACCATCAGTGCACTTCACAGATTACTTGCTGAATGCCTACTCTGTGCTGAACACAGAACGTCCAGAGAACACAAAACGATCCTTGCCTTCCTTTGAGGAGCTTAAGGAACTCTCATCCCTGCTCTGGGTAATTGTAGGAGAAGCAGAAGGTATTTCGAGCAGGAAATTATATTTCACTTTCAAAGTGGAACCATAGACTGTAGAATTTGGAGGCGTGGTTAGGTTGACCCTTAACCACTGCAGGGTGGGGAAAAGAAGCCAGGAGGATGCAAACGTGTTGATCCCACGCCTTCCTAGGAGTGTGGGGCTTGTGTAAGGACTCAGAATGGATGGAGGGTTTCAAGAGTTTAGAATGGGCTTGGGGTGCTCTTAGGAAGGATCCAGCTCCCCCGCCCCCATGCCCCAGGGGCCATCTGGGTTATTTTGGCATCTCTATGGTCCTGCCATCTGTCTGGGTCCAGCATCTAGGAGTCTTCCAAGTAGGGTTTTTCTACCACAGGCAAAGCCACATCAATGGCCATGTGACTGATGGCAGTGGCCATGGTGCAGCTGGATGACATTTAAGGGAACTGAAACTGGTTACTTAGACCTGAAACCTGTCTTCCTCATGTCAGGGAGAACAGACTTTCTGTGGAGACCCAGACCACAGTCCTGGAGCTGGGGGAGACCCCGTTTCCATCAGGTGACTTGGCAGAACGCTGAAGCGGGGCGGGGGAGGGGTTGGGGGGGAAATGCAGAGGCCCCTTGCTTGTGTGTGCTATTCTTGTCACCACTAGACATGTAGGGAGTGAGCCCTAAACTGTCCTCTGCTCTCTTGAGCAGGCCTGGAACACCCAGTTTCTAGCAGCCAGAGAAGGAAGGTTTCCAAGCCTTGTTTTTTCCTTTTTTTTTTTTCTTTTTAGGGCCGTACCTGAGGCATATGGAAGTTTCCAGGCTAGTGGTCACATTAGAGCTGCAGCTGCCGGCTTTTGCCACAGCCACAGCAACCTGGAATCTGAGCTGCATCCAAGACCTACACCACAGCTCATGGCAATGCCAGATCCTTAACCCACTGAGCAAGGCCAGGGATTGAACCTGTGTCCTCATGGATACTAGTTGGGTTCTTTACCAATGAGTCACAACGGGAACTCCTCCAAGCCTTTTCATGTGTGTAGTTTCTTTCCTTGTGGTCGGTCCATCGCTGCTATAGGCAAAGCACTTGCCAACAGTTGTACCAACAAGGTACCAAGACAACCTCCCACCTGCCACCCCACCCCGACCCCCTCCCAGCAGCTTACGCGGTAGGCGGGGTTGGCAGGTTGTACTCCTGGTCCTTCACCCCGGTCAGCCAATAGGTGGTCTCAGTTCCTCTTCCCTAGTGAGACAAGAAAGATGTGGACCACACAGGCCAATGAGAAACACTCTAACTCACCCTTCCGACCCACCGTTTTGACAAGTATCTGTTTCCAAGACATTTCACTTCCAAGTTTCTCATCAGTGCCTATAATTGAGAATAGCACCTGATAAGATTTACATTAGCTTTAGACTCATCTTTATTTCCAAGTGCCTTTTTTAAAATGTTTCTCATTCCCCAGACATGGTTATTTTTTTTCCTTAGTTTTCTTTTTTCCCCAAAAGACATTTCAAACTATCACCACAGCAAACAACACAACAACCTTAAATGAAGAAGGAAGAAAATTCATCTACAACCCTGCTATGCTAACAAGCTAACAGGGTTTCCATCACCCACATTTTATTCTAGCCCTTTTTGCCACAAAACTTGTGCCACAGTTTCCTCAGCTTAAGTGTGTAAATTGTAAATACATGTGCATCATAATAAACATTCACTAAGTGACATTCTCCGGGCCTATCTGGAGGTTATAAAATGAATGGAATCAGGAAAGTCTGTTTTTGTTAGATCTTGTATTTGAAAAGGAGACTAGATGGTTTTATTTTTTAAAATCACTCACTTAAAAAGATAGCAGTTTGGGGCTGCATTTGGATGGTAATAATTCATAGACCACTTCTATTTTGGGGGGAGCACTCTGCAGAAAATGTATTTACGGAGAATTGAAAAAGCCACTCTGATGTTTGGACACGACTGCCTAAAAAGAGGCTTTCCCAGAGTTCCTTGGTGGCCTAGCAGGTTAAGGATCCAGAGTTGTCACTGTTGTGGCGCGGGTCACTGCTGTGGTTTGGGTTTGCTCTGCGGCCTGAGAATTTCTTCATGCTGCAGGTGCAGCCAAACCCACCCCACTGCCCCCCAGAAAGAGGCTTTTCTGAGTTGCAATCACAGTGTATAGGGCAAGCACCATGGCTAGTGGAGGCAGATGGCCTTAGTCAATTGACGGCTTCAGACCGAGGGGTGTGATCGCCTTCAACAGGCAGCCTGGGGACCACCTGGAGACATTTGGTGGCTCTGGGGGTAGTTGCCCTAAATGTGTGGGACAGCATGGTGCGTCTGGAGCAGGGATTCTCACACTTCCCTAGGCATCACGGTTGCTGAGAACACGTGTTTAGAATACAGAGTCCTGAACTACACCCGGGGCAAGTCTGAATCTGCTTTCTTCACATGTACCTGGATGATGCCGAGCCAGAGTCTGAGGCACACCTTGACAGACTCAGAACACAACAGCAGGAGAGGTGGCCTTAGAGGGTAGCATTGTCTTGCTATGAGAGCGAGGACATAAGTGGGGAGAAAAATGTTGCAGCAGACTAGCTCTTGGGAGGGGAGGAGGGACAAGGGACAAACTTGGAAATTGGTGAGGAACTCTTGTTGTGGATCAGCGGGTGAAGAACCTGACTAGTGTCCATGAGGATGCAGGTTCGACCCCTGGCCTCGCTTAGTGGGTTGGAGATCCGGCATTGACACGCATTGCAGTGTAGGTCACAGATGTGCCCTGGATCCTGCATTGCTGCCGCTGTGGTGTAGGCTGGAAGCTGCAGCTCTGATGTGACCACTAGCCTGGGAACTTCCATATGCCATAGGAGCAACAAAAGCAAAAAACAGAAAACCAAAAAACACCTGGGAAACAGGTGGAAGAAATGGTGGCAGCATTTTATAACACAGTGGCCACAGTCCAAACTATTAAAAGGGGTCTTGGGAGTAAAGGAGAGTTCTGCGTTTAGAGTCTTCAGTGGTGGCTTCTCCTCCACCCACAGGAGACAGTGGGTGATCATCATGGGAAGAATAGAAAAAGCATCCTTCATCTTCACGCTCAAAAACATTATGGACCCTGGATGTTCAATCTCAAAGGAGGGGTCTCCAGGTGTGGGTGAGGGGTTTTTCCGGGTGCTGTCTCTGCAGATTCCTTACCTTTAAGTACGTTTCCCCTCTCACTTCATACAGGAACTGGCACTCGGTTCTCTTTAGGATGGCTATTGTGGAGCCACTCACATGAATTCTCAAGGCTGGGAATGCAAAACAGATGAATGATCATCTCCGTCTGTTGGGAAAGTTTTCACAGGGCCCCATTTGTTTCCTCTTGGTCTAGAATATTTATGACAGGTGATCTTGACTACTTAGATAGTGTAGTAAAAAAATCACTTAAAATACCATGCGTGAGATAAGAACTACATGGGAAGGGAGAGGGTCTGGAGCTGTTTTTCAGGGTCCTGAGTGAAGGGGCTCCCTAGGTCATGCCCCAGAGATCCTCCCCCCAGCTCCAAGTGGGGGCCCCAGACCTGGGTACTGAGTTTCAGAGTTGCAATTTGATTTGGAGTCTCGGTGTAAAAGTTCCAATAAGCAGCAAATTGTAGGCGGCAAAGTGACGATGCAGGAGAGAGTTACAGAGTCTTAATTGTCTCATATTTTACTCTTCCAGGATAATGTTATCCTTCTAATCAGCAGGTGTTGTTCTAACAATCTCACTCATAGGTTCTTTACTATACACCCCCTTTCCCACTCTGGGTGCCATGACTGGTAACAATAGTAAGAACAATAGCCATCCCATACTGCGTGCCTACCATGTAGCAAAGGATCGCTAAATGCTCAATGCACATCACCACAGCTCCTTCTAGAAACCCTTTCAGCAAAGTTGGCATCCCATCCTCAATGTATATCTTCACTTTCTGATGCCTAGAAGGATGAGGTCACTTACCCCTGAGCTTACAGCTAGTGACATGTATAGCTGTGGTTTTAACCCAAGTTTGTTTGGCTGCAACCTTATTCTTTCTTTTATACCATGATTTTCTAGTTCAAATCAGTATCAGGTTGTCAGCAGACTGCCAAGACATCATGTTACCTGCTGTGTCTTGTAAGTCCCCACATATATTACCAGTGCTTTCTTTTTCTCTAGTATATGTTTTTAATGCCTTCATGGTCATCACTATCTATTGAACTTTTACTACATGTAACACACAGTGCCTCTACCTTGTCAGGCAAATACTATATAGGCTTTTGCATACAATAAATACTTATATTTTTCTTTACTAAAACCAATTCCCAGGAAAACCAAATAAAAGAGGAGTAGAAAAGTGAACTAGGGTATATACTCCATATCTAACCCACTGAAGTTTTAACTTAACATGGATCTACGCTGAATTTCATGACTATTCCAGGTAGAGCATGCCTGAATGCGTGGCCAATGAGCCCAAATGAAGAACAGTCTAAAACTGAACCAAAAAGGAAGAATAAAATAATTATCAGGAAATGGCAATATGTAGCAAGGACTGGATCGACCCAGGTTCACATTCAATGAAGAGTCATCCTTCATCTCTCCAGTAGTGATGCATCTTATCATACAATTCCCCTGTGCTAGAAGGCAGAATCTTTGCCCTCTAAGAAAAGCAGTCTCCCTTCTTACGGAGGCCAGTGGATTCCATCCGAGAGGCTGTGTTGACTGTATCTCCAAACAGGCAATAACGAGGCATCTTGATCCCCACAACTCCAGCAGCACAGGGACCTGAAAGGGACAGGAAGCAAGAGGTGGAGGCAGCAGAAATCACAGAGCGGTGTCAAGGTGGGTGAGCCTCTTCTCAGGGTCACTGTGTTCAATACCTCATTTTATGGAAAAGTGGTTAAAGGTGTAAAATGTGAGCTGTGGCTTTTGCTTTAAATGAATGCATTCATTGCGAATCAAAACTTCAGTGAGGCACCACCTCACACCAGTCAGAATGGCCATCATTAATAAGTCTACAAATAACAAATGTTGGAGAGGGTGTGGAGAAAAAGGAACCCTCCTACACTGTCAGTGAGAATGTAAGTTGGTACAACCACTATGGAAAACAGTATGGAGGTTCCTTAGAAAACTGAAAATAGAATTACCATATGACCCAGCAATTCCACTCCTGTGCATACAGGAGTTGAATTAGACAAAACTAATTCAAAAAGATACATGCACCTCTGTGTTCATAGCAGCACTATTTACAATAGCCAAGACATGGAGACAACCTAAATGTCCATTGATAGATGAAAGGATTAAGAAGATGTGGTACATATATACGGTGGCATACTACTCAGCCATTAAAGAGAATAAAATAGTGACATTCACAGCAACATGGATACAACTAGAGATTCTCATACTAAGTCAGAAAGGGAAAGACAAATACCACATGATATCACTTATATGTGTAAACTAAATATAGCACAAAGTGGAGTTTCCGTCATGGCGCAGTGGTTAACAAATCCGACTAGGAACCATGAGGTTGCGGGTTCGATCCCTGCCCTTGCTCAGTGGGTTAAGGATCCGGCGTTGCCGTGAGCTGTGGTGTAGGTTGCAGACGTGGCTCGGATCCTGTGTTGCTGTGGCTCTGGCGTAGGCTGGCGGCCACAGCTCCGATTAGACCCCTAGCCTGGGAACCTCCATATGCCGTGGGAGCAGCCCAAGAAATAGCAAAAAGACCAAAAAAATAAAAAAATTAAAAAATAAATAAATAAATAAATATAGCACAAAGTGAACCTATCTACAGAACAGAAACAGACTCATGGATGTAGAGAACAGATTTGTGATTGCCAAGCGGGAGGGGAGAGGGAGTGGGATGGACTTGGAGTCTAGGGTTAGTAGATGCAAATTATTACATTTATAATGGATAAGCAGTGAGGTCCTGCTGTATGCCACAGAGAACTATATCCAATCTCCTGGGATAGACCATGATGGAAAATAATATAAGAAAGGGAATAAGATATATATAAATATATACAAATACATATATATATATAAATATATACAAATATTTATATATACATATACACACATATAAAAAACTGAGTCACTCTGCTATGCAGCAGAAATTGGCACAACATTGTAAATACACTACACTTTAATAAAAAATTAAAAAATACATTCACTGGGGGAAGCGCCATACCATTATCCAAATTATGCTTTCAGAAAATATTTTGCTCTAGCCCAGTAAGAACATTTGCACGAAAACAGGAAGGCACCAGAGATCCAGCCCATAAAGGTGGAAAGTCCTCCTTTATGTTTTAAACAGAGGCTTTCAGGAGGGATGAAGGCTTGCCCACTGCTTGCTTGCTGGGCCAGCCACACAGCCCAGAACTCTGAACTCCTAGAAGGCACAGTACACTCGAAGGCTCAGTGGCCCAGGGTTGTTTTATATCATCTTTATCTAAGTCAGAGTAGCATTTTTGGAATTGGTGGCCTGATGATAGAAGACCCAAAAGATGAGGACCTGGCATCACCTTCCCTGAGCATTTCATGCACCATGTGAAGGCAGCAGGAGGGGGAAAACTGTGGCACAAGGACATTCTAAAAAGAAGAAGAAAAGCCAAGGCAAGGAGATATACGATGGTACATTCAATAGGAAGGAAGGGTTGTTCAATCAAGTATTTGTGTGGACCCACTGAATGCAAGGAGTTAAAATGTCAGAAGTTAAAGATTAACTCAGAAACTGCCAAACTGGGTTTTGGATAGAGATAGATAACTATCGATTTTCTGGTTGGCTTATGAGTTTTGATCTATATGAGTTTCTTTATAAAGTTGTCCTACAACTACTCTGTTTTTATGAACACTGAACAAAATTGAACATAAATAAACATTGAGTTTATTGTTTATGAACATTGAAAAAATGTTAAAATGCTGAGTGAAAAATCCTTCCTTGTTAGGTTCAATGCAAAAATACAAAACAAATGACAAACAAACAAAAAAAAACAGTAGCAGCAGCAGCTACTTGGTTAAAAGATCTCTGAGCTTCTTGGAATCTAAAGTATGACACAATAGAAGACTCACCGGCATAGAGGATAGACTTGTGGTTGCCAAGGTGGGGGAGGGGTGGATTGTGAATTTGGGACTAGCAAATACTATTATATATATGTATAACTGAATCATTTTGCTGTATACCGGAAACTAACACAACATTATAAATCAACTATACTTTGATAAAATCAATTTAAAGAAGAAAAGATCCCTGAGCTTTCCAACCACACTACATCGCAAGGCTGTGCCTCGACTTGTCACTTCAAAACTGGAGGGATAAAGCTGAGAAGGGCCTGGAAGGTGGAAAATCTCTGCAGATACCTTGTCTTGTTTTCAGCTGTCAATATATACCTGCAACCTTTTAATTTTTTAGGGCTAAACCCCTCCAGGCATGTGTATCTACTATCTGCTCTTTCCAGCCCAATGTGGCAGCACATAGGTCCTGGCAGTCACTCAGGCATTGAGTAGGTTATGGAGGGAAAGAGGGGGGACCAGGACCTTTCTTCCTGCTTGGTTCTGTCAGTCCTGATGCTGTCCCTTCCTCCAGGCCTGACAATTTGTGAACGGGTCAGAGAGATGCCCAAGAAGTTCCCTTATGTGTATATGGAAACACCTATGACACATGGTTGTGACTTGACAGGGGAAGGCCACAGCGATGTTCCTGGTTGTCAGAGATGTGGCAGCAGTTTTTAATTTCTATTCATTGTCACTTTGAAACTCTCACTGATTCATTACTCAATCAATAGATATTTGCTTCCTGGCTCTGCACTAGGCACTGTGGATACAGGATGACTTTTGCAAATGCAGTTGTCAGGTCCTTGCCACAAAGCCTGGGTGACCTCTCAGATTTTCTCTACCTCTGTCTTTTGTGAAGCTTGTAGGGGCAGAAAAAGGGACAATGACAAGAAATTAGGGAGACGTGATCTACTTTAACACAAGCAAAGACTGTCTAACAATTACAACTCTTCAATCATGGAATGAGTTGACTTTGGAAATAGTGAGTTTTCAGGGAGTCCTGGGATTATTCTAAAAGTGGCTCTAATATTACTTATCTTAGAAACTAGAGATAATTTGTGCCCTGAAAAGGATTAATCTAGATGACTTCTGAGTTCCTACCCCACCAACTATATTTTTCTATAGTATTTGTAACGCAATACAAATCTTTTCAAGTTGGGTAACTTCCATGTCTTTGAAGTGATCCATGTATTTTCTGTATCCCTGAGGGGTTTGGGGTAGGGGTGGGGATAGAAATGACTGGTTTTTTGTTTGTTTGTTTTTGTTTTTTGCTTTTTAGGGCCACACCCTCAGCATATGGAAGTTCCTAGGCTAGGGAAAAGGAGCTACAGCTGCTGGCCTACACCACAGCCACAGCAACTTTGGATCTGAGCCCTGTCTTTGACGTACAACACAGCTCACAGTAACACCAGATCCCTAACCCACTGGGTAAGGACAGGGATTGACTCGCATCCTCATGGATACTAGTCAGATTTGTTACCCCTGTGCCACAATGGGAACTCCAGAATTGCCTTTTTATTATAGGAATCTGACCAGATATCCCCCCCCATAGATAATCTAATCTATTTAAGATACTGTAATATTTTAGTGGGAAAAAAATGTACAGAAGTTGGGGGAGGGGAAGAGGGCGGGAATGGGGAAGAGATAAATGACATAGTAAATAGGGTGACTTAAATAGAAAGTCTGGAGCTTGTTATTTTAGTTTGTGGTTGGTGTCTATGATTCCCTGAGTGCTCTCATAGCTCTTGTTTCCTAGAACTCTCCAGAGACTAATTATAGATGTAATTATGTCAGGATGTGTAACAGGATCTTGTATCTGGCAGACAGGGTCCAAGAGTAAACCTATGAAAACTGATCACATCCGAAGATCCTTTGGCCTTTCTGATCTATTTGAGGTTCACGTAGTTCCTGTTTGCTACCACGCTCAACCTGCCATACCTGAGTGAATTCCAATGCGGATCCATATTGGGAGGCCGGGAAGATGCTCCAGCTCGAAGGTCCCCATGAAGCTGAGGATATCCAAGGCCATCTTGGCAATGTCTATTGCATGCCGGTTGCCGTTTCTCTTAGGCAAGCCACTGGCCACCATGTAGGCATCGCCAATGGTCTCCACCTGTGGAAGTAATTTGCTGATCAGTGAAGCTGCCCCTTCTCATGGCCCAAGAAATTAAACAGAAGCAGTTAATTGCATATCATATATGAACAATTTTGAGAACTTGGTATGAGCAGAGCCCTGGGACTAAGCTCTTTTTCTGGATCTAGTTCAAGCCCAGTTCTCTGCTAATTTCTTCGGGGTTTTTATAGCCTTGATTGATAAAATAACTATAAAGGAGAATGTACATCAGTTACATGCAAATACCATGTTATTTTATACAAGGGAATTGAGCATCTGGGGATTCGGGGATTTATGGATGTCCTGAAACCAATCCTAGGGCAAAGGGCACGGGGGTATCTAAGGAAGACTGTAAAAACAGAAACAACCAATTCCCACTCTGCTGACTTGGGGCCAAACCATCATCTTGCCTGTTGGGTAAAGTGGTTACCTTGTACACGTCATGGTGGTCGAGAATGTGGTCAAAACTCTTATAGATGTCGTTGAGCATGTCCACCACTTCCATGGGGGTGCTGTACTTGCAGATGGTAGTGAATCCTACAATGTCACTGAAGTAGATTGTAACTTCCTCATACAGTTCAGGCTCCACGATGCCTTTCTCCTTCAGAGACTTGACCACCAGCCTAGGTAAGGAACAAGAAAACAAAGCCTTCAGCTTCAGCACACTTTTTCTTCCCCTGTGTAAATCTTTGTGACAGTAGTAATTGTCCACCAGGAATTCTAGAATTAGGGATTCCCAGTGAATTATATGGCTAGGAAGCAAAGATAGTTTGCATACACCATATATATGAACATATTACACACACACATAATACATGTATTTATTTGATATCAGATGAATAGGAGATTCAGTATTAATTTAATACTTGCTTATAACCCAATATACACACACACATAACTTGAATATCTGCAAAACCCTAATACTTGCTCACTCTTCACCTCTCTACTGATAATCAGCTTCTTCTAGATAGAGCTTTCTATCCAGAGCTGAGAAGGAAAGTGTGCCATTGATGGAAGAACTTGACTCACCAGAGCTAGCAGATCCAACTTCCTCAGCAGTAAATAGTTTTACTTCCCTGGCATATTTAACATGGCTTTGTTTAATATCCCTCTGAAGGAATTATACATTTAAAAATGAATTTTGATATGTTCCAAACCAGAATGCATTTGAAATATTTTGGACCTGAACTGGGTTCTTTAAAAAGGAAGGCCAGAGTATCCTGGTGGTCTAGTGGTTAAGGACTCAGCACTGTCACTGCTGTGGCTCAGGTTACTGTTGTGGCACAGGTTCCTGTTGTGGCACAGGTTCGATCCCTGGCTGGGGAACCTTTGGGGGTGTGGCCAAAAAAAAAAAAAAAAGAAGCAATGTCAATAACCTTGTAAACAAGTTAAAATTCTGCTAGAAGTCAAATAGAAGCAACTTAGAATATCTTTATTGAACGGATATAAAGAGCAACATATCAGACTCAGAATTAAGAATGGAAACCTACAAGAAGGGACTCTGCACTTCCTTTAGGTGTCAAGCTGCCTTTTCATTGGGTGAATGGGGTCGGGGGGAGACATGAGGCTGCATGTTCCCAATCTTCCCTTGAGATCACTTTGTAAAGGACGAGCCTACAGACTCCTGTAAGCTGGGAGGTACGATAAAGGCCACCGAGAATAAACTGATTATTTTTACAGATGAGAAAGTTGAGGCTCAAAAAGAAAGCATGAGGTTCACGAGGTCCCAGAGCCAATGAGGGCAGAGGCAGTCCTTGGCCACAGTAACTCCCACCCTTCAGCCTTTTTACTGAATCACATTTCCTCAACCACCCAGGCCTGGGGAAGAGTTGGAGGTGTGCTGCCTCGAATGAAGGAGGAATGTCTGGCACTTTCCTGGAAAACAGGAAGCCAATCAAAGTACAAGGATTACCAGTATTCATTGAGAGAAACTCCAGAGCATGACCACTGGTGCAGTGATGAAACCTGGGATCTTTGAAAAATAGCCCTTCAGTGCTACCAGTTAGATCTGCAGGGGCACTTCTGGGGTGGTAGCTCTTTTGTGTGTGTGTGTGTGTCTTAAAACAAATATTTCATTATTTGCAATTCTGTGGGTTAGGAGTTCAGGGAGGACTCAGCCAGGTGGCTTGTTGCTATATTGCTATTCCACATGGTATTGGCTGGTACACCTGGACTGGGTTAGTAAGATCTGAGATGGCCTCGTGTCTAGCACCTCATGGGGTGGTTTGACTACCGTGGGATCTGTTCAGATGGCTGAGCCATGTTTTTCTCAGAGGCACTTCTGGGGTGGTGGTTCTTGACATGCCCAGTATAAGGGTGCATATTATTTTGGAGGCTATGTAGATGTAATAATAAGATTGGATATTTGGCCATCTTTTGCCCATCATTTAACTGCTTATGGCTGCAAAGTCATATAAGCATGGAAAATAGTGTGTTACCTGAGAGAGAAACTAATGGGGGTGACAAATGAAGAGCTATGGCTTCACCTGGTGGGCGCTGATAAGAGGTTGGTGCTGACACAGAATCGGTGTAGAATTAGAAGTGCTTCCCATAAGTAGAGAAAACTTCTAATTTAATCTGTTTCAAAACCCCAAGGAGTACTGGGAAGTAAGTGCCTAAGTAGTATGTGGAGGACTCCTACATGCAATCTGTTTATTTACCATTTTGCTGTAAATATTTCTTTTTGATTCTTCTAATGTGCATCCATGTATATTTTAGTTTTCCTTTGCGAATATAAAGAACTTGCACATAAATGATCAAAATGAGTTGCCCTGCAGTCATTGTGTATTGCAGCCCTTGCTATATCATCTTTGGCAATCCAATAAAAACACCTATCTTCTAATGCATATCCACGTATATCTTAGTTTTCTTTTGCAAATATAAAGAACTTGTACATAAATGATCAAAGCGAGTTGCTCTGTAGTCATTTTTCATTTTGTGTTGCAGCCCTTGCTATATCACCTTTGGCCATGCCATAAAAACACCTACCATCTAGTGGTCAAAGTGGTGCATTGAACCAAAGGGAGGAAAACATCTGAGGTGCTGAGCCAGTGGTTTCAAAAATCGTGTGTGTCACTATTGGCTAAAATCATCAACGATAAAACCCTGGGGATGCAGCTAAATAATCAGGATGTTGTTCTTGTCACAACTCAGCATTAAGGGCCAGGCAAGGAATTTTGCATCATACAACGGCCACTCGTGGCGCTCTAACAGAAGTTGCCATCTCTAAAGTGAACATCAAGAGTCCCAAGGTCCCTAAGCCAGGCTGTTCCTGGGCACTCTGAGAGCACATGGGTCCTGCATTAGGCTTCCTGCAGGACCGGATGACTGAACGGAGCATGTGTGTAACTGCTACCTCTTCACCCAGGCTTGTAAAAGAGAAAGTGTTTCTTTATATAGAAAACAGCTCATGCGAGCACAAAACCATTCCTTTATTAAGGTAGAGCTGATATGGTAAATGAATGGATTCAAAGTAAAATAATTAATCCATGTAATTTATAAAAGTGATGACTACTATGTATAATATTACAACCATGAAGGTTCCAGACACTGTGCTAAGTACCTTGCATCATGCACATTATTTCCGCGGATTTTTTGAGCCAGCCTATAGGTAGATGGGAAACTGAGGCTTGCAGCATTTAGATAACTTTTCCAAGGTTGAAGACCACTGGTAGCTGGTGGAACTATAAGCTGAGATCAGCTCTAGCTGACCTCAGTTTCCATGATTTCTTGATTCAGTTATACACATACACACATCCATTCTTTTTCAGATTCTTTTCCCATATAGGTTATCACAGAACATTGGGTAAAGTTCCCTGTGCTATATAGCAGGTCCCCATTGGCCAGTCATTCCATGTACCACAGTGTGAATACTGAATAACTTTGTTATACAGCAGAAATGATTGCAACATTACAAATCAATTATACTTTAATAAAACTTTAAAAATATTTTTTTCTTCTTCAAAAAAAATTTCCACAATTTTGCCCAATGCTAGGCTGCCTCACTTATTCTTTTTTTTTTTTTTTTGGTCTTTTTGCTATTTCTTGGGCCGCTCCCACGGCATATGGAGGTTCCCGGGCTAGGGGTCGAATCGGAGCTGTAGCCACCAGCCTACGCCAGAGCCACAGCAACGCGGGATCCGAGCCGCGTTTGCAACCTACACCACAGCTCACGGCAACGCCGGATCGTTAACCCACTGAGCAAGGGCAGGGATCGAACCCGCAACCTCATGGTTCCTAGTCGGATTCGTTAACCACTGCGCCACGACGGGAACTCCACTTATTCTTAATCTAATAGAACACTTCATTATACATTAATGTCCTTAATCTAATAGGATAGTTTATTATATATTAATAGGAAGAGAACATTACTTCTCACTTGTGGCTGTTGTGGGTCCCTTGGTTCGACCTATTTCTCAGCTCTCCATATTTTATTTTATTTTTATTTTCTTTAGTTAGAGTATAGTTGATTTACAGTGTTGTGTCAATTTCTGCTGCACAGCATAGTGACCCAGTCATACATATATACATATATTCTTTTTCTCATATTATCTTCCATCATATTCTGTCCCAAGAGATTGGATATAGTTCCCTGTGCTACACAGTAGGTCCTCATTGCTTACTCATTTTAGATGTAATAGTTTGCATCTACCAAATGCAAACTCTCTGTCCATATTTTAATTCCTTGCATATTTTAACATTGTAAAATTATTTATTTATTTATTCTTTTATTGCTTTTTAGGGCTGCATGTGCTGCATATGGAAGTTCCCAGGCTAGGGGTCCAATTGGAGCTGTAGCTGCCAGCCTACGCAACAGTCACAGCAACTCAGGATCTCAGCCGCATCTGCAACCTATACCACAGCTCATGGCAATGCAGATCCTTAACCCACCGAGTGAGGCCAAGGATTGAACCCATATCCTCATGGATGCTAGTTGGGTTTATTTTCACTGCACCACTATTTAACATTTTAAATTATTACCTGAGTACCAACACTTATAAAACATTAAACTATTTGAGATTTTAACCTTACTTCCTTTCTCTTCTGTCACGACTATAATATTGTTTCACAGAATAGGGGTTGGCACATATGCCTCCTCGATGAGACGTCTTGGGGGAGGACCTCACCTCCTCCACTAAAGACGGCTCCCACTTCTTGTAATTTGGCCTCCTCTACTTTGAGCTGGACAGAAGAAAGCAAAGAAACTAACATTTAGTACCTGAAAGTGCCTTACAGCTCATAGATTATGTAGGAAAACTTTAACTTCCTTTTTTTTTTTTTTGACTGTGTTGTGGCATGCAGAAGTTCCCAGGCCAGGGATTTAACCCAAGCCATAGCAGTAACTAGAGTCACAGCAGTGACAACACGGGACCCTTAACTCACTGTACCACCAGGGAACTCCCTTTAACTTCTGTTTTTGGACTGAGGAAAGACAGTGACTTGCCTAAAGTCCCAGACTTAGTAATAAGTGGCCAAGAGGTGTTGGAATCCAGATAGATCTTACTCGCCCATCTATACTTTTTTCGTGGCGCCATATGGCTGCTAGAAAACAACCTCTGTCTTGCAGCTATTTAGAAAGTGCAAACCAGGACAGGGCTTAGCAAGGTACATGCATTTTTATTTTTTATTTATTTTTTGTCTTTTTGCCATTTCTTGGGCCGCTCCTGCAGCATATGGAGGTTCCCAGGCTAGGGGTCTAGTCGGAGCTGTAGCCACCAGCCTACGCCAGAGCCACAGCAACGTGGGATCCGAGCCGTGTCTGCAACCTACACCACAGCTCACGGCAACGCCAGATCCTTTAACCCACTGAGCAAGGGCAGGGACCGAACCCGCAACCTCATGGTTCCTAGTCGGATTCGTTAACCACTGCGCCACGACGGGAACTCCAGTTTTTAAACACAACAATCTGTTGAAGAATATGCAAAAGAGAACAATCCTATATAAATCCAGAGAAAACCAATGAGAGACAAATATGCTTTGGCCTTCAGCCTTGAGGGCTGAGGTATGGCTGTGGAGTCTGGGAAATCTCATCCACAGGAGTACTTCCTTACCTTGGGAGCAACATGAAGTTAAGTCTGTCAGCCCTGTCCCTCTCTGCCTTGTACAGCTGTGTCCTTTCCTCCACCAGATGTTCCAGGTTTCGGGAATACAGTTGTAGACGTCGGATCAAGGTATCCATATAACTTTCATTTTTTTGGTCATGGAAGAGGCTGTGGGTAGTAACAGATAAAGAGCTCTCCATATTATTAAGAAAACAAGAACATCCATTAAAACACTGGACAAATGTCATGAACAGGTAATTCAACAAAGAGAGAATAAAAATGGCTAACAAATGTAACAAAAAGTTTTAACTTTAGGAAGGATCAAAGAAACAGATACAACACTAAAAAAAGAAAAACAAATGTTAGAACAATGGTCATCAATGTAGGTAAGATGGAAGAAAAATACACAATACCACCTTCCTGGAGAGAAATAAGCTTTAAGAATAAGCTTTAAGAATGCTTATGCCTGAGTTCCCTTGTGGTTAAGGATCTGGCATTGTCACTGCATCAGCTCAGGTTGCTGCTGTGGTGAGGATTGGATCCCTGACCTGGGAACTTCTACATGCTGAAGATGCAAGCAAAAAGAATTTTATGTTGATCAGTCCATCAACTCAACTTCTAAGAATTATCCAAAGGAAACAGTCATGAGTATACTGAAAGTAAACTGCAAAGAAAGCAATGTTTGCAATAGCAAACATTAAAAAATAACCTAAATGTGTAACAGAAAGTAGTTAAGTATTATGATACAATGGAATATGAATGTATCATTAAATACACAAATTAGAATGAAATACAGGAAAGATGCTACCTCTATGTTAAGTGGAAAAAGTTGGTTTATAAAACAGCAAAAATTATCATCTCATTTTTAATTTTTGAAAACTCGTGGTCATCTGTCTAAAAATAGGTGGTGTTTTTACCTTTTTGCTTGCTCATTCATTTCTTCTAAAATTTTAATAATGAACATTTTCCAATTAAAAAAAATATAAGAAAAGGACCAAGAAAAGTAAAGCTGAGCCTTTTCTTATTTCCTCCGAACAAAGTCAGGGTCCTAAAGCAGATGCCCTAACTCTGGATTATTTTGTTAGACCAAGATGACTTAAATGAGATGCCTTCTTTTTGTGATCCTGTGACATGCCTGGTGCAGAGCCCAGGCGGGAGGCACACGGAATTCTCGTACAACTGTTGTGAGGTTTGGAAACAACAGAGCTGAAGGGGATGAATAAACCACACCATATCATATCATCATCACAGCAATTAAAAGTGACCACTTTTGTATTCGAAAAAACAGACTACATCGTCATCTCCTTTGGTGTGGGTGGGATGTTTGTTAAAAATCCAACACATCTCTGGAGTTCCAACTGTGGCACAATGGGTTAAGAATCCGATGGCAGTGGCTTGGGTCGCTGTGGAGGCGCTGTTCAACCCCCGCCAGGCACTGTGGTGTAGGTCACAGCTGAGGAAGGGGTTCAATCCCTGGCCCAGGAACTTCCACATGCCACTGGTGCAGCCATTAAAAAAAAAAAAAATCAAAGCATTTCTGAGTCCTATCACACATCTCTATGATTAGAAACTGCTAGGCTTGGGATTAAGAGAATTTTTTAACAAGTTCCCTAGGAGATTCTTACCAGACACCATTATGGAGTCTCACTGGGTAGAAAGAGAGAGGGAGCAGGTGTCAGGGCTGAAGATGAATTATTTTACTTCATGATGAATTGATTCAATTAAAACAGTTTCCTCAACCTTGGCTGTGTATTTTAATCACTTGAGTTGCTTACTTAAACTCCTGATGCCAGCCTGTACCCAGATCAATTACAACAGACTCTCTAGGGTATGATTCTGGCAACAGTATTTTAAAAATCTCCCCAGGTATCACAATGTACAGCCAAGTTGAAAGTCACCCTATTAAAGGCTAAATACCAGGAGCCCAGTTTTGTCTTCATGAGCTTACATTTCATCTGTCACACATACAATCTTTTTTTTTTTTTTTTTTCTTTTTTGGCTGACCCTCGGCATATGGAGCTCCCCGGCCAGGGATCAGATCCGAGCCACAGTTTTGACCTTAGCGACAGCTGTGGCAATGCCAGACTGGGGATCAACCTGTGTCCCAGTCTGTCACATATACAATCTTATCTTCGAAGAAATGAAAAGGGATAAGAATGGAATCATTTATAATTCCATTTATTATTTCTCGCTCCTTTTCTTACAAATGATGGTTTAGATTTATCACTCAACAGCCACATTTTCATTGCCTTCACTCCCCCTCATCTCAGCCCTGGACTTTTTTTAGCCTCATTAAATATCTGTGTCTTTGACTTAATGAGAACCTCCAGAAGTTAGAGCTGGAAGAAACTGCAGAAATCATCTTGTTCATTCCAATTTTACTGGCAACAAAACTGACACCCAGTTAGGGTAAGTGGCTTGTCCAAAGTCCAACAAGCTATTATTAGACCCTAGTCTAGAAACTGGATCACCTAACTCTTAACCTCAGAGCTGTTTTTCTCACCCTGCATTGTATCTAACTGAAAACATGAGAAATCTAAAACTTAATCTTATTGGATAATTGTGTGCTACTTTTTTTGATCCCAAATTATAATCTGATTCATGGCTCCAGTCTTAAGTGCTTAAGGTCAAAGTTTCGGATTTTAGGATTTTAAAATTTTTAGGGAGTTCCCCTTGTGGCTCAGCAGTAATGAACCCAACTAGGATCCATGAGGACTTGGGTTTAATTCCTGGCCCTCACTCAGTGGATTGGGGATCTGGCATTGCCCTGAGCTGTCATGTAGGTCACAGATGAAACTAGGATTCCATGTTGTTGTGGCTGTGGTGTAGGCTTGCAACTGCAGCTCCAATTTGATCCCTAGCCTGGGACTCTCCATATGCCATGGGTGTGGCCACAAAAAACAACAACAACAACCCAAAAAAAAAGATTTTAAAAATTTAAGAAACTTGGGGATCTTAAGAATTATCCAGTGGCTCTGCAGATTTCCATGATTCATACTAGACTTCTAAATCCTAATCACCAGCAGAAGTGTCAGGGAACTCTATTTTTAACAGATATATTTGTGATCAGTCGGAATTTAGTTTCTAATCAGGCAAGTTTTGCCCTCGAATGCTTAACTTTTCAAGTGATTATTTCCCTGAGAAAAATCGTCTGTTAGTCTCTGGATCACTTTAATTCTTTTGAGGGGAATTGCAGTCTGAGATTTTTCATTAGAAAAGACATTCTCACACTTAGCTGCCACTGAGTATCAACTATTATTAGAAAAGTCTGAAATTAGTGAGGAAAAGTAAAAATTTCAGCAATACCCAAATATCTTGGCCAACGTATTCTCAATTTTCTTGAAGTCTGGTCTCTTTTCTGGATCTTCCTCCCAGCAGTTTTTGACAAGCAGATAGACCTAGAAAGGCAGACAAGGCAGATTAACTCAGGGGGCTGTATCCTATCCTATTCTGTTCTGGGATGGGAGTAATCAAGGCATAGAATAGTTTTAAAACATCTCAAAAAACAAACAAAAAAACACAAAGGAGTTCCAAAAGCACAGCGGAAACAATCTGACTAGGAACCACCGCGAGGTTTCAGGTTTGATCCCTGGCCTCTCCCAATGGGTTAAGGCATAGGCCAGCGGCTACAGCTTCGAAGGGACCCCTAGCCTGGGAACATCCGTATGCCATGGGCATGGCCCTAAAAAGCAAAAAAGAAAAAAAAAATCTCAACTCTGACAAAGAGGATGGGATGGCTCAGTTCTCTGCAGCCTCTCTCAGTCATAGCCACCTGCACTTCCTTGCCTCACCCTTCCCTTCAGCCCTAAACTAATAAAAATGGTGGTACTGGTTTTGATGAGGCCAGGTTGATGGGAGAGACAAAATGCTTTACAGACGTTTGCAGGGTTTATTTTGGGAAGGGCAATAAATATCGGAGCTCAGTGAGTAAGAGGCCAGTAACTCTAAACGAGAGCGAGGCTCTATGAAATTAGTTTTCAGCCATGCCTGATGGTGCAATTGTCGGAGCAGTGTTCACAAAAGTTATGATTTCAGGAGATTCTGAATTAATTGATTTGTGAAGGGGCCTTATTAGGGTCCTCAGATTTAGCTAATACAAATCCAGGACACTCAGGTAAACTTGAATTTCAGATAATGCATGATTCGTTTAGCATAAGTATGTTCCAGCTGTTCCAAGGGCAAAGGCCAATAACCTATACATTTTTAAGTTCCCCAGGTGATGCAATGCCCACTGCAGTGGAGAAGAGAAGCAAGGAAGGGGAGGTACCAGGAAGCCCTTGGAATCATCATCTCCTTTGGTGCCGCCTGTTTGAGGCTTTTGTGGGATCAAAAAGCATAATAAAAACCATGTTTTAAATAAAGATCATTCTTCACTATGACCCAAAACAGGACCACAAATGGTTCGAGGAGCAGTTCCTGTCCGTGCTCTTTGCCTTAATCAAGTCCCCTGGGAGGGACAGGACTAGTCTAGAACTGTGGTTGCCTAGATTCACCACTAGGTGATGCTCTTGCCTGGGAAAACGATCTGCAGGCTACCTGCCTTGGAAAGGAGGGGACAGAAGCTGCAACAGATGGAACAGCAGATGCTCGTCAGGCACTGCCAAGTCATCCAGCTTCAGGCCTGTATGCTTCAGGAACCACCTACCAGATATGGAATCTAATTCCTCACTGCTAATTCCAGAACCAAATCCAGCTACATGTGTGAATTGAGGAGAAGATGCTTTGGTGAAAGAGGTCTTGAGCAACATGTGGATATAAAGACTAGAAAGGAGGGTTTTAGAAGAGAAATGCTGATGTGTAGGGAGGAATCCCAGCATTCAGAAAAGCAAGAGGAAAGGAAGGGAGGAGGTGGTGGCAAGGATAGGGGCAGATGGATCTCAGAACCTTGGGGCCACAGCCTGCCTTTAATGTTGACAAAGAGAGAGAAGTAAAAATGGCCCATTCCTGCCCAGCAGAGTCTGGCTTTAAACCTCATCTGGCAGGTCTCTTGTAAACTGAAGCAAAATATTTTTATCTTTACCTTTCAAAGAGCAAAAGTGTTAAAAACATGGGTTTTTTTTAAAGACCATAAATATTTTGTGAGCATTTACTTATCATCTCCTGAATTATAAAAGCTCAGAAAAAATTCCCTCCCAAAATTAGATTTTTTTCCCCATAGGTCTTAAAGGCCTTTGTGAGAGATTGTTTAAAAAAAATTAAGCAAACACAGAGAGAAAAATCTCCATTTTCTTCAGAGGAAGGATAGAAAGAGTGAAAGTACATTTCTTTATTGTTTCTAGATGTTGCCATATTTGCTATTTAATCAGCAGGTAATATTTATAAGCTTAGTAAGTGTATCACATGGACATTTTACACTTTTAGCTCCTAAACCTTGAGAATGTGACGTGTGCTTAAGGAACTCTTTCCTGATTTGGGAGTATGGGAGGCTGACAGTGGCTCCCAAGGATGTGTCCCCACCCCTAGAGCCATTGAAGCTGACCTTATTTAGAAAAAGGGTCTTTGCAGATATGATTAAGGATCTTGTGATGGGGAGGTAATGCTGGATTATCTTGGTGGGCCTGAACGTAGTTGCAAGCACTCTTACAGAGGAGAGAAGCAGAGGGAAAGTTGAAGAGGAGAAAGTGGCCTGGAGGTAGAGATTAGAGGAGGATCCGGAAGCCAAGGAACGTCTAGGCCACCGGAAGCTCCTGGAAGAAGCAGGGAATACATTCTCCCCGTGAGCCACTAGGGGGAGCATGACCTGCCAACAACTCACTGCAGACTTTCGGCCTCCAGAACTGTAAACCAGTATGTTTCTGTTTTAATTCAGTGTGTGTGTGTGTGTGGTACTTTGCTGCAGCAGCCCAAAGACACTCACGCGGGGAGATAGAACTCACTTCCAGTTCTTTTTCCTCTGCTGTTTCCAGGAATAGATCTGGGCGGAAGGGTTTCACCCCATTGGAATTCTCCACTCTGAAAATCTTCTCTGATGGGATAAGAATAATGCAAATGACAAGAAAGAAAGCAGTGTGAAGAAATTTTAGCAGCAGCTGCCAGCCTCTGAATTGGTTCACTGACCCTGGATAGGTCCCCAGTGGGGCTGTGGCAGAGCCTAGGCCAGTTCTCAACAGAGAGAAGTGAACAAATGAAGGAGTCTCCAGGTGAAGGGGTCTTGTGTCCCTTTACACCAGGAGGTCACCTTAAGTTAAGTCTACTAACCCTCTAAAACTTAACTCAGATACACCTGCCATAGGGAGGCTTTCTCTGACCAAGACGCCAGCTTGCCCCCACTATATCCCTTTACCACCTCCATCCCCCAGAGGGTTAAGAGCTGGCACATAATAAGTGCTCAGTAAATCGAGGACTGGATGAATGGAATAAAACATTTCCCCCCTGAGGGGACATGTGGCAAAACTACTGATCTGCTTTCAGTAAGAACTGAAATACCTATGTTGTCCCACTAGAGTGATCTAGTCCAGGTGTGAAACGGGCACAAAGGCTTTTACTGGAATCAAAAGGAAATCAGGAAATGGTAAGGCAAGATTCTTTCAGGCACAATAATATGACAGCAGTGGCAGCTGGCAGAGGAATACTGTCCTATGCTTTTCAGAGCCCTCTAACCTTCAGATGCGACCGATCCCTCAGCTACCCTATGGAGGGCGGGTGTGTCCTTGCTTTTGCTGGGGAGTGGACTGATAGGTGGTCACAGGAACCTCAGGGTCTAGGTCAGCCTAGCACGCTGGCTCCCCCCGAGGGTCCCACTCACCCTTCTGGTCCCGACAGCTGAGGGTGTAGAAGGTTTCTCTTCGCAGGATGATCTCCTGGGCGATGATCCCGTAGCTGTACACATCTCCTTTCTGGGAGACGCTGGCTCGGCGTAGGTGCTCCGGGGCTGTCCACAGGTCTGTACATTCAGCAGTGACACGGAGAGGGTGAGGGGTCGAGCCGCTCAGGGGTCTCCAACTTGCTTTTGCATTTAGGTCCCTCCACCGCGCTAACGCCAGTGACGGGGGCAGCACACATGCTTGCCTTCTAAGCTGACTATGTAATGCCGGGATTCGGGTGCGGGCATGCAGCAATGCCCTCCCTAAGCTGCTTGACTCAGAGCTCTGAAAACCCTCAAGGTCAACTAGACTAGCACCTGGGGACAGGAAGTGCTCAGTAAACGTCTGTGGGGTGAATGCAGTAGAATCTAAGAGGCTGAGCATTTAACAGCTTACAGAACATGTGGCATAAACAGAAAAACCTTCATAAATATTTTAAAATCATGTATTTATCTTATGCAATATAAAACACCATATATACATATATATAGTACATAATTTTTACAATATAAAATTAACTATAAATTATATATAAACTATATGGTTATATAATTATATAGATATAATTTATATAATTATATAATTTATATATAATGTGTAGTTCATGTGCATTATATATAAATATATTTATTTATATAATTATATATAAATAAAATATAAATTATATATAAATATATATAAGTATAAATATATACTATATGTAATAATATATATTATATACATATGATATATATATTTATTAAAAACAAATAAAGAGAGCACTTTTTTTGTCTTTTTAGGGCTGTACCTGCGGCACATGGAGGTTCCCAGGCTAGGGGTCCAATCAGAGCTGTAGCCGCCAGCCTACACCACCGCCACAGCCATGATGGATCTGAGCCACATCTGTGACTTACACCACAGCTCAGGGCAACACCGGATCCTTAACCTACTGAGGGAGGCCAGGAATCAAACCCGCATCCTCATGGAAGCTAGTCAGGTTCACTAACCACTAGCTACGACGGGAACTCCAAGAGAGCACATTTAAACAAAGAGACCATCACTGATATTTTCCAGGTGTGACACGCTGGCAGCCACAAAGCCAGCTATCACCTGGAGATGTGTTTTATTTACCGCAGTGTTCTTTAAACAAATTAATGCACACAATTTGCCCACGTTTTACTGTTGTGCCTGCTCTGTCCATCTAGTTCACTTCACATGAAGCACTCCTGGG
Organism: Phacochoerus africanus; assembly: GCF_016906955.1. NCBI lineage: Eukaryota > Metazoa > Chordata > Mammalia > Artiodactyla > Suidae > Phacochoerus > Phacochoerus africanus. The sequence goes on along the minus strand of NC_062550.1, from coordinate 61,639,703 downwards.
TCCTATGTTTGGCTCCTCGAAACACTTGGGGTTTGGACCCCATCACAGATCTTGTTTATAATAATGGGTATACAATTAATTTTCCTCCAACATCCCTTGGAAATTTTCCGGGATCCCCTAGCTCCTGGTAGACTTTTTGAGATTTCTACCTTCAGCAGTTTCAATGAAACAAAGCTATACATGGGTGTGTTTAGGCACATGACATGCTTATAATGAAGAACATTTTCGTCATTTGGTTTTCCATCCACTGTTCACTGCCTTTTGGAATTTGTCTCATGAGTTTATATGGCTTGTTCTTGGACTTGTAGGAAAGAGAAATAAATCTACTTATGCTCAAGTTCCAAGATAGGTAAATGGATGCAATCCACCAACCCCACAGATAGGTAATTGGATGAAGTTCAGAAGGGTAGGATTTGACCCGCAGTTTGTCTGATTCTTTGTCATGGTGAGTGGTTTAATGAAGGAGATTTGCTCACTCCATGATGAACCCTGCTTGGCACACAGCAGGTCCTCAACTACCGCTTAACTGGATTGAGTCCAATGTCCTGGCATGCTTGACATGACTGAAGAAGTGGGGGCATAACGGCAACTTTTCATCTTTTAAGGGAAAACTAAAGATTGCAAAGTAGAGTTAGAGGAAGGATTTAGTTCTTGGATCTAGGCGGTATTTTGAGGCACCGATGAACGCTAGTCTTCTGAGACTATTTAACCCTGAGTTAAAGTGAAGAACACCTAAACGTTCAATGTGAAAAGCCCTTTATACTTTACACATCACTTTTCTTTGTGTCACTTTTTTTTTAATGTCCTCACCCATGGCAAATGGAAATTTCCAGGCCAGAGACTGAAACTGAGCTGCAGCTTTGACCTATACCCCAAGTGCGGCAATGCCGGATCCTTAACCCACTGCACTGGGCCAGGGATGGAACCCACAGCTCCTGCGGCGACCTGAGCCACTGCATCACACTGGGATTCTTAACCCACTGCATCACACTGGGAACTCCTGTGGTACTTTTTTGACCTTCAACATGATCCTGGAAGGGATGATAAGAATATATTGTACTGAGAAGATTTTTCCCCCATCATTATCATTTTTTTATCATTATTACAGATAAATAAATGAAGTCTTGAATTTGGAGATGGGTCTTCAGCCTTGTACTCTATATTCTTGGGCAAATCTCTTAGCCTCTCTGAGCGTCAATTCTGTCTCCTACAAAGGAAGGGGGTTAGATAAGGTAACTTCTAAGGTCTCTTTCTGCTCTAACCGTCTATATTTTTCCACACGGTTCTGCTTCCACAAGCCAATAACCTTTTCGCGGTTTCTCCCTGATATCAAGGACACATATATGAAGAAAATCCACAGGGGAGATCTGTTCAACTCAGCACGCCTGTGCTGAACCCTGAGAAGTGGGGAGGAAGCGCTGGAGAAAGAGCCAGCTGCTGCCTCTTATGGCTCCATGTGTTGCTTTTCTGATTGGTATCACCATTTTCTGAGCACCTTACATGGGCTTATGAGAAAAAAAATTTTAAATGGGAAACTAGTAAAAATTCCATTTACAACAGACCTTTTTTTGGAGCTAAAATGGAATTACAGCCAAAGTCAGTGATCTTCACCACCATCCTACTGTCCACCACGCAGTTGGTGGATTTCAGGCGACCATGGACTTCTGTCTTACTGGAGTGCAGATAGGACATTCCCTGTAGTTTTTCAGACAGAGGACAGGAAAACAGCGAGATATGACACTATTCAGCTGCTTCATTATTTTAAGGAAAGAAATGACATTTCAAAATCATTTTGGCAGGCAGATAGAAGCACACCAGCAGATTTTAAGTTTCAATCCATTACTTTTTACTGAAAAAATGCTCAACATCACTAATTATTAGAGAAATGCAAATCAAAACTACAATGAGGTACCACTTCACACCAGTCAGAATGATTATCATTAACAAGCCAACAAATAACAAATGCTGGAGGAGGTGTAGAGAAAAGGGTACCCTCCTACACTGTTGCTGGGAGTGTAAGTTGATACAACCACTATGGAAAACAGTATGGAAGTACCTTAGAAAACTAAATATAGATCTACCACATGACCCAGCAATCCCAAACCCACTCTTGGGCATACATCCAGACAAAACTTTTCTTGAAAAAGATACATTCACCCAATATGTTCATTGCAGCACTATTCACAGTAGCCATGACATGGAAACAACCTAAATGTCCATTGACAGATGAATGGATTAAGAAGATGTGGTATACATACACAATGGAATATTACTCAGCCATAAAGAACAAAATAATGCCATTTGCAGCAACATGGATGGAACTAGAGACTCTCATACTAAGTGAAGTATGTCAGAAAGAGAAAGACAAATACCTTATGATATCACTTATATCTAGAATCCAATATATAGCACAAATAAACCTTTACACAGAAAAGAAACTCATAGACTTGGAGAACAGACTTGTGGTTGCCAAGAGGGAGGGGGAGGGAATGGATGGACAGGGAATCTGGGGTTAATAGATGCAAACTATTGCATTTGGAGTGGGTAAGCAATGAGATCCTGCTATATAGCACAAGAAGCTATATCTAGTCACTTGTGATGGGACATGATGGAGGATAATGTAAGAAAAAGAATATGTATATATATGACTGGGTCACTTTGCTGTACAGTATAACTTGACAGAATACTGTAAAACCAACTATAATGGAAAAAATAAAAACCATTAAAAGTAAATAAATAAATAAAATAAAAATATTGCTAAAGCCCTAATATGTGCCTAACCATTACATCTAGTTTTGAAGTCCATTCAGATGAAACAGTAAAAGGGAACTGTCTAAAGACTTCGGTTAAATAGCTGTATATAATAGGAAGCAAAGGTTGACCTTATTTTTTTTAAAGTGTTTCTACTTAGCATTTATTCTGTCTGTGATCTTGGGTATGTCTCTCATCCCCTGCTACACCAAGTATAAAATATGGAAAATAAGGCTTCGCTTTCCTGAAGGGAGGGGTGGGCTAGATTATTTCCTAAAATCTAATGCAGTTCATTCTGTCTTGAAACAGAATGTTCCATTGTTTTGAGAGGAAGCCCTCTTGGGGAGCTTATGTGCTTCCCTCTGGTGGCCAGAAGTGGTATTGTGAAAACTGATGTTCAGCCTGGATCACAGGAGTGAAATGTGGCAAATAGGGTATTGTGTCAGTTTTTTTCCAACTGACTCTGATCAGTTCATTCTCGGAACTGATTTTTCTTTACTCTTGAATGAGACCCAAGTTACTTCCCTTTCATAGCACGTCTGGGAAATAAATGACCAAACTTATTATTGCCTCATGCAAGATGAATTCCTGTCCTTAATATTTTCTCTTATAAAGTTGAGGATTTGGTCATCTTACCTGAAACTTTATGTGTTTTTTTTTACTTCCGGCAAATCTATGAAAACGTGTGCCCCAAGCCCAGTATGGAAGGACTTTAATAATAAAAAATAATAGTCAATATATATTGAACATTTGCTTGGCAGCCCTTATACGGAGCATTAGCATTGTTTCTTAAAATCCTCACAACAACCTGTAACACAGGTACTATTTTTATGATCATCTTACAGATGAAAAAACCAATGTGATAGCTTGCTAGATCTGGTTTCCTGTATTTAACTTTTGTTTGTTTGTTTTGTTTTGAGTTTTGTTTTGTTTTTTTGTCTTTTTGCCATTTCTTGGGCCGCTCCCGCAGCATATGGAGGTTCCCAGGCTAGGGGTCGAATCGGAGCTGTAGCAACCAGCCTACGCCAGAGCCACAGCAACATGGGATCCGAGCCGCGTCTGCAACCTACACCACAGCTCACGGCAACGCCGGATCGTTAACCCACTGAGCAAGGGCAGGGATCCGAACCCGCAACCTCATGGCTCCTAGTCAGATTCATTAACCACTGCGCCACGACGGGAACGTCCTGTATTTAACTTTTGTAAATGTCTTTTGTGTTTGTAGGTCTCTTACCTTAGCAATGTCATACAAGACAGAGATCTTAAACTCCCAATCCATGAATGTACCATCAGGATAGGAAATTGTGTCATTTAAAACTTCCTGAGCAGGAGAATAAGAAAAGGAAGATGAGTTAGGCTTTTTTTTTTTTAAGGAAGGAGGGCTACTGTGGAGAGACTATTAACGGCAAACTGATCTAATCATGAGGTCTTGGGCTGGGGAACAAGTTGGAACTCCATTGTCCTAGTTTTCCTGAACATATGTTTCTTCTCTATCCCATGTGAGAAATATTAGGTGGTTCTTCTCACAAAGAGATGAGCAGGAGATACCCATAGGTCCCAAATCCCAGTTCTTCCACCAGACAGGGGTAAAGGAATGAGCAGTCACCTGCCAGGAGAGGGCGCTGGGGAGCCTAGTTCACAAGCGACTAGACATGCAGGCTCTCTCTTCAAAATTACACTAGTGTTTTTCAACAAGCAACTGCTATTAGGAAATTCCTTCATTAGGCTTATTATGTTTTTACACTCATGATCAATTGCACCTTTTGGCCTAATAGCTCTAAGTGTTCCTTCAGTTTACTAAGTTCTCAGTCATTAAGGCAGAGTTCTTGGGAGTTCTCTTGTGGCTCAGTGGGTTAAGGATCTGCTGTTATCAAGACTGCAGCTTGGGTCACTGCTATAGCGTGACTTTAATCCTGGCCAGGGAACTTTTGCATGCTGCAGGTATGGCCGAAAAAGAGAGAGTTCTTGGATTTTTGCACGACCTAGAATTTTTTTAAATTTTTATTAAAGTAGATTTGATTTACAGTATTGTGTTAGCTTCAGGTTGACCTCGAATTTTGCTTTTTGGTTTTTTATTATTTTTATTTCATAATGATTTTTATTTTTTTCCATTATAGCTGGTTTACAGTGTCTGTCAATTTTCTACTGTACAGCAAGGTGACCCAATCACACATACATGTATACATTTTTTCTCACATTATCATGCTCCATCATAAGTGACTAGATATAGCTTCCAGTGCTATACAGCAGGATCTCATTGCTTATCCATTCCAAAGGCAATCGTTTGCATCTATTAACCCCAAATTCCCAGTCCATCTCACTCCCTCCTCCTCCTCCTCCCCCTTGGCAACCACAAATCTCTTCTCCATGTCCATGATTTTCTTTTCTGTGGAAAGGTTCATTTGTGTCATATATTAGATTCCAGCTATAAGTGATGTCATAGGGTACTGGTCTTTCTCTTTCTGACTTACTTCACTTAGTATGAGAGTCTCTAGTTCCATCCATGTTGCTGCAAATGGCATTGTCATTCTTTTTTATGGCTGAGTAGTATTCCATTGTGTATATATACAACATCTTCTTAATCCGTGTATATATACTATATCTTCTTAATCCATTCATCTGTTGATGGACATTTAGGTTGTTTCCATGTCATGGCTACTGTGAATAGTGCTGCAATGAACATGCAGGTGCATGTGTCTTTTTCAAGGAAAGTTTTGTCCAGATATATGCCCAAGAGTGGGATTGCTGGGTCATATGGTAGTTTTATGTATAGTTTTCTAAGGTACTGCCATACTGTCTTCCACAGTGGTTGTACCAGCTTACATTCCCACCAACAGTGTAGGAGGGTTCCCTTTTCTCTACACCCCCTCCAGCATTTGTTATTTGTGGACTTATGAATGATGGCCATTCTGACTGGTATGAGGTGGTACCTCATTGTAGTTTTGATTTGCATTTCTCTAATAATCAGTGATATTGAGCATTTTTTCATGTGCTTGTTGGCCATCTGTATATCTTCTTTGGAGGAATGTCTATTCAGGTCTTTTGCCCATTTTTCAATTGGGTTCTTGGCTTTTTTGCTGTTGAGTTGTATAAGCTGTTTGTATATTTTAGAGATCAAGTCCTTGTCAGTTGGCCCAGAATTTTGAACTCAGTATTAACATGGTGATGGTTCTGTCAAGATTTAGGGTTTTAAACTAAGCTAATAACTGTTCTTCACAGTAAAACTCTAAACAGAATCCTAACTGATAACATAATAATAGTTTTTTGTTTTGGGAAAGATCCTAATTTGACATTTAGTTTTAACTCAGGTACTGACTGAACCAATAATTTCCAAGAAGGGTTCCAAAGTCATAATTAATTTCAGATAAGGCTGGTGGGGTGGTGGGTAACAGAAAGTTAAGGGAGGGAAGTTATGAGCAGACAGAGTCTGAAGTAACTCTTTCTCTTAGCACCTATTTTATGCTTTTGTTTATTTATTACCTCTTCTCCCTATGAAAAGGTAGGCTCTGTGATTATCTTCATTTACTAGTATATCTGCAACATCTATCAAAACAGATATTAAATAATATTTATTGCAGGAATGAATCAATTGTTTTGTTTTTGGTTTTTGTCTTTTCTAGGGCCACACCCATGGCATGTGGAGGTTCCCAGGCTAGGAGTCTAATCGGAGCTGTAGCCACTGGTCTATGCCAGAGCCACAGCATTGTGGGATCTGAGCCGCGTCTGTGATCTACACCACAGCTCACAGCAACGTTGGATCCTTAACCCACTGAGCGAGGCCAGGGATCGAACCTGCAACCTCATGGTTCCTAGTCGGGTTTGTTAACCACTGAGCCACGAGGGGAACTCCAGGAACGAATCAGTTGTTGGTAAACAAGGTTAGCCGAGGTTGCTGTACGTTTATAAGATGGAAAGCATATTGTCTTTACTCTGTTCCGGGAGAGACTTTCTCATTTGCCTCCCCACAAAAGTAGGTTCTGATGGGATTTACTCTGAGTTGGAGCCTAAACAGATTACATCAGAGATGGAGTGGTGTTTGCAAGGGCACAGCCTTTGCTTTGAGGTTCATGATACAAAGGAGTGGATAAGCTTCCTATAGTAGCTTCTATTGTTGTCTGTTCCCAACGTGAGTAAGCAATGCCAGATGGGGCCCAAGACCACTCAGATAATTGAAATTTTCTACCATAGCATACAGAGCCCAAAACACCACACCCATGGTATCTAAATGTTAGCTGGGCATTTAGGGATTAGAAGACCACATGAAAGCCTTTGACCAGGCTCTGTTAATTGGTATTCTAAAATTTCTATTGCACTGAAATCAAATGAATCAGATATGGTCTAGTCCTTGTATGGAAAACATTTCTTATTTTGAAAGATCTGAAAGTGTTATTATTAGGAATGTATAATTTAAGTGATCATTTCTAGCATCAACTAAAATGATCATATGGTATTTCCCCAAAGACCTTTTGATATGATGCATTAGAGTAATATTTTTCCATTCACAGAATTAATCACATCTGCTTATATTATGCTTTTTGTATCCAACTATCTTAGAATTACCAGTGTTTTATTTGTAATTTTTCCATTTATATTCATAATTATAATTAGTCTTTATTTTTTTTAAGTTTTTTTGTTGTTTTGCCTTTTCTAGGGCCACTCCTGCGGTATATGGAGGTTCCCAGGCTAGGGGTCTAATCGGAGCTGCAGCCGCTGGCCTACACCACAGCTCACAGCAACACCAGATCCTTAACCCACTGAGCAAGGCCAGGGATCCAACCCGCAATCTCATGGTTCCTAGTCAGATTCGTTAACCACTGAGCCACGATGCGAACTCCTGTAATTAGTCTTTAATCACATTTTAGTATCAACTTTATGCTAGCCTTGTTGAATGTTAAATGAATTTTGAAAATGTTCATATCTTTGTTTAACTTTAGTGTTTATATAGACAGTGAGAATTATTCAGTGAGGTTCAGAAAAATTAAAGCTGAATCTGGTATTCTTTGTAATAAAAGTGATATTTTCCTCTATTATTATTAGCCTAAGTTTTTACTTTTTTTTTTTTTGTCTTTTTGCTATTTCTTGGGCCGCTCCCGCAGCATATGGAGGTTCCCAGGCTAGGGGTCCAATCGGAGCTGTAGCTGCCAGCCTATGCCAGAGCCACAGCAACGCAGGATCCGAGCCTCGTCTGCAACCTACACCACAGCTCACGGCAACGCCGATCGTTAACCCACTGAGCAAGGGCAGGGACCGAACCCGCAACCTCATGGTTCCTAGTCGGATTCGTTAACCACTGCGCCACGACGGGAACTCCAGTTTTTACTTTTTGAGTCAAGTTTTCATGATTATATTGTTCCTGAAATTTTTCCTTTTTTTAGATTTTATAATTTAATAGTCATGATGTATTCTTTCATAATTGAAAGAATCTTTTTCATAGTTTTATTATTTTATTTTCACTTTTGTGTATTTTTATGTTTGCTTTAAAGATTCAATTAGAAGTATGAGAGCCTTGTATGTTTTGTATTTTTTTTTTAAACAAAAAACTCAGAATGCATTTGAAAAATTTACCAATTTTATAATAATTGAAATGTGGAGGTTTCCTTTCCTTAGGCCCTAGTTATTCTTCTAAATTTTGCATTGAATACTTAGATTATTTTTTAAAGAGAGAATAGCATTTAGGGCTGTGATTTTCTTTCTTGAAAGACAGATTTGATTTTATGCCATTCATTCATTCTGAAAACTACACTCTTGGTTTTAAAAAAATTTCAAAGTTCCTAGCTTAACATATTTTATTATTTTATAACTTTATTGAATTATAAATGTTTGGACCTCTTTGAAGCTGCTGCTTCTCCAGTCTTAGTATCTATTGTGGCTTTGTGATGGGGGAGATCATTTGAGGTGGTTTTTGTTTGTTTGCTTGTTTGTTTGTTTGTTTTGCTTTTTAGGGCCACACCCGAGGCACATGGAAGTTCTCAGGCTAGGGGTTGAATTGGAGCTACAGTTGCTGGCCTACACCACAGCTCACAGCAATGCTGGGTAACCTAACCCACTGAGCAGGACCTGGGATTGAACCTGAGTCCTCATGGATACTAGTTGGGTTCATTTCCGCTGAGCGACAATGGGAACTCCAAGCATTAAGATTTTTAAGGAGACTAGGTCTGAAAGTAGCCCATAGGCAGCAGCATGACCACACATCCTGGTTTGCTTGAGGCCAGGTGCAGTTTATGTCTGCTATTACAACATAATTATTTTAGGAAAGGATCCTGGGAATGAAATTATATTGTCACCCTGAAACACCCAAAGGTATTTAAAAGGCTGGAAGCCCTCGTAACACACATCCAGAAAGCACTCAAGGTAAGGAGTGCCTCCTCTTTTCCTGACACCTGACTTTGTTTCTTGTATGAATGCTTCTGTGCATGCCTGCCCTTCTGAACTATCCAGCGACTGTATATTCCTAGCTTGATGCTTAGTTCTTCCCAACACCTTGACTCAGTCCTGTCTTACTTTCTCTGTTTTGGAGTTGTTCGACCAGAATACCTGCCCCATCTGGCAAATCCTCAGTCCTTCCCAAGGGAGAGAAGGGTAGGACTTATGAACAAGTCTCCTCATGGTTATTTGGTGCTATCATAATGACCATCTGGTTTTCTTTTAGTACAAAAACAATTATGCAGGTAAAAGAAAATGAATTTAGAGGCAATCACTCTTCCATATCTGTTCTCTGTCTTTTCAAGTCTACACTCCAGAATTTTTTTTTTTTCTTTTTAGGGCCACACCTATGGCATATGGAAGTTCATGGGCTAGGGGTCGAATCAGAGCCACAGCTGCCAGCCTACACCATAGCCACAGCAACACCAGACCTGAGCCACATCTGCAACCAATACTGCAGCTTGCAGCAACACCGCATCCTTAACCCACTGAGCAAGGCCAGAGATCGAACCTCACAGAGACCAAGTTGGGTTCTTAAACTGCTGAGCCACAGTGGGAACTCCATCCTGAATCATTTTTAGGTATTTGTTTTTAAATACAGATGTAATAGGGATGAGTGACAAAATCTGAGTGATCTAGTTTGGCAAGCATATGTCCCCAACCACTTTCCCTGATAACTCTTTGATATTACTTCACTGAGTGAGCACTGAAAATTTCTACTAGTATTTTTTTTTTTTTCCATGTGGTTGGCCAGTCAGGGACTTGGAAGTGATGGTTCCTTACCCGGAGGGATCCTCTCTCGCAGTACTCAATCACCCCAAAGATCATGGAGTCAAGCTTCACTGTGCCGTAGAACTTGGTTAGGTTGTAATAGTCGATCTGAAGCAACTAAGATATAAGATATAAAATATATTTACAAAGCCAAACAGCCAGAAAGGAGCACCAGAGTAGTGCTGTGCTAATACAATATTTTATATGCTAATAAAACTTGTCCAGTTTCAGATCTTTGCTCTTGACACACGGGAGCACCAGTGCATTTCCTACTGCACTTGGCACTACATCTTACCCCAAAGCCTTTGTTTTGGCAGCAAAGGAATTTAAACACAATCCTTTGTGTACTCTCAAATCCTACTAGGACCATTTTCTAGGACATGCTGGTAGACTGCCAACATGTTTTACACCATCAAGTATCACTCTTTGACTTCTTTTGGTCAAACTTTCAACAAGTATGGTCATCCACGTCTTGGTCTGAGGGCTTCTCTGTCTGCATCCCCAATAACATCTTGCCCCACCAGGGACCTCGATGCTTGGGGAAAATAGAATGAAGCTATTTCTCACTTAGAGGGTTTTAAGCAAAGGACACATACCTTGTTCAATTCTATCTTCTGTTTCTCAGTGAAATTGCCATCGTTGTGCTTGAGATCCTTTAGAATCACTCGCTGCCAAGATCAGTGGGATTGAAGAGATAATGTAGCGTGACCACTTACTTGCATGTAATCTGCCCATGCATCTGTCTCCCCACTCCACCGTAAGCTCTTGAGAGGGGTCACACTATTTTATGGATGTTTATATCCCTGGTGCCTAGTGCCTGGGATATGGTAGGCTCAGGTGTGACTGTTTCTTTAAAAATGGCAAGATAAAAAGGATGGAAGGAAGGAAAGAAGGGAGAGAGGAAGGAAGCAAGGAAAGGAGGGACAGAGGGAGGAAGGAAGGAAAGAAAGAAAGAAAGAAAGAGAAGGAAGGAAGAAAGAGAGAGAAGGAAGGAAGGAAGGAGAGAGAGAGAGAAAGAAAGAAAGAAAGAAAGAAAGAGAGAGAAGAAAGAAAGAAAGAAAGAAAGAAAGAAAGAAAGAAGAAAGAAGAAAGAAAGAAAGAAAGAAAGAAAGAAAGAAAGAGGAAGAAAAGAGGGAAGGAGGGAAGGAGAGGAGAGAGGACACAAAACCCCTATATGGGATTATCAAATTCCCACTGCAATGAACCAAAATATAATACAGGCTTGCCTAGACTGCTCTGAATCTCATTTATTTTTCCTTTTCCTTCCTACACTTTCCACCTCTTAAAAAGTCTATTTTTCCTTTAATTTACCCAGGACAGTAAGCGTTGTAACCCTTGAAGCAGAGCCCTGCCCATTCCCATGAAGGGCTCTAAGAATAGCACTGGGATCAGCCAGGCTCCCAGCCACTGCACTGCCCATGTCGGGAACCAGAAGGCTCAGCACACACCCCGGGGTGAGAGTTCAGAGAAGAGGAGGAGACTAGTCACCTTTTTGTCGTATTTGCACTGCCGTAGTCTCTGGATGGTATCTCGCCTCCTGTCATCGTCGATCTGGCACAAGAAAAGGCTCATCATTCCCAAAGCTCCAGATCTCATCCCGCCCTGCCAGCCAGAGTCTGAGAGGCTGTGCTGGGGGTGGGCTGTATCTGCTGTAGTTTGTGCACAGCAGGCTGTGTAGGCTCGGAACTCCTGTTATAATTGACCTGTGTTCTCCTTCCACTGCCACCTTCTCTCTCCAACAGTATCGTCTTTGCAAGTATCCGCCAGCCATGTGCACGCGTAACTCTGGGGTTTCCTCCCTTCTTCCTGTGCCCATTTAGGCCAGGGTTTTCCTTTGCTTCTTTCTCTCCCAGTCCCCCTTCTCTTGGGAACCACTGCCTATAGCTATAGACATGCTCTCAGGGGAGTGTGCATTTGAGTTGTGAACTCACAGCTAAAGGCCCAGGTACCAACCCAAGTGAGGACACCATGCCGGGGGCTTAAGAGGGCAGTCCCATCAGCTCTGGGCTCAGCCTGGGGTTGCCAGATCATCTGACTTGGTAATATGGATTTTCCTATGCCATTCCAAGATTTTTGTACTTGGGAGAGGATATGAGCCTTCAGAGTGCAACGTGCAAGACTTGGGGTGGAAGAGCTAGAGGACAGACTCCAGGCACACACCTGACCCAGGATGCAGTTTTACTTTTGCTGCTATTAGGCAGGAAGTCATCTCAAGTCACACTATCCTGTTGGCATGGCCCTGCTCTGAGGGACCGCACTCATTCCTTCCTGTGGAGGTCCTGGGAGTCCATCTCCTCTTTTGCTTTGCTACAAAAGCTCTGATGAGGAATTCCTTGGTGGCCCAGAGGTTAAGGAGCCACTGCTGTGACTGGGGTGCTGCTGTGATGCGGGTTCGATCCCTGGCCTGAGAACTTCCACATGTCACAAGAACAACCAACAAAATTAAAAAATAAAAACTCTGGGGGTTCCCACTGTGGCACAATGGGATAGATGACACCTTGGGAACACTGGGATACAGTTTCGATCCCCGGCCTGGCTCAGTGGGTTAAGGATCCGGTGTTGCTGCAGCTGCAGCTTAGGATCCCTGTCTCAGGAAATTCATGTGCCACAGGGCAGCCAAAAAAAAAAAAAAAAAAAAAAAAAGAAAAAAAGAAAGAAAGAAAGAAAGAAAAGAAAGGAAACATAAATAAATAAAAACTCTGGTAAGACTCTGTGTATGGTGAGTATCAGGATTGTGGTCTTCACAGCTACACAGACTGGGTTCAAGCTGTGCCCTTGTTCCTAAAATTCTAGCCCTGTTGCCTCAAGGGGCTGGGGTAAAATGAAATGGGTGAACACGCCTGGCTCTTAAGAAGAGCTCGGGAAGCCTTAGCTGTTACTATTTGCGGTAATCTGACTGGCTCCACTCCTTCTCCACCCTATGGTTCTTCAGTCTCCTCATCAGCAAAGTTATGATGATAACATTCATCTCATGAGGTCCGAGTGGGGAGGAGATAAGACAACATAGGTCCAGGAGTTCCCGCCGTGGCTCAGCAGGTAAAGAACCTGACATAGTGTCTGTGAAGATGAAGGTTTGATCTCTGGCCTCGCTGAGGTGGTTAAGGATCCGGCATTGCCATGAGCTGTGGTGTAAGTCACAGTCACGGCTGGGATCCTGCATTGCTGTGACTGTGGCATAGGCCTCAGTTGCAGCTCTGATTCCTCTAGCCTGGGAACTTCCATATGCCTCGGGTGCAGCCCTAAGAAGAAAAAGACAGCACAAGTCCAGCAGTGACTGCAGTGGATGGGAGGAGGGATCACTGGCTGCTGCTGAGATTAGGAGAATGTGGGCAAAGAGGAGCAGAGACCTCTTTCTTCTGCAGTGAGCAAGTCAGTCACCCGTCCACAGGATGAGCAGAGTAGTTCCCCAAGGTTTCGGGGAACTCCAATATCTGCCCATTCCTACCCCACCCATCACAGATTCTCACTCTGTGCATTTCTCTTCCGGGTCAAATGCAAAGAATGAGTAATGCACCATTATCTCAGCCTCCACCAAAGTGTTCACCGGATGCAGTAGCTGACATTTAGGGCAGAGACAATCAAGGGAAAGACAGGACCCTGAGAATTAGAAAACATCTAAGTCTTGGATTCTGAACCAAATGCTCCCTGCCTGGCACGTTTCGTACGACGCTACCAAAGTCTTGGCAAACCTCTGGCAGGTTGCGCCAGCTCTTGCATTCTTCGACAGGTAAGGCATGCCTCACCTTTAGGCTGACGTGGTTGGTCTCATTGGATTCCAGAGGAAAGATATTTTCAGGAGGAATGTGGGACCACTTTTTCTGACGAAGTGCATATTCTCTTTTATATTTTCTGCAAAAGGAACAGAACAAGCCAATAAGCTTTTATCAGTGTTCATGCCATCTGGTGTCTGAACATGAGGAAAAATCTAAGGCCCTGATGTCCTCAGGTAGATCTATGTGAGTAAGCCTGGCCCATGTTCTCCAAACTGGTGAGTGCCGGCCACCCACTTTCTCAGATCCTTCACTAAAGCAGCCCTTTATTAGAGTAAACAATTTGAATCGATTATACAGAGAGAGAACAACAACAAAAAATTAACTAAAAATTTTTTTAAATTTTTGTAAAATTTAAACTGTAAGCCAAAAGGCAAAAATGTTGATTTTTAAACCACCAGAGAATATATCAGATCCCTAAATAAGCCAGCTCCTCTGATGTGTCTGTGCCTTTTAAAAATGTACAAAGAAAACAGAACAGCACAGAGGAAATGTGACAACATGTAAGCCAATGTTCGAAATGTCAAGAATTTGTGATTGTTACCCCCAGTTAATTTAGATATAGCAGAATTCTTTGGTTGTAGGAAATGCTCACCTACAATTTTACAGATATTGCCAAATTATCTCTTGAAGCAATTACACAAATTTACCCTCCTGTTGTGAAAATTCCTGTTTCCTCCATATTCTTAGCAATATTTAGTATTATTTAACTTTTTTTACCCTTATGATGTATGTGCAAGTGTTTAATTATTGCTTTGCATTTCATTTTCTTGATTATTAAAGTATAATTTCAAATATTTTCTAGTTATTTTGCTGACTATATAGAGTTGCCTATTCATAACTCTGCTTATCTTTTCTTTTGCATTATTTGTCTTTTCTTATTTACTTACATGAGTTCCTTATATATTCTGCAAAATGTCTTTTTTTCCTTTTATGTGCTGCAAATACCTTCTTCTATTTATTGTTTTATTTAGCTTTGTTGTATGAAAAGTTTTTATTTTATTATAGTCATGTTTATATATTTTTCTTCTTTGACCTTTCTTTTTTTGTCTTCTTTTTTTAGAGCCATACCAGCAGCATATGGAGGTCCAAGGCTAGGGGTTGAATCAGAGCTGTAGCTGCCAGCCACAGCCACAGCCACAGCCACACAGGATCTGAGTCATGTCTGCAACCTATATCACAGTTCATGGCAACACTAGATCCTTAACCCACTGAATGAGACCAGGGATCGAACCCGAACCTCAAGGTTCCTAGTCAGATTCGTTTCCGCTGCACCATGATGGGAACTCCCCTTCTTTGACTTTTCTTTTTATCTTGACTGAGACGTAGTTTTCTACTTGAGGTCATAAAGTCATTTTCTATTAATTTCTTCAAAGTTTTGAAGTTTACTTTTTCACATTTAGGTCTCTAATCCATTTACAACCCATATGGAATGAACTTTGTCTTTGTGTATTGTTTCAGGTAGGGCTTTCATTTCATTTTTCATGATGAAACCTACTGTTCCAATACCATTTCTCAACAGACTCATAATGGCACCTCTACTATGTTCCAAGTTCTCATGCTTGCTCATAGCAGATTCTAGTATCTGAATTGTTTGTCTCTGAGTTTGCCTTTGCTTGTGCTTATTTGACAAACTGCTACTCACTTTCTCAAGGTCATTTATGATGACATTTTTTGTGTGTGTGTTTTTCTTTTTTCTTTTTTTTTGTCTTTTCTAGGGCTGCTCCTGCAGCATATGGAGGTTCCCAGGCTAGGGGTCTAATCGGAGCTGTAGCCGCCGGCCTACGCCACAGCCACAGCAACATAGGATCCGAGCTGCACCTGTGACCTACATCACAGCTCACGGCAACGTAGGATCCTTAACCCACTGAGCAAGGCCAGGGATCGAACCCACAACCTCATGGTTCCTTATTGGATTCGTTAACCACTGAGCCATGACGGGAACTCCTATGATGACATTCTTAATGTCCTCTAAGCAGACACGATTATTCTCTTCCTATGCTTCCATTGGACTCTGACTATTCCTCTATTAGACTGAGAAAAAATAGTAATATTATTGACCAAAGACTGTGGTCCTAAGACCTGATGGGAAGTGGGGTGACTTGAAGCCTCCTGGGTTCTCATCTCTGCATTCTAGAAGACTCTTGGGAACCAACAGAGCCAACCTCCATTCATGCTGATTTGGAAGATGCTATCAATTATTCACTTCTTTTCTTGTATAGCTGTTGGAATGGAAAACTATAAGAATATCATCCATCTTCCAGATCTCCTCATGGAAACACTGCTGCTCTGGCCATGAGGAAGCCCAATCTCTGCTTCCCGATCTTAGAGAAAATGGAAAATGCCTCTTTCCGCCTATTACTGTGTGATTCACACCCATTTGGACTTGGCGTTTGAGGGACAGTACCCATCTGTGGCCCTGCTATTGGCAGGCTTCACTCTCCCCAAATTTTGGTTTCCACTTGCCTTCAACTAAATGGTCCCCGTACATTGAAGGTCATCTCTTATATTTCTGGATCACCCAGAGTCACAGGAGTCAAGCTCTGCCTTCACACCAAAGAGAACATTTACCTCCTTTCCTGGAGAATCCTTTAACTGACATGCAACAGGCTGGACCTTTGTTATGAGAAAGTATAGTGACACAGAAAAACCAAAGCTCATGATACAAAGAGAAAACTAATGTCTGCTTTTGTTAGGAAATGGGGGTGATCCTGATAATTTAGTAGGATAGAAAGTTTTGTGTTTTTAACATATATGGATTAGGAGGTAGTGTGGAATTCGCTCATTCATTTATATGTTCAACAAATATTTCTGAGTATGCACTATGTCTCTGGCACTGCACTAGGCTCTGTATATGTCCAAGCTGAGTAGAACCATCATGGAACCGATGGTCAGAAGGCCTGGGCTCTACTTTTGGCCCAACACACTATCTGGGACTGATTCCAGACAAGACATTGGCTTTCTGGGTCTCTCTCTCTCCAGGTTATAACAGGAGGTTTGGAATAGATGATTTCTAAAGCCTCTTCCAACCTGAACATTATATAATATAGAGAGAGACTGAAATTTCCCACAACATGCTAATAAAACAGCAGAAACAGCTATCTCCACCTCAAGAATACCTATTAATAGGGTCATCAAGACACCATATTTCAACCTCACAGCAGTTCAGATGAGGACATTGAAACTAAGTGAGATGTCTAGGTTGCTAATAATATGGTTAAGACCAACCAACTGGTTATATTACAGAACTGGGATTTGCGTTCAGGTGTCTCTAACTGCAAGCTCTAAGGGATCTGCTCAGTACTATTCGGTCCTTGATAGAGTCTTTGGTGCAGAAATGCCTTCATGGCTAAAGACCTTCTTGAGAATGTATAGTATCATCAACAGACCTCAGGCTTCTCTGTCTGGCCCCCCGCCCTCTCTGCATGATGAGCACATCAGGGTGGAGGGGTGGTGGGTACCTGAGCACCAGGAGGGCAATGAGCAGGAGCAGGACTATGGTCCCTGTGAGAGTGAAGACGGCGATCATCAGGATTTGAGGGCCTGGGTGGAAAAGACAGTAAAAATCTCACCAGTAAGGATCTTTGAAAAGAGAAGAAGCACACTTCACAATATTCTAGGTTGTATAATATGATTTGAAGAAGGGGAAAAAGAGACACCTTTAAAAATATTTATCTTTTGGGATTCCCTAGTGGCCTAGTGGTTAAGGATTCAGCATTGTCCCTGTTGTGGTTGCTGCTGTGCTGTGGGTTCGATCCCTGGCCTGGAAACTTCCTCAAGCTAAAGGCATGGCCAAAAATAAAATAAAATAAAATAATAAAATAAAATAAAATATTGACCTTTTATTAATCTCTTCCCTGGTAATATAGATTCTGCATCCTTGCTCTTTGAAGAAATCTGTCTGGAATGTGCCCCAGAGTGGCTTAACTTCTGCTTCATGGTTCATACATCTTGTTTCTTATAGGAACCATCAAATGTGACAAGTAAAATAGTTTCCAGCATACAAATAATTTCAGTGGGAAGCCTAGCTGATGTCTTTGAAATCAATATACCTAATGAGGATTCATACTAGAAGAAAGAGACAAATATTTTTCTTTTTCTTTTTTCTTAGTTAAAGTATAGTTGATTTACAGTGTTGTACAAATTTCTGCTGTACAGCAAAATGTACATACATACATTCTTTTTCTCATATTGTCTTCCATCACATTCTATCCCAGGAGACTGGATATAGTTCTCTGTGCTATAACATAGGACCTCATTAACAGCTATTTTTCAATACAGAGAACAAATCAGAGGAAAAGTATGTCAGTGTGGAGGAGTGAATGACAGAGTTGGCCACTGGCCCTTTCCAAGCTCCACCAGGTCATTGAGGGAAATCAATGAAGAATATAAGGAATTTTATTTATTTGTTGTTATTATTTTATTTACTTATTAGTATGTAGGTGAAGTTGTGTAGAGAGAAGAACTTGAGAGACTTGCAGAAGAGTAAGTGGAATTCAGAAAAATGCAGATCCAACCCAAGGAAGCATTGAAGCAGAATCTGAGTATGTAGAGGAATAAGCCCAGATGGAGAAGAACACCACATATCATCAGCCTTGATAAATTAAAGAAAAATACAGGTGAGTTTGGGAGGTGGGAAGGAGGTAGAAGGAAGGATAGAATAGGAAGCATGAAGTTTTATAGATACTTGATAGAACACAAAGCTTATGCAGATTAATTAAAATCACAAAGGCACCTAATTAATGTCTTGACAAAAAGATATAACTATATTGAGAAGAGCTTAGCGTAATGTATGGCTGGTAAAAATGAACTAAGTCTTCATGTATCAATATAAGGAACTGGAGTTCCCAATGGCTTAGCACTTGAGGATCAGGCATCATCGTTGCTGAGGTTTGGGTCACTGTTGTAGTGTGGGTTTGATCCCTAGCCCAGGAACTTAGGCATGCCACAGGCACAGCCAAAAGAATATAAGAAATAAACAGAAAATATCTAAAATTGAGAAATCAAGAAAGGCATGCATATTATTTAGAAATATGCAAATACTAAAAGCAGAAGGGAAGAAACACCATGGATACAGAGGTGGGACAGGGCACACTCACTTTCTAGTATGAATATTTCTGCTTTTGGATTTTAAAATCATGTGCATGAATTTTTCTTCAAATAAAAATATAACTAATGAAGGTGCCCCTGGAATGCCAAGACTCCTTATTAAAGTAGCACCTCAACAACTCACACTGTATTCTCTCTCCCAGCCCCGTGATATAGACCCTTGGGGGTGTGGCCCATGTCCTGCTTGTTCATCTGACACCTTTAGCACAGAGCATGAGGCCTGGTACCTTGTAACCTATCAATAAAAAAAAAAATGCTTGAATAAATCGAAAATTGAATAAACACTTGGCCCTGCTCATCTCACTGTCTGAAAAGAGGCAGGGAAAAAGTGCCCAAATGTTAGTTTATGTAAATAAATTCATATTAAAAAATCTCGTGTGCTATTAGACTTAGCTCACATGTCACATGTATTTTTAAACTGTTTTTGTTTCATCGCATTATATCCTTCTACTGAACCAGTCATTTATCTCTGAGATGGAAGGTTTAGTAAGGTTGATACTTCAACACTTTTCTATAAGGGATGAAGTTGAAGGATTTATGTTTTGCTAACTTATAACTTTGCCTCTGCTTGTTATTTTGTTTTCTGCCTAGGGGACTATTTAACAGTGAAAATGTGAGCTTTGGATTTCTCTTCCCATCAGGACATAAATAAATGATTCCCTTGAAGGTGGAGCTGCATTGTGGGCATACTGACATTGGCGAATTCCATTAATTAATGTAATCCTCACTTTCATCCCCATCACCACTATCCACCCCCATGCTCCTCCCAGCCCCACACAAAAAAACAACAGTGAATATGAGAAATACAGTTTCAACTGGGCAGATGATTCTACTCCGCAGTCTCCTAAAATCACCCACCCTCTAGACTGGAGCATGAGTGAGAGGAAACACCTGCTGGACCCTTCGCCCCTCTCAATTCCTATCTGCTTCCCATAGTGTGAACATCACACTGCACGAAATAGAATTGTGATATTCAAATATACTATACGCTATTTAAATATGGTAATTTTAAAATCAACATGCTTTTCAGTTTTGCTTGTTAGATAAGCCACAGCATCACATCAGTTCTAAGGCTAGGCTTCTGCTACCTTCTGGGGCTGCTGTGGTATCACATTCTAATTAATTGTATTCACTGTGTATGGAGATTGAGTTTATAACTCCAAGGTGTCATATGGCGTAATTGTTGGAAAGAACTTTGAGATCAGTTAACAAATCTCCTGACTTAACAGAGGAAGATACTCATACTTAGAGAAGCAAACTGACTAAAATTAACACCGTCTAGATTAGGGCTGACTAGACCACATGCGTCCTTATTTCATATTGTCTTTCCTTCATTCCTTCTTTCCTTCCTTCTTTCTTCCTTCATTTCCTCCTCCTTTCCTTTATTTGTTCCTTCTTTCCTTCTTCCCAAGGCACTATGTTGGGGCAAAAATTGGACCCTGCATGAATATGGTGTCTGGCAGAAAAAGGTATAAATAAATATGATGTAAATAACATGCTAGAAGTTCTGGTCTAATAAGGGTGAGATCAGTAACCTCCTGAGATGTTAAGAAAAAGCTTAGGAAAGGTGAAATCCGAGTTAAATGTTGAGGATGAGTGGTGGTTGGCCAGTCATGTGGGGAGTGATAAATTTTAGTCAGAAGGAATAGCATCAGTAAAGATGACTTACATGTAGTTGCAAGACCTTTTCTTTAAGGAAGTAGGAGAAAGTTGAGAGAACAGGGAAGGGATTTCAGGTTAAGATGAAAAATAAGGATGGGGGAGTTCCCGCTGTGGCTCAGCGGGTTATGACGAACCCAACTAGTATCCATGAAGCCTCGCTCAGCGAGTTAAGGATCAGTCCGGCATTGCCATGAGCTGTGGTGTAGAGTAGAAGACGTGGTTTGGATGCTAAGTTGCTGCGACTGTGGGTATAGGCCGGCAGCTGCAGCTCCAATTTGATCCCTAGCCCAGGACATTCCATATGCCTCAGGTGCAGCCCTAAAAACCAATAAATAAATAAATAAATAACACCAACAAAAAGAACAACAACAACAAAAAAAAGAACAAAAAAAAAAGGATGGATAAGTAGGAAGAGCTCAGACATGTGTGCTATTATAATAAGGTATTTGGACTCTACTCTGCAGGTAAAGTGGAGCTGCCAGTCAACATTAGCAATAGTTGGGGAACATGACTGGATTTTCACCATCATTCTGGTGGCAGTGTCAGTTGGATGGGAGATGGGCAGGAGGCAAGACTAAGGCAGGAAGACAGTTGGATGTTATGTTCCTGTAACCCCGGAGGTGATGGCGAAAGCTTGGGTGATGGTCACAGATCAAATCCGCATTGTCCACTGCACTGCCCCAGGTGCTTAGAACACGGCTGGTCCTAAGTCAATATTTGTCAAATGAATGAAAAGACAGTGATGGAATGATCTCCAGATGACAGGTTCCATTACCCAGGTGGCAGTTGTGTCCACAGATGAAAGACCAGGCATGAATACCTTATTCATATACAATTTGAAAGATGGAGTTACTTATTTGTAAACTAAATGTAACAGTTAAAAATGAAAAGCTCTACACCAGCGGAATTTTCTAGTTAACTGAGGATGAAGCAAAGTTGCCCAGGATGAGGTAACGTCCCTGTTCTATGTAATATAAATATGGAATGTGCTCTCTTTTGGGTAAATAATGAGAGCTCTCTCAAAAATCACTTTTTGAAAAGTTCAGTACTTTACAAAGTACAGACTTTTTGTTCATAACCAAAATATCTAAACTCTTAAAAAATATGTTAAAAATAAAAACCTAACTCTGTCATGGAGGGCTATAATTAAGGAAAGAGGAAAATAATTTTAACTCAAAAGTTACAAAAGAAGAAGTAGAGAGTTGCAGAAGCCTGGGAAAGAGATACATTTCAGAAGTTCAAGTTTGGTTTAAATCTGGGAGGCTTGAAAATGGTTCTAGAGATAACTTTTTTAAAAAGCTTGCTACAGAAAATAAATCAACTTTTAAAAGTAAATGACAGTAAATCTGAGGCATTCCCATTGTGGCTCAGTGGTAAGAAATCCGACTACTATCCGTGAGGATGTGGGTTCAATCCCTGGCCCTGCTCAGTGGGCTTAAAGATCTAGCATTGCCATGAGCTATGGTGTAGATTGCAGACTTGGCTAAGATCTAGCGTTGTGTAGGCTGGCGGCTGTAGCTCTGATTCGACCCCTAGCTTGGGATTTTCCATATGCCACAGGTGAGGCCTTAAAAAGAAAAATAATAAAAAAAAAAAAATAGAGAGTAAATGACAGTAAATTACAAGTCAGCTCAGCATTGCTTGTGGTTTGGAAGAATGGACTCCCCTCCCTCCCTCTTTGCTTTAGGCAACTACTTGTGCCTACTGGATACAAACAGGGGGATCACCTGTAACCAGTCTGACTCATGGAACAAAAGAATACTAGAAACAAAGTTATACATCTGACATAAACAAGTACATTCAGTCAGAACTATTCTCTTCAAGTCAGATCAACCTTTCAGTTAAGAGTTTCTGCCTGTAAAACAGAGCTAGATAGAAATATTTCTAATTTATAATTTTTAATATTTTTAGATGGTAAATTAATACATTCATTGTGGAAAATTTGGAAAATTAACGCAAATATAAAAAGCAAAGAAAGATCTATGATAGTATTACTTGGAGGCACTGTTAACAATCTAGCGTATTAAGGGAGTTCCCGTCGTGGCGCAGTGGTTAAGGAATCCAACTAGGAACCATGAGGTTGCGGGTTCGATCCCTGCCCTTACTCAGTGGGTTAAGGATCCGGCATTGCCATGAGCTGTGGTGTAGGTCGCAGATGCAGCTCGAATCCCGTGTTGCTGTGACTCTGGCGTAGGCTGGCGGCTACAGCTCCCATTCAACCCCTAGCCTGGGAACCTCCATATGCCGCGGGAGCGGCCCAAGAAATGGCAAAAAGACAAAAAAAAAAAAATCTAGCGTATTTTTTAACAGTCTTATTTCTATGCATTGCTTTACAAAGTTAGAATCTCACTAAAAAAGCTGTATTTTCCTATTACTTTACATTATACCTTTTCTCATGTCACTTAAAACTTTTTGTAAACAATTATTTTTAATCAGTAGCATGATACTCCATTTATGAGTATATGTATCATCATTTTCTAAGTCAATTTATTAACAGTGTTTCCACATTTTTTTGCTTCTTTGGGCATAAATATTTGTCCAAATTTAAACTTTTTTTCCTAAAAATAGATTAGTAACATGGAATTACTTACCATTCACTGTGGAAAGCCTTGGCCAAGCCAGCCATGGGCAGACTGTCCTGAGACCTTGTTGCCCAGGAGATACGTGGCTGGTCCTGGCCAGTGATGGTCAGTATTATACAGACACATTGAAAGTTGCACAGGGGAAGGCCGGGCCATGTTAGGATTTAATGGGAACTCAAGTTAAGTGGGTAACCATCATTATGACCCAAGTATGTCTCCTCTGAGGGATGGGGACAGTTTAGAGTCCATGCTCAATGACTACCCTTCAGCCTGATGACATCAGGTATTCCTTGCTGAAGTAAGTATTTCTTGAGTTAACAGCAGTAAAATGTAAATGGAGTGAGAAAATATGTCTCTGTGTTCATTTTGCCAATTGCCAAACCTAGTTTTATTTATTCCGCCCCCCCTTTTTTTTGAACTTTTTGAACTGCACCCGAGGCATATGGGAATTCCCAGGCTTGGGGTCAAATTGGAGCTGCAGCGGCCAGCCTACACCACAGCCACATCAATGCGAGATCTAAGCCACGTCTGCGACCTACACCACAGCTCATGGCAATGCCAGATACTTAACCCACTGAGCAAGACCAGGGATTGAACCCTCGTCCTCATGGATACTAGCCAGATTGATTTCTTCTGCACCCCAAGGGGAACTCCCAAACCTAGTTTTCTATAGGATAACTTTTGTTAAAGGGGAGGTAGGACTCATATTAGATAGGTGTAGCTAAATCAGAATGGGAGATTTTCAGTGTTTAATCAGAACTGTAGTATCATGCATTGGGCAGAGAAGTAACGTCCACAACCACAAACTTGGCATATCAAATTCAGACAATAAGCAAAGCAAAACAAAATCTAATTCAGACAATAAGAAAAACAAAACAAACTTATTATTTGTTTTATTGTTTATGCAATTGCACTAATTAATTGCATAAACCATAGAATTCACTATCCTTACCAAAAAGCAATTTTAAGGCAAGAAAATTCACGAAGGATATCTTACCCCGGCCTGGAATATCATTAGGAAGTTTGTGGTTCTTCCAGATGAATGTGGGGCTCTTATCCACCGGGTTTGTATAGTTTTTGCGGGTATCATAGGTCAAAAGGACCTTGTACTGTGTCAGGGCATGAAAAAAAGAAGATGAACAGAAAAAGACATGTTAGAATGACTTCTGATGAGATTGACTATCCTGCCCCGTGACATTTGAATTTCACAGTAATACTTCTCACTCAAAGTAAATGTTAAGCAGCTGGGAGCTAGTTAGGATCCATTCAGTTCTCAGTGTGAACATGAATTTAAGCTCCACACAGGCTGATTCGTTTTCTGTTTTTTTCATGACTATACACCATGTCCAACCAAGATTCTTTGGGTCTTCAGGAAACTAGTTCAAATCTTACATTTTACAAATGTTAAAAGAGAGGCAAGAAAAATTAAACGGCTACCTCCAAGTCACATGAAAGGGAGGCACCAGTGTTTTCCACAATATTAAGTTGCTATTGAAAATGATGGCTTGAGAAAAATGCACCTCATCCGTTATCCATATTTATACACATCAAGGGGCTCCTAGAAAATTCTATATTTCTTAAATTCTGTCAGTTACATAATTTTCAAATATCTTCTATCTCTATGCTCCAGTGTGCTTTCTTATATATGACACTACTTAGGTTTCTAAGATAAAAGATCTCTTATTCAAGTAATCTGCCAATGGAAATGTTACTATATCCTTAAATTACTGCTGCATATATCGAATCAACTTTGTAAGCGACATATGGAAAATGACCGTCCTTCTAAATTCACCACCACTCCCTCAAAACATTCTGGACAAAAGTTCTACATCCTCAAAACTATACTCTTATTTTGAAGGCAAAACATACACTTGCAAATTGTGAGGATAGGAAATATCTTATATATTAGAGGCTGATAGATTATCTCTTTACTGAGAGCTACTCTGGTTAGGGAATAACATATAAGTAGCCCCAGATTTTGAGAATTAATCCCTGTTTTCCCTATATGTACATATTATACAGCATAAGTTATGGCATTATTTTTAAAAGTTCAGCTAGATTTGCCTTCAGGGAGAGTAAGTACATAGAACTTTTTTCTCTTAAAGAGCACTCATGAAGCTGACAAGAGATCTCACGCATGTATCTGCTTCTCTCCAAGGGAGGCAAAGGCAAGATTCCAGATGCAAATAACTTAGAGCATGTAGTTGTTACAGAAGTATTGAGCGGATCTCATTTTAAGGTATTCCCAAGTTATGATGCCAAATACAACAATATACTAAAGGTTCAATATCACTAAAACAATGTAACTAAAAACTATGGATTACTTTTCTGAAATGCTGCCCCCTCCCACACACCTGGAACTTCTGATTTAATGTTCTCAATCTGAGCATCTTTTTCTCTAGCATTCCACATTTTCCACTATAGATGTCTTTTGCAAAGCCAGGTCAATCTATATGCTCAATGTATTAGTTAGGGATGTCATAATGCTCACGTTGGAAAATTATATGAAAAAATGAGTAAATTTTTAAAGTATATTCCTGGTTATGTCAGCACCCAATCTCAAAGAAAAAAAGGCTTTCAACTGACCATTAAGTTGGTTAGAACAGTAGCTTCTAGTTTGCGATGAGACAATTCTGGATGACATAAAGACAGGTTTGAAATTAAATGCTCATCAGCCTTCAACTATATGCCAGATAAGAAGCTAAGCACAGGAGACATGAAGAAATGAGATTCACTCCTTTTCTTTAAAGAACCTACTACGTAGGTGTGTGACTATATATACACTATGTCCATATAGTGTGTGAATATAAAGCATAATATTAGGCGGTGGTTTATATATGCCAGAGGGATTACACAATTGATGATTTTCATGAGACTTCAAAGGGAGAGAACAGTGAAAGTTTCACTGAAATTTCCAGTTGTAAAAATGAATAATGCCATTTGCAGCAACATGGATGGAACTAGAGACTCTCAAACTAAGTGAAGTAAGTCAGAAAGAGAAAGATAAATACCGTATAATATCACATATTTGGAATCTAATATAAAGCACAAATAAACCTTTCCACAGAAAAGAAACTCATAGACTTGGAGAACAGACGTGGTGTTTCCAAG
This sequence comes from Phacochoerus africanus, assembly GCF_016906955.1. Taxonomy (NCBI): domain Eukaryota; kingdom Metazoa; phylum Chordata; class Mammalia; order Artiodactyla; family Suidae; genus Phacochoerus; species Phacochoerus africanus. The sequence continues at coordinate 61,613,524 of NC_062550.1, read as the reverse complement.
GGGGAGGGGGAGGGCCTGGAATGGACAGGGAATCTGGGGTTGATAGATGCAAACTATTGCCTTTGGAGTGGATAAGCAATGAGATTCTGCTGTATAGCACTGGGAACTACATCTAGTCACTTTTGATGGAGCATGATGGAGGATAATGTGTGACTGGGTCACTTTCTATACAGTAGAAAATTGATAGAACACTGTAAACCAGCTATAGTGGAAAAAATAAAAATCATTAATAAAGAATTTTTTTTAATGAATAAATGCTTCTTAGGAGAAAACTGCCATCTTCTCATATCCCATTAATAGTCCATTCTTTGTGTCTTCTGGGTGGGTATTTTTTATATAGTACATGGAGTAGATATTCTGCATACAAAGTTCTATGGGTCAAAATGTTTAAGGACTGCAGTCCCAAGGGGGGGGGTGATAATTATAAATCTGAATAAATGAAATTATAGATTCCAAACATGGCTTCTCTAATTCCTTTCTCTATTAATTGCCTTCCCAGATGACCCACCCCATCCCATCACTTAAACCCAAGTTCCTGATAAGACGTCACATACTTTGCTGGTGTCCACAGAGGTGTACAGGAGAAACATAGTATTGTCAATATCCCCACAGTTGTCCAAAGTCACAGGACCCATGTGCCCTAGGGCAAAATCAGAAAGAGTTAGAGGCCATTGTTGACTTCTTGACTGACTGAAAGACCAGTTACATCCTGACAGAGGGTATCAGATAGGTTCAAATTGCTCTATTTTATTGAAAAATTGTTGACCTTAATGATATAATCAGAGGGCCTCTGGATTGATTATTGGCCCTGAGATCTCTGAAGGATATTTTTATGAGAGATGATATATAGTTGAGAGGAAAACTTGTTTTCATTGAATTTAGGATGCTGATCCTAAATGTAATCTTCCAATAGATTTCTCTTGATTATTAATGATAAGTTGTTTTCTAAGAGTATTTATCTATCAATGGCACAGTGTGTAGTCACTCCACAATCTAACTTAAATTGTAACCTAGATTGTAAACCATCACTATCATTTATTAGCTGAACACATCAAGAAAATTCATCTCTTTCTGTCTCAGTTTTCTCATCTATGAGATTATAGCTGTATAGGATGAGCCTATGAAGTGGCTGTTTAGGTAAACAAACAAAGACAACAACCCCCCCCCCCAAATATCAACAATTTCATGTGGTCCAATCTAATAGCTAATATTTATTTTGTGTTTACTGTACCAGGCTCTGTGCTGAGTGCTTTATATGCATTTATCATTTTATTCTTTCCCAAATACCATGACATAGAAGCTGTCATTATTTCTGTTTTACTGATGAGAAATCTGAGGTCAGAAATGTTAAATAACTTGCTCCAGGTTAAAGGTACAACTAGCAGGTGGCTAACTGCTGCTTGGGATCACAGACGTGCAGGCAAAAAGTGGCAGCCACTGTTGTTGCACCTCCCCCCACTGTTGAAACCCTTCCCCCCTCTGCTGATAGGACTCCCAGAGGATGTGAAAGGTTGGTGTCCCCTCACTCCTACTTCATTTTTCTCTTTTTTCCCTTTAAACCAGACAACTATGATTAGAATACTCAAGCAACTACATATATGAGGGAAATTAGAAACTGACTACACATGCCTAGGAGAAGGCTCAGAAAAGACCTGAGAAGACCTTAAGTTTCCATTTCAGGCTGATCCTAAGCAGAGACAGCCTACAATAACATAAACAAAAACAAAAGCTAGCAAACCCTGGGGAGTAGGAAAATTCCCCATTCGCCATATGATTTTCAGGATTACCACATTATGAGATTCAAATGTTCAATTTTCAACGACAACAACAAAATCACAAAGCATACAAAAAAGCAGGAAAGTATAGTTCGTTCAAAAGAAAAAGAAAAAAACAGTGGAAGTGGAAGCTGAAAAAGACCTGATGGCAGATCTGCTAGATAAAAGGCTTTAAAACAACTTCTTAAAGTTACTGGAAGAACTAAAGGAAGAGATGGATAAATTCAAGAAAATAACATATGAGAAACATGTAAATATTAATAAAAAGATTGAAAATCTAAAAAAGAAGCCAGAAAGAAAAACTGGAGCTCAAAAGTATTAGTAACTGAAATAAAGAAGCAAAGGCATACTTGAGCAGGCAGAGGAAAGAATTAGTGAACTTTTTTCCTTGAAAATGCTTGACAATAATGCAGAACGATTATACATAGCAAACACCTTCAAAATTTAAACCCTTTAAACATTTAACTTTTCAGCATTAATATGTACAAATGCTATTACAGGAGTGGGGTGAGGCAGGGTGAGAATGGTGGATTACAGCCTCCATAGGGATCAGGGTATCGACAGTGTTTTGTTTTTTGTTTTTGGTTTTTTTTTTTTGTCTTTTTGCCATTTCTTGGGCCGCTCCCGCGGCATATGGAGGTTCCCAGGCTAGGGGTCTAGTCGGAGCTGTAGTCACCGGCCTACGCCAGAGCCACAGCAATGCGGATCCGAGCCGCGTCTGTGACCTACACCACAGCTCACGGCAATGCCGGATCCTTTAACCCACTGAGCAAGGGCAGGGACCGAACCCGCAACCTCGTGGTTCCTAGTTGGATTCGTTAACCACTGCGCCACGATGGGAACTCCCGAGTGTTACTTTTAAATTATAGTATACCAATTTCATTCAGAAAATGGAAATTATCAAATCCGAAGAACAGAAAAAAAAAAAAAAAGATTGAAGAAAAGTGAACAGAAACTAAGGGACCTATGAGACATGATCAAGCAGACCAACACATGCGTTGTGGAAGTCCCAGGAGAAGAGAGAGAAGGGTAGAGAGAATGCTTAAAGTAATAATGGTGCAGTGGAGACAAATTTGTCTAGTATCCATGAGGATGCAGGTCCGATCCCTGGCCTTGCTCAGTGTGCCAGTCATCCGGCGTTGTTGCCATCTGTGGTGCAAGTCGAAGACTCAGCTTGGATCCCCTGTTGCTGTGGCTGTGGCATAGGCCAACAGCTGTAGCTCCAATTCAACCCATAGCCTGGGAACTTCCATATGCCGTGAGTGCAGCCCTAAAACAACAACAACAACAACAAAAAGGCAAAAAATAAAAAGTAATCCAATTATATGATGTCTATAAAAGATTGTTTCAATCCAAAGATACAAATGGGCTTTAAAGTGAAAGGATGGAAAAGGACATTCAATGTAAATAGTAACCAAAAGACAGCAGGGGTGGCTGTTCTAATATCAGATATAATAGATTTTAAACCAAATAAATTTATAAGAGGCAAAGAAGGACATTCATTACATATTACTAAAAGGTTTAATATAGCAAAATATATGACAATTTTAAACATTAACAGATTAATAAAATATATGAAGCAAAAGTTGGCACAAAGTAAACCGTTCCACTATAATAGTTAGAGATTTCATTATTTCACTCTCACTAATAGATAGAATAACAAGACAGAAGATAAGTAAGGAAACAGAGGAATTGAACAAAACAATAAACCAATTAGCTATAACAGACATATACAGACACTCTTCCCAACAATATAATGCACATTTTTCTCAAGGGCCATAGGACATTTTCTAGGATAGACCCTATGTTAAGAAACAGATTAAGTCTCAATAGATTTTAAAAGGTAACTATCATAAGAAGTACCTTCTATGACCCCAATGGGATGAAGTAAGAAATCAATAACAGAAGGAAAACCAGAATATTCACCAGTTTATAGAAATTAAACAGCACACTTTTAAACAACCAATGGATCAAAGAAGAAATCACAATAGAAAATTTTAAAAACCTAGAGATAGGTGAAAATAAAAGCATAAAACACCAAAACTTACGGGACACACACAGTGAAAACAGTGCTAAGGGGAAATTTATAGTTATAAATACTTGCATTAAAAAATAACAATGATTGCTAACAATCTAAGTTTACAACTTAAGAAACTACATAAAGAAGAACAAATTAAATCCAAGACTAGCAGAAGGAAGGATGTTATAAAGACTAGAGCAGAAATAAATGAAATAGAGAACAGAAAATCAATAGAGGAAATCAATGAAACCAAAAGTAGGTTCTTCAAAAAGATCAACAAAATTGACAAACTCTTAGGTATAAGGAATAAGAAAAAAAGAGAGAGAAGACTCGAATTACTAAAATCATAAATGAAAGTAGGGGAGTTCCTGCTGTGGCAAGCTGAAACGAATCCGACTAGGAACCATAAGGTTGCGGTTTCCATCCCTGGCCTCACTCAGTGGGTTAAGGATCCAGTGTTGCTGAGAGCTATGGTGTAGGTCACATACTCAGCTCGGATCTGGCATTGCTGTGGCTGTGGTGTAGGCCAGCAGCTGTAGCTCTGATTTGACCCCTAGCCTGGGACCCTCCATATGCTGTGGGTGCAGCCCTAAAAAGCAAAATAAATAAATAAATGAAAGTGGAGGTATGATAACCAATGCTACTGAAATGAAAAGGAATATAAGGGAGTACTATGAGCAATTATATACTAACAAATTGGATAACGTAGATGAAATGAAAAAAAAAATTCTAGAAACACACACTATTGGAACAAAACCATGAAGAAGGCGAAAATCTGAATAGACCTGTAACTAGTAATGAGACTGAATCAATGGTCAAAAATCTACAGGCCTCCCTCCCCTCCAAAAATGGTCCTGAACCTAACGACTGAACCAGCAAATTCTACCAAACATTTAAAAAATAATAAACACCATTCCCTCTCAAACTTTGCCAAAACACCTGAAGAGGGAGAAACACTTTCTAACTTATTCTATGAGGCTAGAATTACTCTAATACCAAAGCCAGAAAATGACACTAAGAAAAAAGAAAACTACACTCAATATTCCTTATGAACAATGATGTAAAAATCCTCAACAAAACACTTATAAACAGAATTCAGCAGCATATTCAAAGGAGTACACAACATGACCAAATAAGATTTATTCCTGGGAGTTCCCGTCGTGGCGCAGTGGTTAACGAATCCGACTAGGAACCACGAGGTTGCGGGTTCGGCCCCTGCCCTTGCTCAGTGGGTTAAAGGATCCGGCGTTGCCGTGAGCTGTGGTGTAGGTTGCAGACGCGGCTCAGATCCCGCGTTGCTGTGGCTCTGGCGTAGGCCAGTGGCTACAGCTCCGACTAGACCCCTAGCCTGGGAACCTCCATATGCCGCGGGAGCGGCCCAAAGAATAGCAAAAAGACAAAAAAAAAAAAAAAAGATTTATTCCTGAAATAAAAGAATGGTTCAACATATAAAAATTAATCACTATAACACAAGAGAATGAAGGAAAAAAACTCATGGTCATATCAATTGATGCATAAAAAATATTTTACAAAATTCTATACTCTTTCATGATAAAATATTCAACAAACTAGTAATGGGAGGAAACTACCTCAATATGATAAAAGTCATGTATGAAAAACCCACAGCAAACATCATGTTCTGTGGTGAAAGACTAAAAGCTTTTCTTCTAAGATTAGGAACAAGGCAAGGATGCCCAATTTCAGCACTTCTACTCAATATAGTACTAGAAGACCTAGCCAGAGCATTTAGGCAAGACAAAAAAGAAAAAAGACATCCAAATCAGAAAGGAAGAAGTAAAATTATCTCTGTTCACAGATAATATGACTTTACACATACAAAACTCACAAAATTTCAACCACAAAAAACCTTTTAGAACAAACAGAGTTCAGCAAAGTAGCAATATACAAAATCAACACACAAAAATCAGCTGTATTTCTATATACTAACAATGAACTATCAGAAGAAAAAAATTAAGAATGTCAATTTCAGGGAGTTCCCATCATGGCTCAGCGGTTAATGAACCTGACTAGTATCCCTGAGGACGCAGGTTTGATCCCTGGCTCTACTCAGTGGGTTAAGGATCCAGCACTGCCAGGAGCTGTGGTGTAGGTCACAGACGTGGCTCAGATCTGGTTTTGCTGTGACTGTGGTGTAGACTGACAGGTGTAGCTCCAATTTGATCCCTAGCCTGGGAACTTCCACATGCTGCGGGTGTGGCCCTAAAAGACAGAAGTTTCCAGAGAGGCTTGTGTGGGAAGGGAATGCTGATCCATGTGGTTTGGAGGAACATGTGTTAGGAATTTTATTTTATTTGTTTACTTATTTTTTATTATGTATTTTGTTGGGAATTTTAGATGGCACTGCTATGAGAGGTTTGGTAGTTAGAGGAGTAACACAGGATCCCTGATCCCTGAAGGACAGAAAGGGAGATAAGGAAGGACCAAAATTAAATTGCAGCTATTTGTCTTCTTGCTGGTGTCCAGAGTCAGGACGTCACTGCCCGAAATGCCCTGTGTGAGCTTGTTGCTAAGTACAGGGACTGAGTTACCTGCTTTCTTTGACATCTAAAGATTCTGAAATTCTGAAGCCTAAACTGGGGTCCAGTCGCCGATTTCACATCCCCAAAGTTCCTGCAATTATGTGTGCCTCCAATTACGTTAAAGGTAGTTAGCTTTGGTCCGTCTATGGCCAAACCCTATCTTTGCTTCACCAAGTCCATCTGCAGGGCCCATATCTCATCAGATTTCTGTAGAAACTGTTAGTTAAGTGCTGTTGTTTGCTCTTAGAAACTGGTACCTTCAAAAGTGATGTTCCTGAAAGCATGAGCAAACTTCGAGGTGGTAACGTCTTCTCTCTTTTGAAGAAATATCTTCAACATGTGTCCAAAGAGCAAGACTCCATTCATGTAGGCGAGAGTGAAACCATTTTTTACCTGAGTGAGAAAGGAAAACCTTAAAATGAGTACCCCCTTCCCCAAGATTCCGATCTTGAGCCTGGAGAAAAATGTCTTGGGGTCAGCAGGTAACTGGAAAGGTAAAGGAATAGTAGGGGAATTGTAGGGATTATATTACAGAAATAACTCTCCTTGAACCAGGGGTCTTTATTGTCTCCATATCGCAATTCTGTCTTCTCTTGGGATCCATAAACTGAGAATTTATGACAAGTAACTTTAAGGAAGTAACTAAAAGCGGCTATGCTGGGAGTTCCCTTTGTAGTGCAGTAGACACGAATCCAACTAGTATCCATGAGGATGTGGGTTTGATCCCTGGCCCTGCTCAGTGGGTTAAGGATCCAGCATTGCCTTGAGCTGTGGCATAGTTTGCAGATGCAGCTCAGATTCCTTGCTGCTGTAGCTGTGTCATAGGCAGGTAGCTGCAGCTTGGATTTGACCCCTAGCCTGGGAACTTCCATATGCCGCAGGTGTGGCCCTGAAAAGCAAATAAAAATAAAATAAAATAAAATAAAAAGTGGCTGTACTTCTTTTCCATGATGATAAAATATTTTTATTTCACCGAGGAAGGACAACATACAGCATTTTCAATTCTTGTAAGTTTTTATATAGAAATAATGCTTTCATTCAGGAGTCAAAAAGAACAACAAAAACAACCCTAGTGCCTTTGAATGTCCTGATGGGGGCAGGAGGAGTTTTGTTTGGATTTCCCTGGGAGGAGGTCCTGATTGGGTGTTAGTTCAAACCACAAATGTCTGCATTGGGAGGAGTTCCTCACAGCTCTCTGGCCCTTGTCATCTCAAAGCTGTTCAGGGGTCCTCAGGACCGACCACTCCTCCCTCCTTGTCCCCCTCCAAAACTGCTCTCAGTTGTCTCTGTGGGTGGAAAGCATCTGATGAATTTGGTCACATTAAGGTGCAGGGACTTGACAAAATCCAATGTGGTATCAGAGTCGGGGGTCCTCATTTAATCAGGACATTAATGATCTGATGTCCAGTGGAGGTTCTCTTTCTGGGACAACTGCTGAACCAGATGGAATGCTGGGATTAGGGGAATAAACCAGGACCGTCCTGGACAAATCTGGACAATGGTCAACCTCATTATACTAAAGGACTAGGAATAGGTATCTCTAGAGGTAGAATGTTGACATTTACGGCCAGCAGAAACTTGCTTTGGGATGCAGGGAACTTCATTTACTTTATATTATTTAATTTCTACCTCCCCAGAGTTAGCAGGGCTTCTTCTGATCTTCCCACACTATCACTGCTCTTCAGATGTTACAGCAGCGTGCAGTGTGGTGCCTGTCTAGAGCCCAGCAGGGACCCACGGTTAAAAGTTCAAATAGCAAGAATCCTGCTCTTCCACACAATTGGTCTCAGTTAACATTTGTTGAGCGAATTGGAGCAAGTGAAAAAAAAATTGCTCATTTGAGAATTTGGGTCCCAAATGAAAGAATGATATCTCACCCTTGACAAAGACAATAATAGTATATATGTGTAGGAAGCTTACCAGTGATAAATCCTTGGAGAAGGAGCTATTTGAGACAGAATTTTCAGGAGGCAGTGTCAGAACCAGAACATTTTTCATATAGTCAGGGGCTGTGACATTGTCCATGAAGTAATGATCACTGTAATTAAAAAGCACAAGTTTCTCATGGAAATTATGTGCCTCCAAAAATATGTCATACATCAGCCTTGAAATAATTTAAAACATTTTTTTTCCTGCAAAACTTTCTACCTTCCCCCAATACGTTTATTTTCTTCTATACCTGCTCCCTTGAATGACAGTACTTAGGCAGCTGTGGTTAACATACACATGCCATCCCAACATAACATGGAAAGGAAGATCAGAACACAGAAGATGTGGGGGGCTCTGGACATGTAAGCTTGCTTGCAAGGCTTGATAACCCATGGTTTATCCCTGGAAACTTTCTTTTCCTTAGATGCTCACAACACTTTAGAGATTTAGAGATATGACAGAGAGAAATTATATGAACTAAAATTACTTTTCAGGTGGTGAAACATAAGCATGAAAAGATTAAAGATCTCTAACACTGTAAGCTTCTTCACATTAGTTTATTGGGTAATCAGCACATTTTGGACCATCAACGCTGTCTGAGATTATGCTACCAACCATATGGATTCCAAGCTTCCTACTCATTTTAATGTTTTAATATGCAAATAATCTAACATGCTTGAACCACTGTAACTAGGATGACCATCATTTAATATTCAAACCGTAGGTGGACACATCTATGTCCTGAGGACTGTGTTCAATTGTTGGCTCATATTATCACATCTCATCCTAACAGCATCCTTATAAAAAGTAGACTTGTTTCTTTTCTTTTTTTTTTGTCTTTTTGCCATTTCTAGGGCCACTCCCTCGGCATATGGAGGTTCCCAGGCTAGGGGTCCAATGGGAGCTGTAGCCACAGGCCTACACCACAGCCATAGCAACGCGGGATCTGAGCCGCGTCCGCAACCTACACCACAGCTCACGGCAACACCAGGTCCCTAACCCATTGAGCAAGGGCAGGGACCGAACCCACAAGCTCAGGGTTCCTAGTCGGATTCGTTAACCACTGAGCCACAACAGGAATTCCCTTGTTTCTTTTTTTAATGCTCATTTTATTTTATCTCTAAAGAATTTTTTTTATTTTTTATTTTTTCCATTATAGTTGATTTACAGTGTTCTGTCAATTTCAAAAGTAGACATTTTAATTCTCATTTTACAAATGAGAAGACTTAATCTCAAGATACTAATAGCCAAGAGCCAAGTGAACCAGAAGTGTCAGTATGAGAATTTGAACTCAAGTTATGTCTCATTTCTAATGAATCTCACGATCTTCCCAAAACATAGCCAGGTGTCCTTAGGGAACAGTGACAAAAGGATGTCAACACTTTGGCAGCTGATGGAGGATTTGTTGAAAATAAAATTAAACCAATATGGTTATACTAAGGCCTCCTTCTGGAAGGCAAAACAGCTATTGAAAGTCATCAGGAGTTCCCATCATGGCTCAGTGGTAACAAACCTGACTAGGACCCATGAGGAATCGGGTTCGATCCCTGGCCTTGCTCAGTGGGTTAAGGATCAGGCATTGCCATGAGCTGTGGTGTAGGTAGCAGATGCAGCTCGGATCCCACATTGTTGTGGCTGTGGCTATGGCCAGCAGCTGTGGCTCCAATTCAACCCATAGCCTGGATATGTCCATATGCCACAGGTGCGGCCCTAAAAAAAAAAAGCAGCCATTAGTTGGTTGCAGGAATAAAATGTTGATAGTTTTGCCCTCTTTCTGTATTCCAGCTAAAAGACTAAGTTAACTAAATCATCTTCATGAACAAGACAGGCCTGCAGTTCCTATGCTTCATTTTTCTTAACACTGGACATGTACATTCAAGGTGGGTGGAATGACTAGGCAAATACGCTACAGCGCAGCAACACTTTTGGTCTGAACTCAGACGGGGAATGATTAATGACCTAGTCATATAAGTGAAGTCATGTGATGTAGCTGGTGGGGCAAGGGACACAGATGTACCAGCAACACCTTTTTAAAGCTTCATCTGACTCTGATATTACCTGGCATAGTTTGTTTGTGGGGTCTCCAACCCTACTAGAAGATGAGTGGTAAAAAAGAGGGGATGTGATCAAAGGTAGTTTCGGTTCCCCAGCATTTTCTCCCCTTAGTCCCAGGGAAGTGCAGAGGTAAAGATCACCACCACCACCCAGTGACTACACCCCCGAGGGCAAAGAATAACTGTGTAAATCAAATTCACTTAACGGGAACTTCCCTCTTACCAAAGGTGGCTGGAGGAAAAATAATCTGCGACCAAAGGCCATTAGCAATTGAAGGTACAGATATGGCCCACATTCGCAGAAATATGATTGGGATATTAGTTGATTTATTACCGCCTGGAAATAGACCTTAAAATAAGGCTCAAGAATAGGATCTTTGAAAGAAATGCAAATCAAAACCATTATGAGGTACCACCTTATACCAGCCAGAATGGCCATCATCAAAAAGTCTACAAACAATAAGTGCTGGAGAGGGTGTGGAGAAAAGGGATCCCTATTACACTGTGGTGGGAATGTAAGTTGGTGCAACCACTGTAGAAAACAGTATGGAGATTCCTCATAAAACTAAAAATAGAACTACCATTTGATCCAGCAATCCCATTCCTGGGCATCTACTCAGAGAAAACCATGACTGGAAAAGACACATGTACTCCAATGTTCATTGCAGCACTATTTGCAATAGCCAAGACATGGAGACAACCTAAATTTCCATCAACAAAGGAGTGGATAAAGACAATGTGGTACATATACACAATGGAATATTACTCAGCCATTAAAAAGGAAAGCAATAACGGCATTTGTAGCAACATAGATGGACCTAGAAATTACCGTGCTAAATGAAGTCAGTTAGACAATGAGACACTGACATCAAATGCTATCACTTACATGTGGAATCTAAAAAAAGGACACAATGAACTTCTTTGCAGAACAGCTACTGACTCACAGACTTTGAAAAACTTAGTTTCCAAATGAGACAGGTTGTGGGGTGGGGGATGCACTGAAGATTTGGGATGGAAATGCTATAAAATTTAGTTGTGATGATTGTTGTACCACTATAAATGTAATAAAATTCATTGAGTAATTAAAAAAAAAAGAACAGGATCTTTGTTGAATGGGCATGTGGGTTTAATGGGGTTTTCATAAACCTTCTATATTTAAACATGGTAGTGATGTCAAAGGCAGACAGACATCTCTGCTAAGTCTGTAACTAAATAAGAAGGAGGGTGTGATAAAGAATAAGTGAAACAGGTTAAGATGTTATCTTCATACTGAATCCCATCTGAGGCTGTGCAGAACAGAAGAAAAGAGAATGTCTTCTGGATATCCTTAGAGTATTTCCTTTCTGAAAGGAGAAGTGTTCTTTCAAATATTATACCTACTTGAATAAATCCACTAGAATAATGACGGTGTCTTCAGCCACTGCCCGGCCACCCTTGAGGGTGTGGACGGTTTCTGGTGCACCACACATAATAATGACTGGAAAGAGAGCAAGATAAGGAGTCCACTCACAAGCAGGAAAGGAACCAGGTGCCTGAATTTGAACCCAGTAAGTCCATGCTACATTCATGTCTTATGATTAACACCAATTCTTCATATCACTCCCCTCCCCCTCATTTTTTTTTCTTTTTCTTTTTTAATTAATTAATTAATTTATTTATTTATTTGTCTTTTTGCTATTTCTAGGGCCGCTCCCGCAGCATATGGAGGTTCCCAGGCTAGGGGTCGAATCAGAGCTGTAGCCGCCAGCCTACGCCAGAGCCATAGCAATGCGGGATCCCAGCCACGTCTGCAACCTACACCACAGCTCACGGCAACGCTGGATCTTTAACCCACTGAGCAAGGGCAGGGACTGAACCCGCAACCTCATGGTTCCTAGTCGGATTCACTAACCACTGAGCCACGACGGGAACTCCCTTTTTTTCTTTTTCATTTACATTCCTAGAAGAGCTGCATGGGAATCTTAAAAAGAATCATCTAGTCCATCTCCTTAATTTTACTGATTTAAGGAGCCAAGACGTCAATGGGATAAAAAAAGCTGGTAGATGACTGAAATAGTTCTGATCTTCAAGTATGGGAGTCGGGTTTAGTACTTATTCCATTAGATGAGGCTGGAGTAATTACAAAAATAATTTTCATTGATAAGTGAAGTGCACTCATCACTTGTAAAGTAGTTGAAAAAGATATAGTATAATTAATGTGAGCATTTCTGAAGGCTTCCTAAGCAACTTCTCTTGTGGTTTTTTTTTGCAGCTTCTTAATGAAGTCAGGGATTTCAGGGCTAGAGTTCCAGTCTGACTCTATAAGCTCTGCTACCACTGCAGCCACATTTCCCAAATGGCTTGGTGAGTAAGATGAGTTGGGGGGAAACTTCATCAGATCTTTCCATATACTGTGTTGTCCAGTTGAAGTGTAAATACTTCAGGGACGTGAATAAGAATGTATTTCTTTTTTCCCCTATCTTGGTCAATGTTTTGCAAATGATGGTGTTTTTTTTTTTTAATTTTATTGGAGTATAGTTGACTTACAATGTTGTATTAGTTTCAGGTGTAAAGAGCAAACTGAATCAGTTTTATAATATACTATAGATTATTTTATATATGTAATATATATAATATATATCATATATAAAGGAGAATGGATACATTATATATATATTATATAATACATCCATTCTTTTTTCCCATATAGGTTTCTATAGAATATTAAGTAGATTTCAAATGGTGGGTTCTTAATATGGCAAATGATGTTTTGAGTGATAGCAGAAAATCCTGCCAAGCAGGAACCTTTCCTCGCAGAAAATTCCACACTTGATTTCTTTTGCTTCTGATATGTTCTTATTTGTAAAAAGAATTCTGTGTAAACTGAAATAAATCACCTAATAACTTAGCAAGAATGACTTTATCCCTTTAGGCTTTCACACTTAGTTTATAACTGAGAGATCACTGGGCAGGTGAACTACAGATAGATTAAAGCAAAGTGAGACAAATGCAGCTTACCTTGTAATTTTGCCTAAGGCTAAATACGTCTGCTTGGTTATCAGGGGGCCAGGGTTCAGAGCATTTGAGGATTAGTCACAAATCCAATAATATATTGGGTTGTGGTGAATTGAAAAAAGCAGCTTACTGATGGTGGACCTTGATATCGTTTTAATTTATAAAAACTGGATTTTAACATCAGCATTACTTTCATGATGTTAATCTGGTTTGCTCAACACTACTAATTTCTCTCAGAGGATAGAGTTCCAATAAATGAAAGTTGCAATGTAATAGAGTTGCATGTGGCTACAGAACTCCCCAAATATAAAAAACATTCAGAGGTTTGATGAGAGCTCTGTGGTGGGAGCTTTGTCAAAGTGACTTATAGGGAAGTGGTAGTTGTGAGGAAGTAGCTGGCAAAAAAATTTTCATGTCTTCTCACCATTGCTTTTCCTGTTCTGGTCCATTAAGATATTCTGAAACTCCTCATTTCCTCTCAGCATCTCCTTGAAGCTAAGTTTCTGAGAAAAATAGGAAACTCCAGCCTCCAGAGCATTGAGGTACCTAGAACATGAAAAAAAAAAAAAAAAAAAAACCCAGAAGCTCTAAGAAATCAACTTAGTTTTCTTCATGGCTTTCCCTGTTGTTTGCTGTTTACGGATCTGTCCAATTTTGTTCATCTAAAATTCATTTCCACCATTAACACAATAGACAACACACACCATAATACTAATGGTTAGGACTATGGACAGCTAATTCAGGGAAGTTTTAGGGAATCTTCATAATAGTAGTAGACATTTGACAGATCCCTTATAATGGCATCTTGCTATTTGCTGAAGGAAGGCTATTCTGCTCTAGTCCCATTACTGCAGATAAACTGATATTTTTGAATTAATAGTACAAAAATTCAGAGTTTATAGGAACAATTTCTCCTCCTGTGTGAACCAGATTTTCATGTGGTCTAGGTTCACTCCAGAGTTTATAGGATGAGGCGCTCCCATCATGGCGCAGCAGAAACGAATCCAACTGGGAGCTGTGAGGTTGCGGGTTCCATCCCTGGCCTCACTCAGTGGGTTAAGGATCTGGTGTTGCTGTGGCTGTGGTGTAGGCCGACAGCTACAGCTCCGATTAGATCCCTGGCCTGGGAACCACCGTATGCCGCGGGTGCGGCCCTAAAAAGACAAAAAAAAAAGGCAAAATTTCTAGGATGAGGTCTTAGGGAAGACTCTGTCCCCAGTGGTACCCCATTTTATTCTTTGGCAGAGAGAGACTGCCGATGATGCCCTCAAGAGATGCTTTCTGCCACCTTTGCCGGCATCATGTGAACCTTGTGATTTTATTTTTGCTGTGCTGCCCACTATCCTGTTCTCCCCACCACCTGTATGCCTCTGAAAAGTTGGGAGAGAAATCATTTCTAACTTGTAGGACAGGCAGGATTCATGTTCTCTGCTATCACATCTTGCACAGTAATGTGACAACACTTACTTCGTTACCATTTTCCTTTTCTCTAAAATGGAGCTCAGAGTACTTGTTCCCTTTTCTTTAGAGGGTTTCCTGTAGGGAATCAATAAGGCTAATGTGAAAGTACTTTGAAAACTAGAAATAGTGGTGCATATGCAATGCATGTTGATTATATTTAATGACACTATGTTTCTTTTGGCCCTTTGCTTTCATTTATTTATTTGTTTATTTTAAATTATTTTTATGGAAGCAAATTGTTCATCAAAAACATGTTTACTGTTAGGTCACCTATGCATTTGGGAAGAATTAGAAAAAAAATGTAATCAATGTATTTACCAGCACATGAACACTTCATGCCAGTCACACCAAGGCAACGAAAGAAATCAAATCAGTGTTAACTAACAAACTCTAAGAGAAAATGCAATCTCAAGATATGTAACACATGCCATGTGATTCCTTTTTACTAATGTGAAACATTGGTTGCACACTTTATAGAATAAATGTTCTTTATTCCAGTGAATCTAACGATCTCTTATCCTAAAACTGTCAACCTTGACGTCGCATTCTCCTTCTTAGGTTACTGCATTCTCGTAATTAATAACGGTTTGGGTAGAGATCAGGAAGAAAAGTGTGGCCACCTTGAATAACTCTGTGTACTCTTTTTGTTTTTGTCTTTTTTGGGGGGAGGGGCCCGCACCCACGGCATATTGAAGTTCCCAGGCTAAGGGTCAAATCAGAGCTGTAACTGCTGGCCTATGCCACAGCCACAGCAACATAGGATCCAAGCAATGTCTATGACCTACACCACAGCTCATGTCAATGCTGGATCCTTAACCCACTGAGCAAGGGATTGAACCTGCATCCTCATGGATGCTAGTCAGATTCATTTCCCCTGAGCCCCAATGGGAAATCTTACTCTTTTTAGGAAATAAATATTAGGTAACTTTTCAAACATGTTCTTGGAAATCCATTTTTACCTGTTGCTACTGACTTCGGTCATGAAATCAGTTATACATTTCCAAATGAAATTTCAATTTTTCCTGAAGTTAATAGGCATACCTCAGAGATCTATGCTTAATATATATCTATTTCAAATAGTAGTAACAGACAGCTTTATCTAAATATATTTACAGCTTAAGAATGAAATAGATTAAGTGTAAGCTCTGCACTATCTGTGTGTAGGGAAGTGGGCTAGTGTCCAGTCCTAATGCTATCACTCATGGAAGGGGTGTCTGAGAGTGGTCTGCTAAGAGTTTATGGCTCTCTCCATGCCAAATGCCACAAGGATGTCAATGGTCCCGCTTACCAGAAACAGTCCTCAGACTCCGTACTATTCTTGAAAACATAGGCAGTGTTCCAGGAAAAAGGTTTGAATGGAAAATCATTGACCTTCCAAAAGTCAACCAAGAAGTACATCAGCTTCCTTGCTGGAGACATCAGCCTGGTTAAAGTTTCTTTGTAGTCACAAGACAATCCAAAACTTCCAGCTGAAATCATGGGATAGTTCAAATCTGTGTCAAGGCTAAGCCAGGAGGTAAGAAAGAAATCAATATCAGGATTAACTTCAATAGCACAAATAATATCCTTCTTTAGCGTGTAGGTATAAATAACAAGAATGAAGCAGGGTCTTTCAAGCAATCTTGAATATAGGTTCTAAGCATACTCTAGGTGTCTTTATGTATATGTTGGTTACTTGATTTATTCTAAAATGAGTTGTCATTCAGTTGCCATAACATCTCGGCTTGGACATACGGACTCTGGGCAATAGGGCTGAGAAAACAGACCATGGGCCACCATAGTTACCAGAAATGCTGTAAAGCCCCAAAGATGCCCTCTGCAATTTCCCTCCATGCTTTGCCTTATTTCCAGCTCTTCCCTGGACTACCTTTGAGCCAGATGTCACCTGTGGATTTTACCATGTTCCTTCCCCTGCTCAGACCATGGATCTTCTTGTGGTTCCTTAAACCCATTAAGCTTTATTTCCTATCAGAGTCTTTACAAGTGTCAGAGATGCTGTTCCCCTGTCTCTTTGATAGTTGATTCTTGCTCAAGTCCTAGATTAAATATCTCTTTATCTGCCAGGAGAACTCTCCTTGATACCTAAGACCAGGTAATCACTTGGGAGAGAATCTGTTTAATATCTGTCTCTCCCGTAGACTTCAGGCACCATAAAGGTGGGGATCACACTTGGCTTATTCACCTCAGTGTCTCTGGTCTGCCTGGTTCATATGTGGATGCTTAATATATATTGGATACAGAAAGGAAAAAACGTGCCCTTCCATTTCTGATGCTCCATTGAAAGGTTTCACTGGGTGTCCTGCTTGCATTTAAACTTCTCATAGACAGAGTCAAATGTATCTTTTATTTTTATTTCTCAAAACTGTTCCTTATCTTGGTTTTCTCATTTCTTTTAGTGTTTTGAGATCTCAAACCCTTTTCAACTGCTTTTCGTCTCTCACTCCGACATACAACCATTTTTCAAGTGCTATTGATTCTACCTTTAAATATCCTAAAGGGGGTTCCCATGTGGCTCAGCAGTAACAAACCCAACTAGTATCCATGAGGATGCAGGGTCGATCTCTGGACTTGCTCAGTGGGTTAAGGATCTGGTGTTGCCATGAGCTGTGGTATAGGTCACAGATGTGGCTTGGATCCTGCGTTGCTGTGGCTGTGGTGTAGACTAGCAGCTGCAGCTCCGATTTGACCCCTAGCCCAGGAATCTTCATATGCTGCAGGTGTGGCCCTAAAAAGAAAAAAAAAAATCCTTAAAAGGGATCCTCCATTCGAGTCAACTGTTTTTGTGTTAACTCAGACCTCCTCCTCCCCCATTGGGCTTCCTTCCCTCCGTCTCTCCCAACGAGCTCCAGTCTTTCCTCTACCCTCTTGTCAATTATTTTTCCTAAAGTTGAACTGCTTTCTGATGGCACCTCTGTGCTCAGTCCTTCGTTTCTGATGCAAGTCTAATTAAAAATACTTCCCTCACTCAGAATGCATGACCTCCCCAACACGGCGCTACTGAATTTTTCCAGTTTAGGTCTGTTATTCCCCTATACACCTCTGGTCCTCCAGTTAATAGAGACTTTCACAAACTTCCCACCATTCCCTGCTGCTTGGCTTTTACAGGTACTTCTCCCTCTGCTCGCTGGGATGCTTATCACCTCATCTCTCCCAACTGCAGTTTTGCCCATTCTTCAACACAACTCATACACCATCTCCTTCATGAAGCCTTTCTCCCCTTGGAGCTTAACCTTCCAACCAGAGGGAGCATTTCCTTCTGGGCATCCACAGCACCTTGTCTGTACTTCTCCGATGGAACTTCTCTCACTGCCTTGTATTGGTCACCAAGTGTTCTTGTCACCTTCCCTGTTTCACTCAGTTCTCTCCGCTCTGACACACCCAAAATATGTCTTTGCACATGGAAGTTCCTCATCAATGGGGAACCAATTTTCTCATCCTCCTTTCTCTCTGGGTACCCTTTCCAGCGATATCAATAAACAGTCAGGTGGGGTGAGAGTTGGGAATGAGTGCCAGGAAGAGGAAGATTCTGTATCCATCTGTATTTTGGTCCGGACAATGAGCTCAAAAGGTACTCTGGGGTGTGTCTGTGGTATGTGGTGGGCGTGAGCATCTGAGTCTGTTTGTACAGCAGGTTGGAAAGTGTGAGAAAGAGACTTT